>NC_056481.1:21256064-22456064 GCF_008729295.1 Plectropomus leopardus | reverse complement strand
GTGTCATAAATTGACAGAACACTCAACCAGGCAGCACTATTCACCTCCGCCTTCATGTAAAAGTTAAAGGGTCAATGAGTGATTATAGTTATTCCTCCGGGCAGCACTGAATTTGTTCCTCCAGAAGACTTAACAGCGATTTCAAGCAACCCCAAATCATTCTACCTCTTTCATCCCTGGAACCAGTCAATGTATTGCGGGTATATAGATTGAAACTAGGGTGCGATCTATCCACTCCCGAATCTTGTAGAGGTTTAAATTACTATTCCATTCAATTTTCCACCTCTTATCTATGTAGTCCAGACATTCCACTCCCCAGCAACATCTCCCCAAACCAGATGAGATATATAATCCCTGCAGCGCGCCTTTATGACACGCTCGTTTCGTCACAAAGTAGCAACAGATCCACCCTGAGCATGTCTGAGCTTCTCACCCTATTTCTAAAGTTGACCCCAACCACCGTTTGGAGGAAACTCATTTTGGCGGCATGGGTCCGCAATCTCATTCTCTCAGTCACTACCCAAAGCTCATCCCCACAGGTGAGGCTCAGAAAGTATATTGACAGCCTTCACCTCAGGAGTCTGATATAACATTACTGCTGACTCCTCATGCTCCATTTTACCTTCACTTGCGTACAAAACACCAACATTCTCTAACTCTTTCATTTGGGACAGTAACACATTCTCAATCCAGAGCTGTGGCAAATTAGTCAACACTAAGTAACAGCAATATTTGGGGGATTGACACAAGACATAAACCAACAGCCTACTGAGTCCATTAGAGAAGTGAAGAAAGAGAGAAAAAGATTGCCGACAGACAAGTTTGAGTGTGGTTGTTCTTACCCGGATGTTGTCGAAGGATGCTTTGTTGGTGACATCATAGAGAAGGAGGAGAGCTGAGGAGAGACAGGGAAAAACATTTAAAATTCTCATTTACTTGACTGCAAACTGTTCTAATAAATTACACTCAAAAATAGGATTTGGAGAGTCACTTTGTAACCAATGATAGAATGTTTAGGTAGGTTATCAATCCACAGTTTACATCGTTCAAATCACAAACATGTATTCTTACATAGCCATGGAGCCTGTTCACTAATTTATGGCGCAAACCATTCTGTTATCAAAAAATTGCTGCAGTGGCTGCATCAGTACAGCCAGTGTCTAACCAAACCACTACTTATCGTGACCAATGTCAGTGCCACACTGCTGTGGGAATTACATAAGGCAAAGAGGAAGAGGAAAAGAACATGAGGACAGGAGAACAAAGTGGGAAACGAGTGTAACATGTAGTAAGCATTGGTCAAGGTTGTAATGAATCATGGAATGAGAGAACATAACAAGCAAAGCTGTGTCATTGTCCAGGAGCTCCCTGCATGATTGATCAGCCAGCTAAAATGACTGAATGTCTCCAGGACTGCTTCCCTGTTACCCTGCTAGATAAAACATCTTGTGATCTAATGGTGCTGTATAATACAAAATCATTAAATAAGGAAATTCATCTTATATTTTCATTACCTTCCATTATCCTTTACCACAGTAAACACTTTTTATTCCAGCCACAGTTTTTCATTAAATGCTGTCTAACTCTGTCTTTCCCTTTATATCTGCTATTGTTTGTCATTGCCAGCAAAACTGTGAATCAATTTCTTTTCAATCTGTGTAATTTCATAAATAGCTTTTGATCTTGTAACACTGTTATCAATTAGCAATGATTGTCTAATTTACATAGATAATTTTTTTTTCATTCCCCACTTAATGATAATCAATGTAGTCTCCACAGTTAAGTTAGCTGCATGACAAATCAATAATGATTACATTAAAAACAGGACTGTGGAGTTTTATCTTGCCAACATATACTGTCTGCAATACATATGGCAAATACTGCAATACTACAACTATGATTTCATGCCCTCTCCCATATCCCAGCATGCCCCACCATGCAATCAGTAACTACTTAAGAAGCAAAGATACTGTGAACTAAGAAATTAAAATGTATTCATTTTTGAAAATTTAGAAAACAGTCAAACGAAAACACCAAACATAGATACACCAGTGACAAAAGACTCAGTTCACAGCTAAACTGTACACTAACGTCACATTTTATAAAGCAAACAGATAGCTGGGAAAATGCTTAATGATTTAACATGCACAGTACCACAGTTGGACTCACAATAGCAAGTTCTTTATAGGAATGGATCAATGCAGCAGAACCACAGATATCATTAACTGTATCACTTTTCATTCCATGCGCTTCTCTTTCTTCTCAAAACATGCCACATACATTTCCCACAATGCAACTTGGCTGTCAGAGATTTGTGTGTGCTGTATGATAGAGGTGGCTGATGCAGAGATAAGAAGCTACCATAGCTACCACAGAGTGTATAAAATAATGCACTGTAATGGAAACCATTGATTTTTTTGGGCTACCACTTTTAAGCCTTGAGTTCAGCACTTTGACCGTTGCCATCGTGGTTTTTTTGGAACCAGAAGTGACCATATTTGGATGAGAGGTTGGAGGTGTGGAGGAGTGAGGGGTAGACCTGACTGAGACTGAGGACAATATTGGCAGACACCAAGCAGCCTGCCCTTAAATATGCATTATTGTCTGCAAAAACTGAATGAAAAAAATATGATCAAAAAAGGCATTATTTTGGGACTTTCTGTAAACATGTTAACTTATGCTGTGAAGTTTGGCATGAGGATCTCTGGGGATTGACTCCAGCCTCAAGTGGCTATTTGATAAATTATAGTTTTCGGCACATCTGCATTGACTTCTTTTTTCAGCCTTGAAGATTACCACTTGGTTTTAGCATTGAAATACATCGTAGGAAGGAGGTCACTGAATAACATCTTAATGCATTATGTTTCCTGTCAACTGCTAGAATTTGTTTCTTTCCCAATCAAAGTCGCTAAAGCTCATAAATTGACCTTGTGGGATTTTCGAGATTTTTTTGTCAACTACTGTCTCAAAGGTCAAGAATGAACTTTCAATCTAAACTTAAAAGCAAACATGGACAAGAAGTCCTTAAATTGCTCAGAGGAATGGAAAAATGTTTCCTCAGGTGGTGCAGATGTTTCTCTGCATTTTGTATAAAGAGAAAATAAAGCAAGATCTGGATGGAGTAGTGATGCCGCTTTTACCATCTCGTAACAACCCCACCTCAATTAAGAGGACTGTCTGCAGTTCTACAGTTTATGTAAATGTTCACACAGGTAATGTATAGCTCTAAGGGTACTACTAAAAGTGTTTGGTGGAAAAATGTGTTAAATCATTTAAAAACACATCATGTCCTGTTGCTTGACCTTTGAGAAACAAACAACAGTGTGGAGCACCACAGGACTACACCACCTCTCCGACCTTTCCTTTCTTTAGAATTCATGTACAATTTTTTTAAATTAAGTTTTTTTTTTATTTCCAGAGTTGAGTTCCACTGTTTTTGGATCTTACACAAGAAAAATGCATGGAGAAAAACTTCTAAAATGTCTCCCACCATTAGTGCTGTGCTCTACCTTTTACTGCAGCATTAGTATTACACCTGACAACACAACCACGCATGTGAATTCTAATTACCTCCAACTGCACCATGCGAGGTAATATCACCTCAGGTATTTTTCAGCACAAGCAAGAGGGTGTGCATTATAAAGCTCTGTCAGAGACCAAAAACTCATTATACCTACGAGGGCAATTGTAACTCATTTTCTCAGCTGGATCAACTTTCACTTGGAATAATTAGCGTAAGCTAATTACCTCCACAGCACCCCTCCTCCGCCTGCTGAATGTAATCCCTCTAGCTGTCTTCTACTATACCTGCATCACATTCAATCCTCATTCTTTCTTCTCTAACCCATACCTCCTTTTCCGTACCTGTCCTCGACCCCTGCACCCCTCAACTGTGAGCACATTTTCAAGAAGTCCTCTATTTGTTTATTCCAGCCAGACAAGTCCATGATGGGTGTTTAATGAGTTGTAATCACCGTGAGTGTGAACTTGCTCTGTTAATCTGAGAAAACACAGAGGGGGAGAGAAAAAAGGGAGAAAAGAGAGAGAGGAATGACCTGCCCCACGAGTTAATTTCCTCTGGTGTGGCTCCTGTGTTTATCAGCCACCTGAAAACCAGAATAAACCACAAGGAGCCCCCCCCCCCCAAATCCAATTACATCTTGCCAAGTGCAAAAGACAGACGAAGCTCGAGAACTTTCTCAGAGCAGTAGAGACGCTAAGAGTTTAGCGTTCACAGGCAGTTGATTTGTGGCTGCAAAATAGTATACACAAAGTAAGAAATAACTGCTTTGAAGGATGAGTAAGTCAAGCTAAAGGGCAGAGGAAGAGAGAGAAAAAAGCTGGTATTAGTGAGAGAGGAAAGGCAAGAGATTCAGGAAAGATGAGAGAAAAAGGTGAGCGAGATTAACCACGGAAAGGCAGATAGACATATTGATGGATCGACCTATAACCTTACCAAGAAACTCTGAGTCGAGATACCATGATGAGAAAACAAAATGCTAATGACAGAGGCTGATGTAGAATATAAAGTGAATTCCTCTAGCTTCTTTTAATGCTCTCTTGAGTAGTAAGGCGAAAAACGCACACTGGATTAATTACATGATTAAGCGTTAATGCAGGCCAAAAAAATAAATAAATAAGGGAAATGTGATCAAAAATGGATTTAATTCATTTTTTTTCTGAAATCTAACTGTTAAATTGCACCACCTGCTGATCAAGACAAACAAACGAGAAACATTTAGGACAGAAATTAGGAAACTGTCCTCATCTAAACTAGTTAATATTTAGCAGCTGTAGACTGAAAAAATGTGTTTCGATGTGCTGCTCAAAGGCTACCTTCCTGCAACTGTTGAGTTTGAATGTTTTCCTACATGAAATTCTATGCATGAGTTGACATTGTGAATCGATCAACAAATCTTGAATGTCAATATGATAACTTTGACCGTTCTGTTTGTTTTTACTGGTGCTTAAATTTCTGCTGGTTTATGCAAACTACAAATATTCTATTTCTTCACTTGAACAAAGAAAAAAGGGGGTGGTGCAGCACTACATCCCTGCTATAAATGGTTCAGCCTGTTCTTTTTTATTCTGAAAATGTTGCGCAACCCCATTCTGTGGACGATCAGGGAGGTGCAGATGTTCCTCTGCATCATTGGAGGAACTAGTGCCATAGCTATTATCATCTGGTGAAAACCCTGCCTACATTAAGAGTACTGTCTGCGGTGGAAATGCAAAATAGACAAGAGGTTTAGGTACATGTTTGTACCAGTGACCAACAGTTCTAAAGGGACTATACCAAAAGTGTTTGGTAGGAACGCAGCTAAATATCACAACAACCATTGAACGGATTGACGTAGGCTTTTGAGAAGACATCAATGGTCCCCAGTGGGTGAATCCTACTGACGTTGGTGATTCTCTGACTTTTCCTCCAGCACTACCAGCAGGTCAAACATTTCTATAATTCTCAAATAAATAGCTTTTTAATAATTTAGGTATAAGGATTTTTGGGTGTTGAAGGTGAATTCTGAAAATGTCATTCATATTTTTGTTTGATATTTTCTGCTCCATTATCCTAGAACGGAACAATGTGCTCCCTGCATGACCCAAATGCAACCCGCCAGCACCCCAATATTACACACAGTATGAACTATTTGACTTTGTGAGCTGCTGCCACCTTGACTTATCAAAGTTCCTGCAGGACACCCTGAGCAGGAAGGGACAGAGTTTGATGGAGTGAAGTGATCCATAACGAGCACAGCCATCCATCATCTCTCAGATCATAATCTGCGTCAATAATCACTGGCTGACCTTGGCTGCTCTCCTTCCCTTGAATAAGTTGCATAAACAAGTGATGCACGCAGACACACGCATGCAAATGGAAGTACCAGTTGGCCCACAATACACGGTGGTTTTTTTTTTATGATGAGTGACTTTTAGATTGAGCAAATCAGTGATTAAATTACAATACCATCTTTACTTTAACTGCACACTGTTAACTACTTTGGACTTTAACCAGGTATGTTGCAGTTATATGGTTTGCATCCTTTAACACCCAGATGCCCCAGAGGCTTTCAAAAATGAGCATTACAGGAGAAAATGTGCATACGCATAACAAGAAATTCCACAAAATTTATATAGTAATTTCCATTTATTATGTTGTGTTACACTTTCAGTTTGCTATATTTCCAGGATTCCAGATTTTTTTCTTACAAAAGCTAATACAAGATAATGATTAAACTATGCATTACTTACTTAAGTGAATGCATGGTAGTATTTCAGCTCAAGTAAAGCATGTGAGTGCTTTTTCTGCCACTTGCTTAAAGATAATTTCTTATTGTGACAGAAACGTTTTGGGTTTCAGGGGTGACTTTCACGGATCGACTTACATGCACGTTAAAAATGCTAGAATATTTCTATCAAAATGCAAATGGAAGCTAAGTACCAACAGTCCCTCTCCTGCTCCATTACTGCCCTGAAAATTAAAAGCACACCTATGATTGCTCCACACTACATCCACTAATGAAAAGCCAGTGTGTCAGTGTGTGTGTGTGTGTGTGTGTGTGTGTGTGTGTGTGTGTGTGTGTGTGTGTGTGTGTGTAATGTCTGACTGATGAGTTTCACTTTATTTCCTCAGGCAAGTTGCTGCCCCGACATTGATGTTACTGTACGACAAAATGAGACTGAGCATCTGAAATTGCTACCAGCGCCCCCTCATTCCATCACCTTCATTATTCCTGTGACAGTTGCAGCAGCAGTTGTCATTTCTACCTCTTCTCCTAAGCTAAGCACAGCCCACAGGGCGCCATTCCATGGTCCCCAATTTAGAGAGGGGTGGATCAATCACAACGACAAGCGATTACTAAATTCTCCAGGCATTGTGACAGCTGAATCCATTAATATTTGGAGCCAGTCTTTTTGGATAAATGTTAAAGAGGAATGAACAGGTAAAGCATGTGAAATATGAGAGCTGGATCAATGTTTGAGGATGATAAAGTGAGCCAAGATATTATTGTGTATAGAGAATAAGCTTAATGGAGAGTGTACGCAGGGTGATTCATATGCATGCGCGCGCGCACACACACACACACACACACACACACACACACACACACACACACACACATTTTCGAACTTCCTCTCAACTCACTTAACACAAATGCCTGACAATAAAGCCTCGAAAACGCCTTTGACTGTGACCTTGCACATCTGTTTTAATATGCAGGAAGCAAGGTATGTGTGTCAGTGTGTGTGTGTGTGTGTGTGTGTGTGTGTGTGTGTGTGTGTAAGAAAAAGACAGTGAGAGCTTGATGATGGATCGCGCAGCTCACGGCTCTCCCTTTAGTGGTGCAATATCTTCAACGTTTTGTTCCAAATTGCTGTTTCCCTCTTCTCCATCCATCTCTCTCCTTCCCTTTCCCTTCCATCTTTCCTCCTTTAACATTTCCCTTGTTCCCTTCATACTTTCTGCGCTCAACTCTTGATCAGCGTTCCCTCCGCCGCTGTCCATCCTCCTGCCTCATATGGGACACGCTTCGCCCCCACAAGCTGCGGCTGATTGAGGCCTCCAGTCGCTCATTAGCGATGAAAGTAGTGACCCAAGAAGATGGAATAGAGGGAATAAAAAATGATGCAGGCTGGATGGGACGAGGCAGAGCAGAGCAGAGACATAATGGGGTAATGACACTGATTTAATATGCGATAGATCTCGTCACTGTGGGTCCTATAGTTGTCATTTCTCACTAGTTTTCCACGTTCTTGCATCCTGTCTGTTATAGCTCATTTATGCCATGTTATTTGGCACAGAGGAACAGAGCAGGGACAGATTGAACTAAAATACAAACATAGAGTTATTATTGTCACATTTTCACTTCAATACAAAACTACAGTACCCAGAATGCTTTGAGGGATGTTATTAAGAAGTATAATTGCTGTGGATTTAGTGGGTTAGCTGTGGGCTACAACTCAATCCCTATCAAATACACAATATGCAATTTCTTTTTTGCCACTATGGGCCTCTCAACCGAAAAAATAACAAAAGACAGAAATACCATCATTGCAGTTGGTTTCTACTGCTTAGCATTCGTTCAGTGTTCATTGTTCAGGAGGTTTTTACCAAGAGCCGAATTATTTCCAGAGGTCTCTTTTCCTCCAGAATAAATGGAATTGAGTCATTTAAACCAGTAAACACACAAAATAAAGCAGTTTCACGCTAAAAACCTGTGCTTCTCTGACACTGTTTGGCTCATCCCAGAGGGGCAGCTAGCCCAGCCCCAACCAGTGTGTTCACATTTTTCCACAAATCATTTAAGATCCAGATGTTCATACTAGGAGCAGAGTTATCGGTAGAGGTCCCCTCTACAAAACAAACAGATCCCAGATTGATTTAAAATGATAAAAACACTAAATAAAACAGTTTCATGGTAAAAATCAAATGTTACTCTGTGTTTCCTTTATTGTGGAGGGGCACCAAGTCCAGCTCCTTCTAATGTGTGCTGAACTCTTTGTTTTGATTATTTAAGATCCAGATCTGCTTACCAAATTATCTGCACAGGTCTTCTCCTCTCTAAAATGAATGCATCGCGTGATTTAAACCAGTAAAACCAATTTAAAAAGCAGTTTCACATTTAAAAAACAGTGTCTCTTTGAAGCTGTTTGGCTCGTCACAGAAGAACAGCTAGCTCAGCATTTGCTGATGTATGCTCATGCTCATGCTAATGCTTTTATCTCTAATAGTTTATGATCCAGAAGTTTACATTGGTCTAGTCATTTTCGACATATAAATGAGAAAATTTACATATTATATCTTCTTTTTGTTTATGTTTTGGCAAACTTCCAGCACTAAAAGTATGCGAAACTAACTATTAGCAGTTCCTTTTTGCAATGTACCCATGGAAGTACAGGCAAATTTCCCTGGAGTCCTTTGCTATCATAGAGAACCTAAAAATATGATGATTCTCATGCAAGCTATGAGGAGCGTCATTTATCATTTCTGAGTGAGTTTATGGACACTAGTTAGCAATGACATTTGAGATTATGATATCCTTGAAAGATATAAATCATAAAGAATCTTGTGCATCACACTATTCAGATTTATGATTCCCAGAGAGAGTGTGATTTTTTTCATGCAAACTGCGGCAATCTGTGGCAATCTGTGTTACAGGTCTAAAACTACCTTAATTGTCTCGATGAGCTGTGTGTCAGCTCTTTGACCTCTTGGGTGTGTTGGTGAACAGGTCAAATCATTGGGACAAACCACAATAACTAACTGTTATTTTTAGAACACCAGCATGCACCTGTCCCTTTAACCTTTGTCCCTTTTGCCTCAGGTCTGTCCCCTTTATCTGTCCTGAACACCTACTGGGAATACGCGCCTTACAGTCTGAAAAACCTTAGAAATAGACCAATTAACTGAGACACTAAAATATTAAACCCCACTACTTTTCCCATTTTAATGACTCCCTCATTAAATAAATCATCATATCACTCCTTTTAAAATAATCAGTTTAAAAAAAACTGTTTGGCATGTTAAATAGTTAAAAACAGAGCTGCTTCACCACAGCTCTGCAGTCATGTGACACTAACGCCGTGATGAGGACATGACTGCTTTTTTTTTGTTTGTTTCTGAGACAATATAAGAAATTCACTAAAAACTTTAGCTCTGATCTGATGCAGTCACCACTCTGTTGCCTCGCTCAACACCCCACCCACAAACCATCTGATTGGTTAAACATCAAAAGTAACAGCCTATCATCACTGAAGGCTGTTGGCCACAGAAAAGCTCAAGGAAAACTGAAGCCATTGCTCCTGTGAGTAAGCTGAAGTTGTAATTAACATCACAATATCTCATACTAAAGTTGTAAAATTAAACCAGGTGGACATCTGTGCCAAATTTAATGCGTTCCCTTAATGCCTTCTTGAGGTATCGCGTTTCCAAGAATGAGACAGAAGGATGGAAGGTCAACGCAAAAACCCTAAAAGAAAGTAAACTGCAAAAACGCAGTGATTTGTTGGTTTTATTTCTAACTGCACTATAAAAAACAAAACACATTGTCAAAACCTCACAGGAGCCTGAGCTGCAGAAGAGTTACCAATTTTTGTTCTTCTTCATCTTGTTTTAAGAAAGTGTTGAATATTTGCACAATGTCAGCACTAATTTCACTGAAAATTGAAGGATTTTTGCATTAGACATTCCTCAGACTGGAATGCTTCTTTTGTACAAGATTTCATTTCAAGAGATGGCAAGGAAGGCCATTACAGGAAAATAGCGCAGCCAATGCTCCTTGTTCTGAGTACTACAGCCCAAACAACCTCTTTGATCATACACCAGCACACATTGGAGCAGCCATGTGAAGGGCAGCTATTACCTGTGCTTTGGAATGTATTAACTGTGTCACTCTGTTTCTTTAAATTCATCTTGGTGGGTCTTTTTCTATGATAATGGGAAAGGACATTTGGGGAGTTTCATTTCAAGCTAAAATGTCCATCATTTGTAATGCAACATCTATGTTGCAAAGTGACAGAGTTAATGGTAGTGACGGGGCTTTCTCTTGAGATTACTTGGGAATACAATAATTTCACAAATGCACTAAGTGACTACGTGCCTGCATATCATCTATCATAAAGGATAAGTGCATGGAGGTGCCTGGAATAAAGGCGCTCACTTTCTCCCATTACCTGAGCCCTCTTGACAACCTTGAGCTCCATTCTTCTTTAATTCCTCTGGACTCGTTACAGGGTTCTGCCTTTTCACTGAGGCATAATACCACTTCATTGCAGGACGAGCTTCTATTGAAAGCTCTACAAAAATTTCTCTCTACCCTTTTATTCATCCTGCTCTCTTTCTCTACATTAGCTGATTCGTGAAGGTTGCTGTACAGTGTCTCCAGCTAGCGTGAGTCTTAAAGTTTGCATATTTAAACTGGTCTGAATGCTTTGTTCCTCTTTACTTCTTATTTCCTTTCTTGATTTGTTGAAGTTAATCTAACCTAATATTGCTCCATCTTTCATGTGGATATTTCAAACAAATATTCAACCTGCCAACACAGAGGATATATATACAATCACCACAGTTTCAAGATGAGCATCCAAGTTTAATGTTACAAATATTTATTTATTTAAAAGTAAGGGACCATGTAGAGTTTAAAACCTTAATGTTACCCTTTGATGCACTGAGCCAGATTATATCTTAGAGCTAACTCTCATCTGCATGACATCTCCCCTTCTGTTCCTGAGATACGGCATTCAATAATAGCCAAAAATGAGCTTTTTGTCCATTCAATTTTTCAAGAATAGAGAAATCTCATATAATTTAAATCCCCCCTAAGCTAATTGCAGTTTGTGATATTAGACTCTATAGATTTACTATTTAATTTACTATTGTTCAGTCCTTATACTTTTTGATTGACCTACAATGAACTTTGACTTGACTAATTTATAAAGCCCTTTGTGTTGCCTTTGGGTATGAAATGTGCTTTTATAAACAAATATGCCTTTCTGAGGTCACAGTGACCCTTGACCAACCAATTCTAAAATCTTAAGTCAAAGGGGATGTTTGTGCCAAATTTATATTCAATCAGGTTCACGAGAATTGGATAGATGCAAAGTCACAGTGACCTTGGTTTTGATCTTTGGCATGTAAAATGCCATCTTTTCATTATTTTATTCTATTCGGCATTTGTATGACTTGCAGGTGGACATTTGTGGAAAATCTGATAAAACTCCCTGAAGTCATTCCTAAGATCTTGCATTTACAAAAATGAAACTGCCACAAGGTCACAATGACCTTGAGTTTGGACTACAAAATTGAGACTTGTTCTCTCTTGGGTTCAAGTGGACATTTGAGCCAAATTTTGAACAATTCCCTGAAGGCATTCTTGAGATATGGCGTTCATGGGACAAATGGATAGTCAGACAACACAAAAATATAATTCCTCAGGTCACCATCCGATCTCTTGTTTCCCTTCTTCATTTGAAAAATAAATTAATCTAATCTAATATTTTTCCATCTATCACCCTCTCGCACTAACACCTCAATATTCTCTCTCTAATTTTACATCTCTATCCCTTTCCTTTTCCTGTCTACCCCCCTTGTTACTTGTCTCCCCCACTAACTCTGCTTTTCCACTTCTTTACCACCCTGTGGTTTCACTCCATGCTGTGGGAATGACAAGCTGTCAGCTCCACTGGGCAAAGGTAAAAAAAAAAAAAAAACAATTCTGTGTCTGCTTTCTGGACCCAGCTGGACCTTCGCAGCTCCCTCTACACCAGATGGCAGATTGCACTGGGTTCACTCCAACCACCAGCTCATTTGCACTGATTGTCTGGATGTTGTTGCTCTCTCAGTAAGGGTTTAATGACAGCTGAGACAGGGGCCTAAGCTGAATAAAATAATCAATAGTATGGGGGCAAAGGGTCACTTTGAGACATGCTCCACTCTTGCACAGCAACTACTGAGTCATCATTGGGGCAAGGCATTTGCTGCATTTCAGCAGTAAACACTGCAGTATTTTTAGCCAAACTAGCTGTGTGGCTCCGAGGATGACAGTATCAGTCTGTCCATCCAGACTGAGATTTCAGCTACTGGACAGATTTTACATTTGGTACAAGACGTTCATGGTCTGCAAAGGATGACTAGGTCTTTGATGATACCCTCACTTGTCATCACGCGCCATCTGCAGGTCACAATTTTCACTCATTCAGTGAAATGTCTCAGCATCTAACAGACCGGCACAAACTTTTGTACAGACTTCCATGGTTCCCAGATAAACTATCCTGATGACTTTCCTGATCACCTGACTTTTCCTCTATAACCTCATAGGTTTGGTACAAACAAATTCATGATATGCTCAAGATAATTGTAATAACTTAATAAAGGTGCTGTATGATACTATGGAGAAAGATTCCAAGGTTTTTAAATACTGAAGCTTTAGGTTAATAGTTCAGTCTTACTGCCAATCCAAAGCATCAGTATTTCTCCAAATCTGCAAACCACAACTTTAGTATTATCTAGTGCCATTATCATGTCAAAATTTACCTGCAAAACTAATGACACCACCATCCGCCTAAGATGTACTTTGTTGGTAGTGTTAGTTACAAATATTGGCATTCTAAAAAACCAAATCCAGATGGTGAAAATACCTACTAAACATCGGCATGTTGCTATGTGAGCACATAAGCATGCTAAAGGTAGCATTAAACTCGAAGCACTACTGTGCCAAAGCACAGCCCATAGACGACATAACAGCTTTCCAAAAGCGAAACCGATTTTAGGTTGTTCTTATCATGCTGTTGTATGTTGAGGTGTTTTTTATGACACGTTCGGTTTTAAGAGTTATTTTAATGCTATAATAGAGGGGGTTTGGCAATATGATCGACAGTGATGTGTGCCAATCGGTGTGCTTGCTTTCAATAAGGATTGGTTGGTTTCAAGTGAGGTCAAGATGGCAGAGGCAATACCTTTTATATAAATATATAAATATATATATAAATATATATATATATATATATATATATATAAGTAAGTGGAGACATGTTGCCCATCTTTATAACACATGTTTACAAGCAGTGGTTGACATGATTGATTGAGACTGGTTGTTTTTGGTCACATGCAGTGATGCCGTTAGAAGTGCTAAAAGTACGCAAAGGAATATGTTTTGCTTTGTTGTTTTTTTTTTCATTTTCAGTCTTTTTTAGGGCTGTGTGAATATAGCAACAGTTTCAACAAATATAACAAAAAGTTACTTTCTTCTTAGAGTAACCAACTATAGCTTTAAAGAAAAGTGTGGTTTACAACTTGGGAGTTATTTTCTTGTTTGACCAATCATTTCTGTCAGTTATGATGTATGATGTATATGATGTATTGAGCAATTAACAGGTTGTTATAGTGGCAGTATCACTATTAGGAACAAAAGCCAAACCTGAGACAAAGATTTAATAAAACTTGAATCTCACAGTGATGTCCTACATCGCAAAATCAATTCTTTTATTTTGTCTCCATCTTTGCTGCCAAGCATTAGATGATTCATACCAGGTATGCCTCACTAAATACAGCCTGGCGCTGGTTATATATGAGCCTCCAACAGAGAGAAACCACCCACAAAGCAGACATTGATTCACAAGAAATGACAATGGATTGTGACTCAGTTGTACAGTCATTTGTTTTAGCTTGAGTAACGACATAAACCAGCAGTCTGGGGATGTTCCTGTTGCTGGCACACTGCTCACTCAACATTTTCATTGAGACTTGTGGATACTTTTCAATTTAGCACCTTATGTGCTCAAATCTCTTTCCTAACTAATAGCAGATGGCAGCGGAGCTGTTCAGTGGCACAAAACTTTGGCTATCATGGAGAGCTCCAAAGAAATATCTGTAACTGAGAAAGAAGAGCATATGTGCTTGGCTAATGTTTCATGTGGAGATGAAAAAGAATATAAGCTGCTAGAAAGCAAAATGTAAAGTAAATAATCAGTGATTCTGAGGCTATAAACGCACCCATCAGACACCGATGTTAGATTTATGAATAATTTATTAAAGTACTCCTCCACTCAACACCTCACCAAAAATGTCTGACTTTGACTTGCATATAGAAAGGTATTTTCCTAATCCTCCACTAAGGGGGGCGATGTTGCGCACTCCCTAAAATCTGAGTATTATTTAGCAAGATGGTCCTCACAAATTGACAACATGATTTCATGAGTTTATAATGTAATTGCCAGAATTAGAAAGTGTTAGGCTATAAAAGGACTACAACACACCACCACCCATTCCTATATCACTCTGTACAGGACAGACCTCAACACAGCACTGGCAAAGACACCTGAACCCTCCAGTGCAGAGCAGACTTGTCAGTACAGAGAGCAGAGTTAGCATTAACATAGTGAAAGTAAAGAGTTAACAGGGTAGGGTGTGTTGTTTTTGAATGTGAACTGGACCTTGAAGGTTCCTTCCACTGTCTACCAAAAACCCCTATATTGCTGATAATATTGCATATTTTACAACCCCTGTGTCAGCCACTGACAGTTAGCCTACAAGCTAACAAGCAAACACAAAAAAATAAATCAAAGATGCTAACTAAACTTACTATTCTGTTGCACCTGCTAGCCACAGGTTTGGTGCATAACATACTCTTCATCTGAGTCTGGGTCTGACTGAGGCATAAATATGTATGGCTGAATGCTGAACACAAAAAGGAAGTAGCCCGTTTGGCTGGTAGAAGTAAGCAGCTTGGCAGCACTCAGCCATGCTCTGCTTATAAGTCTCGAGTGCGCTTGCTCTTCTGGCCCCATAACGCAGAAGATCCGGGTGATTTCATACAGTGCAAATTTGGCTTTTTTGTCTTTATGCGCAACTGAGTAATCTTCATAGGAATGAATGGGGCCCCAACCTCCAATGCTGTATCCAAGTCTCTTAATGCATTGATGATGCTGACAATAGCCATCTTGATGTGCGCTTCTTTATCACTGGTCAACCTAGCACGAGCGGTGTTGGAGAAAGCGGAAATCATAAAAGCAGAAAGCAAAAGTGAAACTTGCTGCAAGTAAATTTGACAGAAAAAGACTCAGGCTGGGATTTTTCTTAACTATTATGTGGGAAATCCGTATCAAACTAAATGTTGAACTAAATGAAAGTATTGGTATAAGTATTTATTTTAAAATGTGTCTGGAGAGGGACTCGATAACTACTGACTTCATCCTCCATGCAAGTTTTGAAATGATGAACTTTTGGCAGTGTTTGTCCCCGAAATGGATGTGTCATGCTTTGGAATACCGATCTAACATCGAGACACCATAATTGTCAAGTTTTTTTTATAGACATTGGACTCGCTCACTCCTGTCGATGCTCAGAAATGAGGCAAGCAGAGCCCTCTTACCATCGGATCTTTACATTTCAAAGTCTGAGTCAGAGTAAAAAACACATCCATTAGTTCACCGGAATTGACAGCTTTCCTGACAGTCGCATCAGGGCTGCTTCCTCTCCCCTGCTCCTGCCCGTCAGATTGAAGGAGCTTTTATTTAAAAGTTAGTAACGGACACACAACTCGGGAGGAGCTGGTCCGAGGCTCCCTGGGTGCCTTGTTAAAGATCAGCGAGGGTAAACTGTTACACTGACGGATCCAAATGAAACCAGGCATCTGGCCAACCATGCACGCACACACAGATAACATGAACACACGTGCAAATCCATACATACTCATTAAAAACACATTTACAACAGGATCACATTCACAACAACAATCCATTAGGATGCTGTTTTGTATGCAGCTGAACAGATTAATGTTGGAGATAATACCTGAACAGCAGAATGTGTGTGTGTGTGTGTGTGTGTATGTGTGTGTGTGTGTGAGTCCTTTTGTTCCACAACACCTGTTCATTTAGGCTGGCCTGAGGCAAACCACTATCTGTGCTCAGTGGGGTTGTTTCGTGATATAACTGCTACACACACACACAAACTTGCAAACACACACAGGAATAGCTCATCGTTGTCCCACCCCCTGCTGTGTGAGAGGCAGGCTCATTTTCCCACCCAGTGGTTAGCTCTCGCTTAAGGGAACTTGCACGCCACAGAGCCTCTGGCGAATGTCTGCACACACGGACATATATATACACACATCAGTCTATCAAATCAGCTGAGTGTTTTTTTTTTTTTTGTCATCCCAACAGGACAGAGTGAGCAACAGGGAGACTGTCGATGTCAATCACACGTTTGAAGAAAACAAGGGCAATGAAACATCAGGAGAGCAGAGTAGTTTGGCTGTCAGGGGGGGATGAAAAAGTGGAGGGGAGGCATGTCAGTCACAATCAAACAGGCTCATGCTGACAAAACACAGAGGGATCCTACCGTTAGCGTCGCGGTAGTAAGCATGTGTGACACTCCGGAAACGCTCCTGTCCAGCAGTGTCCCAAATCTAAAAACAGAAGAACAAGAGGACAACTTTCTCTTTAGCATCACAATTTATGTACAATATTGAGCATGTCTCTGTGAAACAATTTTGCAGGGTAGGTGGACTTTAGTTTGGCCAACTTAGCGTTATTCTAGAGGTGATTTTTAGTCTTTCAAAATGAAAAAGCAAAAATGTCAGTTTGACCTTACTAGTACCAAATCATAGTTACAATACTGCAACTAAACCTGTGCTTTGCATTGCAAGAAAGTGGTGGAGTCATTACGAAGATAATGAGACTTTGACAATGCTGGCTGGATGTTATAAAGGGCATTTACATCTTTATCCGACCTCGGGTTATTGCTTTATGCTACACACTGTTGAAACTTCCACTGTCATCGTCTGCCTACTTAATTTTTCTGCTTTGCATTTTACACAGGCTTTTTGTCACATTTTACATGAATGTGAAAAACAATTCAAAAGAGGCAAACTGAATAATTGAAATAGAAGGTCAGAAACACAACTTTGTTGAAGGCCTGAGTGTGTGGCAGGTATCAGTATGTTTGTGCAAATGCGTGTGATATGGTAAAAACTGGAATTATTGCCTTGTGGTTAATTACATCGGTGAACCAGTCAAGCTGCAGTTTACAATCCTGTCTGTAAAAACATGGATGCTTCACATACATCTTCAACCCGGCAGCACAGAAGATCTATACAATCAGCACAGATTCAAGGTGGACACCCAAGATTAATGTCACCAGTGTAGTATCTGACCAAATGTCTCCCCTTCTGTTACTGAAATATTACATCGAGTGCTGGCCAGGAAAGTGTTTTTCCAAAACATTATGATGTCACAGTGAAGTTCAACCTTTTGAAAATTAAATTTCACCGCTTCATCATTTTATCCTATTAGACATTTGTGTGACATTTTGTCATAATTAGCATATAAATTCTTGAGTTATGGGCAAAAATATGTTTTGTGAGGTCACAGTGACCTTGACCTTTGACCACCAAATTCTAATCAGCTCATTCTTCAGTCCGAGTCGACATTTGTGCCAATTTTAGGAAATTTAAGACATTCAGACGATCTTGACATATCACGTTCACAAGACCGAGACAGACACAAGGTCACAGTGACCTTGCCATTGCCTCCAAAATATAATCAGCACATTGTGGAATTCAAGTGTATGTTTCTGCCAAATTTGAAGAAATTCCCTCAAGATGTTCTTGAAATATTGTGTTCATGAGAATGAGACAGAGGAGGTCACCTAGACTTTTGACCTATGGCTTGGCTAGTACTAACCCAAACCATGACCTCTGTGCCCTAACCCTAACAGCCTCTGACCTTGACGCATTGACGTGATTAATGCTAGTCAATCACAGTACAGTAGGGAGGGGATAGGGATACCAATTCTGGGGGAAAAAAAATGTGCTTCTGTGCATTTTACAAATTGTAGCACCTGAACTGTAACTGCACCAATAGACGTGCATCAAAATCTGCTGTGGTGCCATTGGTAAGTTGCTAACACCCAATTCCCATAATACTTTGAGCACACCCAATTAATGACGTCACTTTTTTTCTTTTTTGTGGTTTACTTTGTGTTTATTAGATTGCACATTCTAGTAAGCGTAAAAAAGGAAGACAGAGGGGTTAACATGCAGCAAAGAGCATCAGTTGGAGTAATCTTGCTTCTTACCACCATTTCTCTCTCCTTCCATCATGCACCCACCACAATGTAATCTCATAACTTTTTAGTTACAGATCAAGACAATTCTAAAATGCATAACTATCCAAAGGTTTGTTAAAATGGGAGCAGTTTGTGTAAGACACTTAAACACGGTTATGAAGTATCATACTGTGATGTTGTTACTAGCTAAACCATTCTATTTTTCAAGTTTGGAGAAGTTTATGGAGCTTGCGCCTGGGAAATCACCTGAAATATCATGTGACAGAAAGACTGATGGATGAACACAGATCCATTAAAGATCAGAAAGATGGCAGATGAGAGAGCGTGAGTGTTGTGTAATTGAGGTGAAAAACTCATCAGACAGTATCTAATGCTGTTTTAGAGCTGCCAAGGTTTCATGGGCATCTCTGCCTGTCTCTCGCTGATAACTTCCAGGCTTGATAATCTGATGGAAAAGTCTTGTTATTCCCTCTGGTGTCTTCAGTCAGGCAGAGCAGGAGGCTAATTGACTGATAGAGATTAACCAAGGCCTCATTAAGTCATCGTTTGGGCGTCTTCGCCCTCCCACAGCAGGGAATGAAGATATATGGGAAGTATGTGCACCATGGGAAACAGTTGCTGGTGATTTCTTATTAAAAAGAATACACATAAATCTTCATTTTGGTAAATAAAAGTACCTCTTAAGGAGTTAAACAGAGACTTGAAGATTCTTAGAGATGCGTTTTTCTTACCTGCAGTTTGACCTTCACAGCATCAATGGTCATTACTTTATTCTGGGAGACAAAAGAAAAAAATAATTAAACACAAGCATTGCAACAAGAATTGATAAAAATAATTGACACAAGTGAGTAAAACAGCTGCATAAAATATTACAGAGACTTTAGAACCACACTAAACGATGCTTTCAAGGGCTGCAAAAGGGGAATGCTCTTTTCTAAATGGAAAAACAATTTAGAAAGAGAGTCCATTGGCATGTAGCTGTCTTATGGTTAGCATTTTGCAACCACGGTAGGCGTAGAAAGGGCCTGGCCTCTTCCGCAAGGCTCTTTTTTTTCATGATGCAAATGCACACGCACACCTTTTGTTATGACGAAGACCTTTGTTTCAGGGAGTTGCATCATTTACTAACACCATAGCTGCCAAGTATAGCGCTCTCACACACACACATGCACACACAATAGCTTTCCAATACCGCTGCAATATCTTTTCATGAGGAGAATAATTGGCTGTGGGGATCTTTTCAAAATGACACCAAGTTTTTGGTTACCGGTTGCAGCAGCTCCAGCTTCATTTTCAGATAATCTACCACACGGAGTGCAGATCTAACTCTGCAATCTATCATTACACTAGAAGTGATATGATTGGCAAGCAAGATAGAAGGGCACACAGCCTTGGTCAGGACCCAGTGGGGATATCAGCAACCCTGACTAATATGTTTCATGGAGATACAGGTTTAGAATCGGTGCAAGCGCCAACCGTATTTTTCTCTGCATTTTAAACATGTCTTATTATCCTGTTGTGAAATATTTAAAACACACATCACACTGTCTATTGAATGCTTGCTCAGATACTATTGCTGTGTCTGATGATCCCTGGACACATTATGCTTCATCCTGACAGTCATCCAATATCTGCCTCTTACCATGAAGCAGAACAGGGTGGTAAAATTTCAGCATGCAGATGCAAAGGATGCACACAGTATAATGTTTCTTGGATGAGCAGACCGCTGAATCTGTAATTCAGTCACAAGCTTTGAGGTCTCTGTGGGGTGAAAGATGAAGACCTCGGAGAGTTCTCCAACTGCAGAAGCAGATCAGCTGTTTTTGATCCAAGAGGAAAAATCCAACAAAAAGGGCCTTAAACCACTCTGGATAGGAATGATGGTGTTAAAAAATAGGACAGAGAAATCAGACAAATTAAATTGAAACTGACCATTCGCTCAACCTCCTCTGGAAAATGATTGTTCAATCATTGCTTAGCATCCGTAATGAGGCACAGCTTTGGATTTCTTCGCATGTTGAAGCGCTGAGTTATGGAGAGACTGATGGTTGTCATCTAATCTGTTTGGAAGTTCCTTTTTTGTTGAGCCAGTTCAAATTAAAAACACAAAAGCAAAAGTGGATTAAACAATGGACCTCATGCAAGAAAAAGTATCAACATTTTCTCCTGTTTTCGCTTGTTTCAACGATTTGTTCTTATTTTGTTAGTGCCCACTGAATTTGGGGATTCACCAATGTATTTTTTTATTTCTGCTCCCCTCTTAGGTTAGAGGAAATTTTAAAAGTAGTCAGAAGCACTCTTACCAAGATAAGAGAAAAACATCATGCTTTCACAGGAAACAAACTGTCCAGCGCAAGGAAAAATACATGTAATATTTGAGGGACATCTAAAAAATGCACAAATGTCATTTAGTGGGCCTCATGCAGTATCATTCTTTTAAATTTTTCTTAAATCTGCTCTTACCCAGATGTGCTCAATGATGAATCCCACTTCATCGCAAGTCACCTGTCAGCATATAGGTAACGCCCCCTGAACACTATATGAGAGCAGGTTTTGTGCCGTGTGCAAAGACTCATGGCCAAGACTGGAGAGATGGCATCAAAAAAAGGTTGGAAGAAGAAGAAGAACTTCTGCAGTAGTGAAACTGACATAAATAAAGTAAATGTGATTTCAGGGAAAAGCATTTAAGTATTAAAAGTAATCTTCATTTTAACATCAGTTATTGAATAATACTAGTGGAGTAAAAAATAGAATATTTCTCTCTTAAGTGTAAGGGGGAGTCTATCACTTTATGGGTTTTCCCACATTTAGAAAACCTTCATATACACACTAATTTCATTGGAAAAGGGTTTTATGGTCCTGCAGAACCAGAAAAGAGCGTCAACATGCTGATCAATAGTCCAGTTACAGATCTTGTGTCTTTGTGTACATGTACGCCGAGACATGAACAGGAAATGAAAACGCCAACCCAGTCTTTCTTTGTCAGTGAAGTTAGAAAGAATCTGACAAAACAAGAAAGATGATAGTGACGGGAAAAATACAGCAGTTCACTCTGACCAAAAGTAATAGTTGGTCAGACAACTCCATCAAAATCTCAGATGAGACCCTAAAGGACAGATCATTTTGGCTCCAAGAAAAACAGGAAAGGAGTCGACAGCAGAAAACGCTGGATTTGTTGGCAGAGAGATTGAAGTTATGATTGCTTTTCACACGCAGATGAAAAAGTCTTTTTTCATCAAGGCAGCATCAGCTAATCATAGTGGGCAGGTTAGCGGGTCAGACGACAAGAGGCCCTTCCTTATGATGACCGAAAATAGCTGAATACAAAGTAGAAAGATGGGCAGTCAAAATTAAAAAGCTTGTCAACATGCACACACATAACACACAAAATTGCATTCCATTAAAGTGAATTGAAAATATCTGCTGGCTACGTTGAGGTGGTTTGTAGAATACAAAACTCAAACAACAGGCTGGAGCGACCCTGAAGGCAAGAGGCTCAGCAAAGTGTGCTCGTGAAAATAAACTCATCACAAGAGCAAATAAAGCCTAATTTATTTGGTCACTTTGCTTAACGCTGCATCGCCAGCACTGAAAGTTCCTTTTGGTTTACATCCAGCTCCCTGCTTTGTAGTTAAACTTCATATCCAGAGGCTGTGTTTGTGGGTTTGAGGCCTTGAGCAATTGGCCCACTCTCCGACAACATACTCTCCCTCATTCTTAATGCATTTCATACATATTGCATGGGGTATTGAGTTACAGTTAGTTTACCTTACAAATGGGAAACACTTAACATCTTCTAACCCTCATTTGCAGCATATATACTGCAAGATACACCTGGAAAGAGTAACTCCCCAAGGGTAGCCTCTGGAAACAAACAATAAGGTTTTGCACAGCAGTTTGTGCCAACAGAGGTGCGGGAGTAGTCTTGCACAATGGCTGTTGCAGAGGGTTATTGATTCTGACACTGTCAAAATCAGGCCGACTCTGTCATTTGCTTACTTATTGCTGCAGAGCAGCTCACTGACATTTACATGAATGTTTTTACAAGTAGGACCAATCAGTGTCTCCTGGTACCAGCTGCACAAATTCATTTATAGTATCCCAACCCAGCACCAAAACATATGCACTGAGTTACAATCCATAACTTTTGTTACGTTTCTCCATCATAAGGCCACTTTCAGACAACCCTGCAAGAGAAAGCTCAGCCCCCTCATCCATTTGTTTAGATTTGGATTGGAATAAGCCCTTAGTATCTGAACTGCCAAGAAAAAGCTCCAAAACAACCTGAAGTTAAAGAAATAAAAGAGGTAGCACTGTAGTATAGTGGGCTACCACTAACAAAGCAATATTTTTCCCAGTCAGCACATAGGCATGCTGTAACAAACATTTTCTGGGGTTAGCTGTGCTAACTGCACACTGGGGGACTTTTGGGGATTGGATTCAATATTTGCATTTTATTTTTTAAAAGTAGATATAATAACCATGTTGCTAAATTGCACCAATTGCACAACAATATGCTTGTCACAATGTGTAATGGAAAAGGAGAGAGCCAAAGTTGAAACAAAATCGCACATTGGGTGAGATATACAGGTGCAGCCATTTCAAATCCATTTGCTGCTGCACTTTGGCTCCACCATCACCACCACTTTATTTAGCTGCCAGGAGCAGATGTTTCAGGGCTTTCAACCATTACAAGTAACCAGTAATGGTTATTTAGAGCCGCAGGGGGTTTGCTGCAATATGCAGTTTATTTGGCTCGTTCATGCAGGAGCTGCGACTGAAATGTCCCGATTAATGGCTGATGGATGCAGGACTAACAGAAGCTGGAGTGCTACAGTGACACAAAGTGCTACTAATATTTTACTTAACACCTCAGTAAAGATGTTAGCGGTGCCGTGTGTAGGCTGGGTGTTTATGTAACCAAGTCTTTAACACAATCCGGCGGATGTTTCAGTTTTGATGTGAAATCTATCAGCTTCCTGTGATGAGCAGATGTAGAAATGAGAAGCAGGTTGATATAGAAAGAAATACCAGAAATCATGGTTTTGTCCATGTATTATATTTTTCTAGTCATACTGAATATGATAAGAGATTAAACCTTGACATAGATCTATATTCATGTTGTCTTCAAGTCATTTTTAAATCCTTTTTATTAAAGGAAAACTGTAAATAAAGTTGATTTGACACCACCTTGACAATAGGACTAGTCATTATTATTACCTTTAGCTCCTTCTGTATTATGAGTAAGTTGTTCTTTAGCAGGATCACCAAAAAAATGAAACTGTTAAATGTAAAAATAATACTAATCTGAGGCTGTATTTGGCACTTACATTGAATCTAAAGTCTCATATCTATGGTGTTGCTGACCTGGAAAGACAAACAGAAGCTTGGCATTTGTTTTTTTTTTTTTGGCTGTATGACATACAAGGACACATATGTGAACCAACACACCTGTGCTCATGTAGACACAAAGGCAAACAAACACTTACTAAACAAAGGCTTGGGCCTGTATTTATCAAGTGTCTGGGTGTAGGAAGTCAGTTATAGCCTGCATGTAAATGACTGGTTAACACCATTATGAGATTTAAGCTATTCATTAATAATCATGGGCACGTTTCATATATCTATGCACATAAAAAGAGGTGCATATTTTCTGCTTTTCAAATTTAAACACTATATTTCAAATTCAGCTGCCAAAAAAAACACAACACTTCTTGGTGTGTCATAAAACAGTGATGTCACACTCTCTCCAAGGAATGGTCCTTCTTGATGAAAGTAAGCGAGACTTCATAAATAACTCAAAGTGTGAGTGTTTTGAGTCGTAATTCAACTTCAGTCAAAATCTGGGTGTGATTCTGAGATGCTTGATATGTAAGGGTTCGGGGTCCCACCTCCTTTGTTCATTGCTTAGTCCTGTCTTCTCTCTCTCTGTTGCCCTCTCTTATAGGAAACAATCTGCATGGCTGCTCTGGTAATGATTTTTCAATAACCACAGGCTCCAATTCCATCTCGTCTTTTCTCCCATCCCCACAATTTTTCTCATTGCCCCCTCAACCTCTTCACTTACTCACTCTGTTTCTTTACTCTCCCTCCTTTCACCCACTCTTGTTTCGATCCTCTTACATTATTATAAGGTCTGCCCAAGCTGCTCAATAACCAAAGTAATGAAAGTGGAGACCAGCAGAGAAAAAGAAGTCTGAGAAGGAGCAACGAAGTTCAAAGACTTCAAGAAGGTTCAAAATATAGAGTGTGCTGTGTGCGACTGTGAGAGCTTGTCTTTCTTTTTCTCTCCGTGTACAAAAACTTCTCAACAGCCATCTGTTACAGCCGAAATCTACCGTCTCCCAGGGTCATATTTGGAGGAACATCCACATAACTCAGATGAAAACAAGCCCTGCGGTCACACAAAAAAAAAATTCAAGTGTGAGCTCAAGGATGACTGTGGTCCAGCCTACAGGCACCTTGAACCACATCCAAATCTGATTACACTGATGTGGGTCAAAGCACCCCAGCTCATTAGAATAAAAAGAGCCGTGTTATTAGATTCATTGAGGATTGTAGTGTGTTGTGTTATTGCCTCAATTTATGATGGTTTCAAATATGTAGTTTTTCTCTCTGCAGTTACACATTCATTATTAAATGCACAACACTCAAAATTAAAGGAATACTTCATCCACATATCGATTACTCACCCCGTGTTAGATTGAATTAGTGACAAGAACTTTGCTTTTCTCGCATGCCTCTGCAGTGAATGGAGAATACAAAAACTGAGAAAATTCTTGATAAATTTAAGTAAAAAGGGGCACATCCGCCACAGCATGGTGACAAATGCCAGTCAATGCCAATCTGTAGTTTTCAGAAACATATACTGCATGCATTTCTTTCTGTTGATACTTGTCTAATGGCTGGGAGTGAGTCTTTTTTTGGATAATGGGACTTGAGAGCAATGGGCATTTGTTTTTGGGATAATGGCCTGTCATAGAAATAGGATTTTGGTCCAAAGGGAAATCTTTTTGGGACTAATAGGGGTTGAAAATTCGGGCGGTCCGAACAATGGGCAGTGTGTCTCAGTACTTCCCAAACACATTAAGTTTTTGCTCAAATATTACTATTTAAAACACTTCCACATAAACAGGCATGGACGAGTAGCTCACCTCAACAACTCAATGTTTCTTCATGAATTTAACATAAGATGGAATGAGTCATTGATATACAAATAGTCATTTTTTGGATGAAGTACTTCTTTAAAGTTTGACAGAAAAGTTTGATACAAATATTGATAAAAAAAAAAGTATGTGACATTATCTTTTTCCAAATAGGCCCTGCTTATTACAAACCAGCTAAAAGAGCACAGATTTAATAGAAAATACAAATGCCTCTCATTAGAATTAACCTGTTCAAATTTTGGAAGATAAAAACTTCCATGCACTATCATGTAATGTTTGTTTAAATCAAATGTCACATTTCCTGTAGAATTTGGCACCTTATCCCCAAAAATAAACTAAGAGGCTTCAATAAGGAGCTGAGCAAATCAGTGTTTAAAGTTGACACAAAGAGGTCTTAAGTCATATTCTTGAAGGTGTGTGTGTTCGCTGATAAGCATGGCAGCAGTAAAGTGACAGATTGTGGAATGGGCTTTGACAGACTGACAATTTTTTAGTGGGCTGTGCAGACACCCACACGTCGCCACATAGACACACACACACAAATATACATGCACAGAGCATTAAGTAAGGACGACCAACACACACATTAGACCACAACAACACATACTCAACAGTCATTAAAACACAAAACAACACACAAACACACAAGCTAAGAATAAACACACAAACGCCTACAGACAATGCTGAGTTATTGACAAATAACCATTAATATTCATCTGCAGCCTCGCGAACCAGACAGCTCGAAGCTATCTGTCAATCACCCTGTCGGCCTGACCAGCACTTACTTTGAATATATATGAGTAATCAGGTCTTCCAGCTCAAGAACTTACCTAAAGCCCTGAGGACTGATCAATAACATCATACAGATAAACATTTTATTAAAGTCGTCTATCTATAACCTGCTATATATAACAGTAAAGGGCTGTGGCATTGGCACAGTTGCTGCAACAGTGTAAAATATATTAATTTTCTGACATGCAGTCCCTATTGGCCGTCATATAAGACCATCAAAACAATGACATCAGCAAAAATACTGTAACTGCAGCCATGTTTTCCTTCTCAACTGTGTTCCTTTGTTTGTCCTGCCTTAAAAAAACAGCTGTGAAGTTTTATTCAATCATTTTAGTCACTCCCTGTTTTTATTTCCAGTGCCAGCTGTGAGGTTGACTTGTATTGATCAGTCCATTTCAAAGGCTGCACTAATGCTGTGGCTCTTTCCAAAGTGGCGTTATGTTTCTGACACATTTGATTTGTTACAACCACTAAAGTCTTTAAGCAGCAAAACAGTACAATAACAAATAAACATCTAGGAACAGTTCGTCAGTGACACCTTGCTGCATAGCAAAAGTAGCACATCAGCACCTGTCTTGTTGTCTTTGTGAGGTTGCCAGGCAACAAGCGGAGACTTGAGAAAATGGCAGGCGAACAAAAAGTCCCCGAGTAATCCTTCGTTAATCCACAATATGTTTTTTTTTTTTACACTAATTAGTGAGCTTTAGACGTGCCACTTGGTGGATTTTGTTATGTTTGCACAGAGGTAAGCTAGCTGTTTACCCTTGTTTCCAGTCTGCATGGTAAGCTAAGCTAACCAGCTGATTGCTCCAGCTTTGTTATTATAGTATTTTCTCATCCAACTTTTGGCAAGTAAGTGATTAAGTGTTTTTTCCAAGAATGTTGAACTTTTAATTCCAAATCAGTGTCTGCATTGGATGTGTACGTCCACAGTACTGCTGCGCACTGGAAGCAGCTCCACCAGCCCAATACAACATAACTGTGCATCTTACAATTATTTTAGTCATCAATTGATTTCTCCATTAACAGAGCAATCGGTCTATAAAATATCAGAACACTATTCATTTCCTGCCATTCACTAATCAGCTGAAGGGAGACTGCAGATCTTCAAAAAGCTCTGTGTCATTACAGTGTCTGCAAACAAAGACTTTTAGCCTCCCTCCATACTGCTAGTGGACTAAGCTCTCTGCTCATTCGCTGGCAAAAGTCTGGCGTCATCTGTCAGACTTTTGCCAGTGAAAAAGCTTCTGGCGCTTGCAGCTTGTGAAATGTTGATTGATTCAAATTAAAACATATGGATAGATGAATAACTAAGTAGAAGTAGACTATAAAGTGACATAAGAGGATAATATCAAAGTAAAGTACAAGTATCTCAACGCTCTGTACCTAAGATCTCAGAAATGAATTACTGATAGTCTATGAGCAAGACAAGTAGAGCAGTTTGAGGATTTTGTCTGGGTTAGGACTTTGACGTTAAGCAGCCAAACACATTTAGAGGAGATAAACAGTCAGGTGTTTCTCTGGCAGAGTAGCACATCAGACAAAGTTTACAGACACAAACTAAACTGTCAGCATTTGGCTTTTAGCTGCTGTTAATTTTCTCCCTCGTTTCTACTTCACTGTAGGGATGTAAACAGTGAAACTGCCAGCAAACTTTATCAAAAAGCTTTTACAACAAACACATACACACACATGCATTACCTATGCATCTCTCAACAGCGCTCAGTCTAATTAGTGCTGACTTAATGTGTATTAATTATTTTGGTTTGCTGGCTCTTCAAGTTTTTTTTAGCAGGAAACTGGGGCTCAGATAAAGACATTATCAGAAAACCCTGAGTGGCTGTGCGAGAGATGAATACAGAAACTACTCTAGGCACTCATATGACAATGACATATGTGCTCTATAGCAGGTTACTGAAATCAAAAGTTCATAAATTAAAAGGAAATAAAAGAAAGTCATTTCCTCTCGCTGGCCTTGGGTTCAAGTAAAGCACTGTAGCATGAACAACCACTATGCCCCTCTGTCAAAAAAAACTGGTCCTCACAAAGGCTGCACAGAAATATTGCTAATGAAGGAACTACTTCACTGACGAGAGAAAAAAGAAACAATGAATCCCCGTTCTCTGACAAACTTTCATCAGCATAACACGCCCCGCTGATTTTGATTGAGAACTTTGTTCTCCTAAAGTCTTTACTGTTGTACTGAAGTTAATTAAAAGATAATATTATCTTATCTGTATGTGTTACATGCACTTTGCAGATTCAAAACCAAACAGTGAAACATGCACTCTAGACCCAGAAGTGACAGTTGCAATCTGAGGTGCAACACACCAACAAAGACAAGACAACAAAACGAAAGTGCAACTTAGTAGGCAAGAAGGGCAGCACCTATCTATTTTTTTTCAATTAATCTCACTTGTATTTCTTTGATTATTCCACTAATATAATGACTACTTTATTAATAATTGTGAAGATTTTTTAATATAACTATTCAATTATCCAAAAATAAATATCAGACTTGTCTCTTGAAAATATTGGGCCTCAAACTCGAAAGGATTGCTGTCACACATACATATCAGCATTTTTACAAAATCAATGGTGTCGATTACGTTAAATTGCCCCGACCCTACCAACATATAACTGCTTTGCAACAGAGGTCTTCTAATAGTCTTGAATCTGATTATTTGACCTCTTTTGGCCACTTGAAATCAATGAAACAAGCCACATCACTTTTGTAAAATGTTTGGAGCTCCATGTTTCTGGCCACCTTTTCGTTTTCTTTTGGTCTCCTGAGGGAAATATCTGGCTCTTTGGGTTCTTTATGCTCTACTGTGTTCACCAGCTTGTTACTAACTTTGTCTGTTTTTTTTTTTTGACTGCTGCTGGACAGCTTACGTACGGTCAGTTTATTACAGCTTTTTTACAGTTTGGCCGGATAAAGAGGAAACAGGCCATGGGCAGAGATATGAAAAAGTCCCTGCCACCTCTCCTACATTGAAGCAAGACACAGACTTTGTGCTGGTTTTGCATCTCTTGAAGTTGTAATGCATCTTTTTGTGTTTCTGTGTCTCCTTGTGGTTGTTTTTTGTCTCTTTGATGAAATTTTGTTTCTTATTAGGGTAAGTTTGAGAGATAATTTTGTATTTTTTTGGCTGTTCTGTGTTACTTTATGGCTGTTTTGTGTTGCTTTGTAGTCCATTTGTGTTTCCTAGTTGTTTTGGATCCTTTTGTAGTCATTTTGTGTTTCTTTGATGTAATTTTGTGTCTTGTTGGGATAGGTTTGGGCATTTATGAGGTAATTTTTTGTCTTTTTTAGTTGTTTCTTCTAGGTCATTTTTTTGTTTCCTTGCAGTTATTTTTTGTCTCTTTGAGGTCATTTTTTGTCTTATCGGGGTAAGTTTTTGTTTTAATGAGGTAATTTTGTTTTTTTTCATAGTTTTGTGTTACTTTGTAGCCATTTTGTGTCTCCTTGTGGTTGTTTTGTGTCTCTTTGTGGTAATTTTGAGTCTCAGTATGTGTTAATTTGACTGACATTTTACAGGTCAAGGCCAAGGGGACTTTTAAAACTTTGGGCCCCTGGGCCTGTGCCCAATACGCCTGCAAAGTTAACTTGACGGAGCAAAAGTCTTTGTGGTGCTTTACAAGCCATCACAGATGGTGGGTTTCAGAGCTCAGTGGTGTTGTTGTCTCATTGTGTCTAAAAGGACCTCTAGAATCGCAGTCATTCACTTATTTTCTTTCAATCCAGCTTAAAAAAATCTTCCAACACATTCTGTTTTGTGTGTATCTAACCATGATTCCTCACCTTGTTTCACTCTGCACTCTCAAAAGCTTCTCAAACAGAAGGAGCAGCCTGCCATGTTAGTTAAGTAGTCTGGAGGAAATGGACATTTGTTCTTGATGAACAGCCAAAATCGCCATTTAGAATCAATAAGAAAGCAGAAGAAGAAAGGTGCTGCATTAAAGACGCAGAAGCATGTATATTTGTTTTCTGGTTTAAGATGAACTAATAGATTGTGTATGGCAGTGCAACAACTGACAAGGGTTAAAGCAGTTTCATGTGCTGTTGACACCGTCTATACTTTCCTGGTGCAAAGTTTGCTAACCTTTTTGATAGAGGTTGTCTCTTAGTCTAATACTCTGAGTGGTATCGGGATGTTTTCCTCTTGGACCTCCTGTAGATTTAGCTGAGCATGTAGGTGGTACACTTTTCTTATTTATTCAGCATGGCGATTCTCATTCACTTCTGATCAGCTCTGATCACATTGACAGATCAATTATCCACTTCGCAACTCCTCAAACCTCTGCAGAGGATAAAAAATTTATTTATGATGAGTTCTGCCTGTGCTGTGTTCTTGGACCACAAAAACATCCAAATTTAGAGAAGGGACACAGTGATTAAAAAAACAACAACACACAGATACACAATAAAAATTTCAAAAAATGGGAAGGTTACATTGGCTGCAATTTGTGCTTAAAGTTAAACTGTCCCCAACTTGTAGTTTTGGCAGCACTTTGCACAGAATCTAATGGCTGCAGCTTTCCATCATCACACATCACATGGCAGCTCTCTGCAGGCTGCACTTTGCTGGTGTTTTTCATCTATATACTTCACCTTGCACAAAGACTATCAAATGGATATAAGTGCAGCTTTAAAAAGTGGCTAGTGTGGCTGCAGACACTTAGTTTTATTCCAAGGTTAACTCTCCTGAGCAGACTGAATAGTGCACAAAAGTAAATGTTACGGTTTAAGCTTCAAGGTTAATTTAAATGAAAACAGATGCAGCCAAGTGAGTAGTGCATTTGTATAATTAGATTAAAGAGAACATTTATTAACTGGCTGTTGTCCAGATTAACAACCGACCCTTATGTGAAAACTGGCTAAAGGCTGCTACAAATAGATTTCACTTAACACAATTAACATCTCACCTAACCCAGGTTAAAACACATAAAGCCCTCCTAAACCCAGCCCTATTCTCCTTTACCCCTCCTCGTCTCCTCTGCCCTCCCCTCCACTTCTGTTGCAGTGGTTTGCCACAGAATGGCTCACACCCTGCATTTGGCAATAAGACCAACTAATCCTGGATTTGTCACCCTCCATAGCTCTCTTTCTTTCCCAATTTTTCTCATTTTCCATCTATTTCTCTCCCGTTTGTGCTTTTTTATTTGTCTTTTCATTGCCCCCAGCCTCCCTTTCAAACCGTCATCCTCCCTGCTCAGCCTTTTTTCTTCCTCCCTCTCCCGCCCTCCCTAGATTCGTATTCCCTCGTGCTGTGCTCCGGCCTGACCTCTGTGATTCCTGCGCAGCTCCATCTGTCGATCAAGTCTCGAAATCTTTAACCTTGTGTTCCTTTTTTTGCACATCAAACTCCTGAGACAATACCCTCCCCTTACCATTTTCTTCATCCCTCAATTCCCATTTTACAATCCAAGCCTTACCCCTCCTTCCCGACTGTTCTGTCTGTAGACTAGTACGCCTAATATGAGATATGCCTCTCTGACTGTCTCTAAGAAGTCCGGCTTAAGGTTTGGATAGCCGTGGACCCATGGGAGCTCCCTCCTTCACTTTCCCTCTTTGTTTCACTGTCACAAATCTCAGCAAAGATTTAGAATCAGGGGCAGCCAACCACGGTGAGTCTGGCTTGTCCACTTTAAAGCTCAGTCTGTGCCGCTTGTCTCTCTATCTCAGGAGAGAGTATTACCATTCTCCTAACCTCTGCTTTTATACAGGTTCCCAGTGGAAATCACCCACTGCTGGAGTGAAAGAATCTATGAAGTCTTATGTCATGATGTTCCACCAATGCTTGTTTCAGTAAAGCATGATTGTTTTTTATGGGCTTTCATTTGAACAAATATGGAAATCACAAAGTCTTCAATCTTTCCTTTTCCTCACTTTGCTCCTCATATATGCTGCAACATAAGCATGTAAGTTTTGGTGTGTTTTAGGTCACTGAAAATGATCAAGGGAAAGGATTTAGAGTTTTAGAGTTTTTGGCTTCTAACGTCAGTGTGCTCAGTTAGCTTCTTTGTGAGGTGACTGCTCCAGGTAGACTTTTTTCTTTTCTCTAGACTTCTTCTTCTTCTTCTTCTTCTTCTTCTTTGCGAGCCTTTAGGGTAAGGGTTAGGGATATAACTGCCTGTTGATTTGCTAGCTCTTGACAGCACCTCAGTTGTGTTTTTGAGTTTGGACAGTTTTTTTTTTTTTTTATCACAGTGTGTCTGTAACCTTTTCTTTAAGGGGTAAAACCCTGTTTTCAAAAAATACCCCTTTAGGCCTTGTCCCCTCTGCATGGACAAGACCTAAAACATAGAAAATACATTTCATTTTGCTTTGTCGTAATCAGGCGGCAGCCTCCAAGGCTTCAAAATGAAGCCAATGCACGTGTGTGAGAAAAACTGCAGTTCCTCTAGAGGCTGGCTCCTAAACAGATTAAATCCCCAAAGACCCCCCATGTTAAAAAGACCAACTTTACAGTTAACGTTTTACAGCCTGGTCCAACAAAAATGGTTCTGGTCTCTACAGCTAATTTCAACATTTATGACAACTGCATCATGTGGGTTTTTTTTCATGACTCACCCATTTACACATTTTATAAAGGCCCAAATGTACGCATATTTAAGGCGATCAGTGAGGCATCACCACAGTCTGTGAGTCAGACCTACTCCTTACTCCTCCACATCTCCGACCTCCAGATATGGTCACTTGAGGCCCCCAAAAACAAAGTCAAGTCTTTAAAGTTACTTAGCTTACTTGGACAATCATGTTGCAGAACAGGGCAGTTTTTCAACATTGCCAAAGTTATCGAAGATATATTTTCTACAAGGTGCTGAAGGTGCTTACTGACTCTGTCTGGGCAGAACAATAGACTCAACAGAACCCCCTACTTTAGGTGTAAGACATGTAATGCCCCTAAAAACCATTCAATCCTTGCAAAGATGCGATAGTGTAATCCAAACAATAGGCTGGAAATCCTATTAGGGCATGTCGCATATTTCCAATAAGTCTTCTTAAACTTCTGCTTAAGCCCAAGTGTTATCTCTCTGTATTAAAAGGACACGGTATGCAAGCTTTTTCAGTTAAAGTATTCCAGGAGCACTGTGTGACATTACAGCTTTTTTTTTTCTTTGAGGCTTTGATATTGTTAAGTAAATAAAGTAGAGGCTGACAGCTTGATGAATAGTCACTGTGTATCTCTGAGGTTTGACAAAGATGAGGGACTTCTCTAAAGGCCGCTGTTTTCTAGATGCAGTCCTGTTTGGCTCGTATGTGTAGGAGGGAGAGTGTTTGCGCCTGATAATCAAAAACTGGAGAGTAAATTAGTTTAACCAAGTAGCACATCTCCGTAGTTGTTGCCTTGCTTTATCATCTCCGCCTTTTATTTTCTCAGAGGCTAGAGTTTGATTATTGTGATTACCGAGCAGTGCTGACATTTGTCATCATACTAACAGAAGATGGAATAAGAAAAGGAAGGAATGGGTGATGGAGAGAAAGACAGATACAGCTTAAAAGATGTGTGTGTGTGTGTGTTTGTGTGTGTGTGTATGGTGGTGGTGTACAAAGGAAAATGAGTTAAAGAAAGTAAAGATATGAAAGGACAGAAATGGTGTCTTGGGCATCAGAAAATCTTTATTCTGTACGTGCAGTCATGCAGTTCATTGCTTTCTTGCTTATTTGTGTGTATCTCGAGTGTGTGTGTGTGTGTGTGTGTGTGTGGCTGAAGGAGGCTGCCCCCCCTCCCCTCAGCTCTTCTGTTCATCCCTCACTCTCCGGGGCCAGTAGTGAGAGGCAGTGTTGCACTGAGATAAAGGCGCAGCCAGAATACCATTGCACAGTCGACACACATGCACACTTTGTGTTATACAACTACTGCTTGTGCTTTTTTTCAAGAATTTTGTGCAGTATTATGCTTTTTAAAATATACAGGGTCCATATGGAGTTCAACTCAAATGTTTTGGGGTTTTTTAAATAGCACGTCAATGCATTTAAAAAAGCCATCTGTGTTTCTGAAGTCTTCATAAAGGAGTTCAGCAAGGAACCTCCTGAGGTCCTCTTATGATAGTTCAAACGAGCCCTTGAAGCCTCTTTTTCAGAGTGTCTGTTTTGTCCTTGGTCACTAATCCAGCATGGCCTTACTGTCTGTGTATGCTAATGTGGTTTCATTCAACTTGTGTTAATACAGATAGAGTGGGGAAGGCTGGATACATTAAAGGAAAGTTCAACATTTTTGAAGAGAAAAACTTATTGGGAGTTTATGTGCTGGACTATTTCTCGGTTGGGACCAGTTTTCTAGCAATCAGCCAAGAGTTCAGGGCATTACTGAACTTGACCAAAGTCTGGCACTTGCTACAGTTCACAACACTTGACCTGTGATCAAAGAGCAACCTCCGAAGCTGAATAATGAGGCCAATGTGAAAGTGCCAAAAACTGCAGTTCATGGCCGCTCCAGAACACAGTCCATCCCCCACGTTAAAATGCCCAACTTAACAGCAATAATAAACATGTTTACAGGCTGGTACAAAAACTGTTTTAGTCTCTGTAGTTTATTTCATAGGCTGTCTGCATTAGTAGCTATTTCTGTTATTTAAACAGCCAAATTGATATAGCTCACTTTAATTATTTTTTTATTTATGAAGCCCATTATCACAAATCACAAAAGCCGTAGAGGCTTTTACAGCATAAAAAATCCCCATGTCCCTGGACAATCCCAGCAAATAAAGAAAAGTTCCCCCTGAAAAAAACATTACACAGGGGAAAGATGGTAGAAACTTCAGGAGGAGCATCTGAGGCGGGATCCCTCCTACAGTACGGACAGAGGTAGTGATGTTATGTAGACTTGTTTTCCCTATTTTTAGTTATTAGGCCTATAAATCTAGTAAAAGTTAGCAAATTCACTGAATGCTCATCATGATCCCGCATTTTGACCCACCATGTCACTAACATGATGTTGTGGGCAGACTTTTGAGTTTTATCTAAACACAAAGAGGAGCGGATCATGAAGGAGAAGGGGTCAGTCAAGTAAGTCAACTAACATGACTAAGAAGAGATGGGCGGTTAAATTAAGTCAACAAAACTACTTGGTTAGGTATAGAAAAAGATTGTGGTTGATGTCAGTAATGTGAGTTAATTCATGTGACCAATGACTAACACTGTACCAATTAGTTTTATTATTGTAATTTTATTATGGTAATTGGTGACTGTTTAGTCTATAAAAGGTCAGAAAAAAGTGACAATGCCAATCATATTTTCCAAGGGCCCAAGGTTTAACCCTCAAATGGCTTGGTTTTATCTGATCAACGGCAATTCCTCACATTTGAGAAGTTGAAACCATAAATGTCTAAATTGCTGTGCACAAGTACCAAATGAACAGTCTAAATAGGTGGCAATTTACTTACTACAAAATGACTAATTAATTGAGTAATGTTTCCACATGAAGGTTAGAAACTAAATTAAAGTGAAACTTCTCTTTTATCTGTGAATTTACAAAAAGCCATGGTGTAGTAAAGTTGTCTAAAAAATGCTCTGGTTGTGGTTCAACTGTAGATGCCTCTGCACTTGGTTTACATTCACCACAGTGGTTAATACTGCAGGATTTTACCATTAAACTATGATGACACTCGTGCCGTGGTTTTCCAGAGACAGTACTCAGCTTATCTTTGCAGAGGCACAGTGCTAATTGCATACCACTACAAAGTTCATGCTTAAGAAATTATTTCCTACATGTGAGACATAAATTAAAGGGTACGTATGATGTTGCTATAGCCACCGAGCATGGAAACATTGATTTGCAGAGCACTGACAGAGTTGGATTAGCCTTGAAATAGCTACAACACAGAGGAAACTATTTTCAGCAGTATGTTGCTTGTCAGAGCTTTGAGCTCCAGTCCTCATTGCTCAGATCAGCTGCCTTTTCCTCTTTTTTTTCCTGTGCCCTTGATTTCCATTCATCCATAGTAGATGTGAAAAATTAGGTGCCATTGTTCTTGTGTGAGGCCTGTATCCATCTTTACAAGAACACACTACGATGTTTGTGTAGGTTTAGGGTTACTATGTTTGCACTTTTTCTCCCTTACAAAACAAAAGTAATTCTGCATTCTATGGGAAACTGTTTTGATTATATTATGATATATTCTGATTATATATTATGAAGGCAAAGAGGATAATATTATAGAAACCCCACCCAGCGTTGCAGAGACAACAAAATCTCTTGGTGTATAAGGAAGTGGCAATAATGTGTTCTTATCATCTCAACATGCTGTTCTGATCCCTGTAATCAATGTCAACTACTATTCAAACATTCTGTGAGAGGCTATTTCCTGCTACCTGATATCTTTACTATAGGGATCACAACCTTGAATGATGTCACATCCTGACATGGAGATATGAAGGTAATAATAAATGATTTAGCTTGGTAAGCAACAGCTTTAAAGCTAATAAAAAAAATGAAATTTTAATAAAGCCAAAAATAAAAGGTCAACTTTTCAGAGAATACTAAAATAACAGTGATTCAACCCGCTGTTTACATAGCTTATGAAAACTGAGACAGAAGCTGCAATGAACATACTGTGTGTTGTTCCTCCTATAAATCTTTATAACATAAACTAAAAGTAATCTAGACATACACGCAATCCTAACAGTGCTGTTGAAACATATATCCCACACGCTGTTATTTCATCTATGAAAACTGTGACTAAAAAAACATGTCAAAGTTGCAGCTATAGTTACATCTATGTCTGTTGACTCATATGTGCCCATGACAGTCAACAAAACTTCCAATATTAATGTTGCTACAAAGAAGCTACAAATTCTACAACATGGATGCTTCCAACAAATCTTTGACCCAGGAGCACAGTGAAGTTGACCTTTGACCATCTTGATATATATTGTTTCTATTCTACATTTTTGTACACTTATTTCATAATTATCTTTTGAATTCTTGAGTTAGAGATGTGTTTTTAAGTCATAGTGACCTTGACCTTTAACCAACAAAATCCAATCTATTCATCCATGAGTCTCAGTGGACATTTGCCAAATTTGAGGAAATTTGCTCAAGGCCATCTTGAGATATTGCATTCATGAGAAAAAGATGGACACAAGGCCGCAATGACCTTTTCCCAGCAAGCTCTAATCAGTTTATCCTTAAGTTCAAATGGACATTTGTGCCAAATTTGGGGAAATACCCTTAAAGGCCATCCTGTGATATCACATCAACAAGAAAGAGTCAGACGCAAGGTCATATGTACCTTGACCTTTGACCACCAAAATCTAATCAGTTTATCCTTGAGTTTAAGCGGATGTTTGTGCCAAATTTGCAGAAAATCACATAGAATGGGACAGAAAATAAAAAATGTTAAGAAATAATGCTGCCTATTGCCAGTGGATATAGGCATAAAAATACATGAGACTGAAGTTTTACTTATGTAAAATAGACTCATTGATTTAGTAATTATATTTGTTGACTAAAACAATAATTAAATGACTAAAATGTAACAAAAAATGAAGAGCTTAAACATTTTTCTACAAAAGGCAAAAAAAATGAACACTGTATAGCCCACGTGATGTCAGCTATACAGTGCACTTGCCCACAGAACCAAACATCAGTATTACTTTTCTCATAATGAATAGTGCATTTGTATGTTTGTAAGGTGTGTAAATTGTATACGCTGTTGCCATCTAAAGACTTTGCCAACTTTAGAATCACCATCACATTAAAAAAAGAAATACAACCCTGCTGCTGTCTTCTGCACAGCTTGTCCAGCCGTGATTTGTGAATATCATTGCTGTAGAAATAGAGTTGATTCATTACCGCTGGCAGAGTGGTGACTACATTATTTTTACAGGAGACGCCTCACAGGAGCATTAATTGATCACCTACCACCTTGCCCTTCCAGCAGGTTAATGATAAGATTTAAATATGAGGGAGTTTGATCTATGACATGAAGAGGGCAGGAGTGAGCGAGACAACACAAACTGTATTTAAAATGTTAATACATACTGGTTTTATTTTATCTACTCCCTCCTCCCTTTTTCATCCCTACAGTGCTTTACCGAAGCAAACTGTATTTTATGTCCAATTAATTAGTGAGTAGTGTGGACGCTGTATAATAAAGCTTTCCAAGCAGGAGTTCGTTAATTGATGAAGCTGCATACCTGCTTTTCTTAATTTTAAAGCCAAAAACATCTGCTTCTTTGAGTCTATGAATATGCATGATCAGATGCTTTCTTATAGGTCTGCCAGTGTGTTCTGTGTTATTTAAAATGCTGTATCCACCTTTGAGGTTAGTCAAGGTAATCCTCAATATCTTGATTTTGTAGCTTCAAGAAAAGTTGCTCATTTTATGGGTTCTCCCAAGAAATGTCTGGTGGATCCTCTGAATTAGTAATCAGAAGAATCACTAAGCCGCTGCTCAACCAGGCCACCAATCAACTGACTAACCAAATGAGATGTACTGTGACTCTAGTAATTGATGGTGGACTCTGAGAACTCGTCTTGTCTTTATGACCAGTACAGGGTGCATCATTTTGTGTGTCAAGACTTTGCACCAGCACGCAAATCTGACATTACAATTTCAGTTGGGCAAAGAGGGCAAATTTATTGTTAATGGGACCAGAAAACTCCCATAAAAATGTGACCTATAGCAGCAATAACAGAGTAGAATATACGAGTAGCTGCATCACCTTGATTTGCCTTTTAACAAGCAGGAAGTTTCTATGCAACATGTTTTTTTGTTTTATTTTTTAATCAGTAGTTACCAATGGTTAGAAGGACTGTCAACAAAGAACAAAATCACGTATGCAGATATTAATACTTGAGAATTGACTGCTTGTGGCTTGATATTAAACTATATGAAACAATATTGAATGATTAGTTCTGTGAACATGCATACTCACCACCAGGGACGTGCACATTAAGTCTTCAAATAACAAGAAAAGGAAATATTGTGCTTGCTTACATTACAGAAACTCAATAATTGCTGGTGAAGCCCAGAAATAAAGTTACATCTAGTTCTGTATCTAAAAAAATATACAAGAATACCGAACAATTATAAATTGTCATACAGGATTCCGTGACCATATTTTCTGGCCTTTGCTTCCCATATTTCACTACAGATATTAGAAATATTTTGTATGATCACCACCATCTCCAACACTACCTGTACAGGGGTTAACCCCCCTGCTGAATAGCATTTTCTTAACATTATCTTCAAGATGAAACTCATTCACAATACTATGCACATATGCAATGTACTGTGTATTCGTCATTGATTGAAATATTCTCTTTTAGTTAGTTAGCTTTCTTTCAACTTTTATAAAAATGCCTCTGAGAAAATAGGCCTTCATCCCACAACATTAATTATGCAGAAAATAGTAACTTGACATTTCTATTCACCTGCTGGTGTCTGAATCCAGCTCTGTAAAGCTGCACTCTCATTAGCTGCCTCCTTTAGCTCTCTCTCCCTTCTATCTCTCTCCCTCTTGCATGCAGCTTTAGCATGTATTTGTGCATATACATACAAACAATTCCTGATCAATTCTAAGTCCTCTGTGGTACATACCAGTACCAAATCAAACTTTTTCAGACTACACCATCATCTCAGCCTGTGTTGAGGGCTCAGATGTATCAGCTCTGTTTGTCAAATCTTTTCATTGTTTGCTCTGATGGTCACTAATTTTCTTCCTGCTGAGCGCCTGAAAAACTCCAGAGCCGGAGCCGCAGAGCTCGTCAACCTACTATGACAACCACCAACTGTGAATTGGCATGTGATTAGCTGCAGCATAACTGCATATTAAACACTTGTTATTACGACAATTTCCATATTTATTGCTTCCTTGCTTTTCTTCTGTCATGACATGTTTGAAAACAACATAAAACACTATCAATGTAAATGCCACAGTTTTTTTAATGTGGTGAAAGCTTATTAAAAATGTATACATTTCTGTTCAAAGTACTTACAGTTCGACAGGTGTGCCAATGTCAGCCTGAAGTTTTTACATCTATAACAATGTGACCTTTTAAAATATTTAGCTTATAGAGCATCAGTGTTTTTACAGTCTGTTCTAGAGGAGAGACAGACAGCGGTGCAATTTACTACAATCTCACTCACCATTTGCCAATGCAAGTACGCAAGCTCTGCAAGTACGCAAGCTCTGCAAGTATGCAGGCTCTGCCATTGAAAAGTCAACATGGCTTATTTATTAATGAAATGTAATCCACCCAAAAGATGTGCGGATAACAAACATGATCACTAAAGGGAATACAGTTCATTCAGGTAACTCAGACACAGGCTGTACCAAAGCAACAAACACAGAGAATACTCTCTTAAGAGAAAGACACTCCCCAAGACAGGCCAAAAAGATTAAATGGAGGGTTTGTCATTTTATACTTTATTTTGTGAAATAAATAGATAGTAACAAAATAATGGCTAATGCATTGCAGAGCTATCCATTTATTCATATTGTGGATTGATTTAAATAACTTAAATAACTGAGATATTTCATTTATAAGAAAGTGACCTTGACCTTTGACCAGTGAAGGCAATCAGTTTATTTTTGAGTCCAAGTAATACAAGGTTCACTAGAGACAGACAGACGAGGCCACATTGAACTTGACCTTTGACCACCAAAATATATTCAGTTCGTTATTGAGTCTAAATGGACGTCTGTGCAAAATTTGAAGAAACTACCTTGAGGTATTCTTGAGATATCACATCCACAAGAAAGGGTAGGCCGGACAGACGACGCCCCAGTGCAGAGGCAAAAAAAGTCATTTCTAAATAACGCCTTGCATAAAAAGCCATCTAGACATATCTATAAATTCTTGTTTTACATTTAAAATTAAATTGAACTCCTTTTTTATGAATAGCAATAAGGGATTCCTTTGTTTTGAATGGGAGGAAATGTAATACAATTTGCCACTTATGTCCCCGGAAGCCTCGGTATCCACTTTCCCAAATATTCTGGGACAGCTCAAAGCGTTAAGTCTGTGTAAATAATTTGTTGAAACCAATCAAAAGTACTGTAGTGTGAGAAGCTGTGCACTGGTGAGCCGGAGCAACAAATTCAGACGAGATCTACCCAGATGGAGAAAACAGAAGTGAATGCAGCAGTGTTGTGATTCCTCATAACAGTGACAAATTAGAGACCAAGACAAATTCTTTCCTCACACAGTTCTAAACAAAGGAGTTTGTTCACAACATTTTCTGTCCATCCATCTTTCACTAATTCGCTCACACACGAAAACACACAAACACATCGTCTGTCATTTCTGAGCAGAGCCAGTTCCAGACAATACCCCACACTCACACTGTTGTTAAATAGAAAAGCAGTTCTTTTGATTTATTTTCCAGCACCATGTCCCTTCTTTAAAATGTCTAATTATAAAACTCATTCTTAGCAGTGACGACAGTAACCTGAGGGGCTGCAGTCGACTACTCAAAGTCAAACTCCAATTTATTTTTAAAAAACTAATTTTAACAACTTGATCAAAGACTATAGGAAGGCAATACAAATATAAACTCACAGGGGTATGAAAGTCTGCCAGTAGCCAGTTTGGATCCCAAAACTGGCAGAGAAAAGGTGGATGGGGAAAGTTAACGAGCAGTGCGGTCCTCTGCATCAACAATCCAACAGTTGCGAGGCACTTTAGTAATGCGTGAATGTTTGTAATTGAATTGGGCAGCTACCAGATGTGCATTTTTCCAACTCCATGAAGACGAAGCAGGAGGATTCTCTTAAAATACCCATGTTTAATCTTCTTAGTGGTAACTTCAGTGCTAATGCAGCAAACTGATGCTTTAATGGAGCAGAAAAAAAGAGTGTCGAGCTCTGGTCGGTGGATAGGTGTACTTGTTAAAGAGGACTTACTATGCTAATTTTCAGGTTGATAATAAGTTTCCTGACATGCTTTAATGGTCGAAAAAACTTTTTTCCCCTTATACTGTCTGTGCTAGAACACCTGTATTCATCCTCTGTCTGAGACTCACTTTTTAGTGCCTGTCTCCTCAAGTCCTCCTCCCAGGTCTTCAACATTTTAACATCTCTGTATTGTTATTGCAGCTGGGGTAATGACTGTCATTGCACTTTCCACAATAAAAACCACCGATAAAGTTTCTAAACACAACTGAACATGTTCCTGCAGAAAAATGATCCAAAATAAATTAAAACATTTGCAACCAAGATCCATATATCCCTAACATTAGCACGTAACTACATGAATGTTAGCAGCATAATTGCAGCCCGAGAATGATCGTTACTGAGTATGGCGGCACTTTCTGCCATGAAAGATTTTATGATCTGAAATTACGGAGAAATTTACAACATCTGCAACCTTCTACACATAACCAGATATGTTTCAGCAGGATTCTTTCCAGAATCGGTTAAGACAAAACAACATCAGCAACCGAGATTAGCCTACATGTTTCCCCTGATGATAGCATGTAGCTGCACGTAGCAGTGTAGGCGACATAATGATGAAAAGTTTTTCTTTTGCACCATTAACAAAACAATGGTTATCAACAGTCAACCGTTTGAAACCTGGAGTAACATCACTTTTCTTGTGCTGTTTTTAGACACCTTTTTAATCTCCCCTGTGCAAACTGGTGTGATTTCTTTCAAAAACATGGAGAAAAAAAGGATAATGTGCAACTTGGTCTGAAATGTACCACAAATTGCAAAAAAACTAGGAGAAAATGGCTTAGGGAAAAAAGAAAAAAGCTAGGGAAAACTATGTGTATAATTATCATAATTACCTATTTTAGTTTTCAGTTTTCAGGTAATTTTGCTGTACTTTAACTAATTTCTTTAGGGTTATTCTCATTTTTTTGTTGCCCATTACTTTGTTCTCATGTTTTTGAAAGAAAGTTTTGTGACAGAGTTGTAAAGATTGTTATTATACATTTTGACTCTATGGTCTTCATTTTCATCTCCTTGATTATTTAGAAAATCACATGAAGGATTAAAGTCACCGGGACTAATAGCAGATGTTGCAGGGAGATTCAGCGAGCTCACTTACAGGTATACATCATAAGCATGTATCAGCAGCGTTTGAATCATTACTCTCACTGTCAGAGGGGGGAGACAAATGTTTTGCACTCCAGCGTTAAGAATATCTACTAAACGTGCAATTTCTTATGCAATTATAGAATGTGAACTGTTGTTAGTTAAGTGGCAGCTACGGCCTTGATGTCACCAACTGTTCCAACATGCTGTGTGCAAGCAATCATTTGCTCATCATAGAAAGACGTGTCCTCTCCATAAGAAGTCTCGCGTGGTGCACAGATCGACATTTAACCCTGACTGGATCTGCTCTGTGGCCTTCAGCAGACAACAGTGATTAAACTGGAAATTCTCCCAGTTCTGAGCGCACTCAACTGTGAGACTGTGAAGCAAAATAATGCTGTACCGTAAATGAACACTGACTAAAAACCCATCTGTAAATTTGTCACCACATGCAGATTTCGGTCATGGCTTGTTCCGCGTCTGCCACAAAAACCAATCCTTCCCTGTCTATCCCCAGCTGAGGACCTCAGTCAACCCTAAAGCTCAGAAAAACCATAAAAAGCCATCTGTCAGCCAAACCAGCAGAATCAGGTGGAGGCCGTTTCCACACATTTATTGCTTTGCATCGTTGTCATGGTTACTGGCCCATAACAACCGTCTCCTGGGAACCCGACAAGCTCTTGAGGAGTCATGTGACGCAATGGGAGAAAGGTAAAACCAAGTACGCCTGCCTCTGTCAATGCTTTTGTCAACTGTATATCTGTCAGCAGGTCTTCAGGTCTGCTGAGCCACTTCACTACTAACAATCCTGAATCATATTACATAACAAGAATTATTTCCTAAGCTGGAAAAGAGGAGCAAAGTAAATGTAAATGTGACTCCACAGCAGAGAGGATTAGGAATGAAGGGAAAGGGAAGTGGAATGAAGGGTTATATAAGAGCAGAGAAGATGTGGCTTTGACTTTGTACTCTTCCTGTGTTGTTTGTCCCGTGGCGGCTTATTAGCATGAGTGAGTTTCATCATTTTGCTTATTCATGAATACCGAAGTGCATCTGCATATGGCTTATTTTCAGCCGACACCGCAGGAGAAGAGCAGACAGTGTGGTGCAGACCAACGGGAAGCTTTGGACAGCGATGATGATGATGATGATGATCCATTCTGTGATTGTATTTGTGTGGCTGTTTTGAAGTGAAGTTTGATTTGTCATTTGATCTTTTTTCACTTAAGAGTATTCGGAGGTTTTTATTTTGTGTGTCAAGTTCAATTGAAAGAAAATAATACTGATGTCTGACAAAAACCTAGAACCTCTGTCAACACTATACAGTTATTCAACTTCCAAAGCTACTTCTTAAGGTGATGATTATATTTCAACATTATGGAGTGATGCCCTGTATATTACTCAGGGTTCCTGCAGCTTAGGTGGATTTAAGACTTTTTTTAGATGTTTTAATGACACTTGGAATTAAGTTTAAGACCAATTTTCTAATAACCAAAACTGAAAAATTTTATTCTATTCATTTTTTCAATTTTATTTTGCCCAAATGTTTACTGTACCATAAAACATGACATTTTTCTCCAGTGTAAAAGTTAGATTATGTACATCAAATGTTAAAAGACAACCCCTTTTAAAGTGGAACACATGAAAGACAATCAATATGTCAGAGAAATATCTGCCGTGTCTGGACGATTTTCTTAGCAATTTTGTGTTATTCAATCTGCATGTGAGATTCCACTATTTGGATTCCCATCATGACAAGTTTAAGAAAAGGGATTTTTTTCAATTATTTAACAAAAAAAAATAGGTGTTACCCTTTTTTTTCAATTTTACAATGCAATGCCAGAAAAAAATGATTCATAAAATCTTACTTCGCATGACTGTGCATTTTTAGGATTTTCAAAAAATTAATTTAGCCAATAAATTCAATGGCGTTTAAGATCCACAGGAACCCTGATTACCAATGTAAGATCTTGACAAATGTGAGTTAAAATGGCCATTTTTCAGTAGACTCTTATGTTGACTCCTCTCGAACTGACCAGTTTAAAAACAAAAAGGAACTTAAAAATAATAAGTATGTAATTATGCTTGAAATTGGTGCTACATGACCACACACAAAAAGAGGAAAAGGACTGTGGAATTCACTTTTACTCAAGTAGCAGAAAACCTACAAATACCAGAATGCACTGTGGTGCACCAGACTAATAAATCCTCCTGCTGGTAAGAGAAGTAATGCAAGTAATCCATTTTGACACAGGAAAGAATATGGCAGCCGACTGGTAAAAAACAATATCACATTGCAGTTATACAGTAAGCTAAAACATGTTTCTGAAAACATTTCAGCCAAGAATATGCAAACTGTGGAGAAATAAGTGGCAGAACGTTGGCAGCACTAAACCCCAGTTTATGAGGGCATGGAGAGAAAAGATAAATAGAGACAACAAAATCAGGTGCCATGACATTTTGCAATGGTATGTCGCAATATCGCCTACCATTGCAATTGGGGTTTCCTATATGTCCTTGAGCAAAACACTGAACCCCAAACAGGTTCCAAGTGTTGTAACATTAAAGCTCTATTGTCCTCACACCACTATATGGAAAGCCATAATAAAGGTAAGTTTATTTAAATGATATTGAGACGCAGACCATCATCACCACTGGGAGCCTGTGCTGTCTATGCTGTCCCATGAGAGCTTACATAGTGTTACATAAACTAAGTGTCCTTCTGTCAGAAAAGCTGCTGTTTGAGTAGATCCTGCTTAAATCAGGTCATAGAAATCTGCACACAATAGCAAAAATACACTTACATAAAACATGGATGTACAGTGAGGCCCTGAAGATGTCAATGATTCATCCTACACCAACAAATAAAACCAGCTAAACAATATGGAGCTGATGACAGAAGTGTGGGAATAACAGAGAGCATCTGTCGACGTGCATGTTTGTGTGTGAACGTGTGTGTCAGTGCATGCATAATGTAGACTACCTCTCACCCTCCTTATATTGTGGACAGAAAATTGCCTTTGGTGTACCTGTGCGTTGTTACTATGACAACCGGTGTTGTCCAGTGTGTGGTCAGCGGTTACACTGCAAAGCTGACAGTCGAGCATAGAGATATTACAATAGAATTCATTAGATGTGGCTGAAGTCTGGGCTTAGCTACAGTCTTTATCAGGGGAATTGAGATTCACAGCCACAAAAAAAGGCGTTCCAGGATCAATGGGCGTCGTCTGGGAGCCTGAAGAGAAACTGAGGAACTGCAATCATCATCAGTCTGATTAGAGTCTGTCAATACAGATACTAAGGCTGCCTTTTTTAACAGGCATACACATGTGACTAGAGGGCACAGATACAGGGCTGTATCCATGGATTCGATATTCGGGTGATCTGTCCCCCACCCCAAAAAAACATTGAAAACTCATTTTCTATTATAATATTTATCATAAGCATGTACAACTGTATAAATATGCAATAAATGAGGGCTCAATGGTCCTTGTAATTTAGTTCTTTTTTGCTTCTACTTACATTGTTGGATTGTTGGTAGGATATTACAGTTCCTGACATCCTGTTGGAAACTGATGTGGCACAGATGTCGTCCAGTTTATTATCCAATGACTGTACAAGTCTTAGAGGGATGCTAGTTTGGATGTTTACAGATGTTTACATTAGAAAACTTGGCCGTATGGTTGCTCGACCCACACACGGGCAGTGACTTCCAGCATATTGAAAAAGCGACTCAAAGTTTACTGACGGTTAATAGGGAATGGTCGTCTATCTCTATGTGTCAGCCCTGCGATAGTCTGGTGATCTGTCCAGGGTGTATGCCACCTCTTGCCCAATGACAGCTGGAATAGGCTCCAGCCCCCCCACAACCCTTAAAAAGGCAAGCGGGTTATGGACAATAAATAAATGAATGAATTGATTTCCATATGCTGATGAGTTACTTTGAGCCACGTCACCACCGTCAAACGCAAACCACAAAAGCACCAACAGCACTTAGCAAAATAAGTGAAAATAGACATTAGAGCTTAAATTGAACACAAACTTAGACTTTAACTTTAGACAGAGAGGCGACTGGAAACATCTGCACCTACAACACTAGTCGCTACATGCTGGTTTCCCACTTTTGTTATATTTGAAAGTAATAAAATAGAGTGACAGAACACTCTATTCCACAGCAGTCGAGCAACGGCTTCTGCTGAGGTACAGCAAAACCACTTGGGACAAATCAACTGCAGCCTACAGTAATACTAAAACTGGTGGGAAAAATAATCATAATGTTAATTTGTTACGTTTATTTATGGTTATGATTAAATTTGCTAATGATTAATTTGGACAGTGCTGTACGGTTGCCTGTTGTAGCATATAATTTAAAAAAAACAACCACCTTTCATGAGTATATTTGGGGGGGGCATGCTGAGAATATATTATTTCTGCCTTGTACAGAAGTGCACATGCATGCAGGTAAAGGCAGGTCCAGTTAAGGGCCACAGTTCATTCTGCACTTGCTTTACCTTCATCTTAATGTGTGAACAAAGTTATCTAAGCAGAGTGCACATACTTAAGATATAATTTAGAAAATCTCATTAACTGATTTAATTACTGAGATTGTGGCCAGGACAAGCTGCTTCTATCTTGCACCAGTAGCATTGCCAGCTCTAAAATTAACACATTTCGCATCAACACTGTTGCTTCCCAGTCTTGCAATGCAAGAGAAAATCTCAAACGCTTCATGTTCAATGCAACGTTTTAGTCTTAAAAACATTCACTGAGAATCTACTGGGGCCAGCAGTCAGACTAATCAGGGAGCTTTGGGGAACAGCAAGATGATAACAGGCAACTAAATTCACAACCTCTCAAATCTCATGAATCTTATCATAAACTACCGAAACTAATCGTGACCTTTTCTGTGCCTCAACATTTTCAGAAAACAATTTCAGAGAGAAAGTTCAGGAGAAATGTGGCATATTTTGGTCATATCCAGAGCAGACTGTCACTAAGAGTTTTTCCTCTTTGTCTTTATTTAAGAGGATAAACATGTTGAAAGGGAAATCTTTATTATCCCTTCACTCCTTCCACCATCTGCCATCACCACAAACTCTGACAACTTCAGCATCATTTGCTCTAGAGAAAAAGCTGCATCTTTCAGTTTTGTGCCATAAAGGAATGGAGCACATCTTCCCCCAAATCTAACCCTGTGGCTCCCAAAGTAAAATGCACAACAGAAGCTGACTGCCTTGTCTCAGAATTTTCAGAAAACTTTTGCTGAGTAGTTAAGAAGAAATGTTAGCAGCTTAATTAGCCTGATGCAAACAAAGGGCCCATATTGCTTTGTTTTTTGAAAAGTTAGTCACTTTTCTGTTAGTTGTTAGTGAGAAGGAAAATTATGGTGGAAGTTTTTTTTCTCCAGTGTCTTTTTAATTCATTCCCCATCTGCCACCAGTATAAATTTTAAATACCCATTCCGCCTTTTGTTCTGGAGGAACTCCCAGCCATTTCTCACCAGTGTAATGCGAAAATACAAACAAATCTGCATATATATTTCCCTGCAGTAACAAAGATTTCTGGTCTGCAATTACACCACTCTAACTTAACTGACCACTTTTGGCTGCTTTAAACATCAGTCCTCCGATCTCACAAACCAGGGTTTCCATCACATTCATTTATTTGTGGCAGCCCACCACGATTAAAATATCTGCCGCCACATGTTAATTTTATATTTTGAAGCTGAACCATTAGTAGAATTGCTGTTGTAATATATATACCATTTGGTTATTTATTGCACCACACTCTCGGAGCACAGAGAGTACTGTGGGCACAGATGGAGGAGCAGAGTGCCAGGCTGAGTGAAAGTGAAACTTAACCATTCACTCATCAGCTCTAACCAGATCAACAGATCAGTTATCCATCATGCTATTCAAACTCTTCACACTGCTGCTAAGTATGCCTGCACTGCATTCACAGAATTTAGAGAGGAGAAACAGAATGTTAAAAAAAACAATGGACACACGTACAAAAGATAAAAATAAACAAAAAGATGAGGTATACAGTTTTGGTTCTAACATGTGATTACTATTCATAATGTAAATGTATAGTTTGTGTAAATTCAGTGATGTTTAAAGCAACATGTTGCACTTTATTGCCAATATGCCAGATATGAAGTGCCTTCCGAGCCATGCTATTGCAGGAATTTAGAACAGCAAACAATAAAACCGCCAAATAATAAAAAGCTAAATTCGCGAGCTGCATTCACAATCTGGCTTGTTAGAATTTTTAAAAATTCTGAGCAACGATGTCAGTAAATGTATCTCCAGCCAGCTGTTTCCCACAGCTGTTCCTCCTGACAGAGGTAGGCGCCCGTGGTCACACATAAAGAATCACATACACAAGCTGTGTCACATGGCAATTAGCTGGAAAGGGCAGTGAGGGTGGTCAATATGATCTTCCTGTCATGCTCTGGCAGGCACACACACACAGTCACTCTCACACACACATAAAACCATCTGCATCAGAGGGAGCTGTGCAGCCATTTGTTTAATGATTAACTGGTGCGGTGCTGTGCTGCATCATTTCAAGCAGCATGAATGGGTGGTGGAAGGAAGAAAAGCCACATTATGGACATGAGAGGTAGTATATAATTAAATACACAAACACACAGCATGGAAAGTTGGGAGGAGAATCAGAAATCCACCCTGCTATTCTTTTAAAGGTAGAAAACAGAGTGATCTTATTAGCATTTCTAACAAGCAGAAAAGAGTCTGAGCGCAGTTTGAAGTCTGATTTCGACTCATCATTTCATTCTGTCAGGACAAATAGAAACAGATGGAGAGAAGCAGGGTGAAGTCAGGCTGCGCTCTACCCTAAAAACTTTTATTTGCCATGGGGCGCTGACTGTTATTCCTCATTATCTCAAGTGGAAAAGGTCACGGTGCTTCACATTCCTGACATTGCAAAAAATTCAGGGTTTAAGGCTGCTGCATTTACACCTACAATATCTCAACTTTTAGCCAAAGAGCAGCACTTTACAGCACATTTTTTCAGCCCTCCTGTCCCAGTATCTGCTCAGGGCTGCTATTTAAAACTAGAATTGCTGCCCTGTGATTGTAAGCCTTCACGAACCATTCAACTTGCACTGACAGTGAAAACATGGACACTTTGCTCAAGAATGCCCCCCGTTGCACAGGAGATCTATAAAATCAGCAGATTCTTGAGTTCAGGACAAAATAAGGCTTTATGAGGTCACGGTCACCTTGACCTTTGACCAACAAAATCTAATCAGTTCATCCTTGAGTCCAAGTGGATGTTTGTGTAAAATTTGAAGAAATTCCCTGTAGGCATTTTTTGAGATATCGCATTCACAAGAATGGGACAGATGGACGGCGTAAAAAAGAAGAGGTGTCTGATGGACACAAAAGTTGCTGCAATTATGTTATCCACACTGTGAGAAACAGCAAATCAGGATTGAGGTGCGTTTATTTCCTATAAAGCTGAACAGTTGGGTAATTTTACCAACACGTGAATGGATAACAAGCTCGTTTTGGTCCCTTTTTGATATGATTTTGTATTCATAACCTTTTTTTAGAACTTTGTAGCATTAGCTTCTCATACTGCCCACAAAAAAAGGAAATAAAAAGTGCTGCAAAGTTGTAGAATGACATTTGGAAGAGCAAACTGAACTGTCCAAACTTAACTTTTGAAAATCAAAAGTTCTACATACACACTTATTATCTACGTGAACATTTCACCTCAGATAAAACTCCTTTGTTCCACATTTCAATTAAGCGCAGAGTCGAGATGACCTCTGCTGCACTGTGTCAGCTGCAAATGCACTGCCAAAAATTAATTACATCTCTTCAAATATAGCTGAACAGAGTGAATTAAAGACACTCATTTAGCTTTCGGGATATCTGCCCTCTAGTCAAGCACCCATGAAGTCAAGAGAACAGAGACACCCAAATTATCCATGTGTCCCTGGTAGATATCAGTGGCATTTTAGCAGACACTGACTGATAAACAACTGGCGTTATCTAAAGTACAACGGCCTACAATTAAACACTGTTTAAAGGAAATGTCATGAACTTTACACAAGCTTTTTTGAAAACAAAATTAAACTCAACAAAACTAATGTATCCAGTTACACAGTTGAGAAGCCACATTAGCCACTGACAGCTGTATGTTTACTTGGAAATATGATGGACAATTAACGGTCAAAAACTACACAACGCATTGTTACTTTAGCTTTTTTGTCGGTAAAGAGGACAATTCTTATGAACTGGAAAACCCTCAAACCGGACTGCTATAACATACATAACTGGCTTATGGACTTTTTAGACTTGCTATCGATGGAGAGTGCAGCCTTGACTCTCAGTGACTATAGTAAACTAGATGCTTCATGGACTATCATTGGAGAAAAGGTAAATAATCGAATAATAATCTGACTGATCCACAATTATGTAAACATACCTGTGCATATAAGATAATAATAATAATAATAGTCTGTACCAGTGTTTTTTTTAAAGTAATACCATTACCCATGTTATAATTACAAGAAAAAAGGCAAACGAAATTCTTATTTTCACGTATATGTGCATAATGTCCTTATTATAAGTGAGGTGACGAAGTGGACCCGTTTCAAAATACTGCAAGTGTTCTTCAGTCTGTATAACCCAGATATTCAAGTTTCTAAAAATACAACTCTTTAAACCAACAGATCTGTTACAAAGTGCTCTACACATCAAAAATATATACAAAGCAGGAGATTAAAGAGGAGCGAGACGAAGTGAGCACAGTGTGACTGTGTATGCAGCATGCTCTTGTATATCTGTCTGTTTGACAACCTATTTGATTTTTAGGACACTTTAAATAATCCTGCTTCAATACTTTCTTGCCCAAATTAAGAGAATGATGATGAATACCACTCTCATATCTATATGCTTAATATAAGGCTAAAGCCAGGAGAGAGTCAGTTTGCTTAATACAAAGGATTAAACAAGGAGAAACAGCTGATCTGACTCTGTCCAACAAAATCCACCTACCAACATCTCCAGAGCTCACAGATCAGCACATTATATTTCCTTTGTCAACATAACATAACATAACTCTGCTTTTTTCTGAAAAAAAAAGATATTGTCCTGGCCACAAGACATTGTGGATATACTGTACACTAGAGCAGTGCTTCCCAATGTTGGGTTGCAGTCTAAAAGCAGATCGCAGGTCCACTCTGAATGGGCCACAAGTGATTCGTGAATGTGTCGAGCTTGTAAAAACACACTTTAATACAGTGAATTTCCAGCACAGAGCTTTTATTTTGAAGTGTTTCTGTTCTTTCTAGCAATATGTTTAATTTCTTGTGTTCTTTTGTGTTTTTTGTGTACATTTTGTAAATTAGAACGGAATATATGGTCATTTATAACACGTGGACTTTGAATTTATGACTGAAGAGAAATCTGGACCCAGTGACTGGACCAGCAACAATTCCACAAACATTTATGGAGTGTTAATACTTTAATGGCTAGAAACATAATGTTGCCCAACATAAAAAGCTTGTTTTGATCTCGCCCTCTTGACTTTAGTGCTGAACACACCGCATAAACTAGGAAGACAGAAGCTCACTGACGGTCCAACATTGACCAACAAGCAATCATCAGGTTGGTGTGTCGGGCCTTTACAGACTGGGGAATGCATTTAGTCAAAATGGGGTCCTTATAAGTATAGAAGTACAAATGTGTGCATGCAAGTGGTGATGTAAGAGTACACAAAAAAGAGGAAAAAAAGGCAAAGAAAATGACAGATTACAGTTATGCATTTTGGGTAGCATGGCTTTGACATGGCCAATAAATTATTCACAGTAATCATAATAATGTGCTCGTACTGTCACCTTTCAGTACCAGGGAAGACTGACGCCGTGATAATGAGGGCAGAAACAGACGAAGCAGCTGCACATTATACCAATAGCTTCCAACAAATTTAATGAAGTGACATTTCACACGAGGCTTTGTCAGGAAAACAATAAAAAGTCTTTTTATCAAGATGCTGTAAAACTTTTTGGATGTGCACGCTCTATATATTCTGTTTGTTTATGGGAGTGATAATGATGACCTATTCTTCCTGGAAAGTCTGCAAAGACTTTTCTCCACAAAACCAGATAAAAGATTTTGTTTTGGTCTATTTTTACCTCTATTGCCTGTGGTACTTCTTGTGAAAAGACTGTTCTGTTTTCTTTCGTCCAAAACACAGCTGTGGTGCTGTAGCCAACACCGCTGTCCTATTTTCCAGTCAGTGCCGCAGGAAAGCAGCATTTGTTTCAAAGTTGCTCCCTTGCTTTGAACATCCTGCTGATGGGACTTTTAGTTCTACTGTTAGCTGATATGTTGCTTCAGAGACTGGCTTCCCAGGTGAGGAATCAGCTTAACTAACAACTCCCAATTCTAGGGTAAAACATCAAATTATGTTGCACGCTTTATATGAAGTGTGATCCTGTTTAAGTAGCACATCAGAGTGCTCCCTGTTTTTGCATGTGTAAATTAACCAATTGTCAGTGCTTGCACTTTCCCTGCAAGAGTTAATTTCCTGGAGTTTAACCTCTTTTCACAGTTACACTAGTTTCTATTGTAAGTCGCTGTGGATGACAGCCTCCCTGAAACAGGGCCGAGAATGCCTCCTACGGGAAGGCTTTTCCAAACAGCTGTGTCAGACTGCAGTTACGGCGAACGTGCTTGGGGGAGCAACAAGAAAGCAAAAGACTGAAAGGGTCAGTGCCTCTAGTCCACTGCTGTGACACTTACAGCAAGGCTATTTTTTAACCGCAACTGTAACACTCGCCTACAATTTCCCCCGGGGCACAATTGTCAGGAAATAGGTCAACGATTAGCAACAAAAAAGGATTAGTGTCAATGAATAACATCGATTTAAATTACCTTTTTAATTTAGCTTAATTCAGTTCAAATGTTTTGTGTCCCACAGGGGAGATCTGGGGTAGCTGGTAGGGTTTAAACACCTTACAAGTCACCTCCTTATTGAGTGCAGAGACAAAGGGAGAGAGCCAGCATTTAAACTTTTAAAGCTCAGTTGTTACAGCTGCAAGACATTTTTTAAGGGAAAGTGCTTGCATCTTGTAAGAGTAGAAAAGTGCCCATCTTGTCCAGTTTTCCTGTTGGCTTAAATGAATCTCGAAGGCAAAAAGGAAGTGCTCAAACAGCAGTGATTGAACACTAGTGTCAGGCGATAGGTTAAGACTTTCCAACTAGTCACCCTCAGGCCAACAACCTGAGACTGTGATATATTTGCACAGGTGTGTAAGTGTGTGTGCTCTCTCTTTGCATTTTCAGTCAAATAAATTAACATAAAAATACCCTCTGCCACATATTTTCCTTGCTAAAGAGAAAAATACAATGTTACACCATCAGAATTCAAGTCTCTCTTTTGCCAAACTTAGACTTGTTTAATTGCCAATGTTAAAGGAATTCTTCGCCAATTCTGAACCAGCTTTGTGTGATAACAATGTGGGCGGTGTGTGTAAAAGATCTGTAGTAAACTTCCCTCTATCTAGCTTGTGTCCAGAACTCAGTTTATCCCCTCCAGCATCATCTGGCAGAGTTTTCCCGTGTCTTGGGGCTGTTGCTCAAACTACATGCTGTACTGGATCAAGAGACAGACCTGTGAGATTGTTTCACAGGTATAAATTCACATTACATTACCCACCAGCAGGGGTGTTTATTGGCACAGAGCATTCTGGTAGTTTTGCTGCCTCTTGAGAGAAAGCAACCTTTTTTGTCTTTTTCCTCTGGTAATGTAGCGCCATTTCAAAAGTATTTGCGTCTTTCCACTGCATACACATCCTTGTTTAATTAAAAAAAAAAAAAAAAAAAAAACATTTTTCCAGCACTGAAATACTTCTTTAACAGTGGCATTGTTGTAGACAGCGGACAACTACAAGGCCATTAAATACATACATTGTCATCGTCTCCTATGGTCGTATCTCACTTGAACTAAGCTGCACTGTCTCCACAATCTCTGCTGTAACTGCTGCGTTTAGTCCATAAGCTTTCAGAAAACATGCCCAAATACACACAAAATGTACACAGAGTACAGGCAGAAGGCTACCTATGTGTTCATATACACTTCTAATGATGAGCATAAATAAACTCTGTTCCTGTTCCAAAGCATCAGGCTTTAAAAAAATCTACTATCAGTCGACCTCTGGTAAGCAGCGTTGCTTCCAAGCTAAAGGAGCATTTCATTAACTTACATATTGTCAGGGTTCACGCTAGTGGCTATGTTAGAAAGAAAAACACAAAATGTTCATCACTATGCAGGTTTGTGCATAAGTAAACATGCACAGATAACACTGTGACATATTCATTTGTGTGTGTGTGTGTGTGTGTGTGTGTGTGTGTGTGTGTGTGCTTCTTTTATAATTGTGCAGACTGGAGCATAAACACTGGTTTTGATACTACGCCAATGTCTCCATGTTAAAATGCCCAACTTTAAAGCAGAAATAAACATGTTTACAGCCTGATTTAAAAAAAAAAAAAACACGTTGGTCTCTACAGCTAATTTCATGCATCCATGATTTTTACAGTCTATGGTTTCCTCTAGAAAACAGTGTCCCATTCAGCAAACAACAATAAAGAGAAACAGACACTGTTGTCATCCTAATGGCAGCGTAAACAAACCACCTCAATAGAGAAAAATTCCCCGCAGGAAGTTGGATCAACCAATCAGCTCGCTCAACAGGCAGGTCTACACTATATTTTTTTCACGGTAGAGTCGCAAGGGCTTGCAAAGTTAAGTGTATATCTGCAAGAGGTACGATTCGAGCTTTGAGAACACATTAGCAGAGCTGCTATGCTCTTAATTGGATTTGTGGAAGTAAACACTCCAGCAACAAGTGGTAAATCTGTCATAGCAATCACTGTAAACTGCATATGTGCCAGAAAAAAACAGAAAGCTTAGTGAACGCTCAGTAATGGGTGTTGAAGTGTCAATATCTTAGCCAAAAAAGTTTACTAGAGCAGCAATGATAAAAACATTCGTACAGCTTAATTTTGTACTTTTTGCTCTTTTCCTCTGAGTGTGTGTACTGTATGTGTGTGTGTGTGTGCTTACCCTGAAGTCGATGCCCACAGTGGAGATGAAGCTCCCGGCTAAAAAGGCTCCATCTTTGAAGCGGACCAGCAGACAGGTCTTACCAACACCTGAATCCCCCACCAGCATCACCTGAGACACAGACAGAAGGAGAATGAGCTGGGATGATACATGTCTAGTGTCTGTGGGTCTGTGTGTGTGTGTGTGTGTGTGTGTGTGTGTGTGTGTGTGTGTGTGTGTGTGTGTGTGCGTGTGTGTGTGTGTGTGTGTCTGGGGTAGAAGAGGGAAACAGCTCAGGTGAAAACTTATCTTAAAACACACAGAAGTTTAGGCAAGGCAACACAACACACGCAGACATACACACTCCTCAAACTCCCATCTACAGAGGAAACAGAGCGTCACACTTGCTCCAGTGGGACAGAGCAGATTGTACAGACCAACGGGACAGAGACAGAGAGATGGGACACAGTCTGTTTTCCTTGTTCCTCATCAGACAACACGAGACTGCTTGCTCGTGCATCATTTCATGTGTGTGTATCTATTTACCGCATTAGCAGTGACACACTCCGATATATGAGTTGATTATGTTTGATTTGCTGTGAGCAGAGGTGATTTTGTGACACTGAACTGTTGTGCATATTATACAAAGTCAAAGTTAAGCACGGAGCAGTGATTCTGGCAGGCCTGTCATTGGAACTGTTGTTAATCAGGGTGCAGAATTAATACCAGCTGCCACCCACATGATGAGAATTCAGATTTGCATATGCTCAGTGCAGATTATCATTAGACTTTATCATCTTCATCTCACACTTTATTCATTATTTGCTATGTGTCACACAGTCGGTAGGACTGCAACTAATGATTATTTTCATTTTCAATTGATCTGCAGATTTTTTGTTTTCAATTTCTGTTATTAAGTCAGTAAACACTATACCTATATACCAAAAAACAGAATGACTGCCTTGTGGTTGTATGCCTCTGCTCTCCAGTAAAGTTGCACATTTACATTCAGGCTTAAAACAAGTAAAAAATACAAAACCATTCCACTTTTGCATTAGATAGGACACATTTCTGATTTGGGATAGATGAATGCACATTTCATTTGTAGGTATAAAGCTTTAACCAGTAGAGAACTACTTTCATATATGATCATTTAGTTGAGTGTTGGTTAAGTAAAAACTGAAACTGACTAATGCATTTTGGGATGTGTAGTAGCAGCCAGATATTTTGTCATTATCTCTCCTGCTGCTACATGAAAAACCTCCTCCTGTGCTGCTGGTAATTGATCTCACACATAACAGAAACTCCTCCCCAAGTTATTGCACTGGACTGGAGCACACTGCTTGATACTCCTGTTGGCCAATATATACTGTAGTTCCTAAACATTTTTATATGCAGAGACCAGAGTACAAACACAGGCAATATTACTTGGTCTATTTCACACATGCCAGAGGAGTTTGGGATTAAACATGAAAGAATTACACAGCTGGGGACAAAACAATCTACAATATTATGCATTTTGGTACTGTACTGTCAGTGGGAAATAATGGTGAAATTAACTCTTTTCTGCATACCTGCAGAAAAACACCCAAAATATTCACCAGTTATCCACATAGTGATGCACGGGCCCATTTAGGGAAGCCTATAAATGCCAATAAACAAGATCAAAAGCTATGCATGATAAAGAATAAAAATCCTCATGTTTAAGCTGTAATTGTTAACTCTGATGAAAAAATAACTTGTTATATTTTCTGCAACTGCTGCTTTTTACATACAGCACAAAAAAGGCCTAACCCCACATGAACAGAAACAACTAAACAGAGATGAGGAGAGTTTATAGCAGCTCAATCATGTCGCTCACTGCTCCTGAACTGTGGACAAATTGTCAAACTAGGCGGCACTGATCAAACATGAATCAAGGTTCTGTTACTGCACTCTTTTTCTTTTTTTCTCACCTCAAATGTTATCAGAAACATATTTTAGTGTACTGTTTACCTGTAAAATGAGAATGTCACAAGATGGTTGAGTCTTTGTTTAGACCTATGGAGGAACTGCAGATCTGAATGAGCTCCATGTGGTACACTACATCAGATGGTAACGGTTATGTTTTAAACTTTACATGGTACCTTTTAAATAAATAAAACAAATAAAAGAGCTTTATCAGCTCTGATTGATTGAGTTATTTTTGTTTTCAGCATGCTAAACTTGTCATTTAGCTAGGCTTTTTGTTAGGCTTTTTTTCGAGCTAAACACACTTTTAGCTCAGGAAAAGACTGTTTTAATTGCCATGCTGCTGCTCTTCAGTGTACTTCATCCTTTTTTCAATCTTTTTTCAATACATTTACTTTGATTTATTTCAGTAAATCTTAAAACGAAACTGCAAACTAGCTTAATTTCAAATTGGGAAAAAAAACAATATAATACATTAACAGTTGCTGTTTAACTAAATTTCAAAAGTGGTTAATTACTGTCTGACAGCTTCATTGAATGCATACTCGTCTTTCATTAGTCTTGTGAGCTTACCTTGAAGGCGATGTCATAAAACTCTCCGCTGTTGCTAATGGACGGTCTGCTGGGATAAACCAGTCCGGAGGACGGAGCCGCGGCGGCGGCCAGACCTTTCCCCGTCCTCCCGCTGCTGGGCGACGCCTTAGGGCTCTTGGAGCTCCCTTTGCCTTTCACTGCCTTCTTCCTGGACATGGCTGTGACAACCTGTTCACCTCCGAGAAATTCAGAGAGAACACCGAGGAGGAGAGTTTGAAATATGGCTTTTCTTTCAAACACTTTTCCTCTTTTGGAGTGAGTTGAGGCGCGTAGAGGCGAAATAAGTTCACCTGTGCGTCAAAAACATGACGCGTAAAATGGAAACGTTTTAAAAACAGACAAAAAAGTGGCCGACAAAAAGACGGGACAGCTGTTGTCCCGGTGGTGCAGCTGGATGACTATAAATCTGAGACCTGGATCACAATGTAAACAGCTCTCACTCCTCCCTCTCGCTCGTATTGTAATGATGGGAGCGCACGAAGGCATGGCTGTTTCAGCGCGTTTATATGGGAAATCCACCCAAAAACAGAAAATATTTGCTTTTTCAATAATGAAACATGAATCAATCATGACATGAATCAATTCCAATAAATGCAGTTCCTGTAAGATGAGAACACTCCTTAAAGTGATGATGTGATGCTTGTTACATTTTTTTAAGATACAGTCTTTACATGATTTTGTAAATTATTTCGAATTACTGATTTCTTAATCTGTTAAATACAGGGTCACAATACTGCAAATAGTCACTGCTATTCATTTTAAAAATTGCGTCTCATTTATAATGCAAAAACTGAATTACTGTGCAGCAGAAACTAAGATTCTAATTTAGGGTGTATTTTCCTTTTAAAGGTGCAGGTCTGTATGACAGCTTGTAATAGGATGCTTCACATTTTCTACACAGACACTTTCAATTTCCAGGCTGCATCACTCTGGTGCCCAATATCCAAACCGGCTGCAAAGTGTGGGACTTTAGGGCTGCCTGCAGTGTGTTTTCACAGTGTGGCCAGCAGGACAATGTTTTACATAAAACATTTGGGATTCAGAGTTGCTCTCAAAGCAGGAAAAAAAATGTCATTGGGTCAGCCTCAGTGGCTCCAGGTAATGTGAGAGAAGCCCAGCTAAAAAGTCTTCTGTTATGATTGAAGAGGGGAGTGAGGCATGGACACATTTCACAGGACTAGAGGGCTGTGGGAAAGTAATGAAAACTGGTACCAAGGCTGGGTGGCATCACAATATATGCACACATTTCACTTTGTAGAAGGTGTCCACATGTGTTATGTCTTTAAACCACTTTTTCATCCCCTACTGTACAGAAAATAAAAATACTGAACAATTAAGCCAACATATAAAGTGCCACAAACAGCATTTCCTCTCCTGGCCATTAGAGGGTGTCTCCAGAAGTGAGTCAATCCCCATAGACAACCATGTCACATGTTCTTATGATAATTTATGTTATTCCACCTCTGTATAAAAGGTACAGCTGTAGAATAGGGGGACAATGCAGTCTCACTGTAAAGCTAGCAGAAGAGGTAGCTGCAGCAAATCATTGTATGTGTAAAAGGGACAGCGGGCAGGACATGTGTGACGTTTTGACAGAGTAAGTACGCAGCCCACCCCTGAGTGATTTAAAGCAACAGACAAAGCTAGTGAGTAGCTTGTGAACACAGGACATAATTTAGAAGCTAAAGGTTCAGATATCTACACACAGATGAGGATTGAATGTTGGACTTGCATTCAGCAGGTGGCCAGAAACGTGACTCCAGTTAATATTAATGTTACTCTGTGTCTGCTGGATGTGCTTACCAAGTTGCTCATTGCCCTTCTACAGGTTTTTGAGAGAAACAGCACAAAGTTGCCCAAGGGTTAAAATATGACGCAATAAAACATGGTGAACTCTGTGTATGAGGACCTGCTTACTTTTTAGATAAAAAACAGCCTATTCTAAAATAAGAAAAGCACCTATATTCCTATTTCAGGTGATTATACGCTAAAAAAAAACCCTAAAATATTATATTCCATTTCTTCAGATATCTCCCACTAAATCCTACACACTGCACCATTAAAAGGTAATAATATGACAGTATTGTGTTTCAAACTGGTTTCTGCTGCCCTTAAGTGAAAAAAAAATTTAATGATTAGATCCTGACTTCTTGTAGAGGGCATTTATTGACTTAACTTTTCAGAGAAACGCTTGGATTTTTCTTTAATTTATATACAATCTAATGGAGCCAGCATCTGGTGACCATTAGAGGAACTGCATGAAACCCCACTATATGCAAATCCAGACGAATCATTCCAGGTTGACTCACCAGCAGTATGAATGTCGTGATCATGAATAAAGAGCAACAGTGTGTGCAGAGGAGAAAGTCTCTGCTATATGTAGCCACCAGATTATGTGAAAATACCATGATTCACTCTATGTTCAATAGAGCTGTGTGCCTTTCAGCAAACAGTCATTTTTCTGCGTTCACTGTGACGATATGAACTCCATGAAGAATTTTATGTAACCGTGAAAAGAGGATGATCTGTCCACTGCATCAGTGACTCACTTAAGACTCTTCTTTTGCTAAAATCTCCTTTAGTTAGAAACTTTCACACCTGAGAGCTGCCAGGTACGACCAGTAGCCACAGGGCAAAGTGTGTATTGATGGTCGTGATGTGATTCACATACTTCTACCATCCAGATTTTCCAGCAGGGAATCAAACCAAAAACCAGCCTCCCTTTTTTTGGTCAAAACCAGTCTTTGAGCATTACTGCCGCCCCCACTTAAATATTATATCAGAGGACAACAGGGAAATTGGCATGAGCCAAACTGGAGCTGTATGAGACAGAAACACGTCCCTGCTGTCTGTTACACAATCACAGCTCAAAAAAATGGACGGCCAATCTGTAAGTTAACCATCAAAGTCACATAAAACTGTGAGGAAAAGCGATTCTTTGGGGAAATTTATTTGCAGAGCGAGGGCGAGGAGCACGACAAACAGGATACAGATACGTTTGATGAGGGGGCCATTAAAAACGCCCATGCTGTGCAAGAGGTGCATCGTCAAAACCAATGAGCTGCGAACAAACCGGAGGTATGCACACACCCCTCCACCACTGACGTTATAATAGAGTTCCTACATAACTGTTTATTTAGCCTTTGAATCATCTGCCACTTTCTATCACCCACAGTACATATTTATCGAGCCCTAAAGAAGTCAACACTGAATAAATAAACAACACAGTAAGATATTACCATCTATAGATAGTGTTTTACGTATGGCATAATAAGTTGTGTAATAATTGAAGAAATCATGAAAATCATTTTTTGCAAAGGGTTTTATACAACAGTGTTATTTAAAGGTTCAGTGTTTAGGATAGTTTACATACATAATATTTAAGACTTCTTTTCATTAGTGTAGAAATCACTTTAAACTAAGAATTATGTTTTTGTTACTTTAGAAAAAGATGTACATACAGAGCACATAGTCGATTAGAAAGTCATTTTGATAGAAAATGGAAAATCAATGTCTGGCTTATTTAATTCCTTTTTTTACTGTGCTTTGTTTTAAGGAATTAAAAAAAAGTTGAATTTTTATTTAGTTTTTGCCTTGTTTTTGTTTTTTCTCTCCTGATGTTGTGGTATTTTTACAGGGTTGAATAATAATAATAATAATAAAATAATAATAATAATAACAAAGATTAAAAAATAAAATCAAAAAGATCAACTGACAGGATTAATGTGAAGCTTTTTTTCTGTCTTTCAAAATTGTAATGCTGGTTTAAAAATAATTTGTATATTTTTTTTAACTGAGTTTTTGTTTAGTTTTCTTCTTGATTCTTCTGATTTGTTGTTGTTGTGATTGTCTTTATGTGGAGGCATATGTTCCTTGTCATTTTGTGATAAATAAAAATAGAAATATTAAAAAATAACAAAACGACAAAAAATAATGAACTGCTACAAAAAAAATTGAATCACGTTAACATTTATATTTACTCACTGCGTTTCTACCAAAAATAATATTGTGCTGGTTAAGGGGTACTTGGCTAAAAAAAAAAATATTTCAAAGGGGACACATTACTGAAAAAAATTTTGAGAGCCACTGAGCTCGAGCAACAATCTCAAAATAATTCTGAATCAAGCGTGAGCCTCCTGTTGAAAATAAGCAGCAACTCTCCTATTATTCGTCTGAACAAGACAGCGTGAGTGCTCATTCTTCACAAAGACAGATCCACTGTGTCACACAAACACAAACAAATGGGCAGGTTCATTTTTTGTTTTTATCAGTGGAGACAGATGGTTTGCTGGGCTGACACTCACACGGCTGGTTGTGGATTTTTATTCCTGGAGCCAACAATAATGACTTTGCTGAATGTTTTTCCATCTGCTGTTTCAACAGGACTGTGAGGAGGTCAATAAATGTGTCACTCTCCCTTTGTGCCGCACCATGGGTGGCACAAGACACATTAAAGGAACTGGGCAGCGACGAGGATAATTAATATTTGAGATGCACCGCACGTACTCAAAAGGTGTGTCTCAGGCAGCTCTTTGAATAATGTCTTCATCAGATTGGAAGAATCCAAAGCCAGAAACAGGCTCAATAAATCAACGACGGACTGTAGTCAGAGGATGTTTTGATGAATTAGGAGGAAAAATAATCAATATATTTTACAATTCATTTTTGCAGACACTTTTCTGGGGCCAAAAATGTGTTATTGTCACTGACAGAGATAAATGGTTTTAGTGGCCAGCCAGCTTCGATCAGAATTTGTTGCTGTTTTTTTTTTTTTTTCTTAAATGTCTCTGGCGCAATAGGAGGGCAAAAAGTCAGAAGACATATGACAGTCACAAACCATGTCAGATATGTACCTGATACCAAAACACTCAGTCAAGATGAATAAATACCTGGAGAATAGCACCATCTAGTGGCTTCTTTTTATTTGTATGACTCTTACCACGGAGTCATGATTTAATAAAATAAAAAAATCATTGTAATATTGCACATGGAATTGCACATACCTGCTCAGCAAAATCCTGCACATGTTTTTGTCTCATTTAGAATTAATTTTAATTTATTTAGTCTTATGTACTTATTTAATTGGCTTACATAACAAGATTTGACATGACCCATTTAAACAAGGGAAGTAGTATTTAGTTTCCTTTTGTTTTGGAAATTTGGTATATATAATATTTTATTTTATTTATTTAAAAAAATCTATTGATTGATGTACAGCACTTTGGTTGACTCTGTTGTTTTTAAATGTGCTTTATAAATACATTTGGATTGGATTTGACCTCAATATCATCCTTAACAACCAAAAAAGATGTGTGTAAAATACTGATACTTCTTTTATGTTTTAAACAGCTAAAACAGCTCAAACAACTTTATGTTTACTCACTTATCCTTGTTAAAAAAGGAAAAGTCATGACATATGAAGCAAAAAATAATAATTCTAACCATTTATTGAACCATTTGTTGGGGTCAATTGACCCCAACAGTAATAGGAGGGTTAAATGACCTCTTTCTAAAATACATGTCTGATGTATGTCACCATCTCTCTGTGACACTCCCTCATTGGCATTGCCCCGTACTCTTCTTCTATGGTTGGAATGAGTCGATAGCCTGCCAGGGCACCGTTGTCATTCCTCCTCCTCTCTCTTCTTTCCTTCTCCTCTCTCTTCAGTCTTTTCTTCTCTCTCTTCCGTCTCTCCATCTCCTCTCTCATCTTCACCTTGTGCTCCATCTGGAGTTTGGAGGAGACCAGCTGCATCCTTTTCACATGCAGCTCCCGAATCTTTGCGTTCGTTCTTTTCACCGTTTGTGGACTGCAGCCACCTGAAAATAACAGCACAGAAAAGGTTCAGCCTGGAGTTCAGCTGTTTGCCTGCGCACCTCTTGACAGCAAAGAGTTAACAGACCACATTTGTACACATGAAAGTAGTAGGTTAACCATTTGAAACCTGAGAAAATTGTCTTGATTATTTCAAAAACTTAGCAAAAGGCTAAGTCAAAGGCAATGAGCAATGACAGAAGAAATGACCCAAAAATTAGTGTTTTATCTGATTTCCTATAATTTTGACTTTTTCACGTGTGTGTTTGTGTTTTAAAGATTACTGTTACATTTAATACACTAAGTACATTTTCTTGATTATACTTACTTTTACTTAAGTACCATTTTCAATGCAAAACTTTTATGTGTTACAGAATATTTTCACAGGGTGGTATTTGTACTTAGGAAAATGATCTGATTACTTCTTCCACCACTGCCTAACTGTATATAAAATAGTTAAAAACAGCTACAGCAGTTAAATGCTGATTCAGTATTAATAAAGTTATTTAATTTAAAAAGTCTATCAGTCGCAGGGGCTGATCTTTTGAGTACTTTCCCTTTCCATAATTTAGTAAATAATTCTGCTTTTTTAGGACATTAATTGCAGTACCTTAACTTGTTATAGAGTATTTTTACATTGTGGTATATGTGCATTTACTTAAGTTTCGAATTTGAATACTTGCAGGGGTTAAAACTGATTGTGTAGTAACAGGAGACAATGCTTTATGACATTTTAAGTGAAAAAATGTGAGTTGACTTTCTTACGTTCAAGTCGGAGGAGGCGCTCTTTCCGAACGTTGGCCTCGATGTCTCTGGCGAAATAGTCTCTCTTAATGTTGTGAAACCAAATGTAAAGTCTTGACAGCAGGCCAACATTTCCCTCCTCCTCCTGATTCTCTCTCTCCTTCCTCTCCTTCTCCAGCCTTTTTCTCTCCTTCTTGTCCACTTGTGCGTCTCTCTCCTTCTTCTCCCTCTTCCGTCTGGCTTTCTCCTCCTTCCACTTTTTGTCTCTCTCCTTCTGCTCTTTCTTCTCCCTCTTTCTCTCCTCCTTCCTCTGTCTTTTTCTTTCCTTCTCCTCTCTCTTCTTTCTCTTTTTCTCCTCCTTCTTCAGTCTTTTCTCCTCAGTTCGCTCGTACTTGTCCTGCGTGTCCTTCTCCCTTTGATATCTTTTCCACGCCTCTCTCTTCTGTCTGTCCATTTCTCTCCTGATCTCATATTCTCTCGCTATCTTGTCCCACATCTCCTCTTTCTTCTTCATCTCCCTCTCCCGCGCCTCTCTTTCTTCCTGCTTTCGTCTCAATCTCTCCTCACGTCTCTTTTTAAAACCTGGTCTCCATTCCAGGTAATCTCTTATCTTGTCCAACCACCTATCCTCTTCTTCCCTTTCTTCCTTTCTCCTCCACCATCTCCTCTCCCGCTCCTGTCTTTGTTCCTCTTCAGCCGCCCATCTGTCTATGTCCTTCTCCTGAATCTGATGTGACTCATCGAACATAGCACGGCCAAAGTTTCCCAAAGAAGGAGACCTTTCAGGCTCTGGTTCGTAGAAATCAGAGGAGTGGGAGGATAAGGCAGGTGACCAAGATCTTACTTCTATCATCCTCACTTTGGGCGCCTTGCGGGGAGAAGAAGGCCTTCGTCTTAGCTGCTTTCTGGTGGACGAAGACTCATCAGAGGATGAAATGCTCTCACCTCCTTGTCCTTTCTGCCTTCTAGTGTATGAAGGCATCTTGTCTGCAGTAGAGGAAGGTATAATTTTCACTCTCCTAAAAATTATTATCGATGTCTGACCCTATTCACGTTGCAGATCAAACACTAACCATCCAAGAAACATACAAATATCTTGAAGTATTCCTCGACTGTCAACTGACTTATCAGCATCGCATTCAGAACCTTACTAAAAGGTATCGACAGATTATTGGACTGGCCGATTATTGTGGCCGATATTTGGCATTTTAACTGATTATCTGTACTGGCACTTTACTTTCAATCATCGCCTATAAAATGAATGAATTAACAAGTGCAAAGAAAGCGTTGGCATGGTAGGAACTTTTAGTTTGGAAAACCTCAGTTAGCTATTTTTATCTATTCATTTTTATTTAAAACAGTTATAGCCAGAGATAATTTTTTCAAACTGAGATTTCATCCCACATTAAAGCAATAACCTCTATTATTCATTTCAAACAAACATGCAAACACTATCTAACGCAAGGACTTAGCTGCAACTACTGATTCAAAACTCAAATACCATCTTGCTCACTCCATTTAAGACCTCTAGTATGTGATGTTTAAGTATCTGCCTATCTATCTGTTGTCTTGTCTCTTTCAGTTGTTTTTAGTCCTTTTATTTTGAAATGTGATATGTATTTGTTCTGCTGAACGGGAAACAGTTTTAACTATGACACACCATACACACCAAATGTTACTGTTAATTTCGTTCTAGTATAACTAAAAATAAAATTTGAAAAAAATAAATAAAGGTATCTCACCCCTTTTTCCATGCTGTCCTCTAATGGTCAAAGGCTCGTCTTCAGAGGACGAAGGGCCATCACCCATTTGTCCCCGTTGCCTCCCGGTGGTTGGAGGCTTGATTTTTTCCCACAGCACAGGACTCTCACCCCTTTGTCCGCGCTCAATCATGGTAGAAGGGTTGGTATCTCCACAAAACAAAGGTATCTCACCCCGTCTTTCATGTACCCTTGAGGTGGTGGAAGGGTCAAGGTCTCCAGGAGAGGAAGGTCTCACAACCCTTCGTTTCTTCTTTTTCTCAGGAGAGGAGTACTTCTCTCCTGAAGACCACGGTTTGGGAGATGGATTGGGGTTTAGTCCAAAGACGGATCTAAACATTCTCTCACTGGCTTATTCGACAATGACGTAAGGAAAACTGCAGACATAAAGACACACAGCAATTATTTCACTGGAAATTACATTTCTTTTTCAACCAGCAAACTGAGTAAATTCTTAACTGACTTTCTACCTCCACTAAACTCTGAGTTAAGAAATGATAAAACTGTATTAATCCCCAATGATTTAACAGAAATATAATTACCAAAGTAAAATTAATCGATAAATATTTCTTAGGGTTATTTCACTGTGCAAGTAAAATGAACAAAAGCTAATTTTGAAAAGCAGGTCCATCAAAAAAAAACCTAATTATACTAAACACTAAAGAAAATCTAAAATCATTCTCTTCATTAACATGATATTGTTGCAACTAATGCAGTTGGTGCAACAACTGATAATAGCTGAGCTGAGCGCTATCAAATGTGGTTATATAAAAATAATATAAAATGATTATAACAATAATCAATATAATATAGGTGATAATCGTCAGAAAGTTCAAAACATTAATCTCTATGCTACTATGAAATCTTTGTTTTCCACAATTGGTTCAAGACAAGCTTTTTCTTGAACATGATGAGAATCTTTTTATGTGATAAGTAAACTATAGACAGAATAAACAAAGAGAGGACTCATATTCAGCATATTCAGCAAAATACTGTTTAAATAATATTAAAAATTAATTTCATCTGTCAAAGAAACTGCAGAGGGTCACAACTGCATGAACTGCAAATCTTTAAATTTATGTATAGTCTCCTCTAAATCAAAGAAACACTACAAATGCTATCTATCTATCTTTAACACATGCAATTTAAGCAACAAGTAAATCAGAGTTAACAAATTAAAATTTTGTTTTGCTAGAAAAAAAGTGAATTTTTATCTCATGGTTACAGCACATCTCCCTGTAGATGTATTTAGAATGTAACTAATGAAAAAAGTAAATTACTTGACAGAAAAATGTGCTAAAAGTAAATGTACTCGTCCTTTGACACAATTAACCATAAAAAGGTCAGTAAATAAAGTAGTAAGGTCTGCAGTAAAAGTTATCTTACCTCTCCAAAGGCTGGTGTAGAAATGAGACTGGAGTTTGTCCACTTGTTTCAGTTCTACTGACAATTCTAATGTTTTTTTGTTTGTTTGTTTTTGAAAACAAACAATGCTAGAGTGTAACTAAGAGTATTTTCTTTAGTAGCCTTTTGTACTTAAGTACAAATTTGAGTTTTTTCCATTTTATGTTCCCATGTACCGCTCCACTATGGCCAAAATTCACAGAAATGAACCACATTAAATATGATCATTTAAACTTCACAACAGTTTGTAAATGACTGCATTAATTTACAAAAAAAAAATCCACAATATTGAATATATTATATTAAAATAAAATATGCCTAAAGTAAGAGTATGGCAGAGGAAGTACTTTTACTGCCAGTAAGATGGGAAAAGATGGACCCCTTAAGAAGAAAGTCAATTTACTATAAAATTGAAAAATATTTTTATGTTTTTGCATGTGCAGGATGATGAGGAATTAGCAAACACATTGTTGGGAGACAAAAATTGGTAGAGTTGTCAATTTTGTTGTTATAGCACAAAAATGAAAATGAAAATCTAGACCTGGGCTAGAACCCCCCAAGCTCAAAACAAGCTATCTCACTAAATAAAACAAACTATAATCAATAATCCGCGATTATGTAGAAGCCCTTTAGCCTCACCTCAGGCTGACTGTTTTTTTTCAGGATGTCTTCCTCCAGCAAGCTTAATAAAAACGTTGGCTGATTCTAGCTTGCTAGCTAATATGCTAGCATACTGTTGAAAACACAAAACTATACCACTACTATATACAAATATAAACAATAAAAAGTCACATATTACTACTAAATAATCTATGTAAATTGTACTTTGAGTCAGGATGCCCCCTGAGGGTTTCTTGCCCCAGAAGTCTTTACATTTTTACTTTTTAAAAAATCTTTCATTTCAGCCCATGGCCCACTGATGAAAGCACTTGCATTTGCAGAATTATTTGTTATTCTAACTTAAAATCATTTTTGTTTCATATTGACAGCTTAGTTAGGGAATTAATTTAAAGGGACAAATACTTTTTAAAAAAAAATAGCCTACTGAAATGCTCAATAGGTAAACTAATGTCTAAAATTACTTCATTTACTTTATCACTGTACATATTGAACAAATCCAGTGCAAAATATACACACACATATATACAAAACATTTTGTTCCTAAAATTTCACCCTTAATAGACCCAGATGATCAGAAGAAGCTAGAAAAACTGAGTGCTTTTGTTAAACAGATGGAGAAAATTAGTGACTGCGACGTTTTTAGATGAAGATGCACATTTTCAGACTGATTACGACACTTTAAAAGAAAAACAACCAAAATCAAAGCAGCATAACAAGAGACATTACATTTTTTTATTCTGCACACATTCTTCTTCCATGTCGAAACGTAGTGCCTACATTACCCAAAATGCAACTTGACTGAAGATAGTTTTGGTGTGTTATGACAGTGGTGGTTTGACACAGAGAGCAGATAACAGTTATGTCCCAATTAGCTCAATCTGTTCTAAGCAACAGCCCCAAAATGTTCTGTCAAAAAATGAGTCTCTCATTTTTTGACAGAAAAACAAATGTGAAATGTTGGTCAAATCACATTCAATTTTGGGATTTTACTGGGGTTATTTAATGAGATACAAGTGGCAGTTAAAATTTCTGATATTTTGATGCATCCCTAAATTAAATCTTGAAAAAAATCTCATTGTGAGAAGATATCAGGATGTTTAATTTCAGTTTTTAAAGCAGTTATTTATGAAACACTACAAACTGTAAAAACCTGATGATATATTTGGGTCCTTTTAACGTGTGTTCGACTTCAGCTGCGTCACACTGAAACTGACACTGAACTGACCTCTTTCCAACCTCAACCCCTGAAGTCCTCAGCTCTCCTCTCGCAGTCCGAGGTCATGGCTTTAGCTCCTGTTTGGTCGTAGGTGTGGGTGGGGCCAGTTCCTGGACTGGAAGTAGCCTCTAAGTCCTTCCAGGTCCACGGGAGGGAAGTAAGCTCCGATACGTTTTCTTAGCCACCACTTCCCCTGAGCTGCGCTGCTGCTGCCCGGCTGGCTGAACTTGTACTTGAAATGTTCCCCTCGAACCCATCTGAGACACAGGAGGACACGGACTGGAGTGAGGTCACATGTAACAAAGACATTTTCAATCATGTTTCCAAAATCCCAAATGCACCAGATGTGAATCAATTCAGTTCAGTTCAGTTCAATTCAGTCCAGCTTTGTTCTCATTTCACAGATTAAATGTTAGCAGCAGAGTCAGATGGCTCAGATATTCAACAGCCTAACAGCCTGCAGTTCATTGCACTGTGTCTAATGGCTTGCTTTAACTACCCGTGCTCCTCTCATCCATCCACCTGATCTTATCAGCTCAAAACAGATTGACAGATTAATTATCCACCCCGTGACTCATCAAACTGCTGCTGAGAAAAACACAACTCATGACGGCTTCCGCCTGCGTTGCACTCACACACTCACAAAAACGCCCAATTTAGTTAAGAAACAAAACCCTTTTCTACCACCACACACAAATATAACTTATTCATTTTAATCAGAGGTATATGTATTTGTCCTTAAAAATTCATTGTGAGACAGGGCCAAAAAATTTACATATTTTACATTTATTATTTTTGCATAAGAAAGACAATATGTGCCTGTTGCTTCACCAGAGGGGGCTGTAGCACAGAGAATAATGGGACTGTCATTTGATTTACCTCGTACTGTAATGAGAGCTTGGTCATTAACAGGACAAATATGTGCTTTTAGTGAGATTGATGTTGACATAAAAAGCTTTATGCTAATAAAAGTTAATTATACATTATAACCACCCTGCAGTAAGGATCTCTGCTGCAACTGTGTTTACCTGGGAGTTTCTCGTCCTTGGAAGGGGTTGTGGTCAAGCAGGGAGAGGACTGTGCTGTCATTGGACAGAAGGCGTCCTGCTATGTGGATCACCCACTCACTCTGCTCGTAGGTCTGTATGACGACACGGAGACAAGTTGTTAGAAAGGGAGAGAATATCAAAGAAAAAAATGTGGATTTACAGAGGCAGAGAGATACATAGAGTGTAGTGAGGCAAAATAATCAGGACAAAGGCAAAGAGACAAGGAAAAAGAGTTGGTATGGCATACATTTTTTTGCATAAAATGAACACACAAAAATATACATAAAATATATAAAAGTCTGATAAAAGAATAAGAAACAGAAACACAGATGAACAGTGGCAAACAGATAAATACCAAAAATCATCTTGTTTAATTGATGTAAGAGAAATTACTGCCCTCTAGTGGCTACACACAGTAAAATCCTACGCAGTATTCAACAGCTGAGGCTCACAACAAGATCTAAAACGAGGGGATTTCTGCTGATAAACCAGCTAAAAGGGGGAAACTAATTTCTACTAATTTCTCATTTACTAATATCCCTTTTTTGTGTCTTGGCCTTGTTACCTTCATGTTATCAGAGGTGACAGCATGCTCTTGTGTTCTGAAAACAAAGACGCTGATAAATGACTAAAAATCACCACATTTTGGCACCAACATCAGCCAAACTCTACATACACACACAAAAACATTTAACATCTTCAACACTCTCTACATCTGTGATAATCAGCTTAAGACCCACGTATTTAATTCACAATAAAAATAAGGTGATGGACTCTGGTCCAAGCTAAGCTCCTAATGTCCTAAAATCCGAGAAACCTCCTAAAATCCTAGAAATGTCCTAAATACCATAAACATCCTAAAATGTCCTAAAATCTATGAAACATGTATGGTACTGCTGCGACTGGCCCGAGCTACTGTCATTTTGCAAAAGTGGCTCCAAGCAGAGCAAGTTGAGTATCCCTGCTCTGCATCGTCTCCCGTAGTTGTTCAGTATACCTGAAAGGCAGCAAACCACATGAGCCAGTCCAGCCGGTAGTGGTACGGTGATATGAGACACGGTCGTTGATAAATGTCCCCCGGCTTACACAGGAACTGGTACTCCTCCCAAATTGCTTCGGGGTCTTTGGGATCCTGGCTCAGAGTGCCCTGGAAAATCACCTCAGTACGCTCCTTAGTAATGCTGGACAGACGAGAAATGAAGTTACAGTAGGTATGATGATTTTTGGAAATGCTTTATCAGCTGATGGGAAGAGGATTTGAGGCTACAGAGTTATAAAATACAAATGCAAGACGTGTATGAGGGTACAAGATTTCAAAGTACAGATGGTGTCACATTTTATAACTGCAGTTAGTCATTGTTTATGTCTGGGGCTTTTATCATGAAAGGTAAACAAAAGATCTTGTAAGAGCTGCTCCAGTCAAGGCTGAAAAAAGTAATAAAGTTTATGGAGAATATGGAGCCTCCGTGTTGTTGTTTTATAATCTTCATGAATATAAGCACAACAGGATTGGATGATGCCATTATTTGTGATGCAAAAGCTCCCAGAAATTGATTTTTTACTAATTCTATAACTTTTCCATGCCTGAGAAATGTGATTGTCAAATGCCATGACTTTTCCAGGTTTTTCCATGACCATGGGAACCCTGTTGTCCCTATGACCCCAGTGACCTGACTGCACTGTACCTGCCAAAGGCACCGTAGGTGTTGACGATGCGCAGCGGGTCGAATGACGTGTTCATCACCTGCCTGGAACTGAACAGGTTCATCACCACGGGGATGCTCAGGTAGCCAATCAGAATGCCCAAAGAAATGTTAACCACTCGACGTATGAACATACCTGTGTTACATACACACAAACACACATAGAAAGAGTGGAAGAGCACACAATGCACACACACTCAAGACACTGCTCTGAGTCAAATTTAATTAAATTGCAGGAGCACTGAATGCCTCTGCTCCTGTTTGGCTGAAAGGAGCTGCTATGGTATTTGTTTACTTGTTAAAGTTTTGTTGACTTTTAGAGAAATTATGTCTCTCACGTCTGCAGTCCAGGATTTCAAAATGAGACAGAGTAACCGAGAGGAAACCTGTAATTACAGCTTACATAAAGGTGACATATTTGTTCGTGTCTGGCCTGGAAGGGAAGTGGATTCATCCATTTGCTGCAGGCGACATGTCTACTGTGTGGATCTATGTGTGTATATGTGTGTGAGATGACTTTAAAACTTCCTCAGTGGGAGAGGTTTGACCCGTTAGATCATGGGACAGCCGGTATTGACAAATGTTGGCTGAGTCCACATCACTTCCTTACTACCCGTCTGCCTGCTTGTCCCGCGCATGTTAAAGACATCAACGTAATCCAACTTTTCACACTAAGAGACTTTCTGGGTCTGCTCAAATGATTAAAACACACTCCAGGTAGGAGCCTATTTTATATTCAACATTGTACAGTCAAGCAAAGACACTAATGGGTCCAATGAGACCAATTAGAGAGGGGCCACTGGAGCTTTAACCACATTTTAAGCAGTCTGTATTGTAAAAAAATCATAAAATGTAAGCCACTTCATGTTAAATTCCAATAAAATGGATGTCATACTTTTCCCTGCTTCTCAGAGGTCCTAGTGCTAATCCCTTTTCTTCCCATAACTCTCCCTTTTTCTTCTATAATTCCTTTCCTCTTGTAGCCATTAGCCTTCATTGTTAGATACCAACATTTGCACAAGAGTCTCTGGACCCAGTTCCCCTCCCTCCGACCCTACACAGACTCTCTCGCTTCAATTGTTTCGTCAGTTGCTCTCAAGCCATGATTTTTTTTCCCTCAAATTCACAAACATTTAAGGATTACAAGGACCAATGTGCTGGTATACAGCCCATAAATACCTCTGGTGGGTTTTGGGGTGCGTCCAGCTGCATCCTCATTCTGTATCTCAAGCACTGCCCTCTTGGCTCCGCCTCTAGAGCGAAACAAGAAGGCCAGAGATGCGTCGTCAAAACAGGCCAGACTGGGAACAATGGTCAGCCAGTTCAGGAAGCTGAGGTTGCCACTCACTATCAAAACCACCTACAGCACAAGAGACAGACAGGAAAGACACCCAGGTGAAGCCACAGAAAACATTATCATTAAATGCTTGATTGATTATTCTGCATCACTTTCGTATCACTTACACATTTTATGGAGTTCAACCAACACCAAGACGGTTAAGTGCAGACTTATTTTGAGCCATGCAAAACTGACATGAACTCTGATGCCCACTGCACATGATGCACAAATTTAATTAAAGTGCACAGCAGCACATGATGCAATAAAACACATAAATGTAATAAAACATTCACTTAAATTATCAGGTAAACATGGTTAATGTAATAAAAATAGAACATATAATGCTATGACTGGTCCAAAACCAAGTTTAAATCTAAGACATCTCACAAGACGCCACAATTATCAGCGCCAGTGTTACCTGGAACAGGATCTGGATTGCTCCGTTGACCATGCACATCCGCCTGCCCAAGAAGGTGAAGAACGGGAAGACAAGCTCAATGAGGTGGTTTGACATTGTCTCAAAGCGATGGAACCACCACGGGGAGCGATGCATGTAGTAGGACATGGGGTTAGGAACTGGCTGGGTCTGAGGGGAGAAGGAGGAGCAGAGAATAAAAATGACAGGATTAAAATTTGTGTGACCCAAATTATCTTTAAGAGCATTTTTTCAGAAAAGTTTAAAAGAAATACTTCACTCCCCAAACGAGCATATGCATATGAGTGACTCGCTCTGAGTTACACAGAATTTGTGAAGAAACCTTTGTTCTTCTTGTATGCCTCCACAGTAAATAAAGAGATAAAAAACTGAGAAAAACCTGATGAATTTAAGTTATAAGGGTTGACATTTAATAACAGTAAACCTACATAAAAAACATCCTTCTACAAACTCACACAACTCAGATGATTTTGAGTCTTTCACAATTTTGAGAGCCCTTTCCAACAGGGAACTGAACCAAAAGCGAAACTCATCTATGCTTTCTTCAACTCCATTGATGAAAATAGTAATTTTACCTAGCTGAACAGGGGAGCTGCTGGTCTTCCATAGCCTCAAATCTGTTAGTTTGTCTGTGCTATTGTGTGACTATGGTGTTTTAATGGGTTAATTTGGATTACGCAAAGTCACACAATAGCACAAACAGACCAACTGATGGAGGCAGTGGTAGACCAGCAGCTAACATGTTCAGCAGGGTGAAATTACTGCATTAGAAAAGTTAAACTTTCAGTTCTGTCGGAGAGGGCTGTCTGTCTGGGAAGTACTTAGCATGCGAATTTTACTGCATGGGTTGTGTGAGAGTTTGTAATCTAATGATTTCATGAAGTATTTTTGTTGTTAAATGTGGACTCCTTTGACATCAATTCATGAAGAATTTTCTCCTGTTTTGGATTCTGCGTTTACCATAGAGGCAAGAAATGCTTCACAAATTCATTCTAACATAGGATGAGTAATTGATTTACAAATGGTCATTTGGCTGGTGATGTATCCCTTTAATACTTGCAATAATGCTAAACATAGACTTCTTCAGCTGCTTAAAATGCATGTTTTCTCTGCTTTATTTTGGCACTAAAATCTTGTCTGAGTCCAGGAAGGAGAGTAATTTATGGTGCCACGCCTTGGGGGAAACATTTCCATGTCTAAATAAAGGTGGAACTTTATTTAAATGAAGGCAACACCACCTACGCACAAAAAAGCACCCATACATTACAGAGCTGGGCAGTGTTTGTGTGTGTGTGATTAATTGTGTGTGTGAGAGGTGGTCGCATGCAAACCGTGTAATAGCTGAACATGCAAATAGTGTCAGGTGAGGTGGTGAAAAATAAATACAGCACAGAAATAGGTGGGAGGAAAAAAAAACAAGACACTGGCACACTAGTCTATACTCTTATTGTTTTTATGGAATGGAAATTTTAAAAAAAAGTTGGGGTTATTTAACCTGTAGCTTACCAAAACACCCCTGGAAATCCTAGGGCGAGGAGCCTGCAACCTCAGACAACCAAACAACCCCACCTGACCTGCAAGCTAGCTGCATTACAAGAAACAAACCGAAGCAAACAAAACAGCAACTATGCCGAAACACACCTACGCAGCCCCCTGAGAGTCGAGACAGGAGGGGGATCTGCAGTTTCTCTGTATGTTTGAAAGAGAGCAGTGTGTCAGAGGGGGTTAATAAGGCTTCACCTGGCGCCAGTGGCTTCCGGTGCTCTGTATGTGTGTGTATGTCAATCTACATTACCCTAAAGGCTGCTGACAGTTGAGGTTAAAGCAGAGAAACTGACCCAGCATGGAATAAGGTCCACATTGTAGTATGATTTGTCAGGTGACAACACATTTTCTAAAATAGTACATTTAATTACGTTTTAAACAGCCCCATTACATAAGTATGGAAACCCTAAGGGGCAAGGGGGAAAACAAATCTGGTGATCTATTTTCTAAGTCTGATCTAAATTGTTTTCTTTTTGTGTTTATGACTTAAGGAACAGGTGATAAAAGGTTTTGCCGGGATATTCTTGCATAGTTTCTTAATGGTTTTTTTTTTTTTATCTGTAAAAACAAGTGAAAACTAGAATTACCACCTTGCGGTTGTATGCCTCTGCGAACCAGTCGAGGTTGCAGTCACAGATTACATCCATGTCTGTCCAGACTCATATGTATCTATGACAGTTGACAATGCTTCAAATATGAATGTTGTTATATGAGTTATATGATGCTTCACACACATCTCTCCCCCAGCAGCATCAGCACAGTTTCAAGGTGGACACCCAAGATTTGTGTCACCAATTTGGTATCTGACCAAATGTCTCCCTTCTGTTTCAGAGATACAGTATGATGTTCAAAAGTGCTTTTGTGGAACATAATGATGTCACAGTGAAGCTGACCTTTTGGAAATGAAATGTCATCACTTCATCATTTTATGCTATTACACATTTGTGTAAAATTTTGTCATAATTATCATATTATTTCTTGATTTATGGCATCAACATTTGTGCCAAATTTGAGGAAATTTCTCCTAGGCCTTATTGGGATATCACATTCACGAGAATAAGATGGAAGCAGGGTCACAGTGGCCTTGACCTTTGACCACCCAAATCTAATCAGTCCATCATTGAGTTCAAGAGTGTTTGTGCCAAATATGAAGAAATTCCTCCAAGGTGTTTTTGAGATATCATGCTCACAAGAATGAGACGAACAAGGTCACAGTTAACTTGACCTTTGACCGGCAAATTCTTATTGGACAACCCAAAAACATTATGCCTCCAGGCCAACAGTAGTTGTGGCCTGGAGGCATAAAAAAGTTGTTTTGCTATCATAATGTTAATAAGTTAACATGTTTCATAAATAAATTTAAAAAAGGAACTTCTACATATTATCTTTGCAAAACCTTTTTTCGCCTGTTTTTATGTTATAAACACAGGTGACGAAACAATTTATATCGTACTTAGAAAACAGATATGAATCTGTTTGTTTTACTTCCCCGGGCCTCCATACATACAGTATGTCAGCATGTACCTAACTAGAAGAAATCCCCATTAAAACCATTTTCTTGTATTTCAGAGCCAAATTCGGACCTCAATTAAAGTGACATGGCTTTTGTTAGCCACTATGGCTTTACTTGGAAATTTAAGGATAATGGTAACTACATAAATGTAGAGTAACAGTAGCACGAGAGAGACTATTGCAGAGGCATCTATCATTGCATCTGTGACCATTTGACTTACATTTGTCATGTGGACATGCTAATGCTACTGTATCTACTGAATGTTTTTAGGCAAGTGTTTGCTGGTATATACACACAAAAACCTGACCCTAGACACCTGCTGATACATAGCTGGATTAAAAATAGAGCAGGAACTGACAAGGACATGATAAAGTGTAGACACACACAAGCAGAGGGAAGGCTGTCAGGTGACACAGATGTGTAGAAATCACAGCAGGGTACATTGGAAGCCACACTGTGCTGATTTACACATGAAAATGTCCAGCTTACACTTTGATGTTAGACATGATTCTCCTCATTTAAGTTCATCAAGTACACATGCTGCCGCTGTCCACATTTTCCTGCATTTTTGTTAAAATACTGCTTCTCCGGTACTTCATTTAAAACATGAACGATCTAGACAATATAATGAAGTCTTTGGTTCCTTTAAGCCATTGGAATTTGGAATCCATGCATTGGTGAATTTCTCAATTATTTTGTTTTTGTGTAAATTGTCACTGAAAGGCTCCATGTACCCCAGAGTTTCCTTTACCACTGCATAATTATAGTTGTTCACTGTGCCTTATGAATTACAGTTATTTAGTCTGAATTCAGAGAGGAGTTTTAATGTCTTTAGACATTCAGGGTCCTCAGAGGATGAATCCAACTGACTTTAGTTACCTTAAGACTTATTTTCTCGCACCACCATGAGGTTGACTGTTCATTTTTAAATGAGATGTCTTGGCAACCGATGACAGGATTGATTGCCATGAAATTTGCGACAGATATGCAAGTTCCCAAGAGGATAAATTGTAATTACTTTAGTAACCCTGAAATATCTCAGCATCTACATGATGGATTGGCACCTAATTCTATACGTACATCCATGTGCCTCTTAGAATGGATTTTACAACTTTGCTGATTTTCCTCTAGCACCAGCATGAGGTTGACTTTTCTTAAAATTATTGACATAAATCTTTGCAGCTAACGATTGGATTGCCAAGAAATGAATGGGGGTGAATTTTTCAAATTCATAACTCCATTTGCCTTGAATGGCCTCCAAACAAATAAGCCATTAACACTATGTGAATACTGAGCAACTTGATAAGAAATGTTCAAAAAAATTGCTAGAAATAAGAGGACTGAGATTTTTATTTTAAGATAGGGATAATGAAAGAAAATAATGATGGAAAATCAATATTTTTAAGTAGCATAATTACATATTTTAAATTATGTTACAGAATATTTAAAATATTATTATTTTGTTGTTTTTTTTTGTTGTTTTTTAACATTCTTTGTTGCTAATTTTCACGTAATTTTCTTGTACATTTTCCTAATTTCTTGCTCATTTCATCTAAAATTACTCATTTCCTGCTTCCCATTGTTTTTTAAGAAATCAAGTCAAGTTGCTTGGGTTTTGAGGGGTTAAACTCTCTTAAAACAAAGCAAAAGTACTAAACTTATGACTCACTATCATAATCTACATATGCACAGCAGTGAATCTACATATACAGAGTGGCTCAACCGAAGAATGATTTCCCCCGTTCAGCTGATTTCATTTGATTAATTACCAGAGAGAACTGAGACCATGTGATATTTTACAAGAAACAGAGATAATAAATTAGGGTAGAGAATAAAATATCCAATCTCATATTTCATTTTACAACCCCCCGGGTGGAACACCACTGATTTCCATGGCATTAGCATTGCTAAAACTGATCTGACCCTGGGAACTAAAAGTTGGGGGGGTTAAATTCCAGCAGATTTATAATGCAGTGTTCAAGTAAACCAAATGACTTTTGTTCTCCAAACTTAATAAAAAGGCAGAAACCATAACTGTGACAGTTCATATATGAGGTATATCATTCCTGATCATGGGTGCATAATCTCTGCTCCAGTTATCCAGCCCCACAGGAGCCATTGTTCATTCCCACTGCATATCAGGCTGTGTGAGATATTGTATTTATATGTGTGTGAGTGTCATCTTCAATCATCGGGTCCCAGAGGAGCCAGTGTATTCCTGTCTATGTTAATTACAGAAGACAGCCCTCCTCCCTCTGCGGCTTGGTAACACAGAGCAGTGTAGGTCTGAGTGGTTGAGCGTTCCACAGGGGAAAAACAAACACCACCCCATGGTCCGCACAAGAGGCTGATTTATTGAAACCCACAACAGCGGTGACTGTAATGTGTTGCCCTGTGTGGTTAGCCTGATGTGAGTTCACTGCTGTCTTGTCATCTTTCAGGAGACAAAGCCATGGCACAACATTTTTGTATATCTAGATCAATCTTGAGACATTCAGACTGTCAAAGAAAATGGGCCTTTGGGAAATTTAGAGAGTTATGCTGGCTGTCTTCCCACAAGAATGATTCAATATAAAACTGTGATGCAACAAGTGCCATCTAAGCTGGTAATTTGAGAGCTTTTGTGATATCTTTTGTGCCCAGGGTTCATTGCTTTGTGGTGTTTTCTCTGCTCTGTGCTTCCCAGGAGTAAACAAACAGCCTCAGGATTTTATGGTGAGAAAATCTGAGTTTCTTTTATTTCCTCTGTCACTCATGATAACTACCTTGCTCTCTTTCACTGCTGTTGCAGCTACAAACATCAGTGCACATATTGCAGATTTTTCCCATGAAAGAACAACCAAGTACCAAGTGCTCTGCACAGAAAAAAAGCTTTCATTCAGTAAGTAAATCTTAAATTTCAATTTATATTATCAATAATTGTTCATTAACAATTGTTCAGATGACTACACTCAGTTCTGTTTTAACATATTTTGACTCCGTGTTCTACTTTTGTAGTCCAAAACTTTATTTTTTTGGTTGGGTCTTACCACTCTCATCAGTGTCATCTTCAGTAGGCCGTTGTTTTCAGCAAAAAAAGCTCTGATAAACCTACTATACACTAACTTCTCAAACTGCTAAGTTAAAGCCTTGCTAGTAAAGACAGCAGAACAATTCCAGCTTCTTGAATGTGAGTGTTTTTGATTTTCTCTGTTTTATATTATCATTATCTCCACCAGAATAATTATGTCTGTCCACAGTTATTCTCAGAAACTACCAGACCAATCAGTCTAATATTTGTTTGCACATTTATGCCTCTATGCTCAAGTATCTGTCATGGCTGCAGTGATTCATAATTGTTGAAAAACTTGTTTTATTGACTGTTAACCATCATTGATGGCGGAATCCTCACTCAACTCAACCAGCCAGTATTTGGTCAAACATTTTCAACAAAATCATGCAGCAAAAAAAAAAACAACCAAAAGGTATTTCAAGCAAGCTGCTAGGCTAAAAACAACAATCCTTAATGTCCATTTTAGGCCACATTTTAGGCCAAAACTTACATCTGTTGAAAAGTTTGATCCCATTTTACACCTGAGCAAGTAGGCACAATAATCTCACAAACTAATGAACCAATCAGCCTAATATTTTGTGCCCACATTTTTGACTGTATACCAAAGGACCTCATTTGATTGCAGTATTTTACAATTATTGAAACCTGTTTGATTGACTGTTTTCTGGCATCATAAACTGCTGACTCCTGCCCTTCCTGGGGTTTACAAGTGATTTGAAAAATCACGTAGCAAAGGCATGGAGCAAAAGGCTTTTCAAGAAATATGCTAGGCTAAAAACAAGAAGCCTTAACATCTGTTGTAGGCCAAATTTTGGGCTGAAACTGACATCCATTGAAGAGCTTGGTACACACACACACACACACACACACACACACACACACACACACACACACACACAAACAGTACACAAATAATAAACTCTGTGTCACACACCTCGTAGTGGTAGTCCATGCAGGTGAGGTCTCTCCAGCATTTGTCGCCTCTGATTTTAATGAGACCCTGAAAAAGACAGAAAACAAACAAACATTTTACAGTTTATCATGTGCTGCACTCAACAAGTGGTGCCGATGTAAGTCATGTCAAAAAAGCAACCATCAACAGTGTATAAAAAAATCTGATTGCAGACAGCATTCATTTAAATCCCATATTTAACTGTTCAAAAGGAATAAAACCCTCATCCTGGAATTATTCATGAATGGAGCAGGCGCTATAAATGCATTTACCTCTATAAATACATGTTTCAACTGCACATTATGCTTTTGCCATATTAAAAAATACATCATTTGTAGATAAGAGTCTGAAAATCACATGAATAACCACATCAAAATTGAACAGATAAAAGTAATTAGGAAATGGAGTAAAAGGAAGAAAGTGAAAAAAGAGTAGAGGTGAGCTGATGTGTGGTGTCACTGTGCTGTAAATTCTGGGTCTGAATCACTTGTACCTGCCTGCATTTAATATGATTACACTTTTGTTCTGTTGCAAACACATAGATAGTTTAAAATTAGTTGTGAATGTGTTTTCTGCATGTTGATTCCATGCAGATACTGTGCAGGTAGAATACACCGGAGAATTAAACCTATTGCAAAAACAGTAAAACTAAGCCGCACTAATTAACTATGAAGCAAGATTCTGTTACAGCGTTGCCTATTTCTCAACTCAGCTGTTTTCAGAAACATTATCTCTTACTCTTGTCTCTTCTGTCGTCATTCAAAAAAAGTTTGTTACTGTGCCTGAATCATCTGCAATTTTGATTTTATCTGCTTATATTATCAAAATGTGTTGCGTTTTCTTAGTGTGTGTATGTATGATTAACTATACTGTGTGCCTTTTTTATCTTGATGTTGTTTGTCTTAACCACTGATCATATTATATCTTTACATTTTGTATTTATTATTTTAGGATGCCTTTTAACATCTGGCAAGGGACAACAGATGAAAACTCCCCAGCTATTTAGGGTGCATTTGCATTTGTTTAATGTGGATAAATGTACATTATACCTTCTTAAATAAATACATTGAAAACTACTAGTTAATAAGTGAACAGGACTGAAGAAATCAGAAGTGTTGTGAAGCATGAAAAAACAAAAAAATGTTCTCCATCTCTAGGCTTGTGTTTGAAATAATGAACTCAGGAAGTACTCTCCTATCAAAGACTCAGGTATTTTGGGAAATGAAGGAAATCACTAACTGAGGTAGATGATGCACAAAGGTACAAAATTACTCACAGAACTCATTGGGTACTTGGAAATAAAATTATTTTTAAAAAGACTAAAAGTGTCTAAAACAGGATTTTTTCATGTGAAATAGGAAATAAAAAACAAAACTCAGCCAGAGACACTGACAGAAATGTGTCCTCCGCTCCCAGCCTGTTTTTCACCAAATAAACTAAGTAAATACAGCGCTATCCAGGACACGAGACTGTCAATATTGACACATCAGCCCGCCATGTGCTCGGCATGGAATGTGGAATAAATCAGCCGCTAACCAGATTTAGAAAAACCAGGACATTTCACTCTGTTTATGAGCCTGGCTGTTGACTGCAGCTGCTGGATGTTGAGATGATGCGACCGAAGATGTCGCTGATAATCAAATTCAGTCATGAGATTCTGAAATGTCATCAATTAAAGGCAGATATACACACCACTGACATAAACAGAGCAGTTTCCCCACTGTGTCCAGACCCTCAAGAAGACCACTGAGATTGAAGAGAGTAACAAATACTTTTCTATTTCGACACTTTAAAAATGTAGATAAACTTCAAATACATGTCAATGGTTTGCTAAAAAAAAGGGAAATTCTCCATCAACTTCATCACTAAAACTGTGACAAATTCTGTCAGCATGTTATACTAATTAGTCACAGTGGGAAGTGGTCCGACTTGCTAAAAAAAGGAACTTTACCTCATTCAAAACAACTGAGGTAAAGACCACAAGTTCTGTCTACCAGGTACACCGAGACTGACAAAAAATACATATGACATGAGGTAAACCGCTGAGTATCAATGGCAGAGACTGGCAAAGCAAAGGTTTACCCTGGAATGCAACAATAAAAACAGGGTTTAAAAAAAAAGCAAGGGGAACCAGGGAGGCAGCACCACAGCAGGGTCTAGTTTATGCTGTAGCAGTCTTGGATTCAGCCCTTTGACGAACATGTATACATATAGACACGTATGTATTTTTTCAGCATAACTGTCACTCAAGCAAATTGTAAAAAGCAACTAGGAGATATGATACTTTTTAAAAATGTACTGTTGACAGCATCTGTAGAGTACCCCAGGAATAAGTCCTGAAACCTGGATACATGTTAGAATGTCAGCACCTCCGGTTACCTTATCTCAAAGTCTATGGGTTTTCTGAATGGGTCTTTGGTTTGATGTCTGAAATAAGGTCTGTAGTTAACATATGCTTAAGAGACTTTTACATTTTGCTCATAAAATACATCAGTAAATAACCAAATTGTGACCTTTGAAGCTTTAATGTGTCTTAATCTGCCATAATCCAGAATCCAATTGAAAAATCGCATAGGTTTTTTGATGAGGGAGCCTGTGCAAAGCTAACTTCCGCATTGACCTACAAAACGTCATCGCTGGGGCACTCTATAATATTATGTTTTAAACTTAAACAGCACAAGTAGTTCCCCTAAACATTAAAACCACTGACAGATTAAGTGAATGATATTGCTCACCTCATTACAATGCCATGTGCCATGTGCTGGTGTTCATGTACACACCACCTGAGATTCTCCAACCACCCAAACAACGTTGCAGACCAAGTATCCCCACTCATAGCAGCAGTAACAACAACAACAACAACAACACCCTAGTGCAGAACATTAGAAAATAGAGCCAAATTAGAGCCCTGCAAAACAACACTAATCTTCATCAACCAATTATTTGCCAGCTCCTTGCTCATATGAAAAAAAAGAGAAAAACTATATTTTTAAATTAGGTTAGGGCCACTATGCAGCAGAGAAGCATCATAGGACCTCATCTTCAACTACATCTCAAAGTCACTGTCACCCCAGATATTTATCATAACAGTCGAGTCGAACCTATCCATTCCAGTCTGCCAGTTGTACACCGACATCCTGTACCAGTCTGCATGCCAGCAAACACCGTGTCCCAAAATCCTTAGCAACAGGCAAACCAATCTGATCTTCACTCACAAAACACATTCTCACGCTAACACTAATCCCGGTTAACACCCAAAACTCCACACCTAGCATAGCATTTCCAACTGTTGGAGTGTTTTAATAGAGATGTTCCTGCCAGCAGCAAAATGTGTAATCCAATTCACAATCACTGTGCCAGCACTTTAAACAGGAAGCTCATAAATATCAGCAGAAAAGCAGAGAAATGAATTATTTCAGAGTTTCTTCACAAGAAATCTACTTAGGCAGCTCATTCTGTGACATAGCATTTAATATAGAGTCCCATATGAACTGGCCTTATCGTGTATTATTTTATTTAAGGAGTACTTTACCCCCCAAATGACTATACTGTATGTAAAACAGTTACTCAAACAGTTACTTGAATTTGTGAGGAAAACTTTGTTTTGTAGCAGCAACACTATAAATAGACTACAGTAAATACAGTATTCGTCTACTACTCCCTTAGCATATTTCCTGTTTGTTTTCTCTTAGCAAATGATATGCTATCAGTAACTGTTAGAAGGTAAATCTGGGTTATCTGTTACCAATTTTATTAGCCTGTTTAAAGTATACAGTTGATAGCTGAAATAAATCCCTAAGGCAAAGACTAGTACAGGAAGAAAAACTGTCCTCTGATATTTTGTTTGTGCCATGCTGGGAACTATGCATTCACTGTAAATCCAACTGACTGGACTAAGTCATCAGGAGCTGAGGGGCCTATTAAGACACTAACAGACTTAAAAATGATGAAGAATGTCCAACATATGAGCCAATGTTGGAGGCTGAGGCAACTATAAGAGGGCACGCTAAATGTATTACCCTCGCACAGTAATTAAAGGACATTAGACTATGACTACACTAAGGTCAGTAAAACCTCAAATTAATTTAAGGAATAGGCAAAAACGTTATCAGGCTGCATATCAATCAGCACTAAAAAGCAAGCTTTTAAACTCTGCTCTAATGTAAACCTGACTAATTGTGCATCCGAATATTTGCTGTATTTCATACTTTGAGCCAACATGGTCCTATCTGATCACATTAGCTGCACTTTTTTGTAGCTTATCGCCTGATTACCCACACAAGCTGCTGATGTAACCAAGCAGCTGCAGCACAAATCACACTCGCTGCTTTATGTCCCAACACAATTTGCATGATGTATTAAACGCATCCAGCTTTGCTGATACGGACTCTAATATAATCAATTAATTAGCAAATATTTCTATGAGAGCACTCTTGTTTAGCAGAACATATGCTCATCTGACATTTGTTTAATTCTGGCAGCCATATGTTGGAACTGATTATGTTTGGGCAACCTGCTGTGCCATTAGTGTGCATTGAAGTTCTTTTTGTTTTTATTATAGTGAGCTAGTTATCGCCAATATGAAGTGGTACCTTAATTATCTTAGCAGATTCTGTGGTTTTTATCAAAGGTAACCTAGGTAACTAGAGCATATTATTTATCTTTTGGCCTACACATTTGAGTTCCTCTATATCCTGGGTCTTTAAGTTTTAATGCATGTTTTTTGTTGTTGTTGTTGTTGTTGTTATTGTTTGTTTGTTTTTCAGAGTTAAAATATGTCTACAATATATTGTCTACAACAATGTGTGTGACAACACACATTAACATGAATCAAACACGTTGGCAAAGATAAATCAGCCTATTCATCAAAAAAGTCATTTAACTTACAGAAGACATCATTAATGACAGGCTAACTGTCACCATACTGTGTGTAAAGATGAACGGTGCTTCTCCTCTTCCTCCCACTGTACAAAAATTAAGCCATCTTGTGGTAGTGACATCATTTGGAGCTAGAGTTTGCGCAGTAGCTATCCAAAGTTCCCGTCCATACATCCCTCCAACCAATCGCGAGCAGCACCTTTGATTATGAGCGTATAGGCTGGCACACACAGCTGTGAATCATGATGTCAAATCTCTTTTTATGGTAACACTTGAAATTACATCAGGGTGATTACAACTATCTAAAAAATCATAAACCATCTTTGGGGAAAAAATGGATTTGACATGTACTTTAAGTTTTTTGTTCCATCCATGCTTGTCCCATCCCATCAAGTTAGCTCACTAATGCTATATCGCTGTGCAGCACCTATCCATAATGGCAGGCGAACTAGTTTAGCTCACGGTTAGTTTAACGTATACAAATTGGCTGTTTTAACCACCAGCAAAAGTGCAGAGGTCAAGAATCATGCACTTAAACATTTTACTGCTGCTGATTTAGAAGCTACAGGCAAGTGCAAACTAAGGAAAATGCAAAATTATTCAATGTATAGACACAATTTTCTACAGTGTACATAGTCGGGGGTCCCTGTTCCATCGCTCTTTCTGCTATCAGGTCCTTGACATAAATAACCTTGAGGACCTCTGCTCTATATCAATGCAATACTTTTCCACAACACCTTCATTCATTTTTATCTTTTAAAGAAGTTTCTGTGTTGCAACAGCTGGTTAAGATTAATAACCGCATAATGCAACATCATTAATAGTCATACAAAGTCATCTAAATATAAGATAACCATTTAAATGCATTTAGAAAATATTTTATCCCCTTGATGATGTGACAGCATGTACCATGATATGGGGACAGAAAAAGGGCATCGCTTTACATCACAGATTAAAGTGTGTAACCAGTGTGACGATTTGGCATATTTTAGAGTCATGCTGTGAAAATACATCCAAGAAACATAATGGGTGGGCTCATACACCCCATCTCCCACTCGCTTTCAACAACTGAGGGGTCCTTTGAAGTGTGTGTTAAACCATGTTGTCCTCGCAAGCAGAGACTGTATCGCAGTCACAGAGCAGTGGTGAACCACAGGCTGTCAGACAGATAAACGACTGTGACCAGGGTGGATCAAACATTGAGGGACTGCGGCTCGGGCAGGACTGCACTCGACACACACACACACACGCACAAATACACACAAATACACACACACACACACACACACACACACACACACACACACAAATACACACACACACACACACACACACACACACATATGCTCACTGTGAGTCCTCCTACTTGTCCACCTAATGTCTAGGAATGTTCAATACACATTTGAGTAAAAGGTGAAAGGTGAGAAAAAGACATGACGCTGAGTAGCTGTGAGGAAATCATAGCCTGGTGACACTTCTTCCCTTTGTTTATTGTTGGACATCTGGATTTGATTTCCTGACAAAGTGCTCAAATTTTCAAGTTCTGGATGTCTGACATTCTTACTAGCGCTCAAATGCAGCATTATTACACAAGAAAAAATGAAAATCTCATTGTGAAAATCCCAGATCTGGATTATCAACTAAATCGAATCATCTGATTCAATTGGTCTCCAATTGGGGAGATCTGTTTAGTAGATTTCAGAGTATTTTACGGTGACTCCTACACATACTTTGCACACTCTCTGTCAGGGTATCACCAACGCTTTCTGCTAAAGTCACTGGAGGGTATTAACCAATGCAAACATTCAAATTCCAAAAAATAAACACAAGCAGAATTTACAAAGTTAGACAATTTCCTATTAAACGGTAAAGTATAATGTCAGTCTTTACTCAAACTGTGAAACATGTAGGATAGTGGCCAACTGTGATGAAGAGATGAAGTTAATATAATACTGGAAAAAACTGACATTATTGGAGTTGCAACAAAACAATTTTTTTCCATATCAATTAATCAGTTGATTAGTTGTTAATTGATAACTTATTAGTATATAAAACATTAACAAAGTAAAAAATGCCCATCACTATTTCCTGGTATCCAAGGTGTTGCTGACAATTGCTTTGTTGATCAGCAGTGTCAAACCAAAAAATATTCAACTTAATGTAATGTAAAAGGAAGAAAAGCAGCACATTTCAACATTCTGTCAATCGATCTGTCGTTGCACAGCACACACATAAATAACCAAATCTCTTCTAGCAGTTGTTAAAGTAGCTCTACAAAACTTTCAGAGTATATATGCCTGCCATGATTAAAACATATGCCGCCACGTGCTGATTTGTTTTTTCGGACCCTCATTAGGAGAGCTATTAAAATATATATACCATTCAGTTATTCATTCACCACACTTTAGAAGTGCAGAGTTTACTCTGGGCACAGACGGAGCAGTAGAACAGCTGATGTACTGAAAGCGAAACTTAACTGTTCATTATGCTGTGTCTAACAGTTTGCTTTCCCCTGCCACTGCAGCAGCTGCTCTTATCATCCAACTGATCAGATCAGCTCTGATCTGATTGACTGATCAATTATCCACCCATAACTAAAAATCCTCAAACTGTGGTTAAGGAAAAGAAAATCTTATGCCCAATTTCCACCTGCGTTGTGTTTACAGACCCATAAAGACATCTGAATTTAGAGAGGGTGGACCCCTTAACCCCAAAGCTTCAAGTTGTATTTAAACACCAGATACATGCATTATTAAGCATACTTGTCTTATCAAGAGTTGAGCTCCAAAACCTGATGTATATTTCTGGTAACAAAAATATAATGTCATGGGCAAAAAAAAAATCGTACATCCTTTTATAAAGTTATTAAATTCTTTTTTTTTTTTGTTACCCAATACTTTACAATTACATTTAGAGCATAAATGCAGTCAAACATACCATAATGAATTACATTTCTGCAATCACCTATTCATTAAAAGTAAGTGCAGACAAGGTGTTTTCAAACGGGAGTGATCTGATTTGACAACTAAACTCTCAACATTGTAGTGACTTTGCATGTTGCTAAATGAATGGAAGTCTCTACAGCTGTGAGTCTACACAGTCAGACGAGACTGAGGTGGTTCCCCCTCGTGTTTCAGGTCTCTTCATGGTCCTAATAGGAAAAACCCCGCGGGATTTCTGGTAAGTGCAGTGATTGGCAGATTAAACCAAGCCGGTGGTCTAAAATTCACCATGGAAACTGTCAAACAACCAGACATGTTGTTTAGCCGACCATATATTTGGGTTGGATTTCTAAATACTGGCAGTGTTTTCCAGCAAAGCACTGATCCAAAAGTAACGACCAAAAATCAGGAGGACTAACACTGGAATATCCCAGGAAATTATACTGTTGCAAAATGGTTTTTATTTCTCCATGCTGGTTTGCTGGATGTGTTCAGGTGTGTGTGTGCAGGACATGACTTTCTGCTTAAATTTACAATATAAGCTTCCTCCTAGACAGAACTATCATTAATGTCTGTGCAAAGTTTCCCAACAGGAAATACGTTAATCAAGGTGAGGGCAGTGAATGGCTTTTAGGAATACTATATTTTATTGTGTTTGACAAGTTAAACAGCTGCTAGGAGAGGTTACATGCAAAAATACATCCAAAAATGATCTCATTGTTATTTTTTGTTGTTTTTTAGCCATAGCAGTTGCGCTCTCTTGTTTCACTGGTACGAGAGATGAAACAAACCCTTGTATGTATTTGTAAAGTGTTTTACTCACAGCGCCAAGCATGATGCGAACGATGAGCCATCTGAAGGTCCAGATGCTGATGAGAGAGGGGGGACAGAGACGGGGGACCTGGGACAGAGTCCACAGCGGACACAGAAACATGGCCAGAAATCCCGTCTCCAGCAGCTGACTCTCCCAACCTGGACAAATCATCAAAGCATTATTTGTAAAAAATTGTTTTTTCTAAGGAAAGAGGCAGCATGCCACAGAAATGCAAACAATGGTTCATGCTATAAGCTGCACACTCAGGTTAAAGCACAGATATTGATTTGTGAGCTATGAGTTGTTTATAGCTCACACTAGTACATGATGTAATGTCATTAAACAGGATATTTCTGTTAATCAGTGATGGACTGACCCCTCAGAAACTTTGCTTGGTGCTGCTTAAAGCAGTTGATCATTTCAAACATGGTAAGAGCTGATTTTAATTATATGCGCTTATAGATATCAGTATGACAACACTTTGCAATGACAATTCTAACATGCTGATGTATAGCTGGTATAATGTTTACTGTGTTTAACACAATAGTTAGCATGTTAGCATGCATGCATTTGCTAATAAATGGATATATACACTATGTACAATATACTACCGATTCGTACAACAGTCGAGACATGTGACTTAAAGGGACACCCTAAAATCAAAAATACAAATTTCACTTCTTACCTGTAGTGCTACTTTATTAATCTAGATTATTTATTGTGAGTTGCAGAGTTTTGGAGATAATTCACAGTAAAGATGTCTGCCTTCTCTCCAATATAATGGAACTAGATGGTACTCGGATTGTGGTGCTCAAAGTGGCAAAAAAAAAAAAAAAAAAAACACTTAAAAAACTCAACAGCAATGTCTCTTTCCAGAAAAATGACCTGTTTACTCAAGATAATCCACAAACCTTGTTGTGAGCAGTTTCATGTTGGATTTTTATTCTTAATTACACCCGCCGTATGTATCATGGTGCAGGAGGAAGTCTGCATCTCATCTCATATACGAGAGGCTGGTGACAGTGCGAGATGTAAACATTAACGGCGTCTTCCTTGGCTGAGCTGTAATGTTAGTTAGCTCCATGGTGCTAGGTGAGCAAGCGATAGATGCACACTTCCTTCTGCATGGTGAAACAGTTGGCAGGTTTAGTTTGGTAGAAAGAAAATAGTTCCGACATGAAAAAGCTCACAACAAGGTCTGTGCATTATCTTGAGTAACCAGTCATGATTTCTGAAAAAGGAAGGTTGTTTTTTTGCCACTTTGAACACTACAAGATGAGTGCAATTTAGTTCCATTATATTGGAGAGAAGATAGATAGCTTAACGCTCGATATCTCCAACAATCTGAAACTCACACCAAAACAATCTAGACTGATAAACAGCACTTCAGGTAAGAGAAAAAAATATGTATTTTTGATCTTGGGGTGAACTGTCCCTTTAAAGCTGCAAATGTCAACCTTGTTTTGGTGCTAGAGAAAAGGTCAGAGTATCTTCAAAAAATGGTCACAAACTCCGTAATAAGGGAGTACGGACACGATGTGAAGATTGTTTATCAAAAGAGAATATGAGTTGATCATTGAAAATGGGCACGTTATCCCAGAGACTAATGCCCCAAACAGGCCTCTGGTTTTCAGTCTAGACTTGAGAACAATCGGAGGAGCTTATTCTGCAGACTGGAAGCTGCACTGTCAGCTGCAGGGTGATAATAGACCCAAAAGCAAACAGAGAGTGAGGGAGAAAAGACAGTGAGAGTGAGAGAAAAAGAAAGAAAAAAGTTTTTAAAAAAGAGTACCAGAAGCCACAACTCCCGACCACAGACACTGGCCTGGCGTCTCTGACTGACAAAGTGTCATTAACCAATCACAGGGCTGCCACTGACCTCGCCACTTATCTGGGCTGGAGCCCTGCAGACAACCTCCTATTTATACTTTCCTTTCTGTGCTCCCTCTTTATTATTACCTTCATGACAGTTTATTGGGTTCACTGAGTGAGGAAGCACATCAGTAAACCGTCAGTCTGTGAAGGACTGTGTTTTAACCCATTAACTGGTGGTAAACAATTTGGGAAACAATCATGAGAAAGCTGGAGACTCTGAGATTGAATTCTCAGTGTAATCTTACAGGGTTGTCCATCTCAATGCTCTTAAAAGAAATAAAAAATGTTTATCTCTTCTGTAAAAATATGCCTATTTCTACTCCAAACACATCTGTCTGACTATCTACATGAACGCACCAAATGTGTTAAAACACGTCAAGTTTGGTTTGAGAGACTTTACCCTGTTGGTTTCACAATAAATAAATGAAAATGACATCCAAACCTGAGATTCTTGCATAAACGCTCTGCCTCAAATCTTCTATTTGATGTGTAGGAACAAAGGAAGCAGTCCGGGATTTTGTGTTAAGGTTGAAAAGTGGTGTTGACGGTGAAGTTCACTTACCGAAAGAGTACCTTGACAGAGAAAAAACAAACAGGACACGTCAATATTATAAATGTGGTGCATTCTTAAACATTTAAGGAACTAAAGAAAATTAAATAAATAGCTAGGTTAACTAAATTTGAAGATTAAAATAAAAAAAAGATTTAAAGCTGCAATATATTTTTGCCACTTGGGGGCAGCAGAACAAGCTGGAAATAAGCCCACAGAAACAGCACAGAGTTTTGAGGCCAATTTTAATGGTGCCCAAAAGTTAAATCACACTGCCACGTGATGTCACACTTTTTCTCAGACTTACATTGTGAAAGGAAAGTCTGGAAAGTGGTGGATACATTTTCTGAGTGTCAAACCACCACAAAATGACTCACTTTACTATCAGTACCATTCAGTCCGATAACATTTCAAAAGTAAAAAAGCGCTGCACCATTTTAGTTATTACCATTCTAGTTAGTGGAGTGTTAAACCAGAAGTTATCAGTTTAGCCGGCTAATGTTAGTTGCCTCGAATGCTGTATCAAGGTCTCTTAATACATCCATGGCTGGAAATAAAACAGTGACAATTTAAAACCTTATAGAGTAGTTTTACAGGTGTTATGGTAAACCTGTCCTCTTAAGAATATTCTCATTTATGTTATTTTCTCATTTCGACCTTCAACTCCAAATCCATTTTGGTGTCTCAAGTTGCTACTGGGACTGTAAACAATGAGCACTGCACCGCTGGCTACACTGGAACCTTCCAGATGTTGTTTGTTGCCCCCAGAGGCTAAATCACTGATTGCGTTCAGCTTCTGAGATTGGGTTTAAATTAACACTTCGATACACTCCTTGATGCACTGAATAAAGAAATTAGATGAAAGCAGCAATTTGATATGAATTTGACAAAACTGGAGATTATTTTCTTTATTTCAAGCTGCAATAATTCATTTTTTGTCCATTTGGGGACATAGAAAGCCGCAGACGGACACAAAACTACACCGACACAAAGTAAGCATTAATTTGGAGTCTTGTCTCTGTCCTGTACAATATTCACCGTCTTTTTAGCTCTGTTTTTATCTCTCCACCAACTAATGAGAGAAATATCTGGCTCTTTAGATGCTAAATGCTCCACTATGTTCATCAGCTAGTTGCTAACCTTGTGTGCTATTTTTTGCTGACTGATTTGTGAGCACTGGATTTATGAGCTTTTTTGATGACAATAGCTATCTTATGAGACTGAAAACAATGTTGAAAAGAGCAGATTTGTGTGCCACATAACCAAAACAATAACCCAAAATAGAACGAAAGGTTCCAAACAGCAGGGAAAAACACTTGGGGTGGCAAATTTGGGTGATAATTCTGTGTGGGTTCGTAAATGCAAACACAAAAATCTTTATTAGTGCTACTTTGAAAAAATCACGATGACGGAAGAAAAGCACAATCTAAAAGAGTTGAAATTAAATCTGATAATCTAGTTTGCAAAGTTGTACAAGGGCTATCAATTCAATATATCATTTCCATATAATCGCTGTTTAATGGGAGTATTTATGTATGTGTATATCCTAAACTCACCACAGCTGTCCCACGCTGACCAGGGAGTGGTAAAGCACCCACAGCGTAAACATGATCACCATATTTGCCATTCCCGTCACCAGGACAAACGCAGACAGTGCCATCCCCACCAGTGCGATGCCGTCCAGGTTGGCGTCCATGTCGCTCCAGTCCAGTAGCCAGAGGATGGAAGGTGTGTACGCGAAGGCGGCCATGCCTATCTTTCCCCCCACGTAGCGCTTCACGCTGTTGAGGTAGCTCTTGCAGGGCATTAGACCGTGCTCGCCTATCAGCTGCTTGTTCTGGTTGTAGGCAACGCTGAACGCCACAACTACAGAAAAGAAAGCAGACAAGAGGGAATGACGGCAAAAACACAAACATGGATTAATGCTCATTTACTTGATTAACATTTTATTTTACATAAAAAGTGCCAGAAAGATGGATGTGGCATATTTCCACCTTACTACATCTTTTTGCATCACAAAGGAAGGGAAATTTTACATGTGACAGAGTGAAATGTCTTCTCAGGAATATCCTCATTTCTAAATTGTAAACAAAATAAAAGGATGTATTTGAATGTCCCTCCTCTAAGCCAAATAAAAAATATAACTTTCTTCCCAGATGATGATTTTTACAATTCCCGTAGTGACAAATATTTCTAAATAACTTGGCAAAAAAATGCATCACCCTCCTTTCACCATAAGTTACTTGTCAGATTTTTACAACGTACCCTTTGAAAAGTGAAAAGTTGAATACAAAACTGTTTATTTTGGGGAAAATGTTTGATGAGATCTGTAGAATAAAGTGATTTTAATGAAATAGCACTATTGTAACCTCAGATTTGTTTTTTTGCTGACAGAAGCTACTCCCACTTGATGTGTTCAAGGACAGTCAGGTATTTGAAAATCCAGTGTTGTTTTGTTTGTTGGTAGTTTTGTTTTCAGGCTTTTCTGGTTATGATAAATGGTGAAATTTTGGCAATTTTTACAGAAAACATTGGAAGGTGTGTTTTCTTTAAAACTGGACGTAAAATAAAGACAAAATACAACGATTTAAAGCTGTGTGCCCCTCCCCTAAGCCAAAATAAAAAAACACAAGTCCATCCCAAGAGCTTGCCTCCCACTTTTGGCACCATCTCCTCCCTTCACATAAATAGGGAACAGTCCCTATTGAAAATCAACACTTGCAACACTCAATTACACAACCTTTTATATCACATTTGTTTTACACATATTAAATAGTGCACTGATCTCTATCATTGCAGAACACCGGCAAATCTACCAGTGACAGAGACAGCAACTTCAAGAACTAACATGAATTCATATTTTATAGATTTTTAAGGCAGAGTTGACGTTACGGTTAGGAATGAAGACAATAACGCACAATTTCTACGCCAGAACAATAATTGAATACAAACGACAAAGCTAACGTTTCAAGCGTCGTAGCTTTCTAAAAAGCTGTCTATAAACAAAATTATGACTATTTATTTTACTTTAGTGTATAGTACGTCCTGAGAATGAAAACTTGGCGGTAAAAGTCAACATGCTTACAGTAAATGAAGGCGACGGAGCGCAGCAGCACGATACGAGTGAGCCAGTAAGTCCCTGTCTGTAGCGACTGAGGTCTCTTGTCTTTCTCCGTGTCTTCGCTGGTCTCTGCTCCATATCTTTCACCGCTGTCAGGACACTTTGACTCTGTTTCACCGCTAACGACACGTCTTTTCCTCACAGAGCTCTCTGAACTGTCACCGGTGGCCGCCATGTCTGCGGACCTCACGGTCACGTGACTAAACACACGCGGAAGTGCATTATTATTATTATTATTATTATTATTATTGCTTGGAATGAAAATAATACCGAATAAAAAGAAAATGTGAAAAGATAAAATAATGATTTAAAAAACAAATGTGAAACGTTAGGAACTGCTTGCTATTTATATGTTATGTTATTTCATTTTTGACTATGGGGAGGGACATACAACTCATAATGGTCCTATTTTATATTTATTTTAAATACCCATTGAGCCCCCACAGCTGTCAGTTTAAAAGACACGTTTTATTAAAGAACTACCAAAATTAAACTATTTATACCATCACCACATACTGTAAAAGCAGAAATTATTGTCAAATTTTAAAATTTTGGCAGTCCTTGGGCACACAATGTGTGACAAAAGCCTTCAATCCAAAAAATCAGTTCATTCTATACATCTCATTTAAATTTGTGCATGAAAAATTAACCCTTTACACTGATAATATCCTGTAAAATATATCAATTCTGTACCCTTATATGCACCACTATAGTGACAAACCAAGGCTTTTTTTCAGTCATGGCAGGAAATATGGTTATTTGTGGTGGAAGGATCAGAAAGGGAATAAAAATATTTGTAGCTTCAGGAACGGTCAAGATAAAAAAATAAATAAATCGCATCTAAATCACAACTAAACAACACTCCTCCTCTGATAAATAGAGCACTGTCCATTATCGCTACCTATTCTATGTCTTTTCATCAAAATAAATAAATTAATTAATAAATAAATATCCATAATACTTGCTAAAAGTATCTCGCAATGATACGTTGTGAGCATGTGCAGATTATGAGACAATGAGGCCCTGGGCACAGATATTCAAAGGGCCCCAACTCCTGCAGCATAGGAGCAAGACACACAGACTTTGCAGTCGTTCTGCAACTCCTTTGTAGTCGTTATGCTACTTAATGTGGCGTCACTTTGTAACCATTTAGTGTCTCCATGTGGTTGTATTGTGTCTCTGTGTAGCCATTTGTTGTCTCCTTGAGGTCATTTTGTATTTGTTTTTTGGTCGTATTGCCTGTTTTTGAAGTACTTTTTGTGAATTTTTTTGCATGTCTTGTGTGTGTGTGTGTGTGTGTGTGTGTGTGTGTGTGTGTGTGTGTGTGTGTGTGTGTCTTTAGTCTTTGTGGTCGTTTTGTGTCTCTTACCAGTATATGTTAATTTGATTGACATTTGGCAGGTGAAGACCCAGGGCCTCCCTAACAACTACTGTGAGCTCATATTTTGCCTATTGAAAATCAAAATAGTCACTTGCCTCAGATAAATGTAGGCTATAAGAGCATAAGATATGTTACCTGTTTCTGAAATGTAGTAAAATAAAAAAGGCATATCCTAAGATAAATTCAAAATACTTAGGCTAAGTAAAACAGTTAACGCCTGCCTCTGAACTTAGACAAATCGATCAAGCAATGGAGGTCAAACTTTTATTGCGTAGATTTGCATCTAAACGATCATATTCATGAAAGTTATTTAACTTGTAAATGTAATATTGAAATTTTACAATTATCTGCCTCCTCCTGCGTCCTTATGCCAAACTAGGAGGAACTCTGCGAGTAGAAGTTTGCAAAGGCCAATAAGACACGAGGGGTGGAGAGATGCAAGTACTAAAGAGAGTACAAGTACTAAAAAGAAAACAGAGTCTCGTCAAACTTTGCCTGTCTGTTGAGAAAAACTTGAAAAGGAATAGTTCAAGACGAGAAATTTGGGATTTTACCTGATTTCGGGGTGAAACAGTCTTCTTACAGAGCCGTGCGTATTTATGCACTTGGAGAATCCTTCCGGAACCGAGACATATAGCAACATTTTACCAAGAATGACAGAAGAGAACAAGTCTATGACAGACCATCCGCGCAGTCCAGCAGGCAGCGACAGTTCCGTGTCCCAGCATGGATCGGATTCAGAGTCCCCGGCCTCTCCAGCGGGCTCCGACGCACAGGAGGCGGCAGCGCGCCCGCCAGGGATTACGCACAAACAGGAGGGCAGCGAGGAGGCTGAGCGCTTCCCCGCTTGCATCCGCGAAGCGGTGTCTCAAGTGCTGAAAGGTTATGACTGGTCGCTGGTACCGATGCCCTCTCAGGGGGAGAGAGGCCTTAAGAGCAAACCTCACGTGAAGCGGCCGATGAACGCGTTCATGGTTTGGGCGCAGGCAGCGCGGAGAAAGCTGGCGGACCAGTATCCTCATCTGCACAACGCTGAGCTCAGCAAGACGCTGGGCAAACTGTGGCGGTGGGTACTGAAGACAGAGAACCTCTACTTTAATGAATCAGCAATTGGTATTGCATGCAACTTCATCTGCAGATCACCAGAGTAATGTGTCCCAAACCCAAATCCTACTTTCCCCTCACTGAATTTCATTCAAACACGATGATTTCTTTAAAAATGTAAACAATCTTCTCATAAAACGGCAGCTGACAATTAAACACAACTACTAAAGTCATTAAAATCCTGACAATTACCTCAATGGAATTTTACATAAATACAATAAAAGGGATTAATGGCACACCTTGCAAAAATACCAAATGATGTAGAATTAGGCACACAGAGAGGGGGTTAAATTAGTTTTTCCTCCATGTGCAAACAAACATTGTTTAAGGAATAGCTAAATTCAAAGCTGACTGGTGTGTAATTTTCTATTATCTAATCCTAATTCAGTTTAAAATGCAGTCAGTGGTGGAGGAAGTTACTTCATTTACAAAGTAAAAGTAGCAATATTGCAATATTAAAATACTTCATTTAAAATGTCACTTAAAAAAGGTTATGTGAGTATTATTAGTGTTATTAAATGTCCATAAAGTCTCAAAAGCAGTCATGTTAAAGAAAAGAGACCCTAAATTGTTGGATTTAAATTGCATTCTACTGATGTTGAGGTAAGACTAATACTATTAAATACACTGGATGGTTTTATATATAACAGTGCAGCATACTTTATTATCATATGTTGTGTGTGTGTGTTAAGTCTTGTTCTGTAGAGTAGCTCCTAACTCTAGTTGTCAGATGGTGGAGAAAAAAAAATTGCCATTTTCTTTCAGATTTTTTAACCCAATCATTAGACAAAATGCTGGCATTGTGTATTTTTTGCAAACAAGGATTTATACATTAATATGAAGTAGATACTTCAAAACTTTATGCATCTTAAAGGTTCAACAGTGCTGTGGCTAATGTGTGGTTAGGTTTAGGCACAAAAAAACACTTGGTTGTGGTCATAACAAGGTCGAAAAATTACCGGTCGCTAAAACTCCCATGTGTTGTGGCAAAAATGCTGCTAGAAATTTAGCCTCTGCAAAAATGTCTCTGTCAAAAAAAAAAAAAAAAAAAAAAAAAACACTTTACATTGCAATTGCCCCACTACATAACACACAGTGATGTCTTGGTAAAAAAAAAAAAAAAGTTAGTTAAAAGAAAAACATTTTTTGTAGCCCTATCCCTGGTGAAAACACAGCCACTTAAAAACACTCACATGTGATGGGTATAAGCTGCTTGAAACACTTGTGATGACTCACTAAAAACAACAGTTTTTGTCATTCTTTAGTGTCAAAGTGTTTTCTGAAGCTTTGCAGGTTTCTTGCTTTGGTGTCACAACATCCACCATCCTCTCCACCTCCTGATGCCAAATCTCATATACAAAACCATATTACATATGTTAAAATGATACATATTAAGCATACAAAAGTAACATATGAGTGGTTTGAAGAAACGACAATGCCAACATTTTTTTCTGGCAAAACATTTGTGTTTTGATGACACTGAACACAGAATATATGGCAACATGTGTATGCATTTTGGAATGAACATATATTATATAGCCATTGTACTTACTGGTATTTAAAAGTCCTTCCATAACCCAATAACTCATCCATTTCTTCCTCAGACTCCTCTCTGAAACAGAGAAGCGTCCCTTCGTCGAAGAGGCCGAGAGGTTGAGGATGCAGCACAAGAAGGACTATCCAGACTACAAGTACCAGCCTCGGAGACGCAAGAGCGCCAAACCGGGACAGGATGACTGTAGACCTGGACTGGTCCAGCAGCAGCATCAGCAGGGCTTGTATAAGTGTGAACCAGGGGTGGTGCGGCTGCCTGGCAACGGGGAAGTGCACCATCATTACCATCTAGACAGAACAGGTGAGATATAATCCAGATATCATCAGGAAGGGTCGACCGGTATTGGTTTTTCAGGGCCATACCAATTATTAGTTTTTAATGGATTAATCTTTTCGGTGATCATTAGACTTAAACGTCGACAAAGATGATTGGCAAAATGCCATATATTGGCCCCGATAATCAGCCAGGCCAATAATCTGTTGATTCCTAATCATCAGAGCAAGTGTTGCAACTTACCTTTTCTTACCTTTATTGCTTCAGCATGGGGATATTGATTGGTACTTCATTGGTTTTTAGGTCAGTCTCACGGACCTCCAACACCTCCGACTACCCCTAAAACTGACCTCCACATGGGGAGCAAACATGAGAGCCAGCGGCTTGTGGACAGCAGCACCGGTTCACTTCCTCCTACCAGCCGTCAGAACATTGACTTCAGCAATGTGGACATCTCAGAGCTCAGCACTGACGTCATCAGCACCATTGACGGATTCGACGTCCACGAGTTCGACCAGTACCTCCCTCCCAGCAGCCATGGCTCCACTCTTCTTACTCCACCAGATAGCAGCCACGGACACAACAACCCTCCTGGATCCTTCGTCCTGCCCAGCATCCACTCGCACCCCCACAACGTCCCTACGTGGACACCCAAAAACATGACTGGAGTGCCACCATCCTCCTCCAGTCGAGATGGGTTCCACGAGGACACCAGCCAAAAACCTCAGATTAAAACTGAGCAGATGAGCCCACGTCACTCCTCGTCCACTCCTCCACTGCCACAACCTGAGTACACCTCCCTCAGTTCCTCCACTTCCTCCTCATCCTCCGCCAACCAGTCTGACTACACTGACCTCCAAAGCTCCAGTTTCTACAGTGCCTTCTCCGGCTACCCTGCCAGTCTGTATCAGTACCCGTACTTTCACTCCTCTCGCAGGCCTTACGCTACACCTCTTATCAACAGCCTGGCTTTGGCACCTCCTCCACACAGTCCTCCCTCCAGCTGGGAGCAGCCGATCTACACAACACTCAGCAGGCCTTGAAGAGGAGAAAAGTTTGGTCTTATGGACAAAAAACTTAAACTCAGATTGCCTCAGAACAGTGGCCTACCTAAATGACTTTATGGGAGTTTATGGGATTTCTGAAGGACAGTGCTGATATCTGTTGGCCAAATCTTTATGTCATGCGTCAGTATGTTGTTACATTTATTCATTTTAATGCAAAGAAATTTGTAATATTAACAATGAATTGGTGTTTTGACTCTTTTCTGAGTGAAAAAGGACTGAGGTGTGGCATTTTAACTGCACTGGACACAAAAATGTTCCATTAAATCTCCACTCCAATGGAATTTTGGTATTTACAACAGAGAGTTTCAGGTTTAAAAGCAGTTCTTTCACTTAACCTGACTGAGTGAAAAAGTTCATTTAACCCTTTGAAACCTTAGCAAATTGGCTTGATTTACACCAGAAACATGGGAAAAAAGGCAATAAGCAATGAAAGAAGAAATTACCCTAAAAGAAATTAGTCAAAAATATCAGAAAATTACCTGAAAATTAGTGGAAAAAGGAAAGGGTTTCAAAGGGTTAACCTCACCTTCAAATCAGTGGGGTCCAATGTCAACTTTAAAATGTTTTCATTCAATCTGGAGGGATTTTTTCCCTTTCATATGGTGGAATTATGATTTTTTTTTTTTTTTTTGGCAGCAAGATAGTGTTTTATTTTTAACCACAGGGACAGAGACATTGTGTTTCTGTCTTCCTGTAATGAATGTAGACTGTCAATGATGACTCTGCATAGCAAGCAGTAAGAATGAAAACACAAAACCTGCTCAACGTGAGAGGACAGAAATGTTTTTCCATCAGCCTGATTTAAAAGATAATGTCTGTTGAAGCTGGTTGTATTAATGATTTTAAAACCATTTAAATTAATGAAAAAAATAAAAATATAAAAAAGGCGAAGCCACCCCTCTCCCCTGATAAATAAAGAACAGTCCCTTATACATGTAGGTGACATTAGGAGCAGGTTGCAACAAGGTGCCACTGTGGAATAATCAGGAAAAATGTAGATCTCAACATTACAAGATGCAAAAAGAATTGGATATAAGGGTCAAAGTCACAACACTCAACAGAATCTGATCCTCTTGCGTTCACTGCTGACCTGTTGCTCTCTGCTGCTGCATTTCCAGTTTGTTTCCAGTCCAACAGCTGCTCCTGCTGGGTTTCCTGTGAGGAGATTAGCTAATTTCACAGTCCCGGCTCTGGCTGGAGTGTCGGCTGCAGGGCCTGATGGACGGGACAGCTGGATTTAAGTTTTCCATGCACTGTAAATGAAATGCTCTGCTGACTTATGACAAAGAAAAGAGCCTCAAATTATTGTCTAATCTGACTTTAATGTTTTTTATTTACTAAATTAAAGAGTTTTATAGAATAACTTAAAAATGACATTCTAACTATATTATCCCAGTCAAACTCTATATGAAGCAGCAGCTTGACTATTAATAAATGTGCTGCAGTGTGTGCCAACACCTCACAGACCAGACTATCATCAGGACAAACACGGCTGCTGCTGAGCTGACGTCCCACCCGCCTTTAAACACTTCCTGTGTGGGTCCGAGCTGCCTGCAGCACCTCAGTGGCTCACTGTCTGCGCAGTTTACCATGACAACCTGGTTGCCAACGACAACAAGACAGCCAGACAGAAGCAACATTGATTTACCCATAATTCCCTAATGCCCTGGAGCCAGTGTGCGTGTATGTGGAAGTTTGTGTAAGAGTGGCGAGATCATCAGGTGACATTTGGTTCACACTTTGTCCCACTGTGAGTGTGCAACTCTTACAAGTGACCTGTGAGCGCCATCTGCTGTGAGATATGATAAGTGAACAGCAGTGGTGGCGAAGTACATGAATTGTTTAATATTTCAGTACATGTACATACTTTGAGTATTTCCACTTACGCTACTTTGTACTTCTCCACTACATCTCAGAGGCATATATTGTATATATATTGTACATTTTACTCCACCACATCTGGCCGTTATTAGCTATTAGTTATTAGCTTACTATTAGCCCTTCAAAACTTGGAGCGACATCAATTTTCCTGTGCTATTTTCAAACACCTTCATGAGTATTGACAACCTGTGAAATCTGAGCAAATTGGTTTGATTTTCTTTTGAAAACTTTGAAAAAAAAGAGCAATGAGCAGCTTGGCAAGAACTGCTCTAAAAATAAGAAGTTTTGAACAACTATTTTTGAAGAAACTAGAGAAAAATATCCCAAAAACTATATTTATAATTGCCATGATTATATATTTAAAGTTATTTTGCAGAAGTATCATTTTTTGAGGCACTATTTTACTTAATAATTTCCTTTATTTTTTCACACATTGTTTTGGGCTCATAATGTTTTTCTTGCCCCACTTTCAAAAATATCAAATTCAGACAGAATTATAGGTAGCTGTCACATATGAACAGACAGAGGGAACGCAGGGGGAAAATGAGGAAATGTACGTAATAGTAAACAAAACATTCATTCATTGACACTTATAAGAGCTACGTTACATCAACAGCCACAGAAAATAAATTAGCTGTCACCTTACATTATGTGGTAAATAATCCATGGATGATTACAATCTCATCAATTTCATTTCACACAATAAAATTCCATGACTTTTCAAAAACTTTCAATATTTTTTACGAATTCCATGATTTTTCCAAAACTTTTAATATTTTTTTAATAATTCCATTACTTTTTCCAGGTTTTTTTTTACCCCTATATATACTGTGGGAACCCTGCATATATATTGTGTATGGATAAATAGCCCATACAACCCAACTTCAAAAAATCAGAACTATCCCTTTAAGCAAAAATCTCTTATTGCCAATTTTTTCCCAACAGCTGAAAAAATGGCATTTTTTCATAACAGAAGTGCTCCATCTGCTGGATAAATGCACCTTACTGCACTTTAAATGTTGCATTGCCTTGACAGTGCTCAGGCTTAAAAGTAAAATAAAGTTCCCTAGGGGCTTTATAGGAAAACTCTGGAATCAAATTAATTGCTGGGGTCTGTGAATGACATCACTACAACAAAGTCTTTGTAAAATAAACCTAACCAATAAGAATGAGGGCCAAAAGTATAAAATTTGAACCCAAGTCAAGCAGAATTATCCTTCAGTCAAACTACCTAAAGTTGGAAAGCATCATATTTACAGTGTGTCGTCCCACCGAGCTGAAATGTCTTAAAACACTGAGGAAAAATCAAACACGGCCACATGATTTCAGGTTCATCTGTATTCATGTTAAGATTTTCATAATGAAACAAACCATCACTGTGATTTAAGGGTCAACACAACCATGTGTCTTTTAAAACAAGATGCAAAAGAAACCAGTTGTAGAAGTGTTATATAAATTACAATCCTGTCACATTACAATCCTTTAAAGCAGCAATAATAACTGTCTACGATGACTCAGTATGTTTCAACAGTACAAATAAATAAAGAGAACAGCTGTTAGATTGAGGTTGTAAAAGAACCCTGTCTGGATGCACATCAGCCACCTCCAGCTACGTTAACAGCTACGGTGATCACTGAGAGTTTGTCTGTGTGTGTGTGTTTTTATGCATATTTGTTGTTAACAGCACTTTGTAGGTTCAGGGTTTAACAGGGTCTCAGTGCCAGAGGTTCAACCTCACAGCGTCCTCAACGAAAACATCACGATTCCACACACACACACACACACACACACACACACCCACACACACACACGCACACACACACACGGTAAGCCACTGTCATCAAAAACTGTACATTCAATAAATTAACAATGCATTGTCTTTGTTAAGCAACCAGTGAAATGACTCTAGATTACATAATTACATTAGATTACAGAGAGAATGAACCGTTCACGAGACGAAATTTGAGATAGGGGAGGTCGTTGCAGGGAAGGGGTCCACACGGCTGAGGAAAGGAAGGATGATGATAATGTATAGCACAAGGTTGGTAGGCGCAATAGTGATGACATCATCTACCCTTTGGCCTCGGATCACCAACGTTTCACCCCATGAGGGGCCTTCAGTCCCGTTAGAGTTCAAGTTTTCTACACAGATAGGCTTGAGTCCCTCTTTCTATTTCTTCACACCATCCTATAACCCACTCCTGTCCCCCAAAACCACACCCCAGCGCCTCCCGCCAACGTTCTGTGGTCACACATTGGGATTGTCTCTTGATCTGAATGAGACTGGGCCGGTCCAGCTGAGTTGTGGCTTCCTGCAGTCTTCAAGGCTTGTGTTTAAAATGGGCCTCCACTGAAAAGACAGACACAAAAAAGGTTATGTTATACAGAACAACATAACTAATATGTCTGTTTCATTATGGTACCTGTACATCTGATCTTTGGTATTTGAGGTGCACTCATGCTTTCACCTTAAAGTTGCTCAGAGTCAATACTTCAACAGTCAGTGTTGTCTTAAATTAGATTTGCATTCACTATTTCCCACTTTTAATTTCCTTCAAAATACACTCAACAATAAATCAAAATGCAGCAATTAGAGCAGTGTGATCATATGCGTAAAAAGTATGTTTTTATGATTAATGCCTGTGTATATGGCTATCAAGGCATCATTAGAAACCCCCCACACCCCCTTAATTTTGGAAATTTCCTTTTACTTGACATGTGCTCATTTGGTTGTCTTTTGTTTGTTTGTTTTTAATTGTCATACTTGCAGTGATATTCATCTGTTTATGTCTTTTCAAGTTATTATGTCATAATAATAATAATAATAATAATAATCAAAGAAAAAAATGCAACAATTTTGTTTTTTCTCCCATTTTTCACAGATTATAGATCTAAGACTTTTTTATGCACTAGTTTTTTTTTACGGTAAGAAAAAAGTCACATCTGTGGCGTTGTGTTGTGCGATCAAACTGCATGTTTTAGGTTGGCCTTTTATTTGTGACCAGCCCAAGACACACCTGTGTACTAATGATGTTGTTAAATCAGTACCTTGATATGTCTCACCTGTGATGGCTCATCTTGGCAAAGGACAAGTACTCACTGACACTGATTTTAACACATTTGCAACCAAAATCTATCTTATGAGTGCATTAAAAAAGCCTTAAATCAACGCAAAAAAGCGACCAAAAAAAGTTTTGCATTTGAATTTATGTTTAGTATAAATTGACAAACATTACACATTCATAACCAACACACTTTATTTATAGAACTAATTTAATATAAAGACATGCCATACAAGACATGAAATAAAAGGTACCCTGTGATTTTTTTGTGATTTTGTAGTTACTGTTTCTCAGTCAAACAGTTATGTGTATCTTTGTGACCTCATAATATTCATATCCTTCCTAAAAGAAAATACAGGGTGCAATTTTAAGAATTAAAAATCTACTTTTTTTGTCTAATGCTTTCTTGATAATAGTCTGCTTCATCTGTATTACTAGATTAAGACCAAGCTGTTTCAATTATTCATTTTGAGTATGAATATGGGCAATAAATTCCAGTATTTTTCTTCAGAGAATGACAAATGACTGACAGGCTAGATGGCATGTGACTTAATACAGAACGAGGGGATGAGGCGTGACTACAAATGTAGCATGTAGACATCAATGGGTCAGTCAGAAAGCAGTGAAGAAGGGCAGCCACCTGCCAGTAATTCACTGTTGAGTTTAAATATCACCCCAGATGGGACTCGAACCCACAATCCCTGGCTTAGGAGGCCAGTGCCTTATCCATTGGGCCACTGGGGCTTCACAGTTTATAAGCCAACCAGTTCCAACAAAGCCAACCTGTTCAAAAAAACTAAAATTATCACCGCACACCAGTTAAGATGCACTTACAGTTTACATCCATGTCTGTGAAAACATGGATGCTTCACACACATCTTCCCTCCGGCAGCAACAAAGTCTTTTTGCAAAATATTATGATATCACAGTGGAGTTGACCTTTGACCTTTTGAATATATAATGTTATCACTTTATCATTTTATCCACTTAGACATTAGCGTAAAATTATGAGTTATGACCAAAAACATGTTTCGTGAGATGACAGTGACCTCTGAACACTAACTTCTACTCAGTAAATTTTTGAGTGCAAGTGGGCATTTGTGGCATTTTTGAGGAAATTCCCTTGTAACAAAGATCTGATTGGATTACATGGTTGACCCATTCAAAGTGAAGACAAATGTGATTTTATACTTGTTGGTGTGTCAGTCAAAAAGCACACAAAGCAGCAGGAGAGACAACTGGGACCTGGAAAATTACTGCCAGCAGAGGACTGAGTTTTGTTCTGCCACCTCTCTCTGCTGTCAATCACCCCAGATGGGACTTGAACCCACAATCCCTGGCTTAGGAGGCCAGTGCCTTATCCATTAGGCCACTGGGGCTTTACATTCTTGACTTTCACCACTTCTATCAAAATGCATCCAGTTCCAATATAATACAACACCATGGGACGCACAGTGTGTGGTTTTCACTAACATAACAATGGCCCCTAATGCTCCTGTAACAATAACAGAGAGAAAACAAAAAGAACAGAAAAAGGAGTGGGAGAACATGGAGGCTGGCTCGCTTATAACTGGGATAGATCACCATGGCAACCTATGCTGTATGGCTAACCTGCTCCCGAGCAGGTTGAATTCAGAGGATTTGATCCAAATGTGTAAACAGCTTGACCAATCACATCACTGGGAAGTCATCTTTGCTACAGGATGCTGATAAGATGATGGATGCTGATCTGATTTTTTCAAAACAACCGATGAAAGAAGTACAAAATGAGCTGGCACTGAGTTACAGATGCTAGCGAAAGAGAAACTAGACAGGAAGCGACATGGTGATGTCAGTTGGTTCTCATTACAACAGACATATATGGAAGTAAATACTATACTAAAGGCATATATGGTAATTATTCTGGTGACTTTACTCATGTCACTGTGTCAGTTAGAAAGCAGAGGCAGTGACCACTAGTGATACCAGTGCAACAAACAAACAGAAAGAGGAGGGGGAAACATATAGACACAAAATAGAGAACTATCAACAAGAACCGTGACGTTGTGCTAAAATGTGTCACTCATATCTGCGTGTCAGTCATCAACCTGCTAGTAAAACACTGCTTGCAGAGAACAGTTTTGGTTTATCAGCCTCCAGGCAATCAGAGCCTAACATTCAACTTCAGCATTACTCTGCTACCAGTCACCCCAGATGGGACTTGAACCCACAATTCCTGGCTTAGGAGGCCAGTGCCTTATCCATTGCCACTAGGGCTTTACACAACACTGAAAAAGGCATACCTTTTTTTCCCAGTTTTTCATGGCAACCATTTTCTGTTCTTAAAAAAGCCTCTCCACCCTGCTGTTCAGTACAAAAAGTACAAATATGGAACAAGGGTTGTATTGATTTCCGATGTTTGAGCCAGCAGCACAGGTAGTAACGCTGGTCACCCCTGAATCGACATCTGGGTGAAAAGTGTGTCCCAGCAGGATGGGACAGGTGTGACATTGTGATGATGTGTTATGTACCACTGGGAGATTTGACTCAAAGTAGTTGACGGCCATTAAAGATTTCTGCCGACTGGGGAGGTCCAATGAGGTCCAATGAGATCAAGCCCCATATAAAAGACAGTAAATGATTGTTATTGGCATGTTATGCCATTGTTATTCTTTAGAAGAATATGCCCATCTCGTATGTTACACGTTACACTCAAAGAGCAAAGATGTCATGATGTAGGGTCATCGTTGCAGCAAGATTTTGGGATCTGTGTCAAAAGAGCAAAAGTTATCTTTGTTTACCTTTGTTAGAAAGAATTTTTTTCAATTTCTAATATCCACTGCTGTAGTGATTGCTGATGCTGATTTTGTTAGGATATGGACAGGGATGCCCTGGATAACGTTTCCTTTCTTTGGAGAGACCGATGAAGAAGTTAAAATCACTGATCCATAATGCTACTAACAGTCAGTGTGCTTTTAAACATAGAAACACAAATACCAAAAATAAAACAGAAATAAGGCCTTGAAATTTCGCCCACCTGCATATTCCTGTGGCCTCATTGGTCGATTGATGACCCTCTGAAAGGCGGCTATCCAATCCCGTTGCTCGGCCTCGGTCTCGCAGGCAAACAGGAACTTCCTGTCCGGCGTGACGATGGTGATGCCATGGTTCCAGTGGTAGCCCTGGGTGGAAGAGGGCAAGCCGGACAGGACGGTGTAGCTGTTCTCCTTACTGCCAATGAACACTTCACCACGGGCGTAGGCATCCTGAGACAGAGAGAGAGAGAGAGAGAGAGAGAGAGAGAGAGAGAGAGAGAGAGAGAGTGGAGGTCCTGTGAACTAACTGAGTGATCAGTCAGGACAAAAGGAAAAGTGTTAAAGGCGCTTCTTACCAGAGGATCTTTGAAATACATGAGTCTCCTGTCGTCCATAGTAAACCACCTCTTCTTGAAGCCCTCTGTGTGCTGTGGCAGAGTGAGAGAGACAATTACACTCTGAGGTGAAAATCTAAGTAGGTCAATAAGGTTTCTGCAAGTGTCAACAAACTGAGGCCTTTTGTTAGGTTAGGTAAGAATTAAATGTGACAAAGTCTTTGCTTCTTAAATGGGCATTTAAACTAAAACTACTGCCTTGCAGTTGTATGCTTCCATGAACCAGTTAAGTTGCAGTTCACTTTCATGTCTGTTAAAAACATGGATGCTTCACACACATTTCCCCCCCGGCAACACAGAAGATCTATTTGATCGACACAGTTTCAAGATAAGAGTCACCAATTCTGTATCTGACCACATGTCTCCCCTTCTGTTCCAGAGGTATGACGTTGAATCATGCCCAGAAAAGTGTTTTTGCGGAAAATTATGAGTTCAGCTTTGACTTTTTGGATAGAAAATATCATCACTTCATCATTTTATCCCATTCGACATTCTATTGAGATTTTGTCATTATTAGTGTATGAATTCTTGAGTTGGCCAAAAACATTTACTGAGGTCACAGTGAGCTTTGAACACCAAATGCTAATCAAGTCATCCTTGAGTCCAAGTACACATTGGAAACCATGATGCTAATCATGACCTACAGACACTTTGGTCAGATTTGGGCAAACATAACAGTGAAATTGAGTAAAAACAATATTATTATTCCTGATTTGACATTACAGCGGTTGAATCCAGTGAGTTTAACCATGGCACAAACCTTTGGACCTGTTTTCTCCATAAAGCCCTCCTTCATGAAGTTTCGGGTCAGTTTGGGCACCAGCTGGAAGAGCAAAGACAAAAGAGAATCATATAAAATAAAAGCATTCATGTAATATTAACAATAATACCTGTCACAAAGGAAAGTGGTCTATCATAAAGCTAATGAATAATTTGTAATGCTCTGTTCCATTCTTGGGTTAGGAGTGCGTCAACATGCTCTGTCAGAGTGTGCTGTGTGAATAAATCCTCACCTCCTCGTCACTTGCTCCAGGGAAGGCCACCTGTAGGTAGTGGAACCTGGCCGCTCTGATAGCATTGAACCAGTCAACCATCTCCTATAAAAAAAAAATAAAATAAAAAAACACCCTCAGTGGCAACATGTCACACAGTATCTATTCACTTGGGCTCTGGGTGAATAATGTGTTTTTTTTCCCTCAGATGCAAGTGAAGGCATCACTAAGGTGTAGTGAAAGGCATCTGTGCTGTGCGGATGCTGCAGTGCTGTCGATAACTCCACCACAGAAGGAGAGTGACGGTGACACCAAATGAACCCAGTGAACTCCTTCTGTCACAGCCTTAAGAAATCCGTCTCAGCCAGCAGAGGGAGCAGCGCCACTACTGTCACAGACCGAATGGCTTATTTACTGTATATCTATCTTTTCTCTTGGCTTTTCTTTTTTCACTAACTCTCTCTCTGTCTCTTTTTCTTAAGAAACACAGGGCACATACATATATAATTAAGATGTTCAGAATCACAAAAGTGAGAGTATATAAGTTTAACTGTTTCTAAAATTGACATAACTTTGCAACTGCTTTATCAACTCCTTTCTCTTTCTTAGAAAAAAAAAAGACTGTGTTTATTGTCTTGGGAAACTATATGGCGAAAAATGGGACCCATAAAATGGACTGCAACCATTGCATTTATAAAAATAAAAATAATGTCCTCAAGATTTGCTGTTGACTGAGCAAACTACACAACATAAAAAGCTTAAACTACTGCTACAAAGATAACAAATAACACAAGATGCACTTATCTGTATTCTAGTCCACCAAGTCATGTGGAACTGATTAATATGTGAAGATGGACAGCACTGACATTTGGGATCTAGGCCTTGACCTCATCACTCCCCACAAGGCAAGCTGAGCACAGCAGGGAGTGTGGAGTGACGTTAATAACTCCCCTGGGGAAGGTAAAGTCAGACCCTACAGGTGGACACTGCAGTGGTTGTGGGGTTTTTCCATGATGAAATTCAAGTTCATTGAAGAAAACAGCCTAAAAAAAATTAAACATAGCTTGCAAAAACAATATATCACATTGGACATACAGTGCAATCTGCAAGTAGTGAGAGTGCAACACATTTTATGTTGTTTTACTCTTTAAATTAACACAGCACCCATAACGTTAAAGTCCTGACTTGCAGCTTTACGGCTGCATCCACACTTTTTTTCCATCACGCTCCAAGGTTTTGAACAAGGTTCTGCACCCTTAGAACAGTCTAAGGGTGCAGGACACACCGAAATGGCTAGGGTGACAGACGCTCAGCAGTTAAAAATTGACCAATGGCCGACCATCTGCTTGATGTGTCAGGGTCTTCAGACCTGATTGGCTCTTTTCCCTGAATCCAGACATCGAAACTTTTAAATAAAATTTAAATGTCAGCACTTTACCCTTGTAGTCACTGTGTCAGAGCCAAAACAACAAACTGTGTCACTATCTAAATACTTTCTGACTGCAGTGTAGCTACTGGAGCTACTGTTACTCCAAAAGCCAAAATGAATTATTAAGGGACATTTCAGAGTCCAAGTGTGTTTAGTAAAGAAGATAGCATGCATATTATATTACTGTGTTAGTGCCCTGTATTGCTGCATTCTAGGACTTGACATGGAGCATATCAGAAGAACTAAATTGTAGCACATACATTGGAAAGTCTTTTAAACCATTTGAAACCCAAGAAAATTGGTTTGATATCTTTCAAACAAACATGGCAAAAAGGCAATTAGTAACCTAAGAAGACATGACCCAAAAATTAGCACGGAATGAGTAAAGTGACTAGAAAATTCCTGAAAATGAGCACAAAAATGAAAGAAAAAGAAAATGACCCTAAAAAAATATAGTAATTTAAATCAATTGTTACAAAATATATAAAAAGCTATGTATATATTTTATTGGGTAACATACTTTTAAACCTGAAATTTTAATAACACCCCACCCTGATGTCGATCCAGGTTTTAAAGGGTTAAAGGGCAGTGTGTACAGTCACAGAGTTCATGTGTGTGTACCTTAGCGTCACTGTGGTAGACAAAGATGTTCCTTGTGCTGTTGTCTTTCAGGTAGGTAATCTGCAGGCCGCAGGGGTTGCCAATCTTAGCGGGCTGGAAGGTGGCGTTGAGGGTCTCGATTTTCATCACTGCTTTGGGATCCCTGGCCTTGGTGGAGGAAGACACGGACAACAAATAAGACACTTCTCTGGCTTTATACCATAGTTTCTGTGGTAAACATGCTTTAAAATCTGCTGTATCATCTTGCTTACATCCTGCTTGTTGAAGTATTTCAGTGCCCCCTCCCTCTCTGACAGGATGAACTTTCGGCTAAGAAACTGACCGTTGTCTCTTCCTCGTTTCCATAGAAACCCCTCTCTGTACCCTGGGAAAAGAGAAAGAGAAAGTGTGTTTGAGGCTCTGTTATGTAAGAGCCATCAGAGCAGATGAGAGATTAAAACAGAGGAGACATTTATAACAGTGATGGTGCGATTTTGTAACTGGTTGGTGTGAGATGATACCTCGATTTCAAAGACTGTTTGAAATTGCATTTAGAAGACGAGGATGAAAAAGGAGACGGAGGGAGAGAGAAAACACAACATCCAAGTGGCAAACGAGACAAGAGAGGGGAGACTTTATCGGGAAATGCAGCATGAGACAGCACAGAGGGAGACTTTATTGTCACTAAAGAACATCCTTTTTCATGTTAATGATATGCTGCTCTATTTATAGCCCGTAATGTCTTCCTCCTTGGTCTATTTTGGTAAACTTGCCCACACTGCCTTCTTTTCTGTCTTTTCTATTTCCGTCATGCTGTGATGTGTTTTCTCTCTAATCTGGATCTTTTTGTGGCTTCAGGGGAGAAAGACATCGGAGTATAATCAGGTGATTCATTTGCATTTTAGTCATTTGACTGTTGTTGTAATCCAGAGTGTTTTATAATGAGCAGTGACTGAGGAATAAACTTAGACTTAAAATGACACGTAAGGGATAAAAGTGGAGTTAATTTGCCTCAATTATTAAAAACTAGGGGAAAATGTCCAGCAAAAATATCATTAGAATCATTATAATTTTATATTTTAAATTATATTACAATATTTTTGCTGGTTTTTGCAGTCATTTTGAATATTTTATTTATTTATTTATTATTTTTCTTTTTTTTTTTTTTTTTTTTTTTTTTGCTTATTTTTAGGTGATTTTTTGCAACTTCTTTCTAATTTCTTGCTACTTTTTAGGAAAAAGCGAATAAAAGAAATGGAATAACTTCATAAGAAAGACTTCTAATGTGTATGAAAAAGGAATAAATGGATAAGGGGAGATCAATAGGTAACAAGCTGTCCTGTGTGTAGGATTTAGGAGGATATATTAGCAGAAATGGAAAATAATATAATAAGTATGTTTTCTTTAGTGCATAATCAACTGAAAATAACACCTGTTGTGTTTTTGTTACCCCAGAATGAGCCGTCTATATGTAAGCAGGTCCTTGCCTATGGAGTCTGCCATGTTGCATTGCCATGTGTCTACAGAAGCCCAGAATGGACAAACCAAACATGGGCTCAAGGTAGGGTCATTTTCACATTTTCATGTATGCCACCTTAGTAATAAGCTATACTGCAATGAGCAGAGCCAGAGCTGCACTGATTTGTTATGTGAAACTGCTCTAATAAAGTTGTCCAGTCCTGCATCATGCATATTAGAACCATCTCCAGAATCAAATCACTATTATCTCATTCAGACCTTTAAAAAGTAATTCATGCACCATTTTTATCCAGACTCGAGTACTGCAACTCACCCCTCTCTGGCATAAATCAAAAATCACTTTCCCGCCTCAATTAGTTCAGAATGCAGCAGCAAGGCTTCTCACTGGTTTTAACAGACGACATCACATCACTCCAATCCTGGCTTCCCTCCATTGGCTCCCTCCATTTAGAACTGATTTTAACATTTTACTGATCACTTTATAAGCTTGTCTGGGTCTGGCCCCAAGCTACATAACAGAAATGTTGACTCCATATGAGCCAGTTCGCAGCCTTAGATCCTCAGGTGGCGCCGTTCGGGCTGTTCCAAAGTCGAGACTTAAAACGAAAGGTGACCGTGATTTTGCCATCAGTGTATTGGCTCATCACGGCTTTGGAAGGACCTGCCCGAGGAGATAAGGCTACAGAATCACTGACGTCTTTTAAATCACTTCTCAAAACCCATTTATGGACTTGCTTTTATGTGATGTTGTCTTTTTATTACTGTTATTTATTTTATTTTTTTATTTTTTTTATTTCCTTTTATTTCTGGTTTGATTGCGTTAATTGTTTCTGTTGTTGTTGTTTTTGGACTATTTCTTTTTATTATTTAATATTAACATTATGTGCCCTGCATCTTGCATTATTTATCCTGTGGTTTTAATTTCATTCTAACTCTAGCCTTGTTTCTTCTTGCTTGTGTTCAGTAGGACTGTCTGGCTTTCTGTTGTCGTACCGCAGGCTATATATCTCATTTCTGCTTTGCTTTGGTTGTCAGAGCAAACTCTGTTTTTAAAAGAGCTATATAAATAAAGTTATTATTACTACTATTATAATGTGTGATATTCTGTCAAGTTTCTGCTCATGTGTTTGTGTACACTCCATGTTTTATTTTGAAATGTGTTCTCATTGTGTCTAGTGCTACTTTTACTTCCTGAGTTTTCCTGCCTTTGTTGATTGCCTCATATGTTTCACCTGTGTCCTGTTTCACTCCCTATTTAAGGCCCACTATTTCCTCTGTTCAGTTGCCAGATTGTTATTGTGGTCCCTGTAGTGTGTTCATGCTCTCCAGCCTTTTCCTTGTGTTGTGTGTATCTGGTTTCTGGATTCTGACTCTGCTACAATTAACAGACTTTGTTTCTTGTGGATTTCCCTGAATGAATTTTTCTGCCTTCACTGACTGATGTGTATGACCCTTAATCACCTCAGTAAAAAATTGGATTTGATAAACAGATAATACATCCATGATAAACAGTGTTTGGTGCTTTTCTCTGCATCAGAGTCCCAGTTTTGTGCTAAATCATTATATATTTGGTATTTTTACTGTTTTTAACTTTTTAAAACCTGATTTCAATATCAATTTTTCCTATGTTGCCTTCAGATGCCTCTCACAAGCTACCTGACACTTTGAAGCCTGAACAAATGTGTTTGATTTTTGTCAAAATTCTGTCTTGTGTACCTGCTTTGATGTCCCTTTGATGCTGTAACAATGCAAATTTCCCAATCATGGGACTAGTAAAGGATTATCTGATCTTCAAACATGGGGAAAACAGGCAATGCCGGACTTGGCAAGAAATGTCCCACAAATTGTAAGAAATTAAGTAAAAGGTAAAGAAAATGACCTGAAAATTTGTTTTAAAAAGGGGGGGGGGGGCTTTAAAATATGATTATAATCATTATAAATTTCTATTTGAAATTGCACTTTTTTGGGTCTTTTCCTTGTTTGGTTTAGTTTAGGTTTTTTTGTTGTTTTTTTTTACTTTTCTTTTGCTTAATTTTTTGGGCCATATATTGTTAACTTGCTTATTGCCTCCTCATGTGCGGCAACATGCCAAACAGCATCAGAGCTGTACTGATTTGCAACGTAAAACTGCTTTATTCGTTGTTTTCTACTGGTTTAACTCAGTGGATCTGTTTGTTTTGGAAATAAGAAGACCTCTGTGAAAAACTCTGCTCCTGATAAAAACCTTCTGAACAATAAACACTGAAGGAATTTTAACCGGGAGAAGTTTAAGCTGATTTGAATCTGCATTTCACCACTAGAGGCCACCAAATCCCCCAAAATCTTACACACTGCACCTTTAAAGGGTTGGTTCACTTAAAATCGAATCCTTTATACACAATTTCTTAACCCCACTGCCCTCTTTTCCATCTCCTTATTCAATGTCCGCTGCCATTGATTACCTCTCTTCTGTCCTTGCGTCCTTTGTGTGTGTGTGTGTGTGTGTGTGTGTGTGTGTGTGTGTGTGTGTGTCTTTGCAGCTGTGACTTTCTGACATGAAACATTCACCTACACTGGCATTACCTCATCGATCGATAGCCCTCCTTGTCCCCACCCTCGCCTCCTTCCCTAACACTCTTTTCATTCCTCCTATCCTTTGCATAGCCAATCAATATTAACATTGGCTGCTGTGGAGGCCAGGTTACTGCCAGTTGTATATCTCAGCCACACACACACACACACACACACACACACACACACACACAGATGTCATGCTCCTCACACTGAGTGATGAGGAGAGCATGAATGCACAAATAGAGATAACAGAATGACTCATATTATAACACTAAGCACATGTGTGCGTGTGTGTGTGTGAGCATGGTTCTCCATTGTAACAATAAACGCATGAGGTCACTGCAAGCCAATCAGAAAGCTCCATCTTCAACAAGACGTGAAATGTATACTAGTTGACACACACATTTATCCCACACACAAATACTGAAACCTCATCCTCCATACACACACACACACACACATACACACACACACACACAGAAACACATTGTTTTAATGGCACTTCTGTTCTCCTGCAGTAACAATTACAGTGTCACAGCATGAATATAACGACAGCACTTTAAACTGCAAACATATACACAACCACTTAGGAGAAGATGGATGAAAATGAGTGTTTCAAAGTCGCCGATGGATGTTTCAGGATAATTGAAATCCAGCTACCGGCATCCACTGGGGGAATGTTTGTCCGAGGAGTTTTCAAGGTTCTGCTTATCGAAGGGTAAACAAAGCAAGATTGGCACAACAACAGAGCTGCCATTTTTGCTTTTTTTTTCTTCAGATGGAAAAACTGTGTGTGAGCGTCATTGTGCAAGCATGAATCTCTGTGTGTAGCAACAATATTGTTGTATTTTTTGGGGTCTTTGTATTCTGAAAATGATTATTTAAATTATCTGTGATCTAGGCCTACTTCACTGTGCAGTTTCACAAAAAACTAAACATTACTACGACAAAGCCCAACATTTTTGACTTGCAAAATGATGTTTTAAAGATTATAATTCATGGCACAACCTAAACGGGATCAAAAAATAATTTGTCTCCCGTCGTTGACTACGGTACATCGTTTTTTCCAAAATAAAGTCCCATGGAAAACATTGGAAGAAAAGTGTCTTTGGATCTCTAAAGGCTAAATGAAGAGGTGAGGAAAGCATTATGGAGCTGTGAGGATATTTTACTAGTCCTACCTCTTAAGATTAGCTGAGACTCAAATGTTGCAGAGGGGCTTTTCAGGCTTTCTCTGTATGCAGAGCATTACCAATCTATGACATTTTAACTTTTTTTCAAAGCTGCATTTGACATTTTGGGAAATAGGCTTATTAACTGTCTTTCTAGATGATACGTTTGATACCTCACTCAAATCTCTGCAGTTCGCAAGAATGAAACAAAGAGTATACAATGTTTATTTGTGAGCTTTAGTGGTGGTGGTATGCAAATTTTCTCACATTTGGACAGAGTCATGCCGAAAAGTAATTATGGAAAGCTAAGCTTCCTGTCTCCTGGCTCATATTTACCACACAGACGTGAGAGTGGAATCAATCTTCTGATCCTTCTGTCGGCAATAAAGTAAATTAGTGTATTTATTAAAATACCAAAATATTGCTTTAATAGTGTAGCTGAAAAGTTCTTTCAATGCACTGATCATAATAAAATATTCAAGAATTCACCTTCCAAATGGCAAAAAAAATCAAAAATATCAGCTTGGATGAGGGTCTTCACAAGTACAGTAATACATACATGTCAGTATGCAAATACCTGCAGAGTAAGGCTCCTGTTTTTCAATAAACTCAAACTCATTCCTCTCGTACTTGGCTCTGATCCACTGCTCTCTCAGCATCCTGAGAAAAGAAAAACACACACACAGTTAGCTCTTACATCAGTTACACACTCACTAACTGCTACAATGCTACGAAAACCTTTTTTTTCTATAATTAAAATGGCTAATAATTAATAAATAGCAAATAAAACCTTTTTTGTTTGCTGTAACTTGTCATTATAAATTAAATGTTGATTGTGCAGTGTAATAGCTATGAATAAGGACATCATCGACGTATAGATATATTGTCTGTGGAGTGCTGCAGTGATGACGTTTTTCTGTGGGCCGATTCAGAAGTTAAAGAAAAGTGAACCAGGTTTCAAAGGGTTAATCTAAATGCTTACTTTCTACAACACTCACAGACATGTCTCTCACTGTATCGCCTCTGTTACCACTGTTTCTACCAAAGCTGCATTTAAAAGAAGCAATCTCAATTTTTCTTCCTCTTCAGTGTGTGAAGAAACAAATGGCAACAGCCAGCACGTCACCATGCCAACAATCTCTCTCATCTTGGCTCTTTCTTTACCTCTCTCAACCTTTCAATTTCCCCTCCAGGCTGCAAATAACCCTTCAATCAGCATCGAGAGGTAACGTGTCGTACTCTTAGCAGATATCTCTTTGAACGACACCTTCTAGTGACACCGAATTGGAACTAAAATCCAGAGATCTCAGGGGAGTGGAGAGAGTGAACTCTAAACACGATGGCACAGACGCTGAGAAAGACAACTCTCTTTCATCTGAGCTCTGCGTGTCTTAGTTCTGTTTCTATTTCAATCAAATTGTGTTGGAGGGAGGCAGACAGAGATGAACGGACGAGCCGAAAATGCCCAGGTAAATCTGTGTCACAAGCTCGGCTTATACAACCAAACTCTATGAAAAAGAAAAGGAAAAGAAGAAGTATTACTGAAGGCAGGTTCAAAAATATACATTTGTTGGTACAGAATAGTCTGTACTGTCTAGCAGCCTCCAGATAAAGTTCAAATGTATGCTTACACAACTGTGAGCTTGTTAAAAAAGCTTAAACTTCATTTATCTTCTTTAGTTTTAAAACATAAACATGAAATAGTCCACCATGGGGGCTTTTTGTATAGAAAGAGGAAGTGATATTAAAGTGATAAATGCAGTGAGGTGTGAAACAGTATACTATATCTCCATTTACAGTCACAATGTCCCTCTGTGCAACACAGTGTTTGCATCACTTTAGCACTTATCAGCATGCAGTGTTACCGCCTCTGCGTTCAGCTTTTTGTTTCTTCTTTTTTTTTTTATCACATTCACTTTGAGGCAGTGTGGGGAGAGGACTGTGGAGCTCCACATGGGCCAATATCATATACAGAAATAAGACCTTAAAGCTGCACGAATGTTTTTATATTAACAATAAATCAAATGACTGCACCCGAAAGGGTTGTTCTTTATAACATACCCACAGATAATTAACACTCTATAGCAGTGGTTTTTCCTTCAAGGATGTCTGTCAACTGTTTTCCCCACAAATACCCACTAACATCTGTATTTTGCATGTTATAGGAATGATTACAATCGGCATTCGCACCCCGGTCGAATGACTCTGCAATAGTCAAAGGTATTTATCTGCCTTGGCTCTGATCCACCCAACACCCGGGTGAAGGCGTTAATTTTGACCCTTTACTGGTCTTCACTAGCATCTTGTAAAAAATTTAAAAGTTTCTACCTTGAATAATAATCTATACTTTAATTATTCACCTAGCTTTCTTCACAGGCATTAAGGAAATGTTGAAATGCAGGCCCATTGTATATTTAAGACAAAAAAATTTAATTAAATATTAAAAATTAGGAAGGCCTCTTGACCCCCTGTGAAGCTTTTGTTACTCCCAATGGACGGGTCCAAAGCTTTGCAAATATTAAACCTCACCCTTTTTAGATTTTTTTTAATTACCTTTTAGCTCTACGGTGTTGAACTAAAGGGTAAAAAACATCAGCTGCATGAGTTTTTTGTTGTTGCAATGGCTGCTATCTGCAAAGATAATTGACAGCTCCATATCAAAAGTTAGCTGTCTTGCTCTGTCTTTTTCACAGAAGACACTTTGAATTGTCATTGTAGGAAAAGCAAGGGTGTTACTAATAACACTAACGATGACTTTGTTCTATGGAGCCATCATCAGTCTTATTGTCTACACCTGTGCTTTTGTCAAAATGTCTGTCATTAAAAAGGCAGCCTAATGCTGCGTTCCATTCAAAGTCAGAGGTCCAGATATTCAGACCTCCTACTGGAGAAAGTACAATAAAGTGCCACTCAAAGTCAGAGTGCCTACTTTAGATCTTAGGCCAAATCCATGTACAACACTTCAGCGGTCTGACGTCACACAACAATGGCAGCATCCATGGAGGCGTACATTGTAAATGGTGAGAAATCATCTAAAAGGCAACATAAAGTATATTTGCATGTATTTATTTAAAATAATACATTTACTATAATATAATAAAACCTGTTCTGCATGTAAATTGATGTCAAAATATTAGTATTTAGGATTATATTAGCATTTTCTTGCCATTTGGTAATGTGCACCTGGAACTCTTGGAAGTCAGAAGTTTTTTTGACCTTCTGACCTTGAAATTCTGACCTCCGATTTTGAATGGAACACAGCATTACTGTAGCCGGCTAGCTCCTGTTAGCAATAGCAACAAAAAATGACACACCACTCTGCCTTTTTACTATTTATCGAGGAAACAGTGGTCAAAACATGAGTGAACTTACAAGTCACCTTTAATATTTTGTTCAGTAAAGGTTAAATTACATATTGACACACAAACACTGACCTTTAAGAAAGACTGGTGCCAAAATTAAAGCTCAGTGGAGAACTGACTGACTCAATATTTAATGCAGGCAAAGTGGATGTTGATGCAAAGTGTTTTGATACTTTTTAAAAATAAGTCTGAAGTCTGTAGCTTCAACAAACTATTTTCTTTTAGTTAACTAGCAAGCAGGCTTCAGTTGGCAGCTATTTTCTCTTTTCAGACAATAAACTGCTTGTATGAAGCTCACACTGGCTGCACCTTCAGTGTTTGGGTTTTGAAAATGACAATAAAAGAAACAGCACTTACTTGCAGTCAGTGTGTGTTGGTCTGTAGTAGAAAGCCGGAACCTTCTGCTCATATTTGGCCCGGGCTGCACTGTTTCCTGTAGCAGCCATCAACTGAAAGGGAGACAAAACAACACAAACTGGTGATCCAAATGAATCCAATAATCACTTTAACAGAATATATATATATATATATATAATACATGTCTTTCAAACACACTTGCGGGTTTTGGAGTTCTGGGGATATATTCAAATGAATAAAAGACACAACTATTTAAAGTTGAATGTCCCTCTCCTATGCCATATCCAAAAACATAACTCCACAGTGCTTAAAGAATCATTTGAAGTGCCTTCCTCCATTTTGCACAACGCCCCTCCCTTGTATAAATAACAAACATCCCCTTAAAAAAGCACAAAGTCATACATAGGACATGAAATGTTTGATGCTCCAAATTTTCTGTCAGAGGTTCCTCTAACCCTCTGTATGTAAAATAAATAAAATAAAATAAAAATAAAAATTATATAAAATTAAATTAAATTAAATAATAATAACTTTATTTATACAGCACCAAGCTTAAAGGTCAGAGGCAAAAACATGTTAGGAAGAAGACATATGATAAAGAGAAAAATATATTTAAAAACAATTTTAAAGAACCCGCTCATAAAAGTAGCCTAAATAGGATAAAAAGAATACAAGCATGAAACACAGAATGTGAAATAAACAATAGTCATCATAAAGTCATCATAAAATAGTGGGATCGAAACGAATAAAAAGAATAAAAAGACAAATTAAAAGATAAAATAAAAAAAGAATCAGAAAAGAAGAAGAAGAAAAATGACATCACAGCAAAAAAGCATGTCTAAAAAATTGGGTTGTAAGTGGTTTTATATGTACAACCCCAATTTTGGAACCAAGCCTTCACCTTTGCCTATATTTTTCCAAATTACTGAAAGTGTGCAACTTCAGCAACACCACATATTTCTCCTGTACTATCACATGGATTTCAAAATAAAATCTAATAAGAGAAAAGGAACACAAACTGCTTTGCTCCTTGAGGACGTTATAAAATAAATAATGCCAACACTTTTTAAAGCACATGCACATAACAGCAGCCGTGACATTTCAGTGAAATAGGACCTGCAGAATGGTGACAACAAAACTACCAACTGGAAAAATAACATTAAACTTTAAATAAGATGACAAAAAATGGGCTAAAGCAAAGAGAATCTAAAGTATGACAGAACTTCTTTAGCTGTGGGATTAATTGTAGAATTGGCTACACTGCACTGGGACGTGTCTGCCTTCTTCCCTCCATTGTTCGTTTCATCCAAGGATAATCCCTGAGCCCAATCCAGCTGGCTGAATCCCTCAACGCGCCTCTCTTATCCTCTGAGGGGCTCTGGGAAAGGATGCAGCACTGAGGTGTTTTATTGTTGAGGTCAAATAGCAGCAGAAAATTTAATATGAACCTCGAAAGGAAGTCAAAGATATCAACATGTGACACACCTGCTCCCAAACAGGGATGCATTCAACACTTCAGATGTGACATGTACATAATGTCCATGTCATCAAAGCAAAAGACAGGGACATTTTGGAGCTATTTAATAATCACCTCGGCTCCAGTATCCACTTTTAGATATGCCTCCTCTTTGTGCTCACTGCGACAGACTCTGAGTTGCAAGCATCTGAAGAGCTTCACATTCAGTTATTACTCATAAAATAACCAGATATTCATGATTACATCATCGACATGGCAACAACAAATTTTACCACATAAGTCTGTTTTTAATTTTCGATGGCACCACATTAAAAAAAGAGCTGGGACCTCATTAATCAACACATGCATACTCCCACTTTCACACAATAACAATGATAAATCTAATTTGTTCTACATGCATCTACTTCAGTGCACACAAGTCCCAGTACAGTAATGTACAGTTATTTTCTGTGGTCAAGTGTAACAACTATAACCTTGATTGTTTTGGTGTTTTTTGCTTTTTAGTGTTTTCTTATTTTTTTGTTCTTAGTTTTGCAGCTGTCTGACAATACCTTTCTCCATGCTACTCTTTTGCATTGTTCTTCTTCACCTCTGTGAGCTATTATTAGGGCTTCAACATTTGATACATATACACACACGGATAAAGTCTCCTGCCCATGCTTTGTGTACATCAAGGTGTTATATCATGTTCATAAGAATGAGTCTGATGCAAGGTCACAGTAACCATGACCTTTGACCACCATGATCCAATCACTTCATCATTAAATACAATGGAACGTTTGTGCTGCATTTGAGGCAGGTCCTTCAAGGTGTTATTGAGAAATCACATACACAAGAATGAGACGGACAAGGTCACAGTGACCTTGGCCTTTGGCCTATGACCAACAAAATCTAGTCAGTTCATCACTGAAGCCAAGTGAACGTTTGTGCTAAAGTTAAAGAAAATCACATTCACAAAAATAAGATAGACATGGTCACAGTGACATTGACCTTTGACCAATGACCACTAAAATCTAACCAGTTTATCATTGAATCCAAGGAGATGTTTGTGCAGTAGTTTTTAGAAACTCCCTCAAGGTGTTTTTGAGATTTCATGTTCAAAAGAATGGATGGACCTGAAAACATACATACATCCAGCTATAGCTATTGTTGGTACAAAGGCATAAAAAGGATCAAATGTAGTTATTGTTTTTCTGCAGAAGCTTCTATACTACTTGGTACTGGGTTATTTTGGTCAATACCCTAAAGGTACTGAATACCAATACCCAGTTCTTCTATTTTTGCTGTTAGACAAAAGTGTCCGCTCTGATTGTGGATGTTTTATTGGAATGGGACCAAAACAGCTCCAGAGGTCTCAAAAATAAAAGTCTGGCATCTGAAAATCACCCCTAAACCCTCCCAGTACTACAATTACAGAACAGGAGATTCAACTCAAAGCCTTCACTTTCCTTTTTTCCCCACACTACAATCAAATCCAATCATCCAATCATCAAATACTCTTTGGGTTTTATCTCGAAACGCCCACCACTGCACTATATTACTCTTAGATTTTGCCTTGCACAAACTTGCTGTCCCCTTAACATCCCAATTATTGTCCTCCCAACTCTCAAACCTGCTGTTTTTCCTTATGACTCATGCCAGCATCACCTCCCTCCAAAGTCCTTTTTGTCACCCAGTGGTGGTGTTAAACCGCTGATCCATTCAGGGGACATCTTCACTCTTCCGCAGCAGAGGAAAAGCTATTTTTTGTTCCAAACGACAACCTCAAAATATGCATTTCTGTGTTTACAAATTCGCACAGAGCTCATATTTCTTGCTGACATGTTTCTGAAGGGGGTGAATTTGCGAGGCGCACAACAGCTCAGCTTCTTTTTACACATACAGGAGGAAAGTGTAAACAGTCTCACTAATGGAATGGTGCTTTATTGATCCTTGTGAGGAAATACTCCCCCCCCAAAGAGAGGTCAGAGGTCACGATCAGCCGAAGATCAATGTTCTTGAGGAGATAAGAATTCATCTTACACAAGGACCACAGATATGTTTAGGCACTGGTATCACAGACAATTTAAGCATTTTACCTGATTTAAATTGTCTTCATAAAGCAAGATTTCCTTTCTTTCTGTTTTAACCTAACAAATCATCCCTAAACTACAAGTTCTGCACAAAAATAGGCAGCAGCCAGCGATTTGAGTTAATGAGATGTGCAACAACAGTATGTGTCAGCAAGCAGAGCTGCTACGGCTCTATAAAAACCATCACTTTGCCTTTATTTCACTGACATGTTTCCCCATCCTGCTTTTTTTCTGTCATATTGTTAAAAAAACAAAAACGTCGCCTGACTGGGCTGTTTCCATAGAAACAAAGAAAAAAAATTTTAAATGATGGGACAGTTTTAGAGTCTGCAGTTACCATGGGCTCCATACTTCATAATATTAGTCTGTAGTGTATTCATATTCATGTAATTCAATTACCAAATGCACACAATCAGCATGCACAATTAAGAATTTGGACTTAGTTAACCCGATGAATCCTGAGTGAAGCAATGAAAAAAAAAACGATGAACTTTGTACGTTTCTATGGCATAGCTGACCTAGTTTTATGAAAAGCAGTGGCATGCATCTTTAAGAAAAGGCCATGCAATCATCAATTTTCTTGTGCTTAATTTTTTTCTGAGATATGACTGAGAATCACAATTGGTCCGTGTCTGTCATACGAGCCGTGCACAGTCTGCCTTTCTGCACAAAACACTTGTTTAACCCTTTGAAACCTGGATTAACCTGGACTTTTGTTGAGCTGCATTCAGATGCCTCTTTGTTTAGATCTTTGAACTGTAGGCAAATTGGTTTATTTCAGAAACATAGGTAAAACAGAGATGAGCAACTTGGCAAGAAACATCCGCAACATGTTTCTTGCAACTTGGCAAGAAACACTCTAGCTTTTAAGAGATCTATATTTAAAATTATAATAATTATATTTATTTTTTAAACTATTTTTATTAAAGAGATAAAGGCAATTTAACCAGGCTTTAAAGGGATAACTTGAGAATCATAATGCATTAAGCTGAATGAATTGCGACAAAGATAAGGGGGAACTGATGTTTTATTTAAGATGTGTGCATGTTTTTAAAAGATATGTCTAAGGTGGGGTTCTGCAATTCGAGTACAGTGTACGGTTTCTTTTGCAGCCCCACCTCCACGTCACTGGCATCCCACGTGTCCTGGATAGACTTGACTCGGCTGATGTGGGGAATGCTCCGGTGAAGGAGCGAGCAGGCCTGGCAAACAAACACACCCAAAGTCAGCGACGCCCAGTCCGGCTCTGCAGGAGAGAGAGAGAGAGAGAGAAGGGGAGGGAGGCAGGGGACATAGAGAGATCAAGCATGGAGGTGAATGGAAGAGAATTGAGTTTGGGGAGCGTTAGAGAAGGGAGGAAATGAAATTGGGAACAGAGAAATGATAGAGAGAATGGCGATGGGGTTGAGGAGAGATAAAGGAGGAGGGGTGAGGAAATCTTGTCATAAAAGCGCTGCAACAAAGGGAGCAGCAGCTCAAGGTTCAGGCTATAAATACTGAAAGTGCTGATGCTGGCGCTGTTAGGGGGTAATAGGAGCAAAGTAAATGAAGCAAATATTACAAGGGACTCTGGTCGAGTATGTCCCTGCTCATAAAGTAGAGCAAAACATGATTTGGGGGAAATCCTATTTTGCTCACTGACAGGAAACAGACTGCCTGAGATCTGATCAGAATGCAGCCGAGGTAGTTATCAGGTTAGGTACATCACCAGGCTCCAAAATGCATACACACGCGCACCTTGCAAATAAACACATTTCTATACAATATTTTGCACTTTAACCCTTTGAAACCTGGATCTTCACCAGTTTTCTTGAGCTGCACTCAGGCACCTCTGAAAAGCTAATTTGACCCTTTGAAACCTGAGCATTTTTGTTTGACTTCTTTCAAAAACTAAAATAGCAATGGCCAATTTGGCAGGAAATGTTTCACAAATTGCAAGACATTAGTAAAAAAAAGTGACAACAACTTTCATAAAAATAAGTTTTAAAATTTAGGGAGGATTATTAGGATTTAAAAAAAATATATATATTATTAGGAAATTATCACAGAAAAATTATATTCATAATTTAATAATTCTATATTTAAAAATATGTTACAGAAAAATATAACAAAATATATAAAATAAATACTCACACACCCGCATCTATATACATTCATTCATTTATTCATTTCATTTTAATCCGTTTTTTAGTTCATTTTTTAGGTTTTTGACTTTCATTATTATTGTCAGTATTTTTTTTGCTAATTTTTTGGGCCATGTCTTGTTAAGTTGCTCGTTGCCTTCTCCCCCTGTATTTAAAAGAAATCCAACCAATTTGCTCAGGTTTCAAAGAGTTAAAGAAGATGAGAAATCAGACAAGTACAAACACACACACATCCTGGCTTCACATACACACACACACATTTCTGCACAGACCATATGCTGCTTATTGCCAACATGAGCATGTGACTAAGCACACATTTTGACTGCATTTCTACAAAAACCAACAGCCCCATCAGTAGTCAGACAGAATGTGCAAAAAAAGTTTTTTTTTTTCTTTCTCTGCAGCGTGATGCAGCAGCAGCAGCATCCGTGGGTGTTCAGCAAAGGTACATCTGAGTCACTGTATCACACATAGACTTTGATTCTGTCCATGCAAATGAAGATGTCAAAGTCAGAGAGGCAGAGAGGCAGAGAGGCAGAGTGTCAGAGACGGTGGCAGGGAGAGAGATGGAGAGAGACAGAGTGTGGTGAGAGCTGAGTGTCAGAAAATAAGGGAACAGAGAGAGATGAAAATGCAGATTGGAGTTTTATGCTGAAGGTAGAAATAATCTGATGGGTCCAAATAACAGCTCAGTGAGTGTACAAGAAGAAGCACTTTAAAAGTGCAACTTGGTAAATGTAATACGGATTTCTCTTGTTTAATGTTATCTGTGACTCTGGGAGACTGTGATAAGCCTTCCTCACCATTATCTGATATTTTATTGACTGGGAAATGAATCAGTCAAATTAATAATTAACAAATTAACCCATTAACACCCATTTTCTTGTGCTGCATTCAGATGTCAGATGTTTCTTTTGAAAAAAATTAACAACTCATCAAGAAATGTCCTGTAACTTGGAAAAATATTTAAAAAAGAAAAAATATAATGTAAATGGAAAACGTGACAAGGAAATTATCCTCAAATTAGCAGTTGGGATCATTAAAAATGTAAAAAAAAAAAAAAAAATTTAAAAAAATGTCCACACAACTATATTTATAACTCTCTTAATTATATATATAAAAATATGTTACAGAATTTTTTTTGATTATTTATTTTTGGGTTTTTTTTCTCTTTTTTTTTCTTTTTTAAAATAAATTTTTGCTTATTTCCATGTAATTTTCTTGGTTTAGGGTTAGGGGTTAGAGTTAGGGTTAGGGTAAGCCTTGCTAATTTCCTGTCCTAGCCAAATTTCTGAGCTTTCAAAGGGTTAATCAGTCACATGCAGTCTGTTAAAAAAACAACAACTATATAACAGATTTCTGCAGATATCAGACAATTAAATTTAATGATTTTTGTTAAGTGGCAATTTTGTGGCAGTTAAGACCTAACAAATTCAAATTTAAGACTATATAATGACGTTTAAGGCCAGATAATTATTTTAAAACCCTGTAAAAGTGTTTTATAATACATTATTAATGATGCTGGAAAGTATAAATCTGCATTTAACTAAAAAGATTTTCCACGATCAGTGAATCTGTCTATTATCCTTTGTTTCTTAAACAAAAAGATGCAATTCACTACCTTTATGAGGCTGCTAAAAGCATCTGCCTAATAAGTCATAAATAAATTTGGATCAGATGGTCATTTTCTTTTACTTCAACTATTTTTTATTTTCACTGCCATTTAACCTGCCAGTTACATTTCAAGGGTCCAAGGTGACATCCATAAATGCTTTCTTTTGTTCCATTAGCCTTCAAAACCCAAATATATTTAGTTTACACTCATATTAAAGAGAGAAAAGCAGCAAATCCTCACATTTCAGAAAGCAATGGAAGTTTGGTATTTTTAGCATGATACATGGGTTCTAGCATTTCTAGTATTTCAGCACCTTTGTAGGATTTTAAGACATTCCTAAGACTTTAGGATGTTTGTAGGATTTTAGGATGTTTCTTGAATTTTAGGATGTTTTCCGGATTTTAGGAAATCTCTAGGACTTTAACATGTTTCTAGGATGACGTTTTTAGGATTTAAGGACGTTTTTCGGATTTTAGAATTTTAGGATGTTTCTAATTTTAGGACATTTATAGGATTTTAGGACATTTTTATGACTTTGGGACATTTTGTAGATTTCGAGACATTTCCAGGATTAAAGGACGTCGTTAGGATTTTAGGACGTTTTTAGGATTTTCAGATGTCTCTAGGATTTGAGGACATTAGGGGCTTAGCTGGGACCTCTTTTAGGGGGTGTGGGGATCCTCCACTGACACCTTTTTAATAAACAAGATCTATTCTGATGCTGTTTTATGCACTCTGGCACCTTATATATACTAAAAGAAAACAAAACAAAACAATTCCCCGTGTGCATCACTTTATTTTCAATGTGAATTAGAAAATGGTTGTGGGGCCACCCACAACCCTATCAGGGGCCAGATTTGGCCCATGGGCTGCAAGCTGTATTACTGGTACAGGCCAATGTAAATACAACTTCCATATGCTAAAAAAATCAGCCAGGACTGATATATGTGTGTGTGTGTGTGTGTGTGTGTGTGTGTGTGTGTGTGTGTGTGTGTGTGTGTGTGTGTGTGTGTGTGTGTGTGTGTGTGTGTATTGCACCAAGTATTTGCACACGTGTTAACATGCATAGTTTATGCATGGCCACAAGCAGCCATGAGTGCTATGTCCCCGACGGGCAACACTCAAAAATCACCACAGTCTCTCTCCATCTCTCTCTCTGCAGCTGCCATTTTTCACACAAGGAGGCCCTCAGCATGGTGCGCGCAAGCCATGTGAATACACACATGCAAGCACTGTGAGAGCGTGGAACACTCAAGGGAATCGTAAAAGAGAGAGAAAGGGGGGAAAAGAGGGCAAAAAAAAAATACTACTCATGCATTTCTGCGTCCTCTTGAGGCTGGAGAAAGCATAGATGGAGATGCCACAGAGCCCGACTGCGGAGATGAGGAGGTGATGGAGGAGGAGAGGTAGGAGGTGCGGAGGAAGGGATGGGAGGAAGAGTGTGGGTTCTTCATCATGCAGAGAGATGATGTGAGCGCACAAAATCCCCCGAGGGCCGTTACTGGCATCTACGATAATCTTTCTTCAATTTATCTCTTTTAACCCCAGACAAGTAGGCAATATTTTTTATAAATGTCACCTAAATCTTGAAATCATTCAGGATTGTGATCAAGCACAAAGCACTTGAGATGGCGCTTAGATGCACGTAAATCAAACCACTTGCCTTTTTTTTTATTTGTTACATCTCCTTTTATTGCCAGCAACACGCAAAATACACACCTACACACAACCCTGCTGACACGAAAACACACAGCCATTCAGCGGTGAGGTCATCGCCGTCTGAGTCAGGCCTTATGGAGAAGCAGACAGCACTCATAGAGATTACTGTGGCCGCATGACTGACTAACCACACACACACACACACACTCACATAGGACTTCCTCCTTTACATGTTCAGAGACAGGATTGCTGCGAATGACAGACACACAGTTGTAGCGAACAGGAGGATGAAAAACTCCTGATGTAGTGTGACTCTCATTTTGTTTCGCCATGCATATGCTGTTTGTTAAAGAGCTGCTGCTCCATCTCGGAGGAATTGTAAAGAAAAAAGTCAAATTTCGCAGGCGGCGCTTGCTGGTGAGACAACAGAGCTTTTGATTCGACGGCACCAGGTTGAAGAAAGGAGTGCCTGTGGCGTTACTGCAGGGCAGATGCGGGAGAAATGAATGAGGGGGCATTTAAACAATGGCAGCCCCTGTGCCTGTGAGCATTTGCAGGCACTTTTCTGCATCTGCAGCAGTTCATTTGTATGTCTGTACACATCAGTCTGTTGGCTGCTTCACGGTGGGGGTTAATGACTTGACAACAGAGGTTGTGACCCTCTCGTGTCTTGGCTAAACCCCTCAGGCACTGGCACAGGCTTTTATTTCTACAGCAGTCTTATATTTTACTCAACTTTTGTCTAACCTCATCTTGACCCTGTATTTGTAAAATGCCTGAGTCTTTCAGAAGAAAATCATCAAGGTTTCTTCATTTCTAAAGGCTATTTTTTTATACAGCACGTGGTTTTAAGGGTGAACATACAATAAAGTTTACACATAAGATATTCCAATTGAATCTGTTAAATTGTGTCTGTGTATGGCTGCAATTTGTGTTATATTTCTTGCTGTCGTTGAGGTAGGGTTTCCCACACAATCATTTATGCGTGGCGGCCTGCCATGATCAAAACATCTACCTCCACACATTGATTTTGTATTTTTGGAGCTGGACCATTTATCAGGAGTGCTATTGGAATATATATACTGTGCGGTTATGCATTGCACCACACTGTCGAGGCAAAGACTATACTCTGGGCACAGACAGAGCAGCAGAATGCCAGGTGGAATGCAAGTGAAACTTAACGGTTATTTATCTAGCCTACAACTCAAACCTCTTAAACTGCTGTTGAGAAAAAAAAAGGAACTCAGACCTGCAAAAACGTTCGAATTTAGAGGGGACACAGAATGACAAAGTCATTTGCTTTTATTGAATATTATGCCTTTAAATCTTAACTCCAAACAGCATGTTTGGTTTGTTGAGTGTATTTATTTTTGAAAAGCGTAATCACAATCCCTTTTTTTTTGATACACAAGATTAAGTAGATTTAAATACCAAATAATCTGAGTACTTAATGGATGGGAACTTAGTTCCAGTTGAGAACTGGTACCACTTTGTTCAGACTCAGAGACATTAAAACAATTGGGTCAATGCTGATAACCTATACAGGCCAAGTTTTTTTAATGCACAAAATTCATCAGGAATCGATAAAAATTCGTACTGATAAGCAAAATCGATAATGGCATTGGTATCAATAAAATCTCGTCAATTCACATCCCTCATTATCATGCAATCTCTACAGCTCCTTTCCCACTATACAAAAAACACTACAAACAACACAACAATACACTCTAACATCTGACTTTTGTATTGAATGAACTGGTATCTTTATCCACCATGAAGTGTCATGTCTTTGCTCAAATTAACCTAAATAAATGAATACAGTACTGGCCTACCAATAACACAGTTTTTAAGAAGAACAAGGGGTTGACGTCATCAAATGCTGCACTTTGACCAAGGAAGTTTAGGACAACCCACCATTTATCAACAGTTCCAAGTTTCCAGCCGGTGACCTTCAAACTGTCTGTTTCAGCAAGCTGTTTCAAAGACACGTCAAGGAATTGACATTTTAGAGCAGATGGCTCCACAGAGAGATTTGAGGCCTGTTCTCTGTGATAGTGCATACATGAAGATATAATCTTAAAGTCACAATTTCCAAAAATTGTGTGCATAAGCAGGAGTTTGGGTTAGTGGAGGAAGCTGCAGTAGTGAACAGAGTTGGAATGTTGGTATAGATGAGTGGTCAGTGAGTAAAAGGTTATAATGATTGCGCTGCATACCTCCATGAATATAATTTATGCAGCTGGTAGCCAAGCAGCTGAAGAATGAGCCACTGAAAGTAAAGCATGAATGGAGCAGCTGATGCCAATCAGCTAATGCAAGTGTGACTTCAGTGCTCTGTCGTAACTGATGCAATGCATTCGACAATCTTTTACCCTTTTGCATCTGAAAGTAACACATATATGCAGGTTTTTTAAACGCACTATAAACAGGAAATAGAATCTTTTTGCACCAGACAGGAGCTTTTAACAGGGCTCTGCGGCAGACTAGGGGGCTTTTTCATTTTTCTTGTCAAGTTCAGTGGCATGAATGTGCTAGAAAAAAAGGAGCATGGAGCCAAGTGAAATGTCACAGAGGTATCTTCTTTTTTTATGTCAGTTACTTATTTAAATGGAGATTCACAAAGGTTGAATGCACTTTTGTCGACAAATTTGACAAGTTGACATTTGACCCTTGAAACCTGAGCAAACTGGATTGATTCCTTTTAAAAACATGAGAAGGTAATAAGCAACTAAAGAACAAATGACCCAAAAATTAGCAAGAAATTAGTAAACAGTACAAGAAAATTACATGAAAATTAGTTAGTTAATTAATTAATAATTTTGTATCCTAATTTTGTATCATATAATTATGATAATTATAAACAATTTTTCTCTAGCTTTTTTCTAAGTTTCCCTTAACATTTTTCTCATGCCTTTTAAAAATAATTTTCTAAATCTACTCATTTATTGCAGTTTGTGAAACATTTATGACCAAGTTGCTCATTGCCTTTTTTTCCCCTCTGTTTTTGAAAGAAATTGAACTAATTTGCTTGGGCTTAAAATGTTTAAATATTTGTGAGAGGCATCTGAAAGCAGCACAAGAAAAGTGATGTCACTCAAGGTTTCAAAGGATTAATTATCTTACTAACTACTAAACTAAACTGCAGATAAAACAATACAATGCATCTATGTAAAGATGGGAATAAAATTTTCAACTTATGCAGCAAACACATTACCAACAATTTAAGTAGCTCGGGCCAGATCTCACTTACTCACACCAGTTTTTATCTCAACACTTGCAATGGGAAATGCAGATAAGTTTTTGTTTTCTCCAACTTTCCTTAAAAAACATTGACAAATAGTCTGGAAAGCTATGAGCCCGCTGCCATAGGAGCCTGAACCCCCTTCCTATCTCATCATCGTTCCTGCTGTTTCTGCTGTTCGACAAACACCTTCCTTACACACCCCAGAGGACCGCTGAGGCTTCTCTCCGGTGGGAATTACTCGTTTGTGTGTCCTTAGCGAAGGACAGAACTACAACGCTGCTGAGCTACAGAGAAACCCTGCCGTATAAGCTCCCAGCTCAGCCTCGCAGCGAGTCTCATCTGAGCACACCAGCAGAGAAAAGATAGGGGGAAAAAAACGCAAAGGTAAGGAAGGGCAGAGTAAGAATGACTAAGCATTAAAAAAAAGGACAAATGATGTTGCCACTTTGTGAGTTTTCAGACAAATTACAGCAGGCTGTCTGTCTGCTTAATGGATGTTGTATCTGAGATGGGAAGATGAGACAAGGTTAAGGGAGGACAGACAGGTCACTGCTGATGATGTGATAGTCTTAGTTTACTCTGTAACCTGCAGATTCACATACAATAGACAGCTTTCATGTGATTTAATGCTGCAGCCATATTGGAGACCCTTAGCATTGCTTTTCTTGTTATACAGATTTGGTAAGTTTCTGTGGTGGGTTTGATGGGAGAAAAATTTATCACTGGTATATTTCACTCTATACGTGCAAATTGTTGCTTTGTTAGCGAATCACATTGAGGTTAACACATTTTATTAACTTGTTCAGATACATCATTCCAATTGACATTACCTTTCTAGGATGTTTAGATCTTTGATGACTGTCATCTGATTCCACCCAAATGCACTTAATTATTTGATGGGATGTCTGTAAGCCAATCACACTGTTACACATCATTTAAAGTGGACTGCAGTGGAGACACACCCTCTTTTTTAACAAGCATGGCCGACCATGAGGAAAGGAGGAAGAGCAAGGCACGTTTCAGTCTATTAATCATAATGTCGAAGTGCATAGTTTGTGTTTAAACTTTATTTAAAGTACACATGAGATGTTATACTGCATACACATGTCAAAATATCAAATATCATCTGAAAGATTTATAGCTTTTACTCAGAATCCGGTGAAATGGATAGTGGATCTAAGTTCACCGGAATATTAGAAAGAATTGGTCTTGATAAGGTTTGATAAGGTAATGAAATAAGGTGATAATGATACAAAACCTCAGAAATCGAGGATGTTTTTAGTCACAATCACAAAAACGAGTATATNTCAAATATCATCTGAAAGATTTATAGCTTTTACTCAGAATCCGGTGAAATGGATAGTGGATCTAAGTTCACCGGAATATTAGAAAGAATTGGTCTTGATAAGGTTTGATAAGGTAATGAAATAAGGTGATAATGATACAAAACCTCAGAAATCGAGGATGTTTTTAGTCACAATCACAAAAACGAGTATATATATATATATATATATATATATATATATATATATATATATATATTCAAGAAAAATAAATTATCTTACATTTTTTGTTGAAAAAAGTTATTATTATTGCCATTTTTACTATTTGCATGATTTCTGCATTCAGATTCTTCCTCCACTGGAATGGACATTAAAAAACCCCACCTAATAAAGTATCTTTAAAAAAAATGCTAATGATTTATGAGTGAATGAATATGAGTAAAAATCCAACATTACAATTTTTTTTTTTTTTGGGACATAATTGGGTTCTGACTTAAGGGTAGCAAATCTTTGCACATGTCCACCTTAAGACAGTTGAATTTAGTCATGCATCTTTTTCTCTTTTTCAGCCTTCCACCCACACTAAAACTATTTTTCTAGTCCAAAAGCTGAGCTGAAGTTGTGAGCGGCCTGATGAAAAAAGTGATTTTCACTTTTTGCAAATAAAAGTACATAGTAATAAACAATACAGTATGTGACGTAGTATATGAGCTGACTTTGTCATCGGGAAGTGGAGGGGATGCTGGATAGAAGCAAGATGATTTTTACGCAAGATAAAACCACTTTTTGAGACTAAAAAAACAACAAAACAAGATTCTGTCTTGTTTAGCATGACGTTACTGTGTTTCCACCAAGGACTACGCCACAAAAAGTGACCATATACCCACATGTGGTCACTGTAGCAGGCCCTTATTCCTTGATGTTATTTTCCTCTTTTCTCGTATATTTTAGCTGAATGTCACAGATCCCCCTGAGTTGACTGGAGGGTTACTCAGATCACTTGTTTCACAGGGTGTGGGGACTGACTCCTAATTAAGAATTGGGAGCATCTTGGTGCATTTCCCCTTTGGGCCAATCAGGGTTGACGACACCCTTACTGAAGGCTTATGAGAGGTGAAGAAAGGCACACACAGACACTCTGATCTTTCCTAAATCAAATGCAGACTTTATGTTGGCTGATGTTGTCAGCCAAAATCTCTTGTTTTGAGGCTTCAATGCTGTCTTTTGCTGTTTTAGAGTGATTTTGTGCTGTCTGAAACCTGCGTAGAGGGAATATTAAGGACCTCTTTTCACTAGGTCACCTGGATCTGGGCTGTAACGATCACCTAATGCCTGCAGGCTTTATACAGTGATTTTGTTAATTGGTTTATTTCATGGAGACCCAGTATAACCTATATGCCCATATATAAACCCATTTGGTTAATAATAAAATAACATGTTTGTTATCAAAGAGGTATTTGCTTATTACTGTCATTATTACGGAGGAATTTTTAATTGTGAAGATTCATGTGAAATTTGTCTCTACAAGTGAATATTTTTATATCAAGTGGTTTGGAACTGCTTTTCAAGTGTTTTTCCAACCACCTGAAATCTGGGGAATCAATACCGGAATCAATACTATCCCCATTTCAGAGATGGCTGCTAAGCTGCAGACCTCTGCAGACAACTGTTTGAGGCCAATAAACAACAAATGTGTTTCCAGCAGTGATAGTGTCATGGAAAGCAGTCGATTTTTTACAAGACATTTGTACCTTTCCAGTGGGGATTGTGTCACCAAAACCAGGGATTTTAAGCCAAACCATGATCTTTTCTTAACCAAGTGGGTTTTGTGCCTGAACCATGGAATTGTTGAAAACTAAAAAGAAATGTGAAGTTTAAACTCCGCGGTTTACAGACACATGCAGTGCCAATGTGTATTCTGGCAGTTGGGTTTCTGCTACGCCTTTAATTATTTAGAGATTCATCACTTGACCCCTGGTGTGTATTCCTACCCCCAGGTCAAGAAGCTATGGTTCATAATGTCACATAATCTACTAATGGCAAAATACCTCTTTATTTTTAACTTTATAATATTGCTGAACACCCCCCCCCCCCTCCCCCCATCCACATAAGATGGATGAATTATCAGTTTTTTTTATTTTTATTTCTTTTTATGACCTGGATGTCACATATTTAGAAATCACTCTTACACAACGACTTTAACAAATGAACCACTATGATTAAAGAATTCTATGACCTATGTAGTTTGAGAAATATAATCAGATTACAAACAAAGGTAACAGCCATCAGCCCCATTTAAATTGCATGAAATGTGACATTTAGCAAAATAAATAAGATAAAAATAAACCTTGACTGTTTTCAACTTGTTTTAATTGACTCATTATTGTATTATGTTGCTTTATTATCATTTATGATTTAAATATATATATATATTATTTACTAGATTATATTATATTATTTATTTAGTGATTGATATTGTACAAATTTAAATTGGTTTTTTAAAAATTTTTTTATTATGTATCCATGTCTCTCTTGAAAATGACATCTAGATCTCAGTGGGACTTACCTGATTAAGTAAAGGTTTATATAAATAAGTGATCCTTGGGTAATTAAGAAGATAATGCTAAAATCCATTAGCAATCATAGATACCTCTCCTTGCCTTACTGGCTCATCTTGATAAAGTATATGTCAATAGGTTTTCAGTGTTAAATCCACATACCCTTGCGATGTCCCGAGTAACCTTAGTTCACACCTATCCTCCATCGTACATGTTTTTCTCTGTACTTTGCTGTGCTGAGATGATTTGTGGTGTTTTGAGCTGTAATGAAACTGTGATGTTTCTTCGAAAAAAGCCACTGAGATAAGATCCTGTCCCCATCTGGGACGGAGCCGCCGAGCCAGCATCAATAATTCATATCTTGACCATTATGAGATATGAATTATGAGCCTGGGAATGCCTGATCTAGTAGCAGAGGGATGGAGAAAGATACGTTTGGTTGATGGATGGCTTTCCTAACCCTTTTCATGTGTGCAGCCTGAAATTTCCTGAAATGAGCCCAAACACAAATGTGGAAGAAAGCAGCTGTTTGATTTAACTTAAGTTATACTGCTGACTGACTACAAAGCAGCTTCAGAAGCAGTTGTGTTTGCATGCCTTGCTCAAGGGAGTCTGAGCACTTGTTGAGGGATAAGAAAGCATGTATGAGTCACTACACCAGCTGAGATTTTCCAAGCTGTGATCAATCAGTCACCCTGCAATTACCAGCTTCTCTGACTAGTTGGCAGCTGCTGCACAACACGGAACATCTGTCCCGACTGCGCTTCACCGAGGCTAAATTCGATTGCTGCAAAGGTGAAAGTGGCAAAACTGATGAACATTCTCAGCAGGGGAACAATCAGAGCCAATGCTGCCTCCAGGCACTGTGGATCATTGCAGAACAGTTTAGGTCAAATAAGGCCGTATGGGTATCGTAATTGTGCCAATTTTCCCTAAACAAGACCCTGGAGCCATGCAAGTCTGCAGCCGTCTCTGTGAGGCTGTACTAACGCACACTGGTGCTTTGAGCTAAATGCTAACCAGTGTGTGACATTGAGATAATTTACAGAATAAGTAAAAAGTTTAAGTTGCTAGTGTTGCCGGAGGGAACGTGAAGGGATCACTACAGTCAGCATGATGCATCCTCTGGGGACCATGAATATCTTTATGAAATGTTGATACATTATGTAGTTGTTGAGATATTTTACAGGATCGGTAAAAAAAAAGCCCACTGGTGATGCTAGAGGAAAAGTGAGGGGGGCACCACATTCAGCAGGATACATCCTCTGGGGACCATGAATTTCTCTGCAAAGTTTTGTTATAATCCATTGTGCATATTTTGAGATATTTTTTAAGGATAAGTAAAAACTTAAACTAGTTGATGGTGCTGGAGGTAAAGTGAGGGGACCATCTGAGATATATCCTCTGAGGAACATGAATGTTGGTATAAAAAAAAAAATTCCTCTCTTGTTCCTCTCTATTGTGTAGATGATGAGATATTTTACAGAATAAGTTAAAAATTGTAACTCCCTGGTGCTTGAGAAAAAGTGAAGGTATCACCAAAGTCAATACGATTCATCCTCTGGGAGCCATGAATGTCTTTAACCAATTGAATGGCAATCCAACCAATAGTTGCAAAGATAGCTTGGTCTTAGTATGAATAAACTGGCTATAGCATGAATTGCAGTTACGTAAGTAGGTCGTACTGAAAAGCAAAAGGCCACATAAAAATTTTAGATACTTTAAAGCTGCTTTTCAACATACACACACACACACACACACACACACACACACACACACACACACACACAACACAAACTCACACACATAAAAACTAACCATGCAGAGACCCATTTTTGTCTGCTTATTTCTCAACAAGATAACACCCTCTGGTCAAAATGAAATCCCTCTTCAAGTGTCCACTGCTCAGAACAAAGCTATCTAATTTTGCGAGAGCGCCTCCGGCTCCAAAAAGCTGCTCCGAAACAGCCAGTCCTCAGAGGAGCCGTAACCAGGGCCAAGGAACAGGCATCCTGGGCGGGCTGGGCTCCAATCACTGGGCGTACGGCCCGTACTGAAGCCTCTGTGGCCACTCACTGGTTTATTGCCATTTCAGTGAGAAGAAAGGAGGGGGGAGAGAGGATTAAAGGGGGAATGCATGGGGAGAGGATAGAGAGAGAGGATGGAGAGGTGAAGAAAGGGATGCTTAATGGAGAACACTGGTGAAATTAGTGCATGAAAAACAAAAGAATGCACACAGCTATAATTACAGAGCTGTATGGTGTTGCTGACAGTGTAGAACATGATGACACCAGACCACAACAGCAGCACACAGTGGACACACTAATAGCTGTGAAGAAGGTATCATAGTTGGCATGTTTTTGTGCACCCTCACACACCATGACAGACACACTCAGGAGTGTTTTATATGTTTATGGCTCAGGCTGAGTCCAGAGTCCAGTCTCTTAGGCCTTATTTTACCTGCAAAAAGGGTGTTTTCAGGTGTCCTGCCAGGCCTTTGTCATCAGATCTGGACCAAATTCACTCAGACTTGTTGGGTTTTGAAGCACCAGTTGGATAATCACAGCATCTTACATGCATTAACTGCAGATGCATGCGCAGGCTACATTAGTATCACTATCGCTTACCTGGATTGCCGCAGTCCGCGCACGTATCGTTGCCCGGTCTCGCCAGCACGTCTTGCAGGAGCCGGTTGTTCCCCTCCGGTTCCAGAGCCATGGTGAGTTTATCCGTCCAGCCTCACCGCGGTGGAGAGCAGCCTGCGCAAGAACATCCACTGCTGGAGTCAGACAGCCAGACAGACTGACAGACTGACTGCTCGATCACCTGTCACCTCCAATCTCAAGTGAGGAGGAGGAGGAAGACTGGAGACAGAAAAGACACTGGAGGAGACTGAACGATCCGTGCCGGTGCTGGAGGAAAAACTCTCTCTCTCTCTCTCTCTCTCTCTCTCTCTCTCTCTCTCTCTCTCTCTCCCTTCCTCTCCCTCTCCCTTTCTCTCTTTCTCTCTCTGTCTCTCTCTCTCACTGATAGCTTTATTAGTGAGTCTCACTGACTGCATATAATCAAGCTTATATGTTACCACCACCACCTCCTCCTCCTCCTCATTCACTCCCTCCCCTGCCTGCCTGTCTGTCTCCTCTCCCCCCTCCACCCCTTCTTGTCAAATCTTATGAAAGTGAGACATCCAGCGGTGGACAACCACAACACATTTAAGTGCGCATCTTGACTTGTTTAAAATAGTTTGAAAAGTTAGCCATTATATATAACAACAACAATAACAGTGACTCACAATGACAATAATAATGTAATAACATAATAATAATAAAATGTAACATAATCCATTTTAATAAAAGTTATATAGATATAAAAACACATCAATGACTAACAATAACAGTAACATAATAATAAATAAAAAAAATAAAAAAATACAATAAAAAAATATTTTTTTATATTTTTAACATACATTTTAATAGAACAGTTATATAAAATATAAAAAAACAACAAAAAAACAACAATGACTAACAATGATAATAACATAATAAGTATAAAAAATAAAAAAAAAAAACAACAACAACAACAATAATAATAATAATAATAATAATAATAATAATAATAATAATAATAATAATAATAATAATAATAATAAATATAAACAAACTATTTTTAAAATTAAAATATTATATTATAATATAATGTTTTGTTTTGTTTTTTTGTATAATATTTGTATAATATTCCATCAGTAGGCTTTATTCTGCCATATTGTGCATTATTACTAGGATTTCTCTCTTTTTGAAAATTAGAATTCTGCTATTATTTCTATTCGCAGGCTCTCTGGTTCTCTTTTATCAGAATGTGTGCAGGAGATTGTACGTTTATGTTCAAGTAATATTTATTTTTTTTCAACCAGTTTCATAAATAATCATACAGATAACATGAAATCCTACCCCTTAAAATATGAAACAAGTATTTACTTCCTCTGACACCTTGTCAGGCATGGAATACTTAACCTGTTTTATTTACTTAATATGTCTGCTGGGTATTTCTTTCTTACTTTTTAAAAAATATTTTTTTTATATTTTATTTTTTGCATGTTCGAAATTAATTTAAATCTAATCAATTTTTTTTTTTTACATATTAACAATGTAAATATAATAATATACATTTTATAGCCCAATAATACAGATCATAAACTTGCTTCAAGGGGCTTGATACAATTGTTAGTTTATTATGGACAAAATAACAGCCAAGTGTATAAAATTACTTAATAATCCAGAGCTCGATCATTTTTGATGGTTATTTGTTGTTTCTTTGTTAAGTTATTTTTAGACTTAATCGAAAACCCGATCGATCATCATCAATTCGTGTCAATCGACTAGTAATGTCTGTTTGTTGCGACAACAACCCGATGTAAAACACGACGTCATATTCATGCGACAACAGAGTGCTATTGCCTTTCCTTCTGTTGTCCACAGAAAAGTTGCAGCTTTTTAACTTCGGGCTCTTTATTTATAAGACAAATATGTCCACCGCGATGAATTTCAGCTCGAAGAGTTTTAAACCTCGGGCTCCTGACAAAGGCTCGTTCCCTCTGGATCATTTTGGTAGGATGAGACACTCAGAGACACTCACACTGTCCCGTTTGTCCCGGTGTGATAGATTATTCTGCTCTGAGAGCTCCTCTGTCTGTGGCTGCTGTTTTAATTATCGGTGAATTCATGCAGAGACAGACTGTATAGCTGTTAAACAGCACCCTGTCCACGTGTTTCATGTAAACACACAGCTGTCCTTTCAGGGTGAGGACAGAACAGCTAAGGACGCTACCTGTCCCTCTCCTGTTGCCGTAGCTCGCGTTACAAAAAGACTCATTTGCGCTAATTTTAATGTAGAGAAAATCTTGGTCAGCTCTGTGACACTGAGTGATGGAAACAGTGGTTGAGGAAGTATTCAGATCCTTTATTATGTAAAAGTACTAATATCAAACACTGAAAATACACTGTTAGTAAGTTAAGTGAGCTATTATCAAGAAAATCTACTTAAGTATTGAAAGTAAAAGTAGCCAATGCAGAAATATCTTATACACAAACAAAAACCTTCAAAATTATTCAAAATAAAATTAGATTAACTTTCTGTTAATGCGCTAATTGATGAATAGACTGATTATTGGATTATTGCAGCTGGGCTTTTATAAAACTATTTGCTAATTTAAATTTTTAACAAAACACAATTCATATATATAAATCTTTTAAATAATTTTTAGTTGTTTATTTAATTAATTCATTTACTTTTAACCTTTTTTTTTTTTTTTCTCAACAAACAGAAAAAGGCATACAGCATATTTAAGTCACATACCAGCTCAGATACCCATAGGGGCTACAAATAAGGACATTAAAAAGAGATTTTTCCTAGAAAATTGAAGTAAAATAACTTTTTAAAAGTGTTCATTACAGAGGAATTATGTGTAATTTAGTGAGCTGAGGATCTAATGGATAAACAAACAAAAAAAAAACAGAAGGGGGGAGAGTTATTCTATGAACAGTGTCCAGTATGACCTTCTACAATTGTTGTTCCTCGATAGAAACTTCAGAAAGATTAGATGCAGCTCCCTCCAAGGAGATGGCCTCCAGGAATGCACTGTGGGATTGTTACTTTTACTGAAGTTAAAGATCTGAGTGCTTCCTCCACCACGGGGTCATTGTAACACACAAACTGCCATACAAAACTCCTAAATCTTTAAACGTATGTTAAGCATGCTGAACGTGGCTTATTATTTCAGGAGAATGTAAAGCCTTCAAGGAGACGTTTATGAAATGCCTGCGAGAGAACAACTTCGACAACTCAAAGTGCCGACTGCAGTCCAAAGACTACCTGGAGTGCCGCATGGACAAGTAAGACACCTCATTAAAAATCCAGCCTACGACTCTTCGAATTGTCATTGTCGTTTTTTCATCAGAGCTCGATCATGTCCTCATGATCATGTGTTTTCCAGTCAACTGATGGCCAGGGAACCTCTGGAGAAACTGGGATTCAAGGACCTGATAGATCCTCCTCCCAGCCAAGCCGGCGGAGACACTAAACCCTGATGACACAAGTCCTCCAAAAGCACGTTAAAGGTAAAGACTGCTGAGAAGAACGGCTTCAGGGACTTTGAGAAATCAGGTCTACAGGAGGACACTTTGGTTCGCCTTCGGGCCTCAGTTTGTTACAGACAACAAACTAATTGTATCAATCTTTTGTGTACATAAGATATAATTTATAATATATGGAGATGCTATTTTGGCTTGTGAATAAATCTTTTGTGTTTATTCTGAGTGTAGATTGATTCCTGCATTTGATACAATCCAAATGGTGACACCTGCTGGCAAAGTGCAGGTATCGTCTTGCATTTTGTGTGGATGGATGTCTTTTTTTCCCCCTTAAAAACAGTGAAATGACAAAATCCACTTTCTATGTTGAAATTATGTATCCCTGTGTTAATTGAATGTGATAAATATTAAATATGTGCAAGATTTTTTTTTAATTTAATGTAAAAAAAAAGAAAAAGCTGCAGATTTGCTTTGCTAAAAGTATTTAGTGCAGTGGTATGATGCATGTGTGGATTCAAAACAAAATAGCTTAAGCATTACTGGATGATATCGGCGCTCTATGCCACAAAAGAAAAAGCTGTATCAGGTTTTGCTTACACAGGTAATAATTGTTAGCAGGATAAATTCACTGTTGGTCTTTTTGCAGGATTTAATCCACATAATAAAAAAATGACTATACTTATCCTTTAATGATACAGTAAAGGAAAAAAAAAGGCATCTTAACAAAGTGAGTGTGTTAACATTTATTTTTTTATTTCTATTTTATTTAAGCTTTGTTATATTTTTCTAAATGACAAAATCCTTCACAGATTTTTGAGGTTTGTGTAAATGCACATCTACAGACAAAACTCAACATCTCAACATCATGGAGAAAGGTTATATAAGACTTTAGTTTAAAGAGTCCAATAAAGACACATAGCTAATATCTTGATATGTATTAAAACAATGGGGATTTTTAAGTTGAAAAATAAGAATATTAAAAAAAAATTGTGCTGATGATGCACATGCACGACTCTCCCTCCACCTTAAATTATTCATGATGCATCATCTTCATTTTTGCTGTTGAAGACCTTTCAGTAGCAGCATATCCCTCTCTGTGGAGAAAAACAAGTAGAAAATTAATTAAAAAAAAACAACACACATTTAAGGAATTCACATCCCTTTAATTTATGCTGCATTTGATTTGCTGCAAATGCACAATATCACTTATCCAGGGAATATGGGACAAAATAAAATTGTTAAAAATTAAATTAAAAATTGCCTTTCAACACCCTCAACACACAACACAGTATACCAATTTGTTTTTACTTTTTCGATTTAATTGGTCTTGTCTTCTCCTGCCGTGTCCAATTTTGCACTGTCCTTTTGGTCTCACACATATTGTTGTCCCTATCATGTCTCTCACCTGTCTTGTGTTGTATCACGCAATAAAAAAAAAAGGAAAACGGTAAAATAAAAACAAATGTTTGTTCATTACATTTGGACATGTTTCACTGTCAAATTTCTTCCCTGAAAGTCTTTTTTCCAAACTTACTTTTTGTAACCTTTGCAGTCGTCTTTTGAGCCATTTGGCCTTCGGATCCACACAGTGGTGGGTTTTGTTCGCAGTTGTAAAACTGTAGAGTTGCAAAAAAAACAATTCATTCATATTTCTTTAAGAAAATAAAAGGGAAAAAAATAACAGATTTAGTGCTGTTCACATATTTGTCTTACTCTACTCTTACTTTTGTGCAGAATTTAATCTGACCAAACTTTGACCTGCAAAATGGTGTCGGCTAACCTCCTGAAGTAGGTGAAAAAGTGTTTATTTCCTCATCTAAAGTAACATTTAGCGGCAGAATTAAATTGTTACTAAAGGACGGTGATTGTGTCGGAGTTTTCTCAAATTTGTTTTGCATCATACCCCAAACATAGACAAAATGAATATTCTTTCTTACAGGAATGCATGTATTCCACAATGAGAAAATGTTGTTTCTTTCTGTTCCACGCAGGAAACAAAGGCCTCTTCAATGTGAGCCTTTGAGACGGTCGCACAGCAGGGGGGGATGATAACTCCTGGGGTTCTGGGCCAAGGCTTGTAACACTGAGACTGCCCTGAAATGCAGCACACACAAAGATGCAGATTAACATAAATAATACATGGTTCAGATTGCATATTTGTTTTTCTCTGTTATAATGGTCCCTGACAATAGATTCAACAAATATGTCATAGTCATATGAGCCTACACATTCTAGTAAGCAAGCCTTTGGAAGCAAATTTGCATTTCCCAGGATAGAAGGAATAACCTGCCCTAAAAAAAAAAAGAATAGATTGTAAAATATAAGGTTAGTAAATAGTAGATGGTAAAAAAAAAATATTAGAAGGTTGAAAATGGTTTGAAATTTGATGGTGAAAGAAAGTTGCTAAAAAATAGATTGTGAAAAAGTAGATGGTGGATAAAAATATTTTTGTCGGTGGGAAAAAATAGGTGGTTGAAAAAGAAATAGGTGGCAGAAAAATTAGATGGTAAAAAAATATTAGATGGTAAAAAAATATTAGATGGTGAAAAAAATAAGTTGTTAAAAAAATAGGTTGTGAAGAAAAATAGGGGATTGAAAAAATATAGAATAAACAGTAAATAGTGGGAAAAAATGATTAAAAAAATCATGTTGAAAAAATTAATGGTTTTTTTAAGGAGAATTCTTTTCCCACCATATAATTTTTTTCTCCCCTACGTCCCTTTAGGGGCTCTGTAGCCATGAGGCATTTCCCTGACAGTCAAGGTTGGTCACCCAATGTCACAACCTAAATTCAAAACAAATATGAACATCTAACAATGTTGGTGGCTAGTTTGGTATCTATGTGTTTTAATGCTAAATTCCTGTGATTTTAACTATCTTGGCTGCCTCTAATTCTGTGTGTATTTGTTAGACTCAAGAGAAAATGACCTTTCCCTGTTGTTTTTATCTTATCCAGCACATTTAGTGTAGGTTAAAAAGTGAGTGATAAACATTGTCATTGGTATTATATTGAATATGTGCCTATGCAAATGCTATTTCACAAACAGTTTATCATTCTTAGCTGCCTGAATTGACTGCTGCAGTCAAAAGGTTTGTAGTCAAAGACACACTCACCTTGCTCAGGGAGGATCAGCAGCATCGTAAAACACATGACACACACTTCAAGGCTAACCGAGAAACGCATCCTTCCAGGTGTGACCCTATAAGGTGAAAACGTGGTGGTATTGAATAAAGAAGAGCCTGATTCCTAAAACTCACTGAACAAACTTTTGTTGAATCGTGTATAAAGAGGCGGAGAGTTTGTTGTTGAGGGAATGCGTGCTGGGAGAGATGATATAAGATGACCTGCAGGGCGCTGCTGCACAGCTGCAGAGAGGGATGGCCAAAACATCTGGATGACAGCTGTTGACGCCACAGATTTGAGCTTCACTAATACCCCCAAATTCCGAATGATTAAAATTTGATAAACCCGGCCATAAGTAGTAAGATATCTATCAGAAACTGGCATGAGGTCATCGGTCTCACGGTCAGTGGGAACACACCAAACTAATCCTTCATTATTGAGTAACATAACCCGGCGTGTTTTGGAGCAGCAGCTTGAGCAGAGAGGACTTGTTTCCTCCAGACACATGTTTTTTATTTCTGAAGTTCACTGGTTAATATTCAAACACGAGTTGATGGTGTTGGAAAATAATTGAACTGCTTTACTTTTTTGTTTTAAAAAAGTTATATCCAGTGAATATAAAAACCCCAGATCACTCTGAGAAATCTACTAATTCAGATAACCCAAAAACTGATTTAGATGCACTGTACAGCATTGGCCTACATAGAAGAGGCTCCACCTCAAATGCTGTATCCAAGTCTTTAATAATAATAATAATAATAACAATCATGGTAATAATCATGATGATAATTATCTTTATATGTATAGTGCCTTTCACATAAAAAGCAGCTCAAAGTGCTTACAAGCGAGAGTGCTCAAATTTAAAACCTAACAATATATAGAATTATATATATTTAGAAAAATGAAATAAAACAAAATAAAAGCTGCAGACAAGCCAGAGGTGGAAAACAAATTTTAAAAAAAAAGAGAAATAATAAACAACAAAAGTCTATCAGTAAAAGCACATAATAAGAAAGTCCATGAGAAAACACAACCATAATAAGCAATACATTTATCCATCCATTTAATACATCCATGCTCTCCACTTGACCCCACTGTAGAAAAATGAAAAATGAATATCCCTTATGTGGACACTGCCACCTTATGCTGGGCAGTCGTGCTGACCTTTATTTGTAAGGAGCATCTTGACGACGGACAATACGATGTTGCATGTGGTCAGTAAGTTGGCATTGGTGCAGACTCGTTGTTGGAGGGTTTTAAAGCCACTTCACTACCTGCTAGCTGGTTTGGAACAGCACTTAATGTGGCAGACAGTTTTTGTGCATGCAGAAACAGAGCGGAGGTGGGGAGAGAGGGGGTGAAGGGGGTGGTTTGGGAAAGGCCTAGTTTGAGAGGGATTGGCTGAGAGCGAGGGTGTGGTAGGGAACTTAGGGTGGAGCAACAAGACTGACACAAGACAGGTGTGCAGAGAAGACTGGGAAGAGGACTAACAAGACTGACAGAGGACAGGTGTGACTGCAGTGTGTTTGGCTGAGCCCTGGTGTATTGTTTATTACTCCATCAATTTGAACTTTGATTTTTCGTAAGGGCCTGCTCATTTTTGGGGAACGTTTGTTTGGATTTTTTGATTTTTTTTTTTGAAGCGATAAATCAGTTCATAGCTTCATTCTGCGACTCTCCATTCAAATCAATCGACTCTTAAACCATCTGAGGCACCCTGGATCATCCAACAGTGAGTACAAACTATTGATCTACTATGGTGTCTGTCAGTGGCTATATTTGAATTATTTTAATGCAGCAATACTACTGTTAGCAGCATGGTTACCTTAGCTTAGAATGAAAAGAAAATTAGCCTGGCTGGTACAGCTGATTTACATTTAATATATCGACTACGTATTATCCCAATATTGCATTGAAGTGTGTACTCCGTGTTACAGCCTATTACAAGCAGGACCTAGACCAGTAATACTCTCACCCCCAATGGGTGCCAGGTGCCCTCCCAATCATTTTCTAATATACAATATTTTTTTTAAAAAGTGATTCACACAGGGGATTGTAAAAAAAAAAAAAAGCAACACAATACCTGTTTATCAAAAAAAGTGTCAGTGGAGGGTCCCCAGCACCCCTCCACAGAGGTATGAGCAAAGCCTTTAATGTCCTAAAATCTTAGAAACATCCTAAAATCCAAGAAATGTCCTAAAACCTTAGAAATGTCCTAAAATCCAAGAGACATCCCAAAATCCGAGAAACATCCTGAAATTCAAAAAATGTCCCAAAATCCTAGAAATGTCCCAAAATCCTAGAAATGTCCAAAAATCTTAGAAATGTCCTAAAATCCTAGAAATGCCCTAAAATCCTAAAAATGTCTTAAATCCAAGACACATCCTAAAATTCAAGAAATCTCCTAAAATCCTAGAAACGTCCTAAAATTCAAGAAATGTCCTCAAGTCCTAGCAATGTCCTAAATTCTTACAAGCATCCAAGAATTCTAGAAATGTCCTAAAATCCTAGAAGTGTCCTAGAATCTGGAAAATGTCTTAAAATCCTAGAAACATCCTACAATCCTTAAAATGTCTGAAAATCTTAGACATTCCCAGAAATCCTTGAAACATGCATGTGGCTGCAGCGACTGGCCCCTGACCTCCTGTCATTTTACAAAAGTGACCCCCAACCAAAGCAAGGTGAGTATCCCTGACTGAGACCCTCTGGCTGAGTGGACACATTAACTGCCACCATCAGGGAACTTGTCACCACCTGCTTTGAACAGAAGGGAAATCTATTTTCTCATTGTTAAAAACATGCATACTGTGAATAAAACTACACTCGCACAAGGTTTAGTTTTTTGTCTGTAGTTGTGGTGTGTCAGTTGTCCCCAAACACAGCCGATCCTAAACCAACAAATAAGATTAATGTGAACAAGAAAGAGGAGACACTAGAAACTTTGGCATAGCAATGATAGTTACCTTTCAAACTTAGTTGGAGTTTAATTGCTTTTAAAAATATGCTTAATTGCTTTCTTGCCAAGAGTTACATGAGAGGATGTAAAATGTAAAAACTTTAAACCGCATCAGGAGAGGAACAACTGTAACGCAACATTATGATGTAAGGTCCTTTCTCAGTAATTGTTTATCTTCTTCTCTTAAAGTTCCTTAAAAAATGAAGTTGTTTGATTTCCCTCATGTGCATCCTTCCAAAGAAAGAGAAAGTGTTCTTTTCACTGTGTGAACTGCAAAATATCCACAACCTTTAACTAGCAGCTGCTCTGCTAGACTGCAGAGGACCAAATATCCTGCAGCAGCATCTGTTCTGAGTTTGCCTCAAAGGCCTTTGTTTGAATATCACATAATGGGCAGCGTAGTATGAAAATTAATAAAAAGCTTTCTCCGTTATTAATACAACATGTACACAGGGCGCTGTCCTCGCCGCCCCGGCTGCAGGTTCAGCTCCGACTTGTGGTACTTTGCTGCATGTCATCCCTTCTCTCTCCCCTGTTTATGCTTGAGCTGTCCTATCTCTAATAAAGGGAAGGAAAAAAAACCCCAAAAATTCTTAATAAATAAATAATCAGTTTATCTGGGACCAGGTTGCAAGGGCAGCAGGCTGAGCAAAGTATTTCAGACGTCCCTCTCCTCAGCAACATTTTCCAGCTCCTCCTGGGGAACCTGAGGCCTTTCCAGGCCAGATAAGATATATAATCCCATCAGCATGTTCTGGGTCTCTCACCAGTTGGACATGCCTTGAAAACCTTTAACAGGAAGTGCCAAGGAGGCATCCTGATCAGACCTCCGGACCACCTTAACTGTCCCCTTTTGATGCAAAGGAGCCGCAGCTCAGCTCTGACTTCCTTCTGCATCTCTAACACATTTTACGCCCAACACGATTGTGATTGCGATCATGATCACATTTGTCTCAAAATTGTATCTCTGCGTGCACCACAGTGTACAGAAAGCTAGTATGGTGTCAGCTAATTTAGCTAATAATGTTGCACCACAGTTTTATTGGAGCGCTGAATAAAGTTGAGGCCTGCACAACTTTCGTTTGCCATAGTATCACGCCCGTCGGCAGCGAGTATCAGGCGTCAGTTTGTGGCTTCGTATCACCGGCCCCCATTGAAATAAAGTCGCCTTACACAGGAAACTCATTCCAGCTGCTTGTATCTGCGATCTCAGTCTTTCACTCAATTCTCTACCAAGGGTGTGACCATATGTGAGGGTCTCAACGTGTTTTCCAATATCTGTCTGATACAATTCAATAAATTCTCCCTACCATATAAGTTTGCCTTGTAAAGGCTGTGGAAGTCATTGGCAGTCACACATTGACTTCATGCAAGCGGCATAGGTAACCCTTTGAAATGTGGATTGACCTCAACTTTCTTCAAGCATTTGCAAGCAAGTATTTAAGCCTTTAAAACCTGTTTAGGTTGGTTTAATTTCTTTTGAAAACATGAACAAAAGGCAACAAGCAAGAAACTGGTCAAATGTACAGAGAAAATGACCTGAAAATACTTTATCTTTTAAAGAGAGACAGAGAGAGAAGTAGAGAAAATGATTAGAAAATTAATTATATATTTTTTTAAAAACAGGACATTTTTTTCAAACACATAAATTTATGAATTTTATCATAATATATTTAAAATGATGCTATATATATATACATATATATATATATATATATATATATAACTATGTATACACACCATTTTTCTTTTATTGGTACATTTCAGGTTTTTCTAACTTTTTACTTTTTTTCTTTTAGCAGATTCTGGGTAATTTCTTGTTAGGTTGAGCATTGCCTTTTCCCCATGTTTTTGAAAGGGTTTGGGCTTTCAAAGGGTTAGACAGAAAAGTTTTTGAGGCCAATATAAGGAAACCCACACCCTCCACACAGCCATTTCAGAGAAATAGGAAGGCAGCTTCACAACGTATTGAGTGCTTACTCAGAGATTTAATAAATAGGATTCCTCCCTGTAGGGTTGAAATATATGGGAATATGCACTGTTTTCCGCAATTGACAGTGACAAAAAGTAACGAAACACTGTTAAAAAATCAGCCACCTTTAACCACCACTAATACCTCATGTTAAAACTGAAATACTGCTTTAATGGTACTAAAATATTTAACTTTGAACCAATCTGTCTGAGTGAGGTTTGAATTTCTATCTTGGAATTCAATATTTACTACTGAAAAACTTAAAAATAATTTAATTTTTTTTAATTTAATTTAATTTTTTATTTAGGGTTAATAAAGTGTGATCAGAATTACCAATATTGTAACCTAAAAACCCCAAAATTAACACAATGCATAATGCCAAAATGTCAAACCATCCTAGGGTTTTCTTATTTTTAAAATCTTCCAGAGAGATTTTTAGGGCTGTTTTTACTAATAGGGTAACATACACCAATGGCACAGAGACAATATTTTTCAAAATGACCTTTATTAGTTTAGAAGATGGTAAAGATTACTGCAAATGCATCACTAATATCATTTAATGCATTTGAAACAGCAGAAATAAAACATTTAATCCCGATAAAGCAGAAATAGATATCTAAGTTGAAAGTCACAGTGCACCGTCTTCATCTTGGCTGTTGAGAGCCTTTCAGATGATTTGGCAAACTATTCCTTTCTGTGAAGAGAAACAGTTCAGTATTATAGTTGTTTAAATATCCTACATTTATGCTGCATTTGATTGATAAAACACTAAAATCCCCAAACCAATAATAAAGTTAATTTCCTATTTGTGAGGTATGTTCCCTTAAGCCCTTGCCTTAGTTCTCTTAGGGCTTAAGAGAACTATTAAATTAACATCATCAATCATCATCATCGTCAATAAATAGCAAACAAAAAGAAAAAGGAAACATCAACAAAAAGAAATCTGCACAGATAAAAATTCCCTTGATACGTTTCTTTTAGCTGTTAATTTCAAAGTAAGAGCGTGCTCTCCAGACTTACTCTGTCTCTTAACAGCTTGAGTCTTTTTGGGAGCCAGCTGGCGCTTGGGTCCACACAGTAGCAATAGTCACTTTGATTTTTGAAGCTGTAGGATTGAAAAGCCAACGTCAGAAACCAAAAGTGTTTTTTTCATACATACAAGATCACTCGCCCACCTCCAGAACACAACAGCTAGGCTTCTTACTGGTTTTAACAGACGACATTACATCACTCCTATCCTTGCTTCCCTCCACCGGCTCCCTGTCTGTTCAGAATTGATTTTAAGATTTTACTGATTACTTTTAAAGCACATATGGGTCTTAAATGGGAATAAATTTCAGAAATTTCATTCTTTTTTAAGCCCACGTGTTTTTCACATTTTGTCAAATAAAATTGAATATGTAGTGATTTTTGTTATGTGCAGACCTTAAACTAATAACTAAGGAGAAATCTGGACACAGTGGCTGGACCAGTTTGTTACCACTAATCTAAAACCTCTTTCACCATTCATCGTCTATGAACCAGCTCAAGATTTTTGACCCTATGACAACACTATTAAGTTTAAGTACTCCAGTTTTTGGATTTGAGAGAGAGTTGTTCATGTTAACATATATTTTTTTGTATTGTCCGATAGGCTACTGTATAAATAATGTGTACAAATATTGAAAATGGACATAGTTGTCCTTTAACTTGGTGCCAGATATCATCTTACACACCACGACACAAACAGAGCTAGAAACTGAAGCTTGTGTCTCATTGAATACTTTTACTTACATGTATGCATGTATTTTACAGTTGTGGGCTGAGTTCTCCTTCTGTTCATAGCAGGCCTTGACAGCTTCTGAAATGCGGGCCTTTGACACTTTTGTACAGCAGTCAAAATAAATGTTTACTTCACCAAACCAGTTAGGAATGATGGAGGGTTTAGGCATGGTGCATTGAAGTTGCCCTAAAATAAAGAGTATATAGAACATAGACAGTATTAGAAATTGGGTCATTAAAAAGTCTTCCATCAGCTATATTTATCACAGGGGTATTTTTGAATTCAGTTTGTGACTTTATACAGCATCAAGTCAAGTCAGTTTTTAAACCCATAAATCCTCACTTATATTCAAAGTTACACTCACCTTGTGCAGGAAGGAAAAGCAGCACGGTTACACACACAAAAAAAAGCCCACAGCTTGCAGAAAAGTGCATCCTGGCTCCAAGATTGGCAGTGTCGTCTGCACAGTAAACCTCTGGTTATAGCGAGTAATGAAGAGCCAGTCACTGTGCCAACACTCAGCAGTGAAGTGAACAGTGACTTGCATTGGTTTAAATAAGGACAATATGATGGAAGACGCACCTTTCAAAAGAAAGAGGAACACTTATTAGTGGTTAACTGATGAATTTGTCAAAGTTTCCTCCCTAAAACAGTTTTGAAAAAAAGTGTGTAACACATAACCATTCCTGTTTCAAAACCACAATTTATACCTCATGTTTAAACCAAAGTACCACTATTTATAAGGGACTGTTCATAATTTATGAGAGAGGAGAGGGTGGTGCAAAAAGAGAGAGGCATTTCAAATATATGTTTTCTTCAAATCATGTTAATTAGCATTTTTTTTTTTGTGCTCATTTTGGATAAATTGAACAAACATTCACAAACCCTGTTTTCCAATCACACATAACAACACTTTATTTAAATATTAATAAGCAAGTAATTATAAAGAAGCGTAATAAAAAGAAAATTAAAAAATAAAGAGAAATAATAGTAATAAAAAAAACATACACACATACCTAGTTGTACACCCAATACTTACATACAGTATATTTCTTAATATACCAATAATTACACAAACATAATTCCTTAATTAATGAAGAATCAGGGGAGGGACTTTGTTTTTTTTTATTTTTTATTTTGGCATAGGAGAGGGACATACAACTTTAAATAGCTGCATTTTGTTTTTGTTTTTACTGCTGTTTTTGAAAAATCACCAAAATTATTATTATATTATTTATCACAGAAATTACAACCGGATTTTCAAATTTCTGACGGTCCATGAACACATCAAGCACAATGGCTGTGAGCAACATGCACACACACGCACACACACACACACACACACACACACACACACACACACACACACACACACACACACACACACACACACACACACAAAAAACAGAACCAAATTCGATTATATTCTTAAAATAGTGATATTTTATCAAAATCACTACACATTATTCTATGTGTCATTTAAAATGTAGCTTCACTTCTAACTTTCAAACATCAGTTTTTTTAATGTTGTATTTATGTTCGGAGGGGGTCATGCATGCAGCTTTGAACACAAGTCTCTCCGCAGCGCTTTATTTATTTATTTTTTTTATTCATTTTTACATGTCACACCAAGCCCCCCCACTTTAGAAATAAGAAATAGTCTCCTTTCAAAATGTCAACCTATTCTGGACTTTATTACACCTTTTTTAATTGTAAATCTTCCAGAGAGATTTTTAGGACAGTGTACACTAATATGTGCTGTTAATAAACCATGTAGAACAAAACATTTTCAAAATGATCTTTATTAGTTAAGGAGATAGTAAAGAGTCTGACAAAGTAGTAATTTTAATGTATTTTAAAAGCAGAGAAAGTAAAACATTTCATCTAAGTTAATAGAAAATGAAACAGAAATAAGTGTAAAGATATCTGCACAGAAGGCCACGGTGCATCATCTTCATGTTGAACGTCTAGGGTCCACCATCGGTGGGCAATCTATTCCATTCTGTTGAGAGAAACAGTTGGAAAGTTTCCATATTAATGAATTAATATTAATAGGATGCAGGGAAGATATAAAGACACATAAATCACCACAGACTCAATATTTCCTTGATACATGTCTTTTAGCTGTAAATTTTAAAGTAAGAGCATGAGTTTCAGACTAACTTGCGCTAAGTCGTCGATTGTTTGTTTGAGCCAGCTGGCCTCTGGGTCCACGCAAAAGCAATGGTTTTCCTCAGTGACCAAACTGCAGGGTTAAAAAAAAAAAGACAGATAAGAAATCCAAAAAAGTGTTTTTATACCTAACCAGTGTCCTAAGCTAGTGGTTGCCATGTTGTCCAGTCTCGGGGTCCAGATATCTCTTCAGTCCTCAGTTCAAGGTCCACACATTTGATAAATAACAACATATTCACATATTCAGTTTTATTTCACAAAATGTCAACAAACGCGTTGGCTTTAGAACACAAATATATACATATATAGCATATTGCAAGAATAAACAGAAACAGCACTTATATATACATATATATATATATATATATATATATTTATTTGTATTTTTATTTATTTTTTTTTCCCAGACTTGACAAATTTATGTGAAACTTGCAGCCCTTTAATAATACACCCACGACCCATTTCCTTGACCATGAAAACAGCTACTGTAATATTGTTGCAGGACATACAGTAACTCCACATAAAACCTCAAAATGGTGTTTATATATTCGATATTAGATAAATGTAGTTTCTAGACTCATGGCCCAAAATAAATGCAAAGTGATGTAATAGGTAACTAAATAATACAGATGTTCAGTTGCCCACGTTCTCCCTCACATTCGTCTGCTTGTGATTAGCTTATATAATATATACACACCACAACACACGTAGGCAGAGAGCAATGTTTGTGTGTGATCAAATACTTTTACTTACAGGTATGCATGTATTTTACATGTAGTCGAGCCCTCCACCTGTTCATAACAGGCCTTGATAGTTTCCTTAGGTTGGGCCTGTGAGATGTTCTGGCAGCAGTTTAATTGCTTGCCTTGTAAAAAAATAGGTTTGGGAATGAGGCCGGAGGATCAGCACACTGAAGTCCTAGAATGCAAAACACAAAGACAGTGATAGAGCTGGAATGATGAAAGCTCTAATCAGCTACAGTTAGCTTACCACCAGTTTGGGTTGAAATCAAGCTGTGCCTTAAAGGAATAGTTCTGATTTTTTAATGGGGTTGTGTGTGGTACTTTTCCATAGGCAGTGTATTAGATACAATAGATTCATCGGTGCGCCCCAGATTGGAGAAGCAGGCTAGAGTGCGACTTTACTGGTGAGGAGGGGTCAGCAACAAAACGGATATTAGCCACCAAAATAAAAGTTCCACAAAAAAAAAAAACCAGAACAAAAAACATTAGTTTAAATGCACGCAATATTGAAAGTAATTGCATTGCGTTACTTTAACGTCAGACAGTAATTTCCACTGAGAAAAATAAGTGGTTTTCTCACTCTCTTCATCTCCAGAAAAGCAGTGACTTATCATTTCTGAAGACAGGAGCTGCTGGTCTGACGCTTCCTCAAAGAATTAGTTTGTTGGTGTCATTGTGCGACGTCAGTGTTTAACTCTTTATAACCTGAGCAAATTTGCTTGAAGTCTTTCAAAAGCATGGGCAATGAGAAACTACATATGAAATGGCACAAAATTGAGCAAGACGTTTGTAAAACAGTTACAAGAAAATTACCTGAAAATAACCAATAACAACAAAAAAAGAGGTTTAAAACAAAAAGAAACAAGAAAATGACCTTAAGAAAGTGCTAGAATAAAAAAAAAAAAACTTTTTCTGTAACGTAAGTTTAAATATATAATTATAAGAATTCTAAACATAGTTTTCTGGACATTTTCCCCCTTTCTGATAATATCTAATAATCTCCCCACAACTAATTTTCAAGTCATTTTCTTGTCACCTTTTACTAATAATTTATGTATTCCTTTATTTTTTTTCAATTTACTGGCCGTTTTATGCCAAGTTGCTCATTGCCTTTTTTCCATGTTTTCAAAAGAAATAAAACCAATTTTCTCAAGTCTCAGAGAGGTTTAAATGTTCATTAAAGCCATTTGAACGCAGCACAACAAAACTGATGTTGATCCAAGTTAAAGTCACACAATAACACAAACGTATTTACTGATCAGCAACTGTTGTGCTCAGCAAGCTGAAATTGCTGTTTTTGTCTGTGTGAGTCTGGTGGCTTTGGTTTCCCCGTTGAAACATGCTGTTTGTCAGAAAGGTGAAACAGTCTAAATACTCAATATGGCAAACTGATATTGTTCTTTTTTTGTTGTTGTTGTTTTTTGGTGGCTAAAATGCATTTTGTTTCTGACCCCATTCACAGCTGTAGATTTGCCTCCATGTAGGACTCAAGCCTGCTTCTCCAAACTGAAGGTGTGCAGACTGATATTTACTATATGTAATATACAGACTATAGATAAGTACTTCATACAATCCCACTTTAAAAAAATCTGAACTATCCCTTTTACACAGTATATTGTGCCATATCACCCTTAGTTCAGAGGCAAGTCTTCACTAGTATTCAAAGCCATGCTCACCTTCCGCAGGACTGAAAAGCAGCATGGCTACACACATAACGGTCAGGCCACAGCTACTGGAGAAATGCATCCTGGGTCCAAGATTTACAGTGTCTTCACGCAGTAAAGATTCAGTGATGGCGTCTGATTCTGAGCACTAACTGCCAGAGGAGGAACGACAAAACTCTGAATTTCAAAGGAAAAATCCCCCTTATATATGCTGCGAATATGACGAGACACACACCCCTCATTACTCAGCCGTAAGAAAGACGAGACATCCTTGTGACCGGATTCCCAACGCTCCTCCCGAAAAAGATAAAAGTTGACACTGTAGTGAATAAAGGTGCAACACTATTGACTCACACAGACAAAAATGTTTTCTGCAGTTCAAATTATGAACTTTATTGTCAGGAGTTGAATCACACTCAGCCAGCTCTACAAAATAGCACACACACATACAGACGGCGAGTAAAACCACAAATGTGTAGATCAGAGGATCACGGGAGTGACACGTAAAAATCAGGTGGGACAAAAAGGAACGCAAATTCCTGATGGATCAGTAATTCACGCAATAATCATTTGACCTCTTTGTAATTTCAATGTAATAATGACTGTCACATTGCTTACTGGTATTTAAAAATAATTTTTTAAAAAACTCCACTAAAAATGTTTTCACAAACAAATATTTACTTAATTTTGTGAAGTTGTATAGAGTTCAGGTTTACTGTTTATATCTGTATTCTGCTGGTTGCAAACTAGTCAGTCATATATGTATTTTCTTAAACATTTTAACTAAACAGAACTCACAGATTTCTAGACATCATCACTTGTAAAAACCTCTTTGTCATGATCAAGTTAATTTAAACTAAGTTGGTTTATTGAAGTTGCTAATCCTTAGAGAGAGCAAGGTAATTTCACTTATTGTGTGTTGTAACAACTTCATAAAGTCAAGTAAATACAGCTACATTTCTAGTGAACTTAACACTAAGATATGAGGTAAACAATGTTTTTATTAACTGTCCTTTTTCAAGACAATCACTTTCCAAGATTATTTTAAGTAAGATCAACTTGTCAGATTTGACAGTGAATGAGAGAGAAAGAGTAGCTCTTCTGGCATTATTGGGTGTTAAACATTGACATTGATTTTAAAATCTTTCAGAGGGATTTTTGATGCTGTTTGTACTAAAAGGGAAACCTATACCAATGACACAGAGACAACATTTTTCCAAATAATCTTTATTTGTTTAGAAGATGATAAAGATTCTTGTAAAAGCAATCCTAATATCATTTAATTTATTTAAAAACAGCAGAAATGAAGCATTGCATCTAAATAAAACAGAAATAGTTAGATATCTGCGTAGAGGGTCACGGTGCATCATCTTCTTTTCAGCTGTTGAGGGCCTTTCACATGATTTTGCAAAATATTCCTTTCTGTGAAAAGAAACAGTTTATTTCAGGTTGAAAGATTCCATATTGTAGGAATTTAAACGTCCTACATTTATTCTGCATTTGAATCTCCAAACCCGTGATGGGCTGCAGAAGTTCAAAGTTCCTGTTTGGGTATGTACTCTTATACCCTTACCTTAGAAAGCGTTTATCGAATTAACATTGTCAATAGTAGAAAAGAGTCAGCGGGAAGAAAAAATAAAAAATCAAGAAATAGAAATCTGTACAGATGGAATTTCCTTGATACATTTCTTTCAGCTGTAAATTTCAAAGTAAGGGCATGGTCTTCAGACTTACTTCTTCTAACTTATTGAGTCTTTCTTGGAGCCAGCTGGCACTTGGGTCCACACAGTGGCAATGGTCACTTTCAGTCTTGAAACTATATCATTGAAAAGCCAACGTCAGACAGAAAAAAACATTTTTTTCATACCTACCCAGTGTGGCCTTAGCCATCCATTAAAACAGCTACAGTAGCACAGAAAGAACAGTAGTTTTTTAAGACGTTTTGGAAAAAACACATTTGTTTGCTTTCATGCTGAGACTTTTATGAAAATGCATTTCCTGTTGAAAATGCATGTGAATGTTTGCAGCTGAATTAATCCAAAAGAACTGCTAAAAATGTAATTCAAATGCATTTATTAAACTGTTGAAAAGCCTTTAAGCTACAACATAAAACTGGCAGAACTGGAGGATGAACTGCATCATCGAAAAAAGCTGAATGCTGAAATAGATTGCTAAAAAAAATGATTTCATGATTTCTTTGAATTACCAAGATTTTTAAAAGGCAAAAAATAGCTAAAAATGTCTTAAGGAAAAAAAGTTGCCAAATATGTTAAAAGAAAAATAAAATTCACATTAAAAATTTTGACTTTTTTTTGTTTGTTTTTAATACAGAGGTCCAAACTAAGCCCCCAATTTCCTCACATCCTAGAAATGCCCCTCGTTTAAACTAATTGCACTTTATGGTTTGAATATGTTTTGTGCATTTTTTGTTTTAAGCCTACATGTTTTACACATTTTGTCAAATAAAATTGAATATGTAGTGATTTCTGTTTTGTGCAGACCCTGAACAAATTACTTAGGAGAAACCTGGACACAGTGGCTGGACCAGTGTGTTACCACTAATCTAAAACCTTTTTCACCATTCATCATTTATGAAGCAGCTCCAGATTTTAGACCGTATGACATAACTATTAAGTTTAAGTACTCTAGTTTTTGGATTTGAGACAGAGTTGCTCATGTTAACATGTATTTTTTTTTTTTTTAATTGTCCTATAGGTTATGTATGAATAATGTGTATAAATATTGAAAATGCACATTGTTGTCCTAAAGGACAACTATGTGCATTTTCAAGTGATATCATTTCAAGATATCATCTTACACACCAAAACACAAACAGAGCTAGAAACTGAAGCTTGTGTCTCATCGAATACTTTTACTTACATGTATGCATGTATTGTACAGTTGTTGACTGAGTGTTCCTTCTGTTCATAGCAGGCCTTGACAGCTTCTGAAATGCGGGCCTTTGACACTTTTGTACAGCAGTCAAAATAAATGTTTACTTTACCAAACCAGTTAGGAATGATGGAGGGTTGAGGCATGGCGCATTGAAGTTGCCCTAAAATAAAGAGTATATAGAACATAGACAGTATTAGAAATTGGGTCATTAAAAAGTCTTCCATCAGCTATATTTATCACAGGGGGTTGTTTTGAATTCAGTTTGTGACTTTATACAGCATCAAGTCAAGTCAGTTTTTAAACCCATAAATCCTCACTTATATTCAAAGTTACACTCACCTTGTGCAGGAAGGAAAAGCAGCACGGTTGCACACACAAAAAAAAGCCCACAGCTTGCAGAGAAGTGCATCCTGGCTCCGAGATTGGCAGTGTCGTCTGCACAGTAAACCTCTGGTTATAGCGAGTAATGAAGAGCCAGTCACTGTGCCAAACCTCAGCAGTGAAGTGAACAGTGACTTGCATTGGTTTAAATAAGGACAATATGATGGAAGACACACCTTTCCAAAGAAAGAGGAACACTTATTTAGTGGTTAACTGATGAATTTGTCAAAGTTTCCTCCCTAAAACGGTTTCTAAAGAATGTATATGTAAAAGGAGACACTGTTTTCAGTTATAACATGATGTGATATGTGAGCAAAGAAATTGTAAATAAAGACAAATAACCATCCCTGTTTAAAAAACCACACTTAAGAACTCATGTTTAAAGTAAATAACCAATATTAATAAGGGACTGTTCATTATATCATTTATGAGCGGGGAGAGGGTGGTCCTAAAAGAGAGAGGCATGTCATATATATTCAAAATATATTCATTTGCTGTTTTGCTCATTTTGGATAAACAAAATAAACATTCCCAAACCCAATTCTCCTATTACACATTTTCTCAGTAAAAGGATAGGTTGGGGTGTGTTGTTGTTTGTTTTTTTGTGTTTTGTTTTTTTTTTTTCTTCTTATCTTGATGATAATATAATCAATATCATGTTATCGTCCTCTATTTAACCTAACAGAGGTCAAACCAGGCATCTCATCATTAAATTCAACTTCCACTTTGTTGGAACCAATAAATAAAATACCTGCTGCATGTGGGCGTCCTGAGTGTCATGATCCCACTGTTTTCCTGCTGATGTCTCAAGTCTTACTGCTTAAAAGTTCTTTTTTTTTTGGTTTGGCAGTGTGTGAAAACTTAGTTATGTATTCTTTACCCTGTTGGTAGTGCATCCACCCACAAAGAAGCGTTTAGACATTTTCGTGTGTTTTGCTAGCCAGTGTAAATGACAAGAATGCACCTTTATGCAGCATGTCAGTGGAGACAGTGTACACTAATGTATGCTGTTAATAAACCATATAGAACAAGACATTTTTCAAAATGATCTTTATTAGTTTAGAAGATAGTAAAGATTCTTGCAAAGTAGTCATTTTAATGTATTTTAAAAGCAGAGAAAGTAAAACATTTCATCTGAATGAATTGAAAATAAAATAGAAATAGGTGTTAAGATATCTGTGCAGAAGGTGCATCATCTTCATGTTGAACGTGAAGGTTCCACGATGGGTTGACAGACTATTCCGTTCTGTTGAGAGAAACACTTGGAAAGTTTCTATATTACAGGAATTTTAATGTCGACTATAACAATCTACAATGCCTGAACCGATTATAGGAAACAGGGAGGATGTAAAGACACAACAATAATCACAGTCAATATTTTCTTGATATGTTTGTTTAGCTGTAAACTTCAAATTATGATTTTTTGACTCACTTGCTCTAACTCCTCGAGTTTGTCTTGGAGCCAGTTGGCATTTGGGTCCATGCAAAGGGAAAGGTTTTCCTCAGTGACAAAACTGCAGGGTTAAAAAAAGACATATGCATATATATATAAAATATAGTTTAAGGACATAACTGTGTAAAAATAGCGTTTTTTACTTTATATCAGATAAATGTAGTTTCTTGATTCATGACACAAAATAAATGCAAAGTGATTTAATAGATAACTAGATAATACAGGTGTCCAAATGGCCACGTTCTCCCTCACATTTATCTGCGTGTGATTAGTTTATAAAAGGAACACATCGCAACACACACAGGAGAAAGTAAAGCTTGTGTGTGATCAATACTTACATGTATGCATGTATTTTACATAAAGTCAAAACAGGCTTTGACAGTTTTCTTAGTGGGGTCCGGTGAGACTTTCATGCAGCAGTCCACATTCACGTCCATTCCATAGAAATGTGAGCCTAGGAATGGACGTGTGGCCTTGGCACACTGAAGTTGCCCTGCAATGCAAAACACAAAGACACTGATGGAGCTGGACTGATGAAAGTTGTGGTCAGCTATGTGTACTGCAGTAGTTTAGGTTGAAATCCATCTGTTACTCAAACCCTTTGAGTAACCTGAGCAACTTTGCCTGATGCCTTTCATAAGCACCAGCAATGAGCAACTTAATAAGAAATGGCTCAAAGCAGACATTTTTTTGGGATATTTTTTCCTTTTTGGATAATATCTAATAATCTCCCCTCCAGTTAATTTTATATTCATTTCAAGTCATTTTCTTGTCACCTTTCACTTTTTTTCAGTTTTCCAGAAATTTCTTAGTAAGTTGCTTATTGTCTTTTTCAAGTTTAAAAAAAAAAAAAAGGGTTGGGGTTTAAGTGCTTGTGAAAGCCACTTGAACGCAGCACAATAAAACTGATGTCGATCCAGGTCCTAAAGAGTTAAAAGAGTTAGTTCAGATTCACCAAAGTCACTAACTGATCAAACATTTGTAGACCAGCAACTTCTGTGTTCAGTGAGCTAAAATTACATTACTATACAGCCCCACTTAAAAATATTTGAACTATTCCTTTTACATAGTACCATATGCTGTTTAACCCTCAAGTCTTCACTAGTATTCAAAGCCACGCTCACCTTCCGCAGGACTGAAAAGCAGCACGGCTACATAACAGTCAGTCTACAGCTATTGGAGAAATGCATCCTGGGTCCAATATTTACAGTGTCTTCGTGCAGTAAAGATTCAGTGATGGCATCTGATTCTGAGCACTAACTGCCAGAAGAGGAACGGCAAAACTCTGAATTTCAAAGGAAAAATCCCCCTTATATATGCAGCGAATATGACGAGACACACACCCCTCATTACTCAGCCGTAAGAAAGACGAGACATCCTTGTGACCGGATTCCCAACGCTCCTCCCGAAAAAGATAAAAGTTGACACTGTACTGAATAAAGGTGCAACACTATTGACTCACACAGACAAAAATGTTTTCTGCAGTTCAAATTATGAACTTTATTGTCAGGAGTTTAATCACACTCAGTCAGCTCTACAAAATAGCACACACACATACAGACGGCGAGTAAAACCACAAATGTGTAGATCAGAGGATCACGGAGTGACACGTAAAAATCAGGTGGGACAAAAAGGAACGCAAATTCCTGATGGATCAGTAATTCACGCAATAATCATTTGACCTCTTTGTAATTTCAATGTAATAATGACTGTCTTAATCAGATATATCTGCTAAAGCGGACACACACTGCTTACTGGTATCGAAAACCCTCATTCACTAAAAAAAAATTTCACAACCAAAGATTTGCTTAACTTTATGAAGTTGTATCAAGTTAAAAATGACAAGTTTAATTAAAATCAATCTTGAAAGTTTTAGCAACTTCAGTAAACCAGGTTTGCTGTGCTTTATATCTGTACTCTCATATCTGTATACATGTTAACTGAACAAAACTCGCAGATCTTCAAACTTCACTTGGTTTACTGACGTTGCTAACACTAAGAAAGAACAAGGTTATGCCACTTGTCATTTTTAAGTTGCGACAACTCCCCAAAATTAAGTAAATATAGTTCAAATTAAAGTTAACTTAACACTTAGATATAAATAAACATAAATTAAGATTAATGGTTTTTTCCTTTTTCAAGGCTATCAGTTTCCAAACTTTATTCTAGTAAGACCAAGTTTTAAGTGACTGACAGAGAAACGGTAGATCTTCCAGCATTTTCAGATGTTAAACAAAATATCGGCATGAAGTATTTTCACACGCTTTACAACGTGTCTGGAGAGGGACTTAAACATGGCGTGACTCGCTTGTGTAGCTGCCTTTGTAATTACGATTTCCTGTAAGAACTAATGCCGGACAAATGTTGAACGCAATACTGATATATATAAACAGCAGCACCATTTAAAATCAGTAACTCTAATTTAAAAGTGAACATTTTGGCTGTACCACGTGGATTTCGTCTTAAAGACATTCGTCAACTTACTGGTTCAGCGATAAGAACACAGACGCTAGAATCACATGTGATTCCAGCTGATGACAGCGTCTGACGTGAACACACTCAGCTCACCTGATTTCATACTAATTTAAGCACTGGGAGAAATAACTGACTCAGGAATACAGTAATGCTGTATGTTGGTATCCATGCTCTCATTATGTGGTTTCTGATTAACCGTAATGTTTGTTCACACTGACTAAAAAGACACAGCGGAGGACCAGATCCAGAGGAGACGCAAAGGAGGAGGAGGAGGAGGAGGGGGTTTCTTCCCTTAACGGAAGAATTGGAGCTGGAGCGTGACCTGTGACGGCGGCGGCCTGGTGACCGTGACCTGCGACGCACTGGTGAGCGTCTCCGTGGAGACCGAGACCTGGGTGAGAGACAAAGTAACACAAAGTGACAAAGCAGGTAGAACTAGAATAACCACCTCCGTGAAACAGTCAAGTTGCATATTAAGTTTACATCTTCCCCCGAGCAGCACAGAAGAAACGTACAATCTGCACTTTTTTAAGTGGACACCCAAAATTAGTGTCACAAATTCTGTATCTGACCAGATGTGTCCCCTTCTGTTCCTGAGATACAGTACAATGCTCAATCAATGGCTAAAAAAGGTATTTTTTGCAGAACATTATGATGTCACAGTGATGTTAACTTTTTTGGATGTAAAATGTCATTACTTTGTCATTTTGTCATATTTGACATTTTTGCGTAGTTTTGTCATAATTAGTGTATGAATTCTTGAGTTATGTAGAAAACATGTTTCATGAGATCACAGTGAACCTTCAACCACCGATTCTTATCAAGCCATTCTTGAGTCCCTGTGGTTGTTTCATGCTCATAAGAATGAGACAAATGCAAGGTCACACTGACCTTGACCTTTGACCACCAAAAATCTAATCAGTTTGTTAAGTCCAAATACACATACCTAGGTGCCAAATTTGAAAAACATGATTAATGAAAATCTATTTTTAATCTATTTATTATCATGTCAGGGCACTTTTAAGACTTTTAAAAGATTGATTTAAGACATTAAAATAACAATTAACCATTTAACACATGGATCGACATCAGTTTTCTTGAGCTGCATTTAGATATCTTTCACTAGCATTTACACGTCTGAAACCTGAGAAAATTGGTTTGATTTCTTAAAAAAACAAAAACATAAAGTACAGGGTGGAAAAGAAATATTCTGAGGGGGGATTTTGAGATACTATAAAAAAAAACAAGGGAAAATATCCAGAAAAGCAGTTTTAGCAGTTTCTTAACTTAATTTTCTGTTTTTTGTTTTTTTTTTTAATTCTGTTTTTTACATTTTGTTTTTGTGGTTATTCTCAGATAATTTTTCTTGTGACTTTTTACCAATTTCTTGGTAAAGTTCCCAAGTTTTTAAAAGAAATCAGCCAATTTACTCAGGTGTCAAAGGGTTAAGGCCTTACTTTTAGAATAATGAATTCAATGCCTTTAAAGACCCTGAAAAAACAGACTTTGTTTGCAAGGCCTCAAGTCTGGAACCTTTCAGTTCAATTTTCAATATCCACAGGGTGTTATCAATGGCCATAGACAAAATGATAGACTGACAATTACCAGACCAAGTTTCTGAATGTGTGTGGGGGATCAGACACATCAGCTAGTGCAAATAAAACATTAGCTCACCAATTCATCTGGTTCCCAGATTTTGAGGGTCGCAGCAACCAACAGTCAAGCATAGAGACTGGATTATAAGCACCATTTCCAGCATTGACGCTCATCACATGCTGTTTACAGTCTGTTTACCTTCTCCTCATCCGAGGCGGAGTGCGTCGCCACATTGGTGGAGGAAGCATCCTGCGTGGAGGGGACAGCCTGCGGGGGGGAGGGCGCACTGTGGGAGTCAGTACAGCCGTGACGGTGATCTCCTGCCCGTCAATCTGACCTGAAAGAAAAACATCCGAGAAACTGGGAACACTGAAGGTTTGGCATGATATCAGAATTACAAATGAGGACATAAATTTTAAATATTAGTGTCACAAACAGCCTGCCAGCCTCTCGTCTCATCTTCACTGCTTTCAACAGTTACTCATTAATCTTACTTAACTGCTCTTAACAAGAACGTAATGCAATCTGTTCAATCTTCCACGTTCCTCCAATTCCTCTCACCTCCGTCCATGTGTTTCAGGGCCTTCTCCGCCTCCTCGGCTGTCTCGAACTCCACGTAGGCGTAACCTTTGGACAGGTGAGGGTGGATGCGGTGCATGGGCATTTCAATCATCTTGATCTTGCCGTAAGTGGAGAAGATCTCCTGGATGTGTTCCTTTAAAGCAGAAAAACATTTAGATAAACAGGATTTTTTTATATGGTGAATAAAATACATTTCAGCTCCTAGAAGGAAAAGATAAACTTTATAAAACAGCTTCAGGTAGTTTTCAGTTGCAAAGCTTCAAATTGTTCCTCTCTGAAAACATTAAACATTCCTCTGCTGAGGATGATGAGAATACTTACATGCAGGCTTAATGATTTTATTACAAATAAATGAAAACAATAACCTTCTTACATAACTCAAGTACTAGAGCTGAGTTATTTATCAGTCTTTTGGAATAACTCATGCATGTCTCTTCTTTCTTTTTTTCTTTCAAATGTTTTAAATTATGCTTGTGTGCAAACAAGGTAATGGAGCCTGTGAACATCACTTAGTGGGTTTCCATCTCTATTCCCTCTCTAATACTGTGTCACTAATTGTTTGCTGTTGGCTCATAACCTAATTCAAGTACTCGGCTCCGGCAAAATTAAAGAAGTATTTCACTGATATAAAGAAGGCTCTGACATAAAACTAGGCCTTCTCTGCAGTATGGAGGCCCAAATACATTTCAAATTGGTGCAACATGACCACAGAAAACAGAGAAAAAAAAGGATGCTTTTGCTCAAAAGGTAGAAAAACTTGAGGCATAATGGTCAAACAATGACCAGATGTTGATTTACAGTTAAACAGTAAGCTAAAACATGTTTCTGAAAACATATAAAACTCAGTAATTGAATCTTTAGCTTTACTGTTCTGCAACCATTTTTATTGTTAAGGAGGCAGTGTGGTGCCCACTTCCTGTTTACAAACTCTTGCCATTATGGCGTAACGTGCCCTCAGAATACCTTACTGACAACATTTTGGGCAAGAAATTGGCAGTGTAGTAAGATAATCTTGATAAATATTTGCAGAATGTAAAGCACTGTTCTTCTAAACACATGCTGTTTTGATAGTTGTTGTTTTGATTGCAAGCAATGTAAGCATCTCATTAGAACCATGACCTTAATTTGGGCTATTATGTCTGAGGAAAAATGTTGTTTCCTAAGACTAGAACTTAGTGTTGTCACAAAACTGCAGAAGCAGAAATAATGTGTTTTCATAACTTAGTGGTAAACCAAAGCAAGTAAACAGTTACCTAACAGCAGGCATTTCCCCCAAGTGTGTGTGTGAGTATCCAAAGCAAACAAACAGTTACTAAACAGCAGACATTTTGTGCTAGAGTGTGTGTGTGTGCGTATGTGTGTGCAAGCATGTGTAATTGTGTGTGAGCGTGCATGCGCGCGCGTGTGTGTGCGTGTGTGTGTGTATGTGTGTCGCTGTCAGAGAGAAGAGGGAGCAAGAAAGGAGCTGGTAACGGTGCATCAGTACTGCAGGAAATGAGAATTTAAGCTGTTTCAAATATTCAGAATCTATAAACTAATAAATCCATATTTCTGACAACACTACAAGAAAGTTATTTGTTGTTGCCTTTTGCTCTGTAGCACAAAACCTACATGAATCTCTCAAAAACTTTGGAAAAGGTTATCTAGTGAGTCGAGCAGCATATAACAGCAGCAGCATCTCCGTGAGCTGCCGTCCTGACATCAGTAGAGTAGTAAACAGGATTCGTACAAACAGGAACCAGTCACTTTCAAGAAAGTTTTCAAGCACCCATTTTTATTTTCAAGTATAAAATAATTTTCTCCACAACCATCTGTTGCAAGAAAATTGTGCAAATTTGTAACTGGAGCAAAAATGCTACCAGGGCGTAAAATCAACCTTTTATTAATTAACTTCTGCTTATTTACTGCCAAACTAAAACTTAAAACTCATGCTAACTGTTGAAACTACTCTGGAGCGAGTGTTTTGCAGGCGAGTGACGAGGTGAGTTTTTTTTAATGGAGGTGGTGGGGTCTTTCTTTATTTGTGTGCCCAGGGGCCCATTGTCTTGTAATCCTCCTATGGATTTGTTGCGCAAGAGCATTTGAAGCATGTAAAGTGCGCAAGTCTAACAGTCAGTTTTGAGTTAGCAGCCCTGCAGTTAAAAATGGGGACATTTCCGGGGACAGCTCCAGCCAGGGACAGGCCACCAAAAACAGGGACGTCTGTCCATTCTAAAATAATGGTTACGGATAGTAAAGTTACTGTAACAAGGCTTTTTTTTTGCCCAGAGGACATTACAGCTTGTTCTTGTTGTGGAGCTAATGATTCTACCCCCTGTCGTTTTTGGCTAACAAAGCTGTAATTATCTTCTTTGACTGCTCTACCATATGGAGGTTAGTGTGTCTGATAGACTGACACTCATACGGCATTATCAAATAACTGCAACCACAGCCGTCCTTTGCTTCCTAGTTTTCAAACTTAATCTAATACATTTCATAAAATAATGAATCATTCTGTTCTCCTGTGAATTATATTCAAGTACTTTTCAAGGTATTCCAGGACTTAAATATCTGAGTAGTGAATTTAAGTGTCTCAAACACCTCAAGCACCTTGTACAAACTGAGTAAAGCATTCACCTTGATAACATTTCTGGTCAGCCGGCCCAGGTAGACCTTGGTGGGTTTGGGTGTGGGGCTCCGACGTCGTCTGTCCCTTTCCTCCTTCTTCGCTGACTTTGACCTACGGTGACATTTACATTGTGATTAAAACTGTAATAATAAGTTGCTGTCTGGTGTTCCCTGTCTGCAGTGTGAGAGCTTGCAATGTTCCTCAGTTATAAATTACTGACACAACTTGCTTAATATTTAAGATGAATCCCATACTTGGAGCGTGATCGTCGTCTGTTGTTGTGGCGCTGGCGGCTGGGGCTGGGTGAGGAGGAAGAGGAGGAGGAAGAGGAGCGGGAGCTGGATGAGCCGGAGTGGCTGGAGGCAGAGGAGCTGGAGCCACTGGAGGAGCCTGAGCTGGAGCCGGAGCTGCTGCTGGAGCTGGAGCTGGACGTAAATGAGAGCAGGTTTTAGGACAGTTTATCTTAGACTGTCCAAAGTAGACGAGAAAGACAAACACTGTTGTGACCTGCTGTCAAAATCAGAAATTAAAACACAGCACAGTGCAGCTGGGTGTTAACAAATGGATAAGGACTGCTGAAATGAGACCACCTTTTGCCTAACATTTCCTTATCATCCAATGAAAAATGAACTGATATGGAAAAACAAGCAAATCTGTAGCATCTAGTATTACTTTCTGAGAACGGCCTCTGACCTGCTACTTCCACTGGAAGCACTGCGCCGTGTGCGGTTCTTCTCTCGACCCCGGTCTTTTTCAGCTCCCTCTTTTGTGGCTCCTGACTTCTCCTTACCTCGTTGTTTACTCTTGTCATCCTCCTTCCTCTTTGTTGGGGATGGCGCCCTGTTGAAGGAGAAGAGCGTTAACAAAAGTCAGGATTTAAGGCACTGGAGAAAACGTAACCGAAATAAAAATTTGACACTTTGATGACATTACAAAATGAAATGCAGGTATCTATGGCATCTGGTGTTTCCAAGCAGGAACATCAATACTAACTAGACGGCCTTGCAAGTTGCTATCTAGGATTTAAATACATAGGTATCTGATGTGGTCTAAAGTATTGAAGTAATAGTACTTTGTTAAAAGATTTAAGTATTGTTTGGAAGTATCTGCACTACTTTTTCTGTCCACTTTTAAGTCGGTGTACATGTTAAGAAGAAAAATACTTTGTTGTACCCAGAATTCTGACCACTTGCTTTTTTACAGCACTTACTTCTACTTTTACTTTCAATACCTAATCACATATAATAAAATTAATTTGGATACTTAAGAACAGTAAATATCAGAGACTTAACTTACTTCTACCAAAGTAATTTTTTTGATTAGTTATCCACAATTTTACTCAAGTATGGCTTTCAGTTACTTCATCCACCATATTGGTATATTGCAGTAATGATGAAAAAAATATATTTTGAAAATATGTGCATTATAAAAAATGTCAGACTGTTTACAAAGGGTAAAACGTATTATAGCTACACAACTACCTGTGCTTACCAGCACTGATTTATTAAAAAACAAAACAAACAAAAAAAAAACACAGAAGACTTTACATCGAAAGTATTGGAGTGCTATCCTGCCAGGTAAATTTCATATACATGGCATGAACCCAAATTTGCCAAATCATCCCCTTGTTGAAAAATTTAATTGAAAGATTTTTTTGGTCTGATACATTCTCTGGAGCTGGAATATTGAAGAATAAAATGTCTGCTATACATTGCTATAACCTGCTATTTCATTATGTGTCTACTATATGACTATGACATGCTATCTCTTTGTTTTTGTTTTTTTTCCTTTTTTTAATTGTTCAGTTTCCGTCTGTCACTTGTCTTTTTGACATTATGTTGTTTCTACGATGTCTGACTCCGCATTATTTACTTTTTCATTGAAAAGGGGGGTATTTGAATGCTGATTATTCATTTTAGTGTCCTTTGAAACTGGAAATAACAATTTAATTTCAATAACTTGCACCACACGCGGTAATACCGGCAGTGTCAGATCATTCAGAGACAGAAGCGACTGCTGAGAATTTCACTTGTCCCATAAATAAACCCATTGGGGATATATAAAACGAAATGGATCAATTTGCACTTAAAATATGCTAATGGGGTAAGTTAATTTGACGATGCAGCTGGACATTTTCTCCAAGTGGTTCAGAGAAATGCAACACATCGCCTCGGAGCATAATAATAACTCCATGTCACGATAATAAACGTTAGCTCAACAATCACTTGCCCCTGTTAGCATTCGCTAATGAGCTAATATTAGCTAAGCATGTTGCGCTCATACGCACACACGCGCCTGTTTAAAAACAGAATACTGTACGTTTGACATTACTACGTTGCTTTTTAATGTGCATACATTTATATTTTTTATGTAAACAACGCGAACCGGAGACGTTTACTCACATCTTTCCTCCCACTCAAGAGGGTAACAGTCGCATAAAGATGACGTAATGCTTGACATCAACCAATCAAAAGACTGAACGTACACACGCGACAGTGACAGTATTTTTGAACAAATAAGTTATCTATCTATCTGACTGTCGCTCTTATGAGGACCGTGGGACACAGAGAAGGACACATACTTCTCTGGGACAAGCCTACAGATGAACTCCGAAGGTGAGCCAGAAGAAACCAGGAAAGCATCAGACGGTGGCAGGATCCTGGCTTTGACTGTGTGCTGTGCTGCCATTGGAGGCACCTTCCAGTATGGCTACAATATCTCAATCATCAACGCTCCCACCAGCTACATCCAAAATTTCATAAATGACACCTACGTGGAGCGCTGGGGCATCGGCTTGGAGTCCCCACAGTTGACCCTAGTGTGGACCCTGGTTGTGTCTGCCTTCTCGCTGGGCGGGTGGCTCGGAGCCTTGCTGGCTGGGCCTCTGGCGGTCCGCTTCGGCAGGAAGAACTCACTACTTCTGAACAACTCTTTTCTGTTTGTAGGTGCCGTGTTGGTACTGACATGCCAGGTTGCCAGATCATTCGAGATTATCATCTTGGCTCGTTTCCTGGTAGGGGTGAACTCAGGTGTGAGTATGAACGTCCAGCCGATGTATTTTGGGGAAAGTGCTCCTAAACACCTCCGAGGTGCTGTGGCCTTTTCCTCCGCTGTTTTCACTGCTTTTGGGATTTTCTTGGGTCAGGTTGTGGGACTCACTGAGCTGCTGGGTGCAGAGCCTCTTTGGCCCTACTTGCTAGCTAGTAACGCTTTGCCAGGGTTGATCCAGCTCCTTACCCTACCCTGGTTCCCTGAAAGCCCCAGATACCTCCTCATTGACAGGGGAGACAGGGAAGCATGTGTGCGGGCGCTGGGAAGGCTTCGAGGTGGGGAGGCTCCTGTGTCAGAGATGGAGGAGATGCTTCAGGAGCAAGAGGAGCAGCAGCAAAAGTCTGCAGCCTTAAATTCAGGATCTGCAGCTCCTGCCAAGACGCCCTGGTCCCTGTTTAAGGATTCTGACCTGCAATCGCAGCTCAGAACAGTCATGGCTGCCAGTAGTGCCATGATGCTCTGCGGCAATGACTCCATCTACTTCTACGCTTCTTACATCTTTCTCGAAGCGGGAATACCACCAGAGAAAATCCAGTACGTCACCATCGGCACAGGAGCATCTGAGCTAACTGCTTCTATACTCAGCAATCTACTGATTGAACGTGTAGGCCGCAGGTACCTTCTTCTGGGAGGGTACAGTCTGATGTCTTGCTGGACTGTTGTCTTTACTGTAGCTCTTACCCTCCAGAGTCACAGGGTGGCCGGGATGGCTTATCTCAGCATGGCGTGTGTGTTCGCTTACATTCTCAGCTTTGGGTTGGGCCCAGCAGGGGTGACGGGGATCTTACCAGCCGAGATCTTTGACCAGGCAGCTCGGCCGGCAGCGTACATGGTGGCTGGCTCTTGTATGTGGATAAGCCTGTTTTTGGTGGGAATGCTGTTCCCCTTCATCGTCAGAGGCCTGGGGAATTTCTGCTTTCTGCCATTCTTGGCTGTGTGTTTGATGTCAGCTTTGTTTTTGGGGTTCACTCTACCAGAGACTAAAGGGAAGACACTGGCTGAGATTACTGCAGAGTTTGATAGAAAGAATGGTGTGAAGAAGGAGAGGCCAGACATGCAGGTAGATGAGCCCGTTCAAGATAATTACCAGCTTGGTAAAGCCTGCTCCTTTGCTACACTGATGCCAGATCCTGATCTTGACCAAAAGAATGAGACTGAAATTTGACATCCTTCAGGAAAAGTGTATACAAATCTAGGAAACCAATTGCCTTGAAAAAGGTCAGTAAATATTACTAATAATATATTCTTACTTTATGTTTACCAGTACATTATATCTAATTGATAGGTATACTTAAAATGTTGTTGTATTTACATCATTTTGTGAAGTTAAACTTAAAAATGGCATGTGAAATAATTCGTTCTTTCTCAGCGATAGCAGCTGCAGCAAATCGTTGGTCTGACTTAACTGAACAGTCATGTTTATTCTGTAAAGTTTAGGAAACTGATTGTGTTTGATCAATATCACAACAAAGAACAATTAGTTCGCAGGATTATTTTCATTTTAACAAAATTCCATTCTTCGCATCTTAAGGAAAGACTAGTGTTTGTAAGAAATTGTACAATCAAAACAAATTCATAAAACATCTAAAAAAAAAAAAGAAACATTCAGATTAATTATTTGTCTTTGACTTTGACTCCATGCGGTCTTATTACAAATATCGATGTCAATCAAGCTTCAGCCAACTTGCAAAATACACAAAACTGTTCATTTAAGTCCGACTAACTTGATTTGCTGAAAAACTTAAGTTAGTATCATTTACAAAGATGAAGTTGATTCACTAGTCATTTTTAAGTTGCAACAACTGCACAAATCTAAGTAAATACAACTAAAATTTAAGTTGAAATGACAATTATGTATGAAATATACATGAATTAACAACAAACAGTTATATTTACTCACCTTTATCATGGCAATCGGTTTCCCAGATTCATAAAAGTGAGATCAGCTTGTGAGTTTATAATGTAAATGGAACAGGCAGTGCCTTTGTTGCATCTTTATGCACTTTCAGTGTTGGATAGATCACTCCAAAGGTGAAAATTGAAGAGTCCTATTTATGAAAGGTGTTCTCTGTGTAATGACAGAGACTGAGAATGACTCATTATTTAATTTAATTTTGTAAAAATTAATTTATTTTTTATAGCTATATCCTTCTCAACACATTTGAAGTGAGAAATAAGTAATGCAGTTGCAGCTTTAACAACAGCAAAACTACCAAGTCGCATTACTTCCCAAATACACATATTTCCCTAAAATGTTACTATTAAAAACTCCTTTTCATACACAGTGATGTAGTTTTGCTGTTGTGAAATGCAGCTCCCTTTCACCGCAATTTATCAAGAATTTTTGGATTCCTCATTCACTTAGTTAGAAATTGTCTTTCATAACTCACTGAAAGACTTATCTGTTATTACTAACAATATGGCCACATAAAGAAAGCATCCGGTTACATCATGATCTTTTTCCACTTGAAGGCTCTTTAGGAGCACAACACTGTAACTGGAAGGTGAATGATTATCTTATGAAGAGCAGCATTCTGTTAAAATGTCCTCTCAATCTCTAGGGAAAGTACTGGAAGGACTACTGTACTTAATTTTTAACTCGTTTCCATCTCCCTTTTTATTCAGTACTCCCTGCTTTACAACAGTTAAAAAGCAACGTGATAAACATTACTAATTGAAAAGAAACATTCCCAGACCTGCATAAAACTTGAATTACCCCAGTCAGTTGATATTTCTTATAATTATCATATGTTTTCACCGAATTACATGACTTTGATCAACGTTTGTACCTTTGTTAATTTAAAAGGATAGTTCTTTTTTTTTAAGTGGGGTTGTATACAGTACCTATCCATATGCATCATCTTACATACAGTAGATGTCAGTTGGCAGTCTGGAGAAGCAGGCTAGAGTCCGGCATGGAAGTTAGGCAATGTACTGCTGTGGATGGGTCAGTAACAAAACACATTTTACTTACCTAAAAAAACATTATCATTTTACGTGTACACCATATGGAGAAGATTTTCACTGCTTTACCTTTCTGGTGGCTAAATTTTTTTTTGTTGCCGACCTCCATCCAAAACAGCACATTTCTGAGCTCACATGTTGGATTCCAGGCTGCTTCTCCAAACTGAAGGCGCGCTGACTGACATCTACTGTTTGTAATACACTGTCTAAGGATAAGTACCCCAAACAACCCCACTTTTAAAAATTTGAGCTATTTCTTTAAGGTTTCAAGGAAGCAGTCAAACTGATTATATACCTAAAATGTAGCTGCATAACTGATATTCACTTTAACTCTCTGAAGGTCTTGACCTTAGCAGAGGTGTTTGCAGCAGACTGGGTAATCATTTGAATTACATGTACTAAAGGATTGTTCACTCTGATTCAACACTTCTGCACTCGGTTGATAACAGTACTTGTTTATTGTGTAATCTACTTTGTGGACATGTCCGTCCAGCCCAGTGACCCATGCTTGTGACATTTTACACTTGATCGTGATCTCCCTGATGTTTCTTTATTTATACGTCAAACAAGCCGTATTAGTCAGATTCACACCCAAGGTGGTTTTCCTACCGGTGCTACTAACAGCATGATTCCATTTCATCACCTCTTGAGATGTTTCCTGTGAATACTCATGCACTGAATTTTCGAATGCAGCTCTGCCAAACAGCCAGTAGATGTCACCAATGTTTTGTTTTGTTTTTTGTTTTTACTAATAGTCCAAATTACCGTCTCTTATTCCCTGAAAAAGTCAGGTAAACCCTTGCTACTGTAGCACATCTATTCTGTGCACTGTGAATGAAATGCTGCTATTGCATGACGCTGTCTTTCCAAAACATGCTATGACAATCCTCTGATTGTACGGATACTGTAAAATCTCACTATATGATGTTTAGGCTTTATTTTGTAAGAATATTCATTTTGCACCTATTTAATGGTATTTAAAATAGATATACGACTGACCGTAAAATTAAATAAATAAAAAACCAAAGTGCTGACTACGCCATCGTCATTGTGATTTGGTTAGGTTGACTTATTCCGCCTGTCTGATCCAACTGCTTTCTTAATTACATTAGTTCCCTCCTCAGCGCTTTCATGCAACTGCTGCAACCCACTCCTATTAAATCTGTCAGAGTAACGCTGTTTATTTATGGAAACAAGTGCTGTTTGAGAACATCTCACTCTAAAGTGGGGCTAAGGTTCAAGTGCGCTGCTTCATAGGACTCTATTACATCATTTCAATGTCTCCTGGCTGTTTGAAATGCAACTAGATGACAGAAAAATTGGATTTATATTCAAGTGTGTGTGCCCTGACTAGAATAGGTTTTGTGTGAGTCAGAGCTGCTGTGAAAACACTCTTGCTGGCCTTCAGTTTGGCCTCCAAAATCAACAGGCCTTTTCTTGTGAAGGAAAACAAATAGTCTTCCTGTTTCAGTTGTCGGATGATTTAAAGATAAAGTTGATTATCCACTAGCAAAACAGGTTACACTTCAAACATACTGTAGTCCTTAACAGATGGACCAGACAAAGAGAAATATTTAAACCCATTCACACACAGTAAACTGTTATCACACACTGGGCTGTTTTTAGAGCTGACGAATGATTTGATGGATTCTGTGTTTACCAGAGCTTTGGGTTATAGTTTAACCTCTTTAAGGACATCAAGGGTTTAACATACATTTAAAAAAATGAATCCTTTCAACCGTGGGAGAGACAGCATGACATTTATGGCTTGAAATCTCTCACCAATCTTGATTTCTTTGACTATGGGAAAATTACAAAATATGGTAATTCGCTTTTTTACAGCTGTCTGGTTAATATGATAGTACAACCACGGAGATATGTACAACTGGAGAATGCAAAACGAGGCAATGAATTAGCATTTTAGCGTTTCTGGTTCCCTTGACCACGTGTTTTTGAAGCCCTGACGAGGACCGGTAGTGGTCGAAACATGTTTTTTAATGGTTTAGCCACTACTTTTGGAGTGCCTGATTTTCCTTCCATTTAATTCAAGAAACCCACTGACTTTGAGACGAGGGAACCAAGAGTGCAGAAATGCAAGCTCATTTCCTGGTTTTAGGACTTGTGTTACACTCTATAGCCTAACACTTAAAAACAGTTAGCTTAGCCTAGCAAGACTAAAAGCGGGATAACAGCAAGCCTCTGCCCATCGGTTAAAAAAAAAACCCTCTGCCTTCCACCACGCCATAACTTTTTTAAATTTTCTGCTAGGTGCCAAAACCAATAGGCTGAACCTCTATGCTCCATTGCTCAGTGTACTTTGCTCTTTGGTTAATCCTAATGAAGTTTGCTGACTCATTTTGTTACAGCCATTTAATCATAGTTTCAATTAATCAGTGTAGCCCGTTTAATACATTGCAAGTCTGAACCTTAATTTTTAGCATTTTTACAACCTGCACATACTATATCATATAGTGATACTATATCACTATATCATTTTAGTGCAATTTGCAGCCAGTTCTCCTTTGGTTTTCTTTTCAAGTTACCTTCTTAGCACCAGCTTTTCCTTTTTGTTTTTCTTTACATCTTACATACAGTGCAGTACAGTACAACTCAGCAGGATGCCTGTGATTTCTCAACAGGTCAGGTTTGTGTATGACTGAATCTGTATGGGGTGCACTTGCACATTTACTCCTATACTGTAGAATTAAATTGCCACTTGACAAATCAATGTTTAAGAACACGAAGACAGCCTGTGAGTGTGAGTGCACAGGTCTTTGTACCAGTCCAATGTGGTAACAGTCCGTTGAGATTTTACCCAGCCCTCCCGCTGTCTGAGCCAACAGTTAGTCTATAAAATAAACTTTTCTTTGAATGTCACTTTCTCTCAGTGAACTTAAAAAAAATGTACCCAGAACTCAATATCCAAAGCCTTTCTCAGACTCACACACAAAAATAAAAAAAAAAGTGGCAGTAGATATGACATTTGAGTTTTAAATTTTGACATTTAAGTAGGACAATGGCCTTAGGCTCTGTCATTATTTGAAAATGGATGAATGGTTTTTGTCATAGTGTTGGAGATGGCAGACTATACTGTATCATATTTGACATACAGCTTGATGTGAGATTTGTGATGCACTGGTTCAAAGAGGTGCACCTGTTATTAATTTCTATCTACTCCGAACATTTCTGGTCCCAGATGGGGCTTCAGTGGCCTTGGTGAAGTGGCTGGTAAAAGGAAGTCATAAGGAGCGATAGGGCACGTTTCATCTTGCTGCATATTTCTTTGCGTCTTCCTCTTCAAATATAGAGTGCGGGTTTCTTTTGGCAACCAGAAGTGGAGTGCAGAAAAACTGGGGAGTTAAGAGCCCTACCTTTGATCCTACTTCTATGAATACACAAAGAGGACAGGTATGGAGGCCAAAAAATTAGTCATTCACGAATAAATAAATAAAACCGAAATAAATAAAAGAAAGAATAGGTGAATTCTAAAATAAATAATGCATAAGTAAAGGTAAACAATTAAACAGGACAAAAATAAATACTAGTCTAAGTAGTTGTACTTGGGATGTTTGTTTTGGTAAATTTTGCTAAATAAATGAAATCAGACTGGGGGGGGTTTGGTTGAAGAAACATTTTATTATTACAATCAAAAATTGAATTTTGAATTTGAATTTGAATAGAAGCAAAAGTCTCCCATATAAAAATAAAGATGAAATAAATAAAGCTAAAATAAAGGGGAGATTCTCTATCAGTTGCAGGGTTTTTTTTTTTACACATTTATTTATTGATACTTAAGTAATTTTTCATTCTTCATACCTGAGAGAGTAAGGCAAGGAAATTGAGATACAACATGATTCGATGCCCCCGCCAAAAAAGGAAAAAGAAAACTGCAGAAAGAAAATAATATCAGGTATTATTGTCTCCCCGCCTCTTGAGTGTTGTGTGCGTCTACATCCATATGCAGTGGACAAGAATAGTTTGCATAATAAAAGAGGTGATGTCTCCATGTGCCCCTTTGCAACAAAACAGGCTGATGATGCTATTATGGACTTGCCAGACAGCCTCATCATCACCATTGTTTTCGTCGCAGGCTGGCCTGTACCTCCGATGTAAGCAGATATCATGGAGTCATTATTACTGTTTGACCCTTTGTCTTGGGAGGGGAAAAACAGGGAGAGGCATGCACTTCTGTGCCAAGTTATTGAACAGCTGAGAGTACAGACAACAAGACTCACTGTTGTCCACCTTGTATATGAAGGTTAACCTCAAGTTCTGATGTTAAATTGCTACCGCTTTATCCTGGACTTGAGTGCTGAGATTTAGTGCCATATGATGCTCTAGGTTAGGGCTGCCCAAACTGTGGCCCACGGGCCAAAGGTGGGCACCCCACGCTCAAAGTGGTTCCAGCATGACAAAAACATACTCATGCACTTTGAATTTATTTTTTATAGTGGATGAGTCTGAAATTTTTAGGGACAAAAACACCTTGAAAAAGAAAAGTTACATATATTTATTTGTACATTGGCTTTCTGTCCAGGGGTGAAATGGGAAGATCAAAATCAGTCTTGTGTCTGCTCTAAACATGCTCCAATCAATACTTTTATTTTAACAATAGATCAACTGAGTGAAAATGTGAAAGGGCTTGCTTGCAGTTTATGTTGCCCCACCATCTCTTCCTGTTGTTCTTCCAGAGTATTATTCAGCCCGTCATTCTGTACTGTTCCACCTGCCTCTTTAACATGTCTTCTGTCACTAACAGGCCCAAAGTCACACGCATAACCAACACCGATGCCAGGATAATTGGTATCTTCACACCCAACCTCACAGAGCTAAACGTCAGGGCCATTGCACGCATTGCCACTTCAATGGAACAAGACATCACTCACCCACTCAATCTCCATCTCACCCTATTGCCCCCTGGGCACAGATACAGAGCACTGAGGTGCAGAAAGTCCCACAGAGCTCGATCCCTGCGGCCATAGCTGCCTTTAATAATAGGCCTCACTGAACAGGCCTGAGTGTGTGCCCCTGTCTGTGTTGCTACTGTGCTGTTTGTCCATGTTGGTTATAGTGACTTTTACAAAGAGGTTGCGCAATAGGGCTATACTGAAGTCTCTCCTTTCTGACAATGCAGGAAAAAATCATCTCCCCTCTGGGACAAAATTACAAGTCTCCAACAAGGATTCATTTAATTTAAGATTAGCTCTAATAAGAATTTAGTAGGGTTTAAATTAAATTAACTGTTTAAACAGCTGCTTTTCTATAACCTAAATTCCACAGTTTTGCTTGTTAGAAAAAAAAGTTGCTAGCTTAATGGTACTTGTGGTGGCTTAGCAGAGAGGCCGAGCAAATATGAAAAAAAGATCATTTTTATATTATCAACTGCAGCTGTAATCAGTAAAACAACCTATGGGGCTTATTTTGTCCATTAATAAAAACCACAAAAATAGCTGCAAACCAAAAACATTATCATTCCAACTCTAGTAAATACATTTTCAGTTTGCAAAGCATTCTGTACTCAATTTTAATTATTAACGACAATTAATATTTTTTTTCCATGAATAATTAATCTGGAAAGTAAAATAAACAACAATTTTTAAAATCAAATGGTGACAGAGTGCATAAAAAAGCAATAAATAGAAGTTTTGCATCAAAAATGATTCCTGTGGAAGGATCCCGCTGTACCCCCCTACTGAGATTTGGGCTAAGCCCCCAGTGTCCTGAAATTCTAGAACCTCCAATGTGCAAACATGTGATTTGCATCCAAAATCAGAGCCTCAGTGTAACTGTATTGTCTGTTTTTTGGGGGGTTTTTTTTATTCTTGTTTTTTTCTTAGCATTTGCAGTTATCCATTGCATTTCTTTATTTACAGTGACTGGTCAAATATTCAGGAGGCAGGTATTCTGGTGTGGTTCTGCTGCTCTGTTGTCAGTCGCATCCTGACAGGAACCCTGGGATGTGACCAGTAAGCCATGTGTCATAAGACCTCTGTCCCGATGTGTGTTGTGAATGTGAAACACTGATTTTTTTAAGTAATCAACAACATTGATTTGTGCTGCAGATGTTTGTAATAAAGACTCTGTTGGTTTGGTACTTTTTGTTTCTGTATGTTAAACCAGGCTTGTGGAGAAGTCTCATGATAAAGTTGCTCTTGCTATGTTAGCCATATGTGAAAATCGTGTAATATTCTGCATCTAATAACAAGCATTTTCTATCTATTATGCTGAACCAAATGCAAGTCCATTTTGTGTCTACTTATAAATTCAAATATAATGAATCTCAAAAAGGAATTTAGATGTTTATATGCACAAGTTAGGATAAAATATGTGCAGTCTTACCTCATCACATGAGAGCCACTATCATTAGCCTTCAGCTACATGGAGTGCCAAAACCTGTAATAGTTTTGGACTTGTCTTGCAGGTGGCCTTTGGCATATTGACAAATTCATTTGCAGGTGGAAGCAAAGGAGAAAGGTTACAGTCACTCTGTAACAGCATCAAAAGGAGTTCAGTTCTCCCTGCCGAGCACTTCCTATCCCAGGATAGCCCTTGCTGGCAAACTGTGCTCCCATTACTGCCTGCTGGTAAAATGTATATATAAATTTACAACTGGAGCCCTATAAGGAGTAAAGAGATTTTCCTTTTTAGAGCTGAAACTTCTCCTGGTTAGAAATCTTTCATCGTTAATTGTTCAGGAGTGTTTTTTTTTTTTTTTACTAGGAGCTGGATTATCTGCAGAGATCTCCTCCTCTCCAAGTCAAATGGACCAAGTGAGTAAAACCAGTAAAAACACCAAATTAAATACTTTCATGTTACAAATCAATGTTTTTACAACACTGTTGCAGATGGTTGCATGGTTGCAGTGGCTGATGCAAAAACATGAATGGCTATATCTAGAGCCAGTGTTTGGTTTGTCCTTCCCCGCTGCAACATGGTGATCTCCATAAACAAGGACTTGTCTCTTATGCAGTTATAGAATCTCATTTTAAGGTAAGGGAAATAATTCTCATTTTCAGTCCTACACACTGTGCATTTAAATAAAAGCAACATAGACCTACATGTACCACAAAAAAAGCGTAAGGCTGATAAAACTGTGTTGCCTCATTGTAGATCAGGCCCTCAATGATTTTGACCCTCTTCAAACCCAGCCCTGCCATTAAGAGGTCCTGTTCCTCTTGATGAGAAGGTGTAATGCCACTGTTACTAGGTAACAGATATACCGACGAAATGAAAGATCTCCACACTCTGTGGATTTGGAGGGGTTTAGCAGAGAGACTCTGCTTTCTTTCACCTATGCCATTTATTTAGAGCATGACTGGAAGGATTACTTGTTTGAAATGTAGTGGTTCTACACTACTTCCTAATTTCATGTGTGTGAATGTGAGTGTGCATGTGTGAAAGCGAGAGAGAGCATTATCTCTCAATTACTGCAAAAATGTGTCTGAATTTTGCCTGTTAAAAAACAACTTATTTTGACTTCCAGAGGCTACTTTATATGAGACTTTGGATGAAAGAAAGCATTGTTACATTTATTGATCTCCCCTGTCATTCCATTTGGATGCAAGTCCTTTACATTTTTACATTTCCTTTACATTTAACATTGAAATAATAAAAAGTTGGGGGTTGCAGTTGTTGTTGGATGGTTTGCAAGCCCACATTTCACTCCTTACAGTGATTGACTCTGTGGCCTCTTGTGTCTGAATTATTAAATGCAAAATGATTGTTATTTGAATATAGCTGTAATCAGAAACTGTACCCAAATTGATATGGAAAAATGTGCCCATTTTCCAGTTAAGTCCCCACGATTTATTGTCTCCAGGGAGCAGCTACAGAAATTGTCATAAGATGACATCATCGCCACAGTTCACTTCTCCATTACCATTCAGCTTAATGAGCTACTTTTCAAGATCAAATAGAATCTCTATCAGCTCTATCTAAACAATGAGGTCTCCTAGAAAATTATGGATTGCTTTCTCCTGGCGGAGTGAATCTCTTTGCCATAACTGTCACTTAGTTTAATAATGTAACAGGCTGGACTGCCATGAAATTTAGAGTGGTTATAAAACTGCCTGAAGCTATGTCTGAAAGATTTTAGTGGACACTGTAGCAAGTATTTTTCATCACCAAGTATCATAAAGACATACAGTTGAAATCTGTTTAAAGACCGATTTAGCACCAGGAATGAGCCTTAAAACCATGAAATGAGTTAGCATTTCAGCACTCCTGGTTGAAGGTTGAAGGTTGAAGGTTTTTGAATGGGTTTTTGATTAGATGTCCAAAACAAATTCTGTGGTTAACACAAGCTATGAGATTTCAAAGTTTTACGCCACAACATAAAATGCATCACTAAATATACCACTTGCAAACTTTGAAGCTTTTATGTGTCTTGTAAAAAGGCAGTTGTTAACAAGTGGCTAAATGAGACCACATAACGTCGTCAAGGTGAATCGCACCAAAGTCTTTGTGGTGGTGTTGTTGAGTCATGTGACTGTAATTCATTTATAGCCTAATGTTAGCTTATTACTTCAGATGATTGCATTTAGGCTTCAAAACTCCTACAAGTGTTGTTCATTTGTGAAGATTATCTTATTGACAGACAAAGCAGTTCTTGTTTGCTAGACAGGTTGTCTCAGCAAATAAAACATGCTAATGATATTAGCATAAGCCTATAACATTTTAAAATGCATAAATGAGCCTGTGTAGCAGCTAGCAGCGTTTCCCTTTATTTGCAAGAAGTCGGGAACAACAGCAACGTTTAACAAAAGAAATGTTCGACTCCCATCAAAACTCACAAGGTTCTCCGAAAAAATAATTGCCCAATTTTCACTCCCGTTTTTATTTTATAATTTGCCTGATGGACTTGAATAAGTGAATAATTGACCGTTTATTACTGTTGTCAGGAATAATGATTCATCAATGCAAACGATTTGTTTTTTGGCCAAATTTGACGTGTTTGTCCTGTATAATGTGTTCAAGAACCACCAGAAATCTGAAAATCCAACAATATTTTCTGTTTATATTGTTTCTGACGATGATAAATGGCATAGTTTTGGCGTTATTTTTTGTGATTTTAGAGGAGATATTTTAATGATGAGACATGTAGATTAAATGATTTTAATTAAATATTACTATTTTAAACTCAGATTTGGTTTTGTTTTTCTGACGGGAGCGTATGTCCCATATAATGTCCTCAAGGACCACCAGGTATCTGAAAATCCAACGATAATTTATGTTTTGTAGTTTCTGTCTATGATAAATTGAATTACTTTGACGTTATTTTTTGTGATTTCAAAAAAGAGATTTTGATGATCATCTGGGCCATTTAAAAAAAAACATGAAGATAAAATATATACAAAATAAAGCCATTTAAAGTTGAATGCCCCTCCCCAGTTTTTTCCCCAGTGCTTAAAAAATTATTTGACATGCCTCACTCTTTTTGCACCACCCCCTGCCCTCTCATAAATAATGAACACTCCCTAAAAAAGGCTACTTTGTGGTGGCTTTATTCTCCTCTCATTTTATTGTTTCAAAGCTTTGTTTCCACTGATGGAAATGGTTTTCAGATTACAGAAAATACAGGATGCTTGCATCGCCATGACGTGTAGTTACATTGATGAGGTGCTTGTCAGGTAGACAATGGTGTCAATGAGGTATAAACCCTACCATGTAATTTGGCTCTTTCTCATGGCAACAGGACATCCAAATGTGCATTTTTAGATCAGAATAAGAGTTGCTCAAGTTAAGATGCATGAAGTTTTAAACTTGATCACATAGCACTATACCACCTAGAAACTGTGTGTGTGTGTGTGTGTGTGTGTGTGTGTGTGTGTGTTTGTGTTTGTGTTTGTGTGTGTGTGTGTGTGAGAGAGAGAGAGAGAGAGAGAGAGAGAGAGAGGACAACACTTTTATCAACAGCTCTCTTTCCTCATGGCCTTGATCTGTGTATCTGACAGCAGTTGTGTCAGGAGGCATTAATCAGGGACTTTAGGGAAAAAGTAACCTGATTTAACCAGCACATTGATTTCCTGATGGCCTTATTGACCTCTGATGAAGACCAAAACAGATAAAAATAGGAAGAGAAAATGAAGATAAATGAGGAAATAGAAAACAGAACAAAAAATAATAGAAAAAAAACAACCCATAAAAAGCCATTTTCCTAAATGTCACCGATAGATGAAACACCGACAGATGAATACTTTGCGGGGCTACTAAATAGACACTTACTCACTCACACAACATGACTGACACCCATGGGAGGTCCAAAGCAATTCGGGGGGACATGATTGATGCCGTGCAGCCATGGAAAGGGGCAGGCACAGCAGGGAGGCAGCTCTGAGGGCAGTCCCCCTGTGGGCTCCTCTGGATATCTCGACAGGATGATGGAGAAAAATCGCCTTATCACTCTCGCTCATCACCTCACTGGGTGAGAACACATTTAACAGTGAATGAGAGCCATTGCAAACATAATGAGGCACCTGGCAAGCACTCTAATAGCAGACTTTCATCCAATTTGGCCATAGCTGTCATCAGCTCGACATAACAGCGAGTCGGTATGGAGTGAGAAAAGTGTTTTCTGGGGGGCCCATATGTGTTTGTCTCTGCTTTGGCATTGTCGTGATGTTTTGTATTTACATATTTTTTGTGATGTAGCTGATGTTTTAAACCAGAATACATGTGTACTAAAAATTTAGTATGCACATTTCCAATACGTTTTAATGCAATTTTCACTTCTTTCAAATCTGGGAAAATTCACTTGACAGCAACTCAACTCTTTGAAACCACTGGCTTGATTGCTTTCAAAAACATGAGAAGAAGGCAATGGGCAACTTAAGATAAAATGCCTCCGAAATGAGTAAGAAAAAAGTACAAGAAAATTGCTTGAACATTAGTAACAAAAACAAAAAACAACAGAGAAACAGGGAAATTTAAAAAAAAACAAAAAACAAAGAAACAAACAGAAAAAAACAGGGAAATGCCCTAAAAAATTGCGTTTTTAAAAAATTATATTTTAAAATATCTGCAATTCTGTAAAATAAAATATAATATGTATATAAAATGTATTGTCATTAGAAATGTAATTCTCTAAAAATGTTCCCTAAACATTCCCTCTAAACCTACTAATTTCTTTAAAGTTATGGGACAATTCATACCAAGCTGCTCATTGCCTTTTTTCTCATTTATCTATTTTCTTTCTTCTAAATTTAAAATCTAAATCTAAATTTTTTGAAAGAAAATGCACAAAAAAATTGCATGGGGTTCAAAAGTTTAACCCTTTGAAAACTGATAAAACAGTTTTATTTCTTTCAAAAACATGGGGAGAGGGCGATGGGCAACTTAGGAAGACTTGGCCCAAAAATTAGAAAGAAATTAGAAAATTACCTAAAAAAACAAGCAAAGAGAAAAAGTAAAGTAAAGTAGTAAGTAAAAATCAACAAAAGAAAAACAAAGGAAAGAACATCAAATTTAAAGATGTACTGTGTTGAAGAAGAGATATAGCACAGAGGAATATAAGTGTGTTTTGTTTGATTTTTTTTTTTTTTTTTAACTCAGGCAAGATATGACACTGCAGTCAGACTTGATTGCCACCTAGATTTGCTAGAAAACAACTGTATTTTGCATTTTTGCCAGCAGGGCGCAGCCATCTATCAAAATGTTAGCTGGTGACATCATTGGGTTGGTTGGCTTCTATGAGCATTGAGAATGACATAGTATTTGTGATTGCTTTAATAGTTTTAACTTAATAAGAGTTGATACCACAGAGGTTGAGAGTTTTGATGAGATACAAAGAGCCAAAGTTTAAAAACCACCTGCCTTTTTGAGCCAGTAAGACCAAATATAGTGATAAGACCTACTCCCATGGAGTTGGTCGTCAGCGGAGAAAGTGAAGAGCTGCCTTACCTTGAGTGACGTTACATTCAGTGTCAGGTGTCTGCGGCTGACAACCCGCACAAAACACTTCTCCACACCAAATCAAAGAATAGCTACATGTAGGCACAAAATTTGTGATTTTGATACAGCTGGTTTTAATAAAGAGGTATTGGCAGATATATTTTCTATATTTAGCCTGTTTATTTTGTGATTGTCCCTCAGCTCGCTTGCCTCGACACTGCTCTGTTTTATTTCTGTCTGCAGAGGCTGGACCTGAAGGCAGCACAGTCAGTGACACGGGACTCAGCTGGGCCTACAACTTGGATAAGATCTCTACAAACAGACTCCTGTGGCATTCATTTTTACTCAAAATCCATGCAGCGCGCACTCACATCATTGTACTATTTTCTGCAATTTTCAACAACAAAAAATATTTATGAGAAAATATTTTTGCACAACTTGGAATTTTTACTTCTGTATATAATGACTTGTTTCTTCACTACTTAACTTTGAGAGTTAAGTCTACAAACATTAATCATTTTAATTAACATAAGTTTGAATTTGTGATTGTAAATTCCAAAATAATTTGAAGTAGACAAATTCATTTAATGACACAGACTTCTTTAAACATAAATTTTATTTAATTTAATTGATTCTAAGATTTTACAGGGTAGAGATGTCTGGTCAAAGAGGAGGAGGAGGAGGAGAAGGTTGGTTTTCCTCACAACAAAGGAACACACTCTATATTTTTCTTAATATTGACATTTTTACAGTTGTGGATTGGTATTAATAGTTTGCCTGTGATGTTGCAGTCTCATACTTTCCATGCTTTAATACATGTACACATAGTCTAATTATGACACAATGGGCCCCTGGGCCTGGACATGTGGGAGGCCCCCTTTGTGTGTAATGTCTTACTTTGTGCATGGCTGGTATTTGTAAAGACAAGCTTAGATCATCCCTCTCATCACCTCGTGTATGCATTAGCTATCCCTGTACCAGCTCATTATACACTACACTGAGCAGACACCAGGCTGTACACACACTCATTATGGTTTTTTAGCAAAAATAACAAGTAAAACTAAAGTGTTGATGTTTGGAAATTATCCTCTACTTCTTGTAAACTGACTGCCTACTGAGTTCTGTGTTACTGTGTCTGTAGACCAAAAAAAGGCAAATTTGTCATGGAGACATACCAGCTGAGGAAACATTAAGAAATAGATGAGTCTGAAATGAGGTTCACAGGTTTCACTTTGTCATGTAGCTCATGTGCAATGTAAATAAGAAAAGAACCAATTTTTTATAACAACAAACAAACAAACAAACAAGTAAATGGCCTGAAAAAAGAGCTTAAAATAATAGTAATTCTGTAAAATGTTTTCATAAATGATAATGATACTTATAAATGCAGCTCCCAATAGAGTAAAAAAATAAATAAAAATCAGAATCTAACAACTTTTTGCAGTTTGTGGGAAATGTATTGCAAAGTTGTTTATTGCCCTTTTGTCTCATTTTTTTCAAAAGAAAGGGAAGCCATTTGCCATTTTTCAATCAAGGTTAAAATACTTGTGAAGGCCTCTAAACGGAACACAAGAAAAGTGAGTTCCATCCATCCAGTTTTCAAAGGGTTAAAGGCACCAACAATAACTATATCAATTATTATAAATATGTAGCTGCTGGGACACTTAAATCTGCTCCCAAGTACCTTTACATTGACTTTTTCTTGTAGCTCATTTATTCTGGGTTTCAGTTAAAAATAAATAAATTTTATGTTTAACATAAATAATGTTTTCAAAGGTTTTAAGCATGTTCAGCTCAGCATAAACACATTCTGCAGCTTTAAAAAGTGTGGTTGCGGCATCAATCAGACTACAACCTATTTGTGTAATTTTTTAAAGTGTATGTATTAGGTTAGTTACGCTGCTGTCGAGTTTTTCTGAAATGTGATTGGTTGGTGGGCGGGTGCTGGAGGGAAGCGTATGTGGTAGAGCGAGCGCTCGAGCGATGGCGGTCAGCGAAGCATGGAGATACGGGAAAGGGTTCGGAAATGTAGTAAATTATGAGTAAATTCGGTAGTTGTGTTTGCAACTCATAGTGCTGTAGAAAAGAGAGTGTATTGAGACTGCGGGCGAGTGAAGAGCCGGGTGTGTTTATGTTGTGGGTAGTAGTAGCCGATACTGTTTGATTAGCCTCTCGAGCTAACTAGCATGGCTGCCCAGGAGGGATGTTCTGAACTGCCCAGGTAGAGCTCCAGGTGACCGGGACAAAGCCTGGCAGCTCCGCTGGCAACGACAGTTTTTTCCTGCCTGTTCGCCACGGTCAGTCAACAGCCCACGAGTTAATTCCGCCATGCCCGGAAATGCTTGAACTCTGCTGTTGTGAGTACACAACTTCAGTTATTATTGCTGTTAGTATAACATGTCTTCACAGTTTCTGCGACCGAGGGATTATTTTCGTTGACGTTTGTTTTCGTTTTCTGATCACTTTCGGTCATTATGTGTCTGAAGTAACTTAAGTGTTTTTCATTAGTTAACACAGTTTTTACTGAGCGAAACAAAAAGTACATTGAGAAGTAGAAATATAGCAGCTTAAGAAAGTTGAAGGTCTTACATAATATTAATGTTTATATTTTTCACAAATGGAAAAAGGGTACATGAAAAAGTAAAATAATGGCAATTCAAGAAAGTTATTAAGTTCACGCAGCGCGCACATCCAGAAGTGATAAAGACTAGGCGCTGGACCCAGTAAAAATAGATATGTAAGTGTAAATATGCTCCCTTGAAAATGTATTCTGTTACCTCCACACGTGTGACGTTTCGAGCATTAGACCTCCCCCAGACAATGTCTGACCATGTATGCATGCACTAGCGTTTGTATTTATTCTTTAAACTCAAGCTATAGAATATTTTAGTAGACTCCCATTTCATTTGTTTATTATTATTTATTTATTGTGTGAACATTTGATTTCCCCTTATTCATTTCAACATAATTTAAATAATTGTTTAAATAATTTGTGGGGATGTAGAGTTCTGTTCTTCATGTTAGATATTGGGGTGGGGGGAAAGAGCGATACAGTATAGTATTGTTATATTTTGTTAAGCAGTATTGTATATATGCACACCAAATATTGATTTTTAATTATATAATGTTGAAAAAAAAAGAAAAAAGAAGCTTTTGGTAACCCTCTAGAATAATAAAATCAATTGCTTCTCAGTCCATTAGATACATTTGCTGCAATAAAATGATAGAAGTGAGAAACTGTATCTTTAAAACTTTATCTTATTAGATAAACATGATCTTGACTAGGGATGTGCCATATCATGTCTTTCACGATAATACTGGTATATTTTTGATATGAATAATAAAATTCATACCTTTATAAAGGCAATATTTTGACTTGATGACATAACAACGTCCTACCATTACGCATGGCTACAACAAGCATGGCTGTAAATGAAATTGCTATCTGCCAGAGGCAAATTCAGTAGTGTGGTATCAGTGGCATCACTCAGCCTGTGTATTCCAAATAGTTTATGAACAGCCGAGGACTTTTCAGACTTTTTCAGCAACTCATCGTTCAGTCAGCTCAGCCAGCAGCTCCTCTGGCAACAGCACAGAGTCTGTCTTCCTCTTCTTTCAGCCCTGTGCATGCAGGAATTAGTTTTGTCAGGTAATTTTGCCATAAGCCTGATGTAATGTTAACATACAAGATGCTTGAGGCTCAACAAAAAAACGTATACAGTATATGTGAAAGGTGGTCTGAGTATGTGTGTGTGTCTGATGGTCAGTGCTGAGTGACACAAATTACAACGAGAAGAGTGGAGATGAAATGGCAGTGTACAGCCTAGTGGGGAAAAAGACATCTCAGTCATTTCGGGATTTCTACAAAAGACATGTAAATGACCTGATTTATTTTATTTTTATTATTATTTTTATTAATTATTTTATACAGTATATCTATACGACGAAAGATTCAAGGGTAGGGTACATTTTTTGGATGAGGCAACTGTGATTTGTGGTTCATTTTATTATGTTGTTCTATTTGTATTTTATTTTATACTGAGTATCTATTGTCTATTTCTGTCTGGCATATATATATAAATATACGCTAACAAGCTATATATGTATATGCATACACACACACACACACACACACACACACACACACACATATATATCGTCAGAAATAGGCTTGTTGGCTGATTCCGATTATAAAGCCAATATCTTCCAATAATGATGACGTACCGATATTATCGTGCATCCCGAGTGTAGTGGAAATAAGCAAATGGTATGTACAGTTTATTCCAATAGCGCTTCTAATGAATAGCCCAGTTCCAAAAATATAACACCAATAGGTGGTGGCAGATGCTTAAATGGACCACAAGATTAAATGAATGTGTGGGAAACCCTACCCTGTAAAATCTGCCAGTGACAATTGCCAGCTAGGGTAGTTGTCCTTCTCTGTCTGACATAAGGCACCCATTGTTTGAAAAATTACTAAAAATTACTAAAACTTTTTGGCGATACAAAACATCTCTTGCAATAACAGATTTTTTTTCAGATATATTGAAGGATTAATTGTTCTGTAATGGGATGAGAAAAACTATTCCTTCTTAATTTGGATAAACAAATTAGGCTTATAATACATGTAAAACTGAAGACAGCTGTTTTGTTGTAGTTTGAAAAGTTAGATGGCTTTCACAGGACTGTGACATAATGGAAAAGAATTTGGAGATTTAGTAGACAGAAGCTGTAAATGAATGAGTCTAGCCCCACAGCACAGACCATTTTTCAATATAAAGCCTCAATCTAGCTTTTGCCACAGTGATTTTCCATCTTTTTTTTCAAATCTTCTTTCGGTGTCTGGAATAAGCCACCCCACCGGAAATCGAACCATTATCATAGAAGATAATCATTCCTTACGCCATCATTTCCATAAGAGAAAATGAACAACGGTGACTAATAAATGGGATGGATGGCGTTCATTTATAATTCCACACAGAACTGCAGCAGCGCTGAGCTTCAAAACCAATGACAATCTTTCACCATCTGAGGCAGCTGAAATACTTTTATATTTCATTTGTTGGTCTCCACCAGCTGTGGTACAGAGAAGTTACAATTCAGTTGCAATTCAGTAATACTGCGTATTATACACGACACTTTAAATTTTTGTTCCTGCGAAAAACGGCCTTCTCCAAAAAACAAACAGCAAAACAAAAAAAAGTTTTGAGGCTAACAAGCTGAATTTGCATCAGTAAAGGACAGCATCAAAGAAGGGAAAGGGGGAGACAGAGGGGGAGAAATGGAAAGTAGGCTATATAAAGGATGGGTGCACAAGGAAAGAAAAAGCAAATTATTTTTTTGTATTATAATCTTTTATTCATGATGATATAAATAGAACCTCTATTAGGCACTTACCACCTTTAATAGATAAAATAACAAATACAAAATGAAACCCACCAGTTAGCCTTGTGAGAAATTTCAGCCTGTTTCTTCACAATTTGTCCTGCAGCTCTCTGCCCGTCATATTAGTCATATTCTGCTACCTTGCAGCACCAGTGCGACTTGCAAGTATTAGTAATAAATGAACTGGAAAGCTGTTTGTTTGTTGCTCACAGTAAATTATTCCTCACGGTTAAAGACGTTGCAGTATCTGTTTAAGTGTCTGCTAATGCTAACAACCAACTGTTGACCAGAAGCTTCCACTCTACAGCAAAAACATAGACACTTTCAGCCTGAGAGGAGCAGCATCCTTCAAAATAAAAAAGTGCCATGGGTTTGATTTATTTAATTCTAACAATACTTTTTAAAATTTCAATATGAAAGTACTTTATTTAACTTCCTGATAACCTTGTGTATTAAATGTTACTATAACAGCAGTGTATTCAGCTTTATTTGTCAGTAGTTGCTTTAACTTTATTGTACTTTTTTTAACTCTAATGTAACTGCGGCTTAGTAGTTAACAACAGGTTTTAAAGGACATTTAAACATATTATGATATACATCGTGTGTCCCTATATAGCCTTAAAATATCGCAATATTATTTCAAAGCCATATTGCCCAGCTTTACAACAAAGTAAACAGCGGACAACATAACACAATGAACTTGGTAAATCAAGGTTTATTTTGACCAAACAACTAACAAGACTAACCAATATGGTTTTTGTGAGTTTTAATTTGTTTCTGTTGAGACTGAATGAAGTGTGAGAATTCAGAAGGTCTACAATTATCTCTCTATGTTTAATAAGAAAAATAAGTTTATTAACTTTCTTGACATGTATTGTGTATTTATTAGACTGAAAAATGGAATGTAGTGAACTCACCAGTTGGGGGCAGTTGGGTAGTGTTAAACAGTAATACTTTCATATACCGTATATTCTGGTGAAATACCAGGAAGGTGTAAAGGTATGAAAAAATTGATACTGACTATCAACTGCCCAAAAATGTATTGCAGCTCTTCAAACAATGCAATGGCAGACTGCGGGGCAGGCAGCTTTAATAATAACTCACAGGAGCTCACATATATAATTTATTGTAAAATATTTGTATAAAGTTTAATTTGCAGTAAAATAATATTGTAAAATATGTAATGACGTCATTTTTATGAATTACATTAATCCACTATTTTTAAATACCTCTCTAAGCTCAGCTCCATGGATAGTGTTGGTGGTTGACCGTTCACCAAGGCCGGTTTGTTGACTACAGCAATGCACTTTAACATGTGGTAGATTGAATTCCATGGCCTTGCTACATCTTACATTTACTGTAATTGGGCCTATCTCATTTGCATCCACACCTCTCAAAGCTTTGCTGAGGCCACTGTGCTTCTGCGCTTATATTGAGAGAGGGCTTTGACCTTTTGGAAGAGTTTTTGCATATGAAGGGGCTCCATATCTGACTTTCAGATTTAATATATGTGCAAAACTCCCCAGGTGGTTCCAGTGAAGGATGTTACCCACAGACTGCTTCATATTAGCTGTCTGTCACACAAGTGACAGTCTTGTAGCTGAAAGTCCATTCAGTGACCAATTTTCTCGCCAAATTTGCAGCTGTGTGGTTTTATTTTCCATTTTAAAACAGTCCAACATATTTAACGGCAGATTTAAGTCACCTATCTAGTGACATATAACAGACATGTAGCACGTGGTTGTTGTGCTGGAGGTCCAGCAGTTGGTCGATAAGCACTCAGCAGGGGCTACCTTTCTTTGTTTTGTTTATAGAAGGTCAGTTCTCACTTCTTTCATACAGATTAAGAATCATCTGTCTGGATATTGTACCTCCACTGGGAAGCGCATATGAAGGCTCAAGTGCTTTTATGTATTCCCTAAATCCCCTTTCATCCACAGCTGACACATCATTTTCACCTCTGTCTGGTCGACCTTTCTCTGCTGTGGCATCATGGGTCTGGAGACAAATCCCCAAAGTTTGCCTTTGTGCTGATTGGTCCTGTCCAGGTTGCTTGTGTGCTGGTACTTGGTGTGGTTGTTGAGGATGTGCTCCTGGATGCAGCAGATGTGGTTGCTGTTGCAGTTGCTGTACAGTAGTTTGTGTTGCTACAGTAGTCAGGTCTTGTGTGAAATGTTGTGAAAGACCTATGGGGTGTTTTTTTGATTAAATGTTTTCTCATTTTGGATATGCTGTCCCCTCACAGAGACAAAAGCACCGTGCATAGCTGGCGTCTTGTATGCATTAGACTGTTCATGTCAAAACGCATCCAAACATTCACTTTTATGATGTGAACTATTAATCTTTACTCCACTAAAAATAACCTGTTTCTCTTCTTGACTCTGTAAACTCTTTCTGAGGTGTTAAGGCGGGTTTAGTTGCCAGAATGCATTCTAATATAGCCACAAGATGGCGTTGTAAACATACATTTTATCTTGTCCATCATAACGTAATAGGGCCTGTGAAAAATCAATTCAAAGAAGAATCTTGATCGAATCACAAATGTCTAAAATCGATTTTCTTAATGTTACTTAATAACATAATCTTGAAGGAATGTAAAAAAGGAACTTAACTGGAAGGGAGTACATCCTGCAGCGTGCACCTGCTGGAGTTATAAGTCCTCTTCGAAAAGCACAGCGTTACAAGCAATTTTTTTGACTTAATGACTACATAATTACATTTGTGAGATAAATGTGAAGTATATTGTGAATACATGAATTTAACAGAGTGGACGTGCTAATTCCAGCATTAACAAATGGGATTGGATGACCAACCCACACTGCAGCATGAAAACAACTTAACCAGTCTTCAACGTTTTCCAGGCCAAGGGCCCCTTAGATCAAAAAGAGATGGTGCACAGGCCCCCTACTATTCACATTGTATGTAACTGAGCTACACTTGAGATAATTCTCTGAATATTTTCTGTGGTTTGTGCTTGCCTTTATGCGCTAACTGAGCAGCAATTGTAGCATGACTAGTTGCATTAACCTCACCTTATGCATTTTTGCCAGTTATTTTATAGTTACAGTACAATAGTTACATAGCGTTTGGTTATTTATGGAGCACTTGGGGCAGAGATGGAGCAGCAGAACATCAGGCACATTTAAAGTCAAACTTAACCGTTTTGCCTAAAATGGTATTTGGGACTGCCCTAAAAAATTCTTTCTCTGTTCCTTGTGGTGAGTAACTGAAAGACTTTATTTTAGATTAAACTATCAGGCAAGAATTCCAGTGAAACTTTTAAATCACAATTTTTCACCATGACTACTTTAATGATTGTAGCTCAGGTGTCATATTACTATATTGTAGCGTGGAGCTATAATTGTCAAATATAAGAAAAAAATTAAATATATACAAAACATCTCATCAAAAAGTAATGTGATTTGTAGGAGCATGCAGTGTAGTTAATCACTAAGGGGTGAGAGGAAGGCATTTGGTTTCTATTTCATACTAAGTGTCGAAGAGGATTAGAAAGAAGTATTTGTTTTTAGTTTTCTCACTGTTTCTGCTCAGCTCCTCTTGATTTTTATTAATTTGAAAATATGCAGTTCTTAAATGCAGAAGAAAAGTTACTGTGGCTGACAAACTTGTTATGAACTGCCACTGAGGTCATAATTGTGCATACAAAAGCTGTCTTAAACACTGACAGTTTAAGGATGTGTTTGAAATGCCAGGTTGGTTCACCCAGGCGTGCATATTATGCTATGAGATTAGATTTGCTAAATTGTAACAAGGGCGGGCTCTTGAGCCCTGTGTAGTGTCTAACTTGCGTTATGATTAAGTTAATCAATGCCATATAAAATATTTTAGATTTTTGTACCCTTAGCTTGGATTTGAGTGGATATGTTTGCTCAAAAGATGCTCTGTACTTTGTCTTGTAGTGACACTTTCATTTTGCTGCTTTTTATAATCGCCACAGTCTTTGAACATATGAGACACTCTTGTTTGCCTGTGAAGAGAATGAACATTTTTAAAATACTGTCCATTCTTGATTTATAGCTCTGTTGGGTGTCTTATTTTCTGTCATTAGAACGTGTCATGTGCAAATTGGGAAAACAATGACATTTTGGAGCTCAATAACCTCAGAGCAGAGGACGGCATTAGCTGCCATATAACAGAGACAGTAAATGAATGTTATTTTCATGTTATGCTATTGCTGTAGTTTATAAAGTGCTGCAGATGCATATATTTTAGGTCTCACCAGAGGCTGATACTTTTGTGTTACATGTCCCACCTGCCACAGCTATTTTGATGGCGGGGTGCTGTCTATAATCACACACTGCAGCGACATGATGCTGCTGTTGTTTGGTTCTGTGTGAGAATGGAAAGGAGTAACCCTATAAGGTGTGTAAATCGATGTTATATCGATTCTTTGGACATTGCAACAATATTTCCTGATATCACAAAATCTGCCACAGTATGGTTTCGATTCGATTCCATTCTGGGGCCTGTGATCAATATAAGACAATATCATATGATCATTTAACACAAAGGGTTACAGAAGAAGCTTCCATCCCTTTCTTTTTTGTTTTGGGCCATTAAAGATAAAAACATCACATCAGTAATGTTGATAATGGTAACTAGTTAAGCACAGTAAAGTTTACTTTAAGTTGACTCCACTAACACACATCAAAGAGCGCAAGGGACAATTTAACCCTTCTGGAGGAAATATTTTCATGTGAACCCAAATCATGATCTTTTATCTTAAACTTCTTTGCCTATCCAGCTAGGCCTTTCCCTGAAGACAAACTTCTCCCAACCTGACATAAAACAACAAGATAATCTAACATAAGTATGAAATACAGATCAATAATAACTGATCTGAAAGCTGGGGTGATGCGTCGACGCAATTGATTATGTGAATATATTTATTCACGTAGCGTGCGTTGACACGCCGCACCGTTTCACACAGCGCGCGTAATGAGAGCATGAGCAGGGCCGGGTGTGTTGTTTTTTGTTTCGGCGCTCTTGTATTAAGTTCGAGCGTGCACGCTGCCGGTCTGAGCAGCGCTTGTCAGGGGTGTCTGAGCTTCATGTCAGCTGCAACACATCTAGAGAAACAGTGGGTTGCCATTTTTTAACGCATAACGCTCACGTTTGTTGACTCTATACCAATTTATACCGTAGTTTAAAGTCTCTCTCTGTTACAGAGATGAGGAAATACAAAGATGTTTGTTTTACCTCAACTTCCTTGCTTCCCTTTCAAAACAAAAGCTATCTGACTGTGTCTCTCTGCCATCAGTTGCTGATACAATACATTTTTTTTAAACATTTACGGGATGGGGTTGCCAGGTGTGCAGGAGCTTGTATAACTTCATAAATGAGTGGAATATGTGCTTATAAATATGAAAATACAGCACTAATATCAGCAGGCAGCAGTATGCCTTAAGGCCAAGTTAAGACTGGACTATTCTGATGCAGAAAGATTGTAGTTATAATTATTTCTGTTAGAGAAAAGTTAAAGTGTTATTCAAATTGCATTAATTTTACTGTAAGATGTTTTGTTGGACTGCTAGATTTAAGGTTTGTTACTGTAACAAAGAGTAACTGTTTTGTTACTCCTCCTAAAAGTGACTTGTATTTTACATTGTTTTATTTATTTTACTGTTGGATTGCTAAATGTAGATTACACTACATTCCTTTTACTTGAGTGGAACAAGCTCTGGCATTAATTTTACTTTGGAAAGCTTTATATCAGACTGTTAAACACAGATTACCAGTTAAGACTCTTTGTTATATTTGTTGTTATATTTATTGAGTAATAAAAAAATAATAGATCAATAAAAAAATGGATAGATTCATCGATTAATTGAAAAAATAATCGATAGATAAATCGATAAAAAAATAATCATTAAGTGCAGCCCTAATAATAACTGTCAAGCTTCATAGACAAAACAGTTGTCCTCTGCTGGTCACACAGTAATAGCTTAAGCACTTTTACATTGCATAAATAAGCCTAGCGGGGGATGTCCATCCAGGCATGCATGTTGTGTTTAAACTTATATCTACATTGTTTAGCAATAGCAGCAATAACAGCAATAGCATACACATGTGCTTTGTCTTTTGAGCTTATTTTCAACCAAAATCCAAAACATTTCCACACAGCTTACTTATTACTGGATATACTAAATAATGTTATTCTCATTGTCTTGGCTGCTTGCCATCATCTGCCTGACGCTCTTTGAAGGTGGCAAAGATGCATTGTTGATCGTGATATCAGTCAAGATCGATAGATTGTTACACTCCTAGTCCCTATAGCGTGTTCTCTCTGTAACTCATAATTCTCAATAGTTTACTGGTTATAGGTCTAGGTCTGGGTCTGGATAGGACAACGTCTTGGTCCAGATGGCAGGTTAACAAGGGGAGGCATTTTGGTCATTCTGCAAACAAGGGAGATGGCGTATCCCCATCTTAATTGCCCTTTGGTAGACCCATCCATCCACCCCTGACCTCCTCCTTCTGTTGACTTTTTGACACTTTGTAAAGATATCTTGCTTTTGGACATTTGCTGAAATGACTGATGCTCTTGTTTTTCATGTGTGGACAGTCTCAACCCCCCGTATTGATCTTCACATCTGACTGGCGGCACAAAAAAAAGTGTATTTACCAAGATGCCAGAAATATTCCTACAAGGCTGTTAAATCAGACAATATTGGCTGTTATATTACCAGTGCAATAAAGTCTCAATAAAGACCAATTTGACTAATATGTGAAGTCAGTGTGGCAACTCCAAACATTTCATGATTAATAAGTATTAATGATGGAAATGGATATGCACAGCCTTAAAAATAGTTGATACTTGCTTCAGTGGATAGGTACTTACACAATTAAAAGTTAAATTACAACTGGAGTAATCTTAATTAATCTTAATTTTTATTATGATTATACTGCTCATATGCAACAAATACCTTACAATGAGTTATGATCAAGGGCAGGTGGGAGGCCATCAAATGGAAATAAATGATCTCACTGGGAAAACTTGTTGCACTCTTTTTGAAGGAATTCAGTGGGGTTATAAAGCATTTTAAAAACATCTCAGTCCATAGCAGTTATTTTTATTGTCTATCTAGCCCCTAACTTTGCTCTCCTGAAGCCTCTGTTGCTCTCTCCTCCCTCTCCTAAGGCTAAGGCTGTCTGCTGTTTTCTAGCTGTTGCCCTTGTGTCATCCTACCTGCTCGGTCACCAGCCATCTGGCGGCACTACTATCGGTATGCATTAACACTGACCTCCAGGAGAAACATGTGCTGAGTCATTCTGCAGCCTTTGAAAGCATTTATCCTTGGTAGAGAGACCACCAGACCTGGGGAGGAGGTGGTAAAATGAGCAAGGGAGGGATTGACAGAGCAGGCAAGGATGAGTGGGAGGCTGGAGGGAAGACAAATTAAGGTGGGGGTTGGAGGAAGACAAGAGTGATGGCGGGATAAAAGTAAAGACCAGGGAAGACCGGGGATGAGGAATTAGCCTGTTGTGTTGTGCATTGAGGTAGAAAGCAGGGAGGGGATGAGACAGTTTAGGGGGGAAAACAGGAGTCCTAGGATGAGTCACCAGAAACCCCTTCATTGTCTTTAATCTGCAGTAGCATCCTTTTGCTGCACTGGAGAGGCAGTTAGAAATTTGACAAAAATGATGGAGAAGGGAATACATTTTATGTGCAAAAACTCCCCAGAACTCTCAGGCTCTAGTTAATCTGAAGACACAGATAAAAAAAAAACAAAAAACAGTCGTATTTCAGTGTTGTACAAACACAATGGAGCAGGAAGACAAAAGAGTGTAATCACCATGTGGGAGAAGATTTTAATTCTGAATAACTTCATTACAATTGCAAACACTTTTACAAAGGTGTGGCAAATTAGATGGAATTGCCAATTAGCAGCATTTGTCAGTAGTTAGAATTGGCAGAAAAAGGCTCTGCTCTTTAAGGGAGGTGTCAAAGAATCTAATCAGCAGCAGGCATTCTGCTGAGAGAGCTAATTGCCCCTTAAGAAGGACATATGTAAAAGTTAATTCTTAGCTAAAGCGATTGCATAAACAGGCGTATGAGGAGGTGCATGAATTTACAAAGTTAGTTAGAAAGTTAGTTGTCAATATGACTGAATGTAACTTGTCAGTTGTGGTAATTTTTTCAGCTATTTTTTTAAAAATTGGTCTTAGTTCTGTGTTAATGTTCTTGTTAGTTTTTGTCATATTTAGTGAACATTGTTCCAATTTAATTCCTCCACACCGGGAGGTGCACTGTTTTTGGGATGTCCGTCTGTCCATCCGTCCCTTTCTTGTGAACATGATATTTCAAGAACATCATGAGGGAATTTCTTCGAATGTGCACAGAAGTCCCCTTAGACTCAAATGATGAAGTGGCCAAATGTGAAGGTCACGCTAACCTTGTATGTCTCATTCGTGTAAATACAGTATCTCAAGAATTTCTTGAGGATTTTTTTTCAAATTTGGCACAAACATCTAGCTGTATGTGTTTTTTGTCCAAACTGGAAAGAAGCAACTGGAAAGAGAGATTGGTTATTATAAGTAAATTGTAGCGGGAAAGAGTTAAATGTGTGTCCGTATGCTGCATCAATAAGAAGTAAAAACTGACTTTTTACATGTGTAGGGGAACACGCTGTGTCTTTTGTTTTGCAGAAATGGAATTACAGCATGAAACCCGTCTTGTCCAGCGTGATAACATTGCCAAGACGGCCCGGTGTGCCCTGACAGGCCAATAACTAGCACATCTCAAAGGCGGAAAACATCCACTCATGGTGTGTCTTCTTACTGAGAATTCACAAAAGGAGTAACTATAGTGACAGCATACACACTAATAAAACTTCAGGGGTGCCTATTTTAGATAATTTTTACAGCTGTTTTTTCCCCCCTTTTTGATAATGACATTCTGATGATAAGGCGACAAACTGGATTCATTATCCAGTTCAGGTGCATCAGTCCTATTGGTGGTGTAATTAGCTGAATTCTTTGAATTCCCTGACTGATATGAAAGCAGAGAGCAAGAGCGAGCGAGAGAAAACAGAGTGAGAGGGGGGGAGGACAAAGACAGACCGCTGATGCATTTCTAAATCAATAACACACTTAGTGGGCTTCTAAAGTGAGACTGATCCAAACACTATATATTCAGAAAGAATGAGTCCTTCAGCATACAGTAGGGCAGATTTGTGGCCTTTGACTTGACATGCTGAACAGAGCACAGCAATGTTTGTCAGGCTCAACACAAAATAATGTGTGACTGTGATTCAGTCAAGAAGGCAGCGCACTTTAAAACCCTTGAGGACAGAAGGTAGTAATCAGACCCTGTGCCTTAGGAGTCAGTACTCTCACCTGATATTTTACAAGAGAATCAGCACTACAGGAACCTTTCTTACCAGTATTCACTCCCCTTCAAACCCTTGTGTATTTAGTTTGTTTGGTCATGTGATAGTACCCTTCCCCAATTATGTGGGTTATATACATAGACTGTAAAAGCAATGGACATAGCTACCATGATGTCACCCACTGATTTGTGGACTCACGTTTTAAAGCCTTGAGTCGGCATTTTGGCCCACATCTCGGATTTTTGGAGCCACAAGTGACCATATTGCGATGAGGGATACATACAATAGTGGATTTTTTTGCTGATATCCAATATGCCGATATACACCATCTCATTTTGCAGATTACCGATACGGTATCAATAATGTATCCACTTTTTTTTGCCACCCAGTTTCACTGATCATCTTTGCTCTTATGTTGTGGAATTGATATTATATTATGCTTCTGTCAATGTAATGGCCCACTAGCAGATGAAGACATAAAATACAATGCTTTTCGTGTATGTAATAATAATGTATTTGTGCAACGGAAGTGCTACTTAGGGTTGATGTTTTGTGTGTGTTCATTTTGTCATATTGGCGAAATCCGTATGTTGGTCGATTACCATATTTCATTGTAAAGTCAATGTCTGTCAATACAGATGATGTTCTGATATGATTTTGCATTCCTGATTTGGACGAGAGGTTGCAGCTGTGGAGAAGCTAGGGATGGATCTGACTGAGAAGCTGTGGACACTATTGGTAGACAGACTGTCTTTCAGAGCAGCCTTGTCCTTAAATAAGACTTTTTAAAATGGGGGTCTAAGGGGTTGACTTGTGAGCGATTCTGGAGTTTTTGGCATTTCTGGGTTAATTTTTCAGCATCAGAACTTGCTGCTTGGTAGACACACAAATTAGTAGCTCATGATTACCTGGGATGTGTACAAATTTTGGTGCATTAGTCTACCTTTTGTAGGAAAATGAACAGTTGATGTGAACAGCCTGCTGTAAAAATGACTTTTACATATGTATTAGGGCCATTACCACATGAGTCAGCTATTGCTGCCAGGGAAAGCTCTCTGTATTTCCCATTATATCAGAGTTACGGTATCTGGTGTCTCTGGTGACTTCACTGCGCTGGCGCACCATAAGTGATGCCTTTTTTAAATGTGCAGGATGTAACACATTATATTATGTTAATTAAGTATATCAGTTTTTTAATACTAGTTGATTTTAGACAACTGTAGGGTCTTGGTGTTTCTCTGCACACAGTACATACAGTATTTCCATCAAACTTGGTTGCCTTCTTTTGCAAAAAGACACTGTACTGAAGCAAAAAGATGAAAAGAAATGCACTTTGCAGTAATGCATTCTGGTGGTTAGATAACCACAATGGGTGCTTTCATCTGAGACACAGCACAAATGACATTTCTGGGATGTCTTGGTGTATGGACAACCTTTGAGCACAAAGGTTGCCGTTGCATTAATTTTTCATCAAATGCATTTCTGTTGCTTTTACTCTCTCACCATCAAAGACCATTCTTGTATCTACTATGTATGAAAAGCCTTTGACAAATATTGTTATCAAAGTTCATCTCTCACAGACTTTATCCGTTTTGTTGCCTCATTGTTCACATAGAACAGGCCTAGACAGAAAACCAACAAGTGCCACAGATATTGCTTGTGAAATGGCTTCAAGAACAGATAATGAATGTGGTTTTCTCTGGGACAAACAACATTGTCCTACTCTGTATGTGTCTATTTCTTTGGAGGTCTCTGTTGAGAGGTCAGAGTGAATGTAAACGCTGCCTGGCAGTTATTTTGCTCAGAAATGTTGTGACTGTGTCGTGAATTGTGTTTTTTCTGTCAGATAGATGAACACAATCACAGAGAGGAAGTGAGATCTGTCAGTGCTCACCTGCAGCTGCGACTGCAGGCGTTTTATAGAGAGGGAAACACAGAGACAGTCCTCGGTTATTTCATCCTCTGCCCATACATGCACACACTCCACGGCACAGTGTCTGTCTCCAACTTATGGTGAATTCACACTTTTAGAATACAGTACGCTGAGAAGGTAAACAAAGGTGAGCAGATATATGTAGCTGTTTACCTTTCTTGATCATCGTCTTTACTGTCTTTGTCTTTCTTTCACACACCACAACCATTATAATGAATTATTCATGATATCTGTAAAGTGATGCACAGCAAAAAAAAAGCCCATTTGTCAGTCAGCTGTTTCCACATATGAGTCATCTGTCTCTGCTGATTGCAGGAGCTCTTTCTGATTGTCTGTCTCTCTCCCTGTAACACACAGACAAATTCACACAGGTTGTGTATACCCTCTTTTATTTGCTTTGTCTCTACCGAAGAGAAATCCATTCCCAAAGCCATTTGCTGCCAAAGACAAAATGAGGAAGTTAATAATAGAGGGCAGCTGTGGCTGTGAAGTCCAGAAAAAAACACCTGCGACTGTTTGTGGATGTTTCTGTTTCTGTCTGTTTTGGAGAAAAATGTTAATAGAATCATAACTTTGGGACATATGTAGGCCATACCTGTTCAGATGGTCTACTTATAAAACATTTAGAGAATTAGGGTTAAGACTAGGTTTAAATTAGGATAAGGGTTAAACGGCATATACTGTATGTCATGTTGTATTACTGTTCTAAACCACTGCAACTCCTTGTACAGCTTGTATTATGCTAGTTTTTTTCCCTAAGTTTAGGCCAAGTCATTAGAGATGTACCCGAATCCAAATATATTATCGGGAAAGCACAAATAATGCGATTGAGAAGGACTGAGAGAGGGATATTGGAAGTAGGAGACAATATGAAGATGTGTAATTATATTTGATAATTAGTGTGTGTGTGTATGCATAGATTGTTAAAACTTCCAGCAATTTTCGTTCTTTTTATTTTGTTAATTATTTCTTTTTAGATACTTTTCAGTTTCTTTTTGCTTATTTCCTGGAATTCACTTAACACTTTTTTACTAAATTCTTGATAATTTTTTTGGGCCATGTATTGTGAAGTTGCTCGGTGCCTTCTCGCCATGTTTTAAAAAAAAAAAAAATCAAGCCAATTTGCTCAGGTTTCAAAGGGTAAAATGACTGCATGTGATGCAAAAGTGGATTTGTGGAGCTTTAGCGTCTTTAATCTTTTGTTTCTGGCCCACTCCTCCGCCTTGTTCCTGTACACTACCTATGCTGCACCTCACCACATAAAACATTAATAACTATTGCAAGTAAATGTAGTGGAGCATTTAGTAGCAAAAGAGCCAGATATTTTTGCACACAGATGCTAGAGACCAAAACAGAGCTAAAAATAAAGTGAGTATTTGAATTATATTCATCAATTCAAATTAATGCTAATTTTACCCCATTTCTGCTTGATGTGTAAATAGGAAATATTTGGCCTGGACATCCATCATAAGTTTATCAGGTTTAATATAAAATACAACCCTGAGTCAACGTACTGTAAGTCCTTGCAAGTTCAGTAATACAAACCTGTGCGTGTGTGTGTCTCTATATGTGAGAGCCTGGGTCAATGACTACCTTTTCATGCTAGGTGAAAGTGGGTCGTACCACTCATGGATGAAACATGAGGGGAGGTAGAGAGAGAGAAAGGGGGGAGAGATGGTGCTTCAGACAGCAGCGGGCGGAGATGATGGAGAGCGGAGAAGCAGCCTGAAGAGTTGCTGAGCCTGGCTGCGTAATTTAAATCCATCTTACTGACAGGATGGTGTGATTAAGGGCATTTTCATATTAGGGACGGCTGATTCATGCCGTGGCCCCTCTTCACCCTCCCACCACCCAACGTTCTCATTAGTAGTGTTGTTCCGTACCCGAGTACACTTGTGTCATAATCTACACAACATTTATTGATGCTGTTGCTACAGTAGAAAGTGTGCTGATTGCAAGATCTCAAGCCCATACAATGGTAAACAGACTGCACTTGTACAGCACTTTGCTAGTCTTTGACCACTCAAAGCACTTTTACTCTTCATATCACATTCAAACACACATTGACACACTGGTGGTTGAGGCTACCATCCACAGTGCCAATCCTCTGATTAGTAGCAACTAGTAGACAATGTCGCCTGCGCTCCATTTTTATCACCCATGGCTGTTCAGTTCAGAAAATATGATTGCGGGTGCTGTGTGCATATAAAAATTTTCAGAGTCGACTGGTGGGCTTGCGAGATGCCTTTGAAATTCTACTTGCAGACTGCTACTCACATGTTTAGGCACAGTTGGTTTTCACATCTGATGCCAGGCTTATCCGAGTACACATAAACTGTACTTGAAACCACATTTTAATGTGGACCATGGCCGGTTCATCTTATTTATGTTGTGTGTGTCCCCCCTTTTTTTCAACCATTCTGTGTCCCCTCTATAAATATGAAAGTTTTTGTGAGTCAGTGAATACAGCGCAGGTGGAACAACACTTTGAGGAGTTTGAGTCGCAGCTGGATAATTTGATCCGTTATTCCGGTCAGAGCTGATCAGATCAGATCGATGGAGGAGCTGCAGCAGCGAGTGACAGTAAAAACATTTAGACCCAGCGGAAAGAATTGTGAAGTTTTGTTTTAATGGCACTTGATGTTCTGCTGCTCAGTGTGTGCTAAGAATGAGCTCTGTGAGCTCGGTGTAGTAATTACCAAAGGGTATCAGTATTCAATTAGCATTCCTTTGTTATGAACGTCCCCGCTCCAAAAATATAAAATGAACTCGTGGTGGCCAATGTTTCAATTGTGGCGAGCTGCCACAAATAAATGAATTTGTGGGAAACCCTGTTTGTTATGTGGGCAGTTTGGTTCTCCAGCAGACTTTTTTTTAAGCACCCTCAGATTCATCTCTAACAAATCTAATTGTAGCACCAGTTGCAATAATAGGGGAGTTCTCTAAATAAAAATAAACTTGTTTCAGTATTTCTTTGAAATCTATCATCTTAAGTCAGTTAATTATAAGCAGGCAAACACAGCTAGCTAACCAATTTAACTGTCAAGAAAGTCTACAGATAAATTAGCCTTGTGCTAATACTGAAAAAAAAAAACACAGCCCAAAAGTATTTAGCCAGTTCTCATTTTGTGCTGTTTACTATTTTCAAGAAGCAGCTACCAGCTACTAAAAAAGATCAAAAGTAGTTGCCAAGAAAGAACATTTACACAAGGGAGCAGGGAAGGGAGCAGTAGTCACTAGGGGAAGTGCCTCAATTCAAAAGCTTGCTAGAATTTTCACTGGGCAGGTTTACTTGCGCACTAATATTCCATTTTTATTTCAAAAATGATAAAATTCAGAATCTGATGTAGGTCATGTAGACAGCATATTCCCATTAGATATTCTGAATTAGACCTTTTTTTTTTCAAATGTAGCATTTTCTGATAGAGACGTGGGATATGCAAGAATTAATTTTGGTTTTAATAACATTCTTTGGACATGCATAAAGCACAGGAAATTTATATCTCGATTTTTATTTTTCTAATTTTTTAACCACAGTTTGCGACACACGGTGTCTTGTCTGTTTAAGGCTGGCTCTGTGCATATTCATGAATAAGTGGCACACAAACAAACTTGCCAACATTCTGCAAGGCTGATTAGAGATGCATGGCAAAAAGAAAAGTCCACATTTCTGGTCAGGAAATTGACCACATCTACTTTAAAACACTATGAAAGACTTGGATATCAACAGGTTTTGAGATATGCACAAATATCATAATGCCAACCTTTTAAGACAGCAATTAAAGGAATGAATGAGAGAGGCTGTCTCTGCATGGTCCAACAAGCAGAGAGGAAACTTGGAAGAACCTCTTTTTTTTTAAGCAAAGAAGCTACAAGTGGCTTACAAGTGGCTTCAGCCTTTTTACATTTTGATGATTTAATGGCATGTTAGGGCTCGCTAATTGGAGTATGTTCAGCTGCATGGAAAAGGGAATGTTAATGAATATTCATTTTAATAAGACATTTGAATTGCTTCATATGAATATGGTCTTTTTTGGATTAAGTGGGAATTTTGTGCATGTAAACATAGTCACTGATATACCAATACATGACTAAAGTGAACAAGACAACTTAATAGGGAGGGCAGTATGCCATCAGTGGTGTGTGTGTGTGTGTGGGTGGGGGGGGGGGGGGCAAATGTCATTTCGCACTCCAATCACTCTTGTTATATCTCATAAACATTATACAATGAGTCACACTGGATGAAATGGCCCATTAAATGGTACCCAGGTACCTTTTGAGCTCTAGCTAAGTGAATGAAAAGGAGTGAAAACCGCTAAGGACTGAGTAAGAGATATGATTCAGCAATGAGTGTAATGAAACCACATAAAGAAGATTTCAGTGTTTTGATCCCCTCCCGTGGGTCACCTCCCACATAACTCCTCACCATTTAGAAAGGTGATCCAGCCTTGATCTGGTTATGAGAGCTACTTGAGGTATCACAAAGAATGGAGGGAGTAGGTGGGGAGGAGGCAGGTAGGTGAGAGAGAGAGAGATGGTGGCTGGTAGACACTTGTCAGAGTAAATTGCAAAAGGCTAAACTGAACAGCATTAATGTCTATTTGGTGCCAAAGAGCATGTGTACACAGAACACCAGTCCTGGATATATACTGCCATTAAAATCAACACTGAAGAGCTGTTTGAACTAATACTCATTTAAGCAAGCATGTATTGTGACACAGAAAGTGATGGGAAAATCTCTTTAAATTTTTTATCTCTTTGTCATTACATATTACCCAGTGTGGTAATATAGGCTAAATAGCAGAGATAATTGGATACTCATTACTGTGGTTTAACAGGCCAGTTGATATTATTTAGGTTATTACTGATCATCAAAGCTAGCTAGTTTGCGTAGTTTAAATGGACAGTTCACTCCGAAATCAAAAGAGATATTGGATGTAGAGATGTCAGCCTTCACTTCAGTCTAATGGATCTAGGTGGTACTCGGCTAGTGGTGCTCACAGCACCAAAAATACTACTCCTACTAACCGAGTCACAACAGTTTCTGCAGTTTATAGTATGTGTATAGATTTCTGAAGTGTTTCATCTTTTTGTTTTTTTCAGATCTTGGGCAATGTTCTTCCTTTGTAACACAAAGCAGCTCCTACAGCAACTTCCAATATGGAAATGTTTTAAATCCCTTTTTATGCCTCCGCAGTGGCAAAACCCAAGGCCAGAGGCATTATGCCTTTGAGTTGTCCGTCCATTTATCTGGCTGGTACATTCTTGTGAACACAATATCTCAACAATTCCTTGAGGAAATTTCTTCAAATTTTCACTTGGACTTAACTATGAGCTGATAAAATTTTGGTGGTCATAGGTCAAAGTTAAAGGTCACTGTGACCTCATGAGTCTCATTCTTGTGAACGCAATATCTCAAGAACACCTTGAGCGAATTTCTTCAACTTTGGCACAAACGTTCTAGTGTTTAAGTCCGGGTGAAGTGATAATTAAACTGTGTTCTGAGTTTGTCACTTCACAGAAAGATGTGTTATTAAACACCTGACCAAATTTGAATGACCAAAAAAAAAAGTATGTAAAAGGAGGTCTCATAATCATGAAAAAATGCACAGTAATCTCTGAAATGAAATGCAGGGGGCATGTCCGCTGGAGGAGTGGAGGCCATGTCCAATCGCGGGACTATGCTAAGGATGCTTCTCGTTTTTATATCGCTACATTGTCAGGGGTGGGGTTATGCTGAGTATAGCTCCATTGCATCATCAAGCTATGGTTTTTGGCCCGCCCAAAAAATCTTAAAAATCTTAAGGCGTTTTGTTTTTGTGTTTTGACATTTTGACATTTCGACAGACTTACATGGAAGCCTGCATTCAGTAGACGTTGTCAGCGTATATTCTGCATACATCAAATTTGATGTCGTTCCCATGTTTATTAGATCCATGTAGCACTGTGTAGCTTGCTTGCTATCTTATATGTTTACTACATATAAGATTGCTAAAATTTCAGTGCCTTTAGGAGGCCTCACAACAACTGCCATTTTCTTCTGTAGCCTAATAGTCAAATGACCTTGGCAAACTGTTTAATGTTTGTTCTACTCTCTTTTTAGTTTTGTTTTGTGAACTGTTTTGGCCACGATAATTGTGTTGCACAAATTGGACATCGTGCCAGCACTAGCTGGGATCTATTAAAATTTGTTCAAATTTATCCCTGCTTATTAAAAACTGCAAACTTGTGTGGAAAACCAAATATCTAAAACATGTCAAACCATGCATCCCACATCCATCATTGCCACAATGAGACCGCCACCAAGTTTCACAAGCAATCACTGATTGTGCTCACACTCTGCATACGGAGGCACCATCTGACACATATGGTGGCCAGGCAGACGAGTGGTAATGACTGTTGATGTTAATTCACACCTTCTCTCGGCGGCTGTGGGTGGGCCTCTGAAGAAGCCGAGAGTGCTGTTGGACCATGAGGGGAGCCATTCCCCCTGCCGCATGAGATGATGCAGAGAGAGTGTAGGTGCAAACTAGAGAAGGGTACTTCATGACAAAGAAAGGAGGAGGTTGGCTCCACTTGAGTTATTTCTTTTTTTTTTTCAGTGATCTCATTACACAACTCTCTCAGCACCTTCCTCCGCACATGTACACACATGAGATGGAGCCTACACGAACTGTTAATAAGCAACAGTGATTTATTCTGCTGAGAAGCCATCCACCTGTATAGGTTTTCCTCTGGTTAACTTCACAATTTCTCTTTCCGCATCAATGTATGGAAGGGTCCAATGAGGTTGTGCATGCGTGAAGTGAGGCTCGCTGATATTTTTCTGTATGCTAAATTCAATATAGTGAGGCTGCTGGCTTGTGGCTTGTTTATTTCATGCACACAATCATTTAAAACCTGGAGTCACATCACTTTTCTTGTGCTGCTCTCAAAGTACCTTTCACAAGTATTTAAACCTTTAAACCTTATTTAAACCTGGATCAAATTGATGTGATTACTTTCAAAAAGTAATGGGAAAAAAGGCAACTTGGTAAGAATTGTTCCATAAATTAAATTAAAAATTACTAATTTTAATAATAATAATAATTTTAAGAAAATAGTAGTTCTATAAATTTCTTTTTATAATGCTACAAAATCTAGGAAAAAAGAAAAAAAAAACATGGGAAAACTATATTTGTAATTATTATAATTACATATTTAAAATCAAGTTACAAAAGTTCTTATAAGCTTTAAAGCAGTCTCATATTTATTTTGTAACTAATTTTCAGGTAATTTTCTTGTACTTTTTACTTCCTTGTTTTGTGCTTATTTTTATTTCATTCTTTCTTCCATTGCTCATTGCCTCCCTCCAATGTTTTTGAAAGAAATCAAGCCAATTTGCTCAGGTTTCAAAGGGTTAATGTCATACATGTCAGCATTTCCTGAGAGACTGTTATGGAAAAAAGTAGGTAGTCACGGGGGTAAACCAATTTCCACTGAACATGGAGCAAATTTATGTTATCAACTCATGCAAGACACTGGAGGTGATTATAGAAAAGCATCTCAAGGCAAATTAAACACATACTGTTATGCTACATTCACAGAAACGTTCATATCCTCAATGGGTGCGCAGAGAAACCTGCAACACCACACACCTTAGGACACGCACACACACCCACACTCACATGCACCCCGTTGCAAATAAGTGAGTCATGCAATATGCATCAGTATAAAAGGAAGATCAGTGTCAACCCCAGCGCTATTTCCTCCTCTCCATTTCTCTTTCTGTCTCCTATGACATTTTCCCAGACAACCCTAGATATGCTCAGCCCACCTACCTACGCATGAGCTTGGGTGTGTAAGGGGATCTATGGCAAAACAAAAATGCAATTAAAGTAATAAAGTGTGACATTTTTATCGGAATAGAATATCTGTTTTGCTCTTTTTGTCATATGAGCCATAATCAGACAGGAACCATTGAGAAGTTCTTTTGAAAAACTTTCTGTTAATGAAGTCTGATAAGATAATACAAACTGTCTGAATATAAAAGTGGATGATGACTGCAAACACGCATTTCTTTGTTAGTGAAACGAAGCAGTGAACAGCTGTTTTAGAATAAAGAGCTGGAATCCGCTCCAATTAACCCAGCCCTCCCTAAATATGCAGGCTGCAAAAAGAGATTTTATTAAACTATATTTTGGGTGTTTCTTTCCACAGGTGATGCTGGCAAGCCTGCAGGGGCTGACACACTGCAGTATGTGTCAGCTGTTAGAGAAAGTTTTATTAAAACTAGAAAGGTAAACTTAGTAGAGTGAAGATCTTGGTGCCATGCCTCTGCAGCGTATCTCTGAGGCGTTTGAGCCACCAATCCTGGGTGTTTTTACTGACCCTTACAGTGTTCCCCAGCTGCTTTTGAGCCACTAATTCCCACAAAGTGTTTCCTTTACCACACTCCAACCAAAATTAGCGTGTTTATGGGGGGTTTTCAAACATGGGTATACCCGCTAAGTATTACATTACCACTGTCAGTGAACACATCGCACAAGTCTACCTTTCTGCCTTTCTGTTTTGTTGGTGTGTCCGTGCGATATCACGGAAGGGCTGGAGAACACAAACAGTAGATAGCAGCAGGAACAGAGGTCTTTGAAAACTTATCAGTGGTTTCTTCTCTTTATATATCTCCTACTTTGTCAGTCTTTTTTTCAAACTTGGTACAGTTGTTTTTGGATTGGTGTTTTAGCACTGTCTAGGAGGAGATGGATGGTAATTAGTGATGGCATGTGATTGTATCTCGCCTGTTAAGGAGCTGAAATTACAGCGTTCTTCTGGGTGTTCTCAACAATGCTGATCGGAGCCGGAGGCAGTAAAAACCTGTGTGTGCTGCAGAGTCATTTGACCTGATTGTGAATGCCAATCAAACGCATTCTCATTGCATTGAAAAGCCAGATGTATTTTTACAGACCCTTGGAGTGTTTCCCAGTGGCATTTCTCATTAACATTTGGGTCACCAATCCTGGGTTTTCTTCCTGACCCATGCACTGTTTCCTTGTTACGTTTGAGACACCAATCCCAGGTGTTTTTACAAACTCTTGCTTTGTTTCCCAGCTGTGTCTGAGCCACCAGTCCTGGGTTCTTTTATTTAACCTTTGCGCTGTATGCCAGCAGCATTTGAAACACCAATTCTGGGTGTTTTAACCAACCCTTCACAGTGTTTCCCAGGGTGATTGAGCCACCAATCCCAGGAGTTATTGTCGTCCCTTGCACAATTCTCAGCAGTGTTTGAGGCACCAATCCACAACTGTTTTTTAACAATTGTGAATCACTGCAACGACGAGAGGTCCTTAAGCATACATTCATAAATGTGCAAACAAATTTATTATGCAAATTAGTTTTGACAGCCAGCCAGGCGGACGACTCAACACATGAAAAGTCTCACCAATGGTGCAGGGAATATTGATTTTTAAGTTTAGAATTCAAGCAAAAACTTTATTTCCATATATGGTCATATTAACTATACTAATACTGCTATCGGTCATACTAACACTTTTCAAAGGAGGATAAAACCTGTTGTGGACTTATTTATGGAAACATTGTCTCAGTTTCAAGAGCCTGTGTTGCTAGGAGATGCACTGTCACTTTACATTGTGCGTTATACTGACTGGAGCACATTATATCAATGTGCAGTATATGTTAAAAGAGAGAAAAGAATTTTTGCTGCCCACATAGTTGTACTGTGAAAACACTTACAAACTCTAGAGCAGGGAAAAAGATGACTCTGTCTGAAACAAAAATAAAGTAGTGGGGTCCAGGGGCATTCTCCCCCAAAAGATAAGCAAATTAAGCCTTTTGGGGTGTTTTGAGATTTCAGTATAACTAGAAAAATGTATCTTATTTTGATAAACAGATTTTATTGCATTTTAATATAAAATATATTATATTTTTGGATTATAATTATTGATATATTAATAAGTTAGTTGTCTCAGTGTTGCATCTAGTACAGGTCGAGCTAGTTTTAATTTATTTATCTAATTTTATATATTACTTAAAATACTGCTGAGTAGCTTGTGAATTTCTTGGATAAAATGATGAAATGATGACAATATATCCAAAAGGTCAACTTCACTGTGACATAACGTTCAGAACCAAAGATGAAAGAGGGAGATAACACTAATGTTGGCGCTATCACAAGCAGAAAAAAAAGTGAAACTTGTATTTCTTCTTTTTGGTTATTACGATTCTGACCAAGGGAGTACACACTTCAAAACAAACACTAGAGATAAGTTATATAGCAAAAAAATGGAATTTAAGTTCAGTTAATTTTCCTTTTTTTCCTCAGTTCCATAATAAAAACTCAAAATTAGAAATGCATCTGGTGTGTTATTTGCAGATTGCAGAGGCCAGCGTAGGAGACAGAACACTGTCAAAACCACACTGCCCATATGCCAAGACATGTGTGTTGGTGTGTGTGTGTGTGTGTGTGTGTGTGTGTGTGTGTGTGTGTGTGTGTGTTTGTCACACAACACAGATGCCAGCTACTAGGCACTGACCCTAATGACCTCCTCCTGGGTAAGCTGTCATTTCCGGAGCAAAAGTTTGAAGTGGATGTCAGAGGAAGGACACAGTAGAGGAGAGTAGTATAACACAGAAGAAAAGGGAAAAGGAAATAACCAAAAAGGGAGGGAAAGGAATCACAGCGAGGCAGTGAGAAATGTTTTTGTGAATTAGAGGAAGATAGAAAAGGTGAAAAAGTGAGGGAGAGCAGTCTGGATATACAGACACTATCTTCAGCCACTGAAGGATCCATGGCAGCCTTCCCACTCCAGCCTTTTGAACAGCTCTTGAAACACAAAGGCAACAGATGGTCTATATAGAAATAAAATATGACACAAGCAGACAGTTATATTTCTAGATTTCTTTGAGGAATGTAAAATAACGTCATCGCTTCACACAACGTCATCAACCTTTTAAAAGAGGCCTGTGGCAGTTCTCATCAGCCAGGGAGGTTTATTAATACAATTCTACAATTCTACAGTTTCATTTAGCAGACGCTTTTATCCAAAGCGACGTACAACACGAGCAAAAATTTAGACTTAAGGAAAAAATCCTTCGTAAGTGCAAAAAGTGCTTCAGGTGTGATTGGTCACAGGTATTGCCGTTTAGTGACAGAAGAAGTGCCCCCCTTTACCCACCTTTTTTTTGTTTTTTTTGGAAACCAAAGTAATAACCAGTAGCGATCTCAGCATCTGAGATTCAACAATCTCAGTATCACTACTTACGATGACAATCAACATACAACATCACACAACTTTGTCAGTGCTAGATAATCATTAAGTGCTGGGTTTTGGACCATCTGTCTTACTCTACCCCAAAGGGCAAAGAGGAGAAGAGTCAGGTTAAGTGCCTAGGTGTTCTCGGAACAAATGAGTTTTCAATTGTCTCTTAAAAGTAGAAAGGGACTCAGCAGAACGCACAGAGTTTGGAAGTTTGTTCCACCATTTGGGAACAACAGAAGAGAAGAGTCTGGCTAGAGATTTAGAGCCGTGCTGGGCTGGAAGCACCGGGCGTCTTTCGCATGCAGAGCGTAGTGGGCGAGAAGGAGAGTAGACCTGGATCAGGGATTCCAGGTAGGCTGGAGCTGTTCTTGTGATTGTTTTGTAAGCCAAGAGAAATGCTTTGAATTTGATTCTGGCTGCTACTGGAAGCCAGTGAAGAGAAATTAGCAGCGGGGTGACATGTGCTCTTTTGGGCTGGTTGAAGACCAGACGTGCTGCTGCATTCTGGATGATCTGAAGAGGTTTGAATGAGCATGCAGGGAGGCCTGCCAGAAGAGAGTTGCAGTAGTCAATGTGTGAGATCACAAGAGCCTGAACCAGAAGCTGTGTGGCCTGTTGGGACAGGAAGGGTCTGATCTTCCTGATGTTGTAGAGGGCATAGCTTCTGAAAAATTACCATTGAACCATTTATAGAAGGAATCCACCCATTTTTTTCTGACTCTTGGGAAAACTGAATAAAAATTCTCAAAAAAACATGACAGCAAGCGACACAAGAAGACACCAGCAACAATATCTCCTTTCATAGTTCTAGAAGTGCAAAGCAATTGCAAATCCATCAACAATTTACAGAGGTGTGGACTTGAGTCTCATGACTTGGAGTCACAAATTTGATGAGTTAAGATTTGACTTGACAAAATCAAAAAAGACTTCCAACTTGACTTATTTAAATACCAGTACCACACATACCTTGGACATGAGTCTTTTGACTTAAAAATACTTGATACTTCCACCCAAACTCAGTGATGAAAGAATGTTATTTAAAAAGAAAGTGCCACAAATCATTTAATTCTCCTTCATTTCCTGATTTAGCTAACATTAAAGCTAATCTTTGGCAACAAGTCGACAGCTAATTCCCCACATTTTCATTGATTGAATCAATCTGACAGGATCCAGTTGAGTTGCAGGAGCAAAACATAAAGAACTAATGTCACATTAATGAGCACCAGTTGGAAAAAATGATAACAAATATAATTTCCTTAGTGTACAAAAATTATGCTGTGGTCAAACGTAAATGAATTGCAGTATGCAAATCCTGCACGTTGAAAATTACATAAAGACGCATATTCTGTCATCTTCATTTGACAGTTTACACTGCAAAAACTTGTTTGGGACTTGGGATCTGACTTCAGTGCAAACACTTGAAACTTACTTGTGACTTGCAAAAAAATGACTTGGTTCTACCTCTGCCAATTTATAATCCCCAATTTAAGCAAGTTGTTATAATGTGGTGATAATTTTCTGGGAAAATACCCTCCTGCTTAACTGGCCTCGCCACTTCAGTTTTAATTAATTATATACTAGAATTACTTTAATAAACATCATATTACACTAAATTATATAATAGTCTACTCTTGCTTCTTCGGATTAATGCTGCCATGTTTGTGTAGCATGTAAAGACTTGGGAACAAGCTAGCAGTGTGCGGATCATCTCTTGTATTCGTTCGACATCCATAACCAAGTTCAAAATTGAAGGTGGAAGTTCATTTCAGGCCTCAGCACAATTAACAGAGAGGTCAAACCATTGAACTTTGTCATGAGTATGTTCCACTGTTGGTAATATATGAGTTAATATGCACAGCAGCTTCATAATTTACAAAAAGAAATACCAGTGCAATGTCAAACCGCATTACACTGATAGATTTATTTTCTCAGATTTTTTTTTTATTTTTGCCTGAGCTAATAGCCAATACATCTCTAATTTGGTGCTTTCAGCAAGGCCATTAAAAAATGACATCAAATATAACTGATATTGATTCTTCTGATAATTTTAACATTTCATTCAAGGGAAGCAGGCTGCTTTACATGTATTTACCCTGCAGCAAAGTCAACACGGCGGTAAATCCAGTCTTACTGGTGTCATATCGCAGGAATTTAGACAGTGTACTTATGCAGGAAAGGTACCACTAGTGAGTGCAATCCATAAGCCAGTTGATTACTCCGGCCATGGGGCACTCTTGATACCTTGTGAGCTTGTAATGTAGTAACATACGATATGACATTACTTATACAGATTGATTGATCTGATATCTAGCTATTATTATACATCTATGCAGAAAAACTAATTGACAGTCTCCATATACTCGCATTAAAATTTTATTTGTATAGATTCTTTTTAAATAATGCACAAAAGAAGATAGAAGGATCAAAAATGTATGTGTGAGGACAAGCTCAGGAGGAGTATAGGACATTTTACTTAAGAAAGAAAGACAAATCACATTTAAAAGGAAAATTTGCTGTGAAAAAAAAAAGCTCTATCTGGCAGTGACAGATGTGATAGCTGTCTACTCTCCGAAAAAAAGAAGACATATCTGTAATAACAGCAGATGGTGCTGGGTTTTCATTCTCCCTGTCATTTCTTTTCAACAAATGTGTTTTTTTCCTCAGTGAAACACAAAATATAATGTATGCCTGTGTCAAGAAAAGTGCATTGTGTCTTTTGGCACGTAGAATTGAGTCATAAAGAAACCCTGTGACATCGTTCAGGTTTAAGGCAGCTATCTGGAAAAGTCTCAATTATTAAGCGTTATTATGGTGGTTAAGGGATGGGTGTCATGACTTTAAAAAAAAAGTACTTCCTTTCTTTGATATAGAAAAGAATCAGTGTCAATGTGGATGTGTTTATTCCCCTCTTTATGTTTTAGTCTTTCTTCCCTACCAGCAGACAACATTATCATTTTACTGTCAAAAGAAAAGTTTTTAAACACTTTAGCTAGAACTTTTACAGCAAGCTCAAAAAGTGAATTGACAAAGTAATTTTTTTTTTCTGGTTTACTTTGATATCAGTAGTGTTTCTTCTTTTTACTGTATTAAGGCTGTCTCATTATCACTTCTTGCCTGTCTTTAACTTGTTCATGTGAAGCTATGAAAGCCAACATCTTATGCGCCTGTCCAAAGCTTTGCAGCCTCAGATCATGACATTAAGTTCCCATCTCTGCTTCCAAGTGCATTTTGTAATTTGCATGAGATAACACCCTAGAAGCAGAAGATGTCTTTCATGCCGTCAAGCAGCGTCACAGCAGCACGGCAACCTGTGAAGCTGTAGTTAAAACCAAATATTTTGCCCAAAAATAGATATTTCTTTTCCAAAAGCAGAGTGACACTATCCTGGGAAGGTCCAGAATGTGTCTTTTATTTCCAGGGTAACATCAGCTACAGTCAAAACACTAGTGATGTACCTGGCAGGTTTCTTTTTGTGTTTTTTTTAAAGTATGCACCAACCTAGCCAGTTAATAAAGCCAATCTGTCCCAATCCCATAAACATATGTGTTAATCAACCATTAAACCACAAACTGGAGCTGAAAGTTTCTAGTAATGACTGCCTTTAATAAGAACCTACTTAGTGTTGATCATACTGTGCATCTTTTCCAGTAAACATCACAATATAACATGTTTTCTGTTTAAAAAGTATAAACATACAAAACAGGGAGTACACCCAACCATTTTTAAGTGGTTACGTCTGTAGTATGGCCTTGAGCGCACAGCTGATAGGTACAGTAGTTTGTTTACATGAATTAACATATTTAAGTGCATATTTAACAGATTCAGTGTTTAGCAGCAATTAGCAGCTAAATCACAGAAAAACAACAACGTAAAATGTCTGCAGTGAGATAGACAATGAGGTTTCAAACTCCTTATCCTCTGAGCACAGGTTAAGATCACCAGCCATATAACAGGGATGGTATATGATTGTTATTGCCATGTTATTATCATTGTGAGGCTATTGTTAAGAGGCATGCGTTCTTTGTCACAGTAGAGGCTCAGGCTGATGCTGACAGCGTAATGCAGATCCTCTTCGTGGCCCTATTGTGGGATCTCTATGTAGAAAGGGCTGATATGTATTCCTTCGATTCCAGATTCCTCGGAATAAACCCGCAGATTTATCCCAGTTCATCCCAGTTTCAAATTTGTCCCGGGAGATCATCGTGTAATCTTTCTTTAGAGTTTCATACAGAGCGGGTGCGTTGGCTCTTTGTTAGACCACTCACCATAAATTTATTGACCCACTGGGACAAATCATTAGGTACACCTCACATTCAGTGTACGGACACAAACCACAACCTCAGAAATCAACACAGTTGTTCCTAACAAAATCAGTAGCCCATTAGCTGAAGGGGCCATTGATTGCGTAATGTTTTTGTTTGCAGTCCCTGTATGTGCTGGTATACGTCTGTGTGGCCATCTGTGCTGCGTTGGTGTCTCCCAGCCAGGGAAGGAATAGCATCAATTGTGGGCAGCGATAAGGCAAAGCCGCCCTGTAATTGAACTGTCCGGTGGGTGACTGAATGTGTGTGTGTGTGTGTGAGACCGATTGGTTCTATGTGTGTGTTGGTGTGTGTAATTGAAGTGTTCCAGAGGTCTGCAGAGATGTCCATTGATTTGTAAGTCAGACTTAGCTGCTCTCACATGGTATGGTCAGCCCTTTATTAGCCTTTCCTACGCAGATGCACGCACGCCCACACACAACCCCATCCACACACACACATGCACACACGCACGTATTTAAAACAGAGAGACAGATTGAGATAAAGAACCAGATAGGAGATCCCATCTTCCCTCCTGTCAGTCATAGCTGATTCCTCTGGGAACCAATGCTCTCTGCTCGCATGTTCAAAAGAAGATTGAGGGGGGTAGACCTGCATAAAAACGCCAGAGAGCTGGCAGGAAATCTTGAAGATTACAGAAGAAGATAACAGACAGTGACAGACAGTGAGGGGGAAGGTACATTGTGCTGACTGTCACCAGTTACCTTCCTGCTAGTTTGGGTTTTTATAAGAAATACTTCAACCTGTTTCTTCATGTTACTCATTAAGGGACTGAACTTTATTTATCAGAGTAGGAAATGGGAGTTTTTCCTTAAGCCTCCTTGACAGACTGAAGGAAACTGCATGACCCTTCCCCCACCATACATAGCCATATTTTTTTTTACATTCTTACCAAATGTAGGTATCAGAGCCAATGCAACAAGCAAACAGCGCAGGCAGGGTTTCATAAGTGAAGCGCAAGTTTTTCAAAGCCTTTTTTCCAAATTAACCATAACAACAGTGGCCAGAACTTGGCATGGCAGTAGTTACTAGATTTTCAAAACTTAGCCTTTGATGGCCAGAAAAAAAATTGTAGTTAAAAATGAAATCTTGAAGTTGAAAAATGCCTCTGTCATGCATGGAGTGGAGAATTTTATTTTATTTTATTTTATTTTACAGGATCTCCTAAGTACAAAAAGTTTCATTATGTTTGCATTTTAAATGATACAGAATGATTTTGATGTGTCACCATTTTAACCTGAGATGTCCATGATGTTCAAGGACTGTCCAGAATCTGTATCAGAAATTCCTGTTTTTGCAGTTTCTGACTATGATAAATGGTGGAATTTTTATGGGGGATTAAAAAACCTCACAATAAAACATGTCTTTCAAACCCAGTCGCGCATTTTGAGGTTCTGAGGGGATTTGAAATAAATACATGTTTAAGTTAAAAACGTGACTCCAGTGCTTAAATATTTCATTCAAATAATTTGCCTCCCCTCTTTTTTTACCACCACCTCCCCTCAGAAATAACAGTCCCTGAGCATAAAAACAAACAAATAAAAAAAATAAGCTGAATGAAGTTTCATAGTCCTAATTCAAAATAAGATGTTTTATTTTGCAGACACAAGGATTTGGATTTAAAAAAAACAATAAAATGCCGTGGTGGAATAAAAGATAAAAATAACCTCAAGAGGTACAGATTGACATTCGGGCCAGTTCACAGAGGACATTTTGACATGTCACACAGGAAAAGCACTTATGTACTAATGACTTACTGTGATGCTTGAATTCAACAGAGTCATTATTAATGTATTACAGTCTGGTTGGGCTCCTCTGTGTTTAAAACAACCTCAAAGTGGCTATTTTACATTTGCATTTGCCGGCATTATTATCTATTTTGTATGATTTGATGAATTATAAGAGAGCTCTATTGCTTTGGAAATGTCTGGACAATCTAAGACAACGTTTCTTTTTTCGTAAGGTAGCAACTTGCGTGTGATGTATTTGTAATGCATTATTGATGTGGTGTTGACATGGCTGCTAAGATAATAACATATTGTCCTTGCATGTTAATGGTCAATTACCAATTCATAGATGATGTGTGCTGTGTCATCGCAGCTGTGCTCACACTATCATCACTGCAGTCTGTTGACGTTTTGTTTGTCTTTTGTGTGTCAGTGTCGGCGATAACCGTACCCATTGGGACTTTCTTCAGATTTGGCCAAAAATGTCCACATGGACTCACAGATTTGGTGGTCGAAAGGTCAAAGTTCACTGTGTCCCCTTAAAACATGTTTTGAAGAATTCATAGTAAACAAACTAATGTGTCGAAAGAAATTGCTCTCAAATCCACTTAGTGCAAACTACAGAACACATGAATGGGTAAAATAATGACAATTCCACCTCAAAGTAGTGTTATATCTGAACTTCCCAGTCACAAAAAAAATAATAAAAAATTGGTCACAGTTCTACTTATTTTAGCATTACAGTAAAACTCGAACACTAAAAATGAACAAATTCTAGTAAAGCGGTGTAGCAGTTTAAGATGAATAGGAATAAAAAAAATCAGTTTCTACTTATTCGAGTAAAGGCAAATTAAATAAAACCTGAATATCTGCTGCGAGTCATGCTCTCTGTTTACGTCACCTGTGTGACGGTGGACATAAACAAAGGATCGGGTGGGGCGCCTGTTTAAAATAACGGATCTCGATCAGTTAAAAAATGTGTTGGTCTTACCCGATAACGATCCCTCTGATCCAATCAGAGCATCCCTACTCGAAAGTTTGCGTGTTGTAATTCCACTCATGGTTAGGTTGGCTTCATTACGTAGCATTATCCTGTACTGCCATGTGAAGCAGATGTTCTGTGTTACTTTTAGCACAATGATTTTGCACAGTGATTAAAATGTTGGCCATGTTTGATGTTTCATGGAAGCGAAACCTGTCAGTTAAAAGAATTTCATGGACATTTTGAACAGAAAAAGTAGAGCCTCAAGCCAAGTCTTGCTAAAAAATTGATTATAGAAGAGAGAAGCTTATTTCTCAGTCTTCAGCAGATGCATGAAATTAAACACATGATTACCAGCGAAATTGATTTTTGCCATCCCGTAGAGAATATAGTACTTAGGGTGACATCGGCTCTCGGGAATATCGCAGAGCTTGGATTTTACACTTCAGTCTGTTAGCTCAAAATTCAAATTTTTTGAAGTTTATCCCTGTTTCCTGATGACCTTTCACAGTTTCCCACATTATAACCAACTGAGAACCTTCAGGTGCTTTTCTTCATTCTGTCCTAAGCATGTGACCTTGAATTCAATTAAGGTCCACCAGCATCAGAGATTTTCCCATCCCTTGAGGGGGTCATGAAGGAGACAAGGAGCAACACCGCTTTGATTAAAGTTGGTTTAGTGATGGTTTAGCTGTTGTTATTAGACTTTAAAAGGAGAGGCTGGGCTGCTGTGGAAACGGCATGATTGTAATATTAATATTGCAACAGATTATGAAAACTATATGTGGAGAGGAGAGAGGAATAACAACGGATACAGATATTCATACTTATTTATAGAATAGAAATTGAATGAATAAATCATAAAGACATTCCTGACTATTTACTCAAGGCTTGTCTTCTTTCAAGTTCTGTTCCAAGTGTATCTTTGCTCTTTCAGGGATTAAAGGTAATCAGATATTTGTTATTTACAGCTGTTATTTCTTTTTTCCTTTAGGTTACTTTCCAACCAGAGAATGAAAAGGACAAACCTACTGGTACGTGCAGCCTTTAACCAACATAACGTTGACTTTCTCTTGTGCATTTTTTGCTTTGTTAATGTCCCCTCAAGTTTGTTCTGTTCTTTCCATAAAAAACAAGAGAGAGGGGTGTGTAAAGTCATGTTAAGCAAGTTGAAAACATACTTGAACGACCTCTATACAATATTCAAAGCATATCTTTGATTCAGAGGTTGTCTGCAGAAGGCTCTCAATAGGCTGGGCTAACAGCTAACAGTGCTAATAGAGCGAACATTGCTAGAAACTGCAGCAGTGCTGACAGATTGTTGTTATGTTTGTTTTTTTGTTGTCCATCTGTCCATGCGTACATCTGTCCCATTGTTATGAAAGAGATATTTCAAGAATGCCTTGAGGGAATTTCTTCAAATTTGACACACATTTCCACTTTGACTCAACAATGAAGGTCAGCATGACAAGGCAATTGTCTCATTCTCATGAATGTGATATCTGAGGAGCCCTTTGAGGGAATTTCCTCTAATTTGGCACAAACGTCCTCTTTGAGTCAAAGATGAACTAATAGGAATTTAAAGCGAAAGGTCAAGGTCATTGTAACCCTGTTCGCCTCATTCTACGAATGTGATATTTTTCTTCACTGGTGGGCAGAGGCATACAACCGGGAGACAACCGTTTTTTTCATTTCTCAGCTGAAATCACCAGGCAAACCTCATGAACACTCAGCGGGGAGTCTTTTCAGCAAAGATGCTTTGGTAGCGTCAGTGTGCTGTTATTTGCAAAATTTGTGAAAGTAAAAACATTGGTGCAAAGTCGAGCCCTTGCTCTACCTTGCGTTGGATTAGAGGAGGCGCCACATGAGGCTGAACAATTTGAAAAAATTAAACAGTGCTCATATCAAGACAGCAAATCGGTGCAGCCACAACAGACCAGCGGGGCAGGGTGGACACGAGTTTATATGGGCAAGCACTGTCAGAACAAACGCTCAGTGCCATATCACTTTGTAGTGTTTGTAGTGTACTGTAAAAACATGGCGCTCCCATTGCAAAAAATACACTGTCTACAGGAAAAAAAACTGCTTGGGTGGACATGACACCTAACAGTGTTAACTGAGACAGAACCTGAAGATGATCGTAGTGTGATTGCCGTGCAAAGTGGCGGCAATGTGTGAGCTAACGGGTCACATTAAGAGAGACTCACATGCACTAACCTGTGCGTGCAGCAGGACCGGCTACAAAACAATGAACAGAGAAGCTCTCGGATTCCAAAGGTATAATATCTTGTGTACGAACACCAGCAAGAGCAATATATGCATCTGAATTTGCGGGAACAATTCCATGCCTGTTCTGCTTCAGATGTAAGTGAAATTGTTTATGGGAAATAAAGTGAATCCCTAACTGAAGCAGGGAGGATAATATAAAAAAAGGGGAAAGTGGCTCCAGGGAAATTTAACACCTGCAGCACAGTGAGCACTCCAGATGAGATGAGATCTCTGTTTGAGAGGATCTGGGAGATGACTTTTGCTTTACACTCCATTAAAATTCCTTACAACTTTGACAGTACTGCAGCTATATGTGGTCAGCTCATATGAGCACAGATACTACGTCGGATATGACAGCGGCATGGAGAGGGGAAGAGTACAAGTGCAACACACTAGGCAAAATGAGTCAGAGCAGACTGAGCAGAATGGGATAGAGGTGTCTTTACTTGGCCTGTGAAGGCTTTCAAGTGACAACTTGAAGACAGCTGGAAGCATATACTTCCAGTGGAGCCGGGGTTGTACAGTGAGGGTAATATAGAAATGAGGGCAGGTGTATAGGCAGGAACAGGATCCGGTGATGAGCTGATCATTTAATAAGTAATGATTGATAAGTAATGAACAGGATTACCATTTGGAGAATATATTATTCATTGACATGGTCACACTTTATGGATTACATTTACGCTTGGTTGAGATCCGGTCACAGTTCAAGTTATGCTTTGAATTCTGTCTGTCTTACATGTCTGTGCTGTGTTTGCACCTGCTGTGGAAAATAATTTCTATTTTGAGGACATTTAACCTACTTATGTACCTACCTACCTACCTACCTACTTATTTAGGACTGGGTTGATTTATAGATGTAAATGATTATAGTTATGTTTATTTGTTCATCATGAAATTTTCTTTGCTTTCTCCCTGTGTTCCACCTCTGCCTTCACGTATGCCTGTAAGGCATTTCAGATAATTTTTAAGCCCTTTTGGCTTCATGGGAGGGGCATACAACTTTAAGTGGTTGTTTTTAGTATTTTTTTTACTGCAGATTTAAAAAAAAAACATGCTGTCCAAACCTGTGGGATATACACTTTGAAAGGCGTGTTTCTTGAAAAAGAATTTTTGGCAGTAGAAAAAATGTAATCTTATTTACTTTTTGGAGATTTTAATAGAGAACTTAAATGTGGACTTTTTTTTCCTTACTTTTTTTTTTTAAAAATGGGGTTGGAAGGCATGTTTTTTTTCAAAGTTTTTTGTTAGTTTTTTAGTTTTTCCACTTAAAAGAAATAGACTTTATTTCCTTGACAATTTCATGGCCCTTTTTATAGAAAACTTTAAAAATGAAAAAAAAAAAATTTTTTGTTATTGATTTTTTCTTATTTTTTTGAAGGCATGTTTTCTTTAAAAATCACCAAAATTACACCATTTATCACTGCCAGAAACTGAAAAAACAAAATATTTTGGATTTTCACATTCCCGGCAGTCATTGAACACATCATGTGGGATGCTGAAATTATGTTTGAATCTTATATGTTTTAAAAAAAAAAAATGCCAGGGAAGTGGGGCAAGTAAAAAAATAGTGTCCTGGAAAATTCAAGGAAAACTTGAATTTTTTTCCATGAAAATGTGTGGGAACCCTGTAAAACTGAAACTCTTATTTTTTTTTAAACAAAATTCACACTTGTCATCAACAATTACAAATCCCTTACACAAAATGGTGATGGGATGTATATTATGCACAATTTTTTAACATATTTCTTTCAATTTGTAGAGGATAACAAATGTATTTAGGAAAAGCATACAGGCTTGTACTTCTGTGGTTTCACCCTCATCTTACACCAGCCCAGATGTGCAGAAATATCTGTAGACTGAACTATGACATGTTATACATGTGTTGACAAGTACATGAATGAGGCTACACAACCCATCTTGCGTTGGCCCTTGCTCCAGCGCTACAGCTTGAGCCTTTAGACTCGTGTCTGTGTGTGTAATTTTTTCGCTTACAGGAACTTGCTTTGAAAATGAGAGGCAGCACTCACCTCATTATAGTGACATCTCCTGCTATTTTCATGCCCTGTTCTGAGAGAGAATGAGCAGATAAGGTGACAGAAGAAAAACAGGCACAAGGCTAAAAGGCAGAAGGGACGAGGGATGGTGCTGAGATATCCAAACATGTGAGCTGACTTCACTCTGTGATAATCAGCAACCTTTGACACAGGACCCGCCACAAATGAGTAGCGACCAGGCAGAAGGAATTCATGGCTGGCTAATTAACAGAACATGCTAATGAGATGATTTGTTCATGATGCCGACTGTAACCGCAGAAGAGAGGAGAGGGTGAGGGAGGAGGACAGGAAAGAAGTGATGAGCACGGAGGCACGGATATGATATTTAAAGGTGATGAGAGCTAATTTACTGAAGCTTCACTCCGGTGGTGGAAATCACATGTAAGTAGTAGGCTTGTCATGATGTTCAGTCATACACCTATTATGTACTACATAATACTACTGAAATATGAATTTTAGCTGTTTTCTCACTTGTACATGGCAATTAAAGTAAATGGAAAATATAAAACAGAATAATTGCAACATAAGGTGATGTATGCTGTGACGTTAGAGGTGGTACATAGTCTAAGTGATTACTGCAAACAAAAACCCGTTCCATGTGTTAATAATCCTAATGTATCAAGCCTGAGTGGGGACAAAAACTTAACAGGACGTGCTGTCTTGAAAAAGTGTTTCAGGATGCTTTCACTTCAGGTGTCCATGTAGGTGTACTCCTGTGATAGGTCATTTTAGTTGCAGCCATGGACTGCTTCTCTGGTGGAATCCATGCTTTTGGAGGGTGCAGTGGTGCAGCATCGCACTGACACGCTTTAAAAATCAGCTTATTTTATGCAACCAATGACGTCGATGAATCAACCTGATCAGATGTTTACAGTGCTGGGTAGGCTCTGTACAGTAGGGCTATAGCCAACTCAGAATAATGCCAGTTGAATTGGTTTTGGCAGTTCAATACCAATATTTGAAGGATTAGTTTTACAGTTTTAAAGTATGAACAGGCTCTGCAGGACTTTCAGTGTGACAGCAGCATTTGCCTCACATAGTAAACAAGCTAAAGGTGCTAAATACAGATTGCAAATGGTAAACAACATTTTTGCAGAGACTGTATATCAACAAAAGCCAGAGCCTATATCATATCAACTTGCTGTAAACTGTAAATTCACCACTTCATTTTTTACTTCACTGAGCAGTCTCTCTCTCCCTCTTTGCTGCTGTTGCTGATGTTTTCACCTGCAAAGAGTTGCGTGAGAGTTAAGAACATTCACTCCCCAGCAAAATCTGGGGACCAAAACATCTCCAGATTTACAATGCACACAAAAGAACGACTGCTCGACTTGAAGCAGTCTCAGTTGACTAAGGGGTCTACCACAGGTGATTCTTGTCACTGATTTTAAAGGGGCAGCCCCACTGTACAGTAGATTTTCAGTTTCTTGCTGAAAAGAACTGTCTGCAGAAAGTGGTGCTGATGTCAATGGTGACAATTAAAGCAGCAAGCAGCAAAACTGCATGTTTGAGTATGAAAAACTTTCAGCTGAAAATGGCTGAAAACTACTGTAGAGACGAGAGGAACTGATACTCTGTTGCCCCTCACTACGAGCATTACCTTTGATGCACAAGTAATCATGTGTTACATTGTTAACATGAAATTACTGTTAGAGTCCACACTCAATTGAGGTTTTAATTACATGTTGTAAGGCTCAGAAACCACAAAAAGTCACTATAAATGTAAATGTACTCCCAACACGCAGTTTCAGTTGTAAAAAGGGGTATCCTTTCTTGGTTAAAGACACTAAATTTCAGTGAAAATTGCAAGGTGCAACTGAGCCGCTTCCCCACTTCCACTCTTACACATCCTACTCTCAACCAGCAGCCCACCCCCTCACTGTCTGTTTCCTTTGCTTTCGACATCAGCCCGAGTTATTTTTAGCTCCGTCCAGGGGGAGAGGGAGGTGGAGAGAGAATGACACAATCCCTAATAAACGGGTGGATGAGATGGAGGTGGAGGAGGAGGAAGAGGAAAAAGCGTGGGCACATTCAGGATGGGTGCTTATTTGAATATTCATAGAAACAGCTGCATTCACAAAGGTAACGAGACGTCGTTGAGCACGCATGCATTGGTGGAAATCAATAGAGGCCCTCACTGCTGAGAGTTTTCCCTGATAGGCTTGACTAATAAGTGGAGCATACTAATTAGAAGTTATGTGGGACATGCTAATGTGATGGGGCAATGACAATAAAAGGGAGAGATGATTTGTTCCTGGATGAGTTACAGCGGAGGGAATTTTATGTAGTAATACTTAACAACTGTGATAAGGATCCTAAGGCAATCTCACTCTCTCTAAGATTATAGGCTCTGTATACTATTGCTTAAGCTTTTGTCTACAGTATATTGCCTGTGCCAGATTCCAGCGCTTTCACTGCCTCGTCTTCAAAGATCCCCCAACATCTTGAGCCTTTGTCACAATTTTTTTCTCGTTCTCTTGAGCTTGATGAGACAGGTCTGGAAGAAGTATGTCACAGTGGCTCCTAACAAGAATTCTGTGTAGTTTCTGACAGATGGTCGGACTGTCTAACACTTTGGTCCAGGCAGAAATATCTCTATTGGTTGGATTAGCATGAACTTTGTAAGATATTATGGTCCACAGAGAATGAATCCTAATGACTTTAGAGATACTCTGACCTTTCCTGTAGTGTCACCATGAGGTTTATATTAGCGTTTTTTTTTTTTTTTTTTTTTTTTTTTTTGTGAAATGTTTCGACATTCATTTCTTTCTAACTCTGTTGATCCAATTATCTCCAGCTATCATCAGATTAAAATTGTAACTGGCCTTACACTTTGGTTTATGACCAAACAGTATTGGAACAACATATCCCTGAAAATAGAAGTTCAAAATGGCAAAAGCCAATAGGAAGGATATTTAAATTGTGTTTTATATTATACCGATGAAAGCACCTACAGCACCAATTGCCATAATAACGGATTAACAACTCTTGTTTATGTTTTGGTGAAATTAAAATTTAAACTATGTTGCATAGGAAATTGCTCCAGTATATGTAGTAATATCAATTAAATGTTTGATGGTTGTTCATTTCAGTCCATACGGCTTTTCTGCAATATACAACTGACAATTCACAACAGGTCATCGTCAGCCAGATGTGCTGTAGCTAATGTACGTATGGTAGAAATAGGCAGTGCTGTATGAGATGATGGCACCAGCTGTGGCACGTAATGCCCGTGTGTACTACAGAATGACTAAAAAGGTCAGTGTGGGGGAAATGTGAATCACATCACTCAGAACTGCTGCTAACTGCTCTCTAAATGTTCTTTGTGAACGACTTCACTAATGACACCAAATGGCATTTCAGCAGCATGCTCCCAGCATGGTGAAAAGAAATGATAACTGTAGAGCGTGTTTCCAAAACTGACTTTTGTGTTTAATCCAGCAGCATACAAGAAACAACAAAAAATGTACACACACTTAAAAGAGACAAAAAAATAAACTTCTCATTAAATATATTTGGTATTTCTGGTAATGTACTAGAGGAACTGTATCAGTGTGTGATTTCAGGGATTTTCATGCACACCATAACACTCACACAGACAAATTTGACAGAAATAAAGTGAAATATTTCTGTCTCTCTCGGGCTATTCTATTACTATTGCACCAGCAGGCCTGCACAGCTGACACTAACTGCATCTTACAGGGAAAAAATGAAGTAAAAGGCACTCAGAGAAAAGCTGGACCATGCCAATAAAACTCAAAGCGAATTGACCACAACCACGTAAGCAACGTTTCATTCCAAAACAATATATATTTATTTAAGTTTGGCTTAAAAAATGCAATCTAAAATTTTAAACAAACCATCTTTAAAAATAACTTTAATTATTACCAATAATGTGCCTTATGCCTTTAATGGAAATAATCACTTTGATTGTGTCTTTGAGGTGGCAGATGACTCATTTTGGAATGAAACAGTTACAGTTAACACTCACAGCAACACACTTGAAATCATTACAACCAGAGAGCTATTGAAACAGAAATAAAAAAACAATAGTGTGCCTCAAATAGATACATAATCTACTGTATGTCTAAATTTGCTCTGTCTAGTCAAAATAGACGTCTTAAATAGATAATACATAAATAGTCTTTACAGGCTGTACAGACGTTCATAAGACACTCACTGCTGGAGGTACATTCAGAAAATGTGGCTACAATCTTAGTAAGACACAGTACCTACAGTATTTATGATATGTCAGTAAGAAGAATACACAGTATTTCAGAACAAATATGTGTGCACACGAATGAACACATGGAGGGATTATTTAAAATTGTCTTGGGTTTTGGGCAATGTGTTCTCATCCCAACTCGTCAAATATCGCCGCCTGGTCAGTGGGCATTCTGCTCGTTACGCGCATAGTCTTTTTCGGGGGTGGGGGGGCATAGATTAAGTGTAGCTTTGGTGTGCACACACACATACAATACACATTACAGCTGCTGCTCCAAGTGAAGAATGTAGTTGCAACTCCATGCAAAAAAATAAAAAATGGACCACATGTGATGCCCGGTAAACATTATATCAAAGAGATAGAAATCAGATATCAGTCAAATACAATGATGTCGCTACAGCCGCCGAGAAGCTGCTGGGTCTTCCTCAAAAATCACCTCCTGCTAGAGACCGTACATGATCATGTGGATAAGTCACTGCTACATTTTGAATCCACAACTAAGATTTCACTCTTCCTTCTAGGTACAGTTTACAAAGAATCTGACTTAAGTCATTAAATTTTAGTGTATGGTGTTAAAGAAGTGACAGTATCCAGGACAAAGGCATTAAGATACACAATAGCTACCACTCTGTTTTACAGCTAACCTGATCCATGAGAAGTTAAACCTCCATGTGCAGGGAAGCTTTAACTCAATTCCAAAATCCTGTCACCTACACAAACAATACTGTAAATCCTTAGAGAGCTGGAGAGTGGAGGGTAAAAGAAAGGAAAAAATTGATTCTTTCCTCACTGCTCCCACCTAAATGTCCAGTGGTTTTGCCTGTGAATGGCTCAGCAGGAGGTGTGGATCAGAGTAATCAGGCTGTTGTGCGCTTTGTCTTTGTTGGTGTGTCACTACCGAAGCATGTCGCTAGTGGGATTTCCTTGTCATACATTTTACAAGACATCTACGCTAAGTCCGAGACTGCTGTGGAGAGCAATTTCATGTGCTGAAAAAAGCAGGCCAAAGCTTAATACTTCACAGAATGGTGCTTTCTATTGATCCGGCACAGCTGGATGGCAGTTATCCGCCACAAAGCTTGGTGGCAGAAAGAAGACTGTTGACCTTTGTGCCTTATAACACAAATTTGGACCATAGACAGATACATGAAAGCTAGAATGTAGTAGAGTAGAATTATTCACTCTGGAAAAATATGCTAGATGTTTTCGTTTGATTTTGCCTGATTCCCTGCTTCACTTTTGTTTGATGTGTGCACTGGAGCTGTTGGCACGTGTGCAAAAGGGCACCCCAACTGTGGTTTTTACAGAGAGGGGAAATTCTGTTTTATTTACCTCTGCAAGCCAGTCCAGGTTTTAAAGGGACACTTTTTCCCAAAATAAAAAATACATATTTCTCCTCTTACATGTCGTGCTATTTATCAATGTAGATAGCACTCTTGTGGTGCTCAGAGTAGTAGAAAAATACATTTAAAACCCAACAGCAATGTCTTATTCCAAAAATTATGACCCAATTAATGTTTACAGCCTTTGGTATGGTATTTCTGGAAAGAGGTAATTCTGTTGACCTTTTTTTGTTTTTGCTGCTTTGAGCACCACAAGCTGAGTGCCATTTAGTACCATTATATGCAAGAGAAGGCAGACGTTATCTTTGCAGGGTTTCCCATTGTGGCGGCCTGCCACGATTAAAACATCTGCTGCCACAAATAGGTTTTCTATTTTTCGAGCTAGACCGATCATTAGGAGCGCTGTTTAATATATACACCATTCAGTTATTTACCACCACACTGTCAGAGAGCAGAGCGTACTACGGGCACGGATGGAGCAGCAGATCATTAGAAGCATTGAAAGTGAAACAGCTGGGTCTAAAAGTTAACTTAACAGCAGCTGTTCCTCTCATCCCATTGCTCCAATTTGATCCGCTCTGAATGAATTGATAGATCAATTATCCATCCCGCTCTGCTTGCACTGCATGCACAGACTAGCAAAAACCTTAGGATTAAGAGAGGGGACACAGACCCATACAAAATAACGAACACCCTTAAAAAGAACACAAAAAACCCTACTCATGTTTGCTTTCGGTATTATCAGCAAACGTCATTGCCAGTTACCACCACACATACACTGAAATCTCACTTAGCACAACTACGCTAGCTAACCTTACAGCTCAGCCAGAGAAGATGCCATCAATGTTACATCCTGCACTGTCACGAACATGAGTAGATACACGCTTCCCTCTGCATGGTGACATAGTTTTGATTTCCGCAAGGAAACATTGCTGTTGAGTTCTTCAAAGTATTTTTTTTTAGGGCTTTGAGCACCACACGCCAAATGCGATTTAGTTCCATTATATTTGAGATCTCAACAGCTGATTTCTCTTACAATTGGCAACTCACAGCAAAAAAATCCAAACTGATGAATAGCACAACAGGTAAGAGACAAAATATGCATTTTTTTATTTGTGTATGGACTGCCCCTTCAAAGTGGAAAACTTGTAAGCTCCTATTATTTTTCTCTTGATAGCAAAAACCTCTTTAAGACTATTAACTTATAGTGATTCAGATCTTACTGTCAGGCATATCTGTTCATAGATAACACCCTGTATTCCACAAAGATGACTCTTTAGTTAGACTATGCACTGTCAAGCTGCAGATAGAGGACCAGGATGTGTTAAATAACTACTCCTAAGGGTGCCTTTTTCTCACGTATTTCCCTGCCAGTCTTGAAGTATTGATCTATAGTGTTGCTCCCAGTAAATCCATAATAAAGAAAGAAAGAGAAAGAACAGGAGAGGAAAAGTTTTGAGAGTGTCGAATGCTTTACCCTGTGTAACTGCTCAGCGTGGTGATGATGCTTAACTGGACTTTTCTGAATGAATATATGTCTTCCTGTCAGCACTGTCACATAATTTCCCTGGTACAGTGTTTCCAATATCATTCAACTGTTTTACCCTCTCTTCCCTCGTGCATAGAAGAAAAGCATGGATGTCCCTGCATCTCAATCTTCTTATTCAGTTCTCATTCAAAAAGTCCGACTTGCAGTGCTCTATCCTGACAAACAAGGATCTGACCAGACGCCTGCCCTCCATCACAAAGTGCCCTGATCAGCGGTGAAGAATCCGCACTCCTTCTTTGCCCTCTTCCTCAGTCTGTGAGCCCTCCAGCAAACGGCCGCCACGAGCAGCATCACCACACCGGCACACAGCAGTGCCACTGACACCACTTTGGTCTGGAGCAGCGTGTTAAAAGTGAACGTCACCCCGGTGCCGGCCATGCCGATCACTAGTGAGATCACTCCGAAGGGGAACACGCAGCGATACCAGGACTTTTCTGTCCCGCCTGTAGCCTGGGCAAGTCTCTCCAGCGTGGGTAGAGACTCTGGAGGTTTTGCCGGGTCTCTCCCGACTTCCCCTTCTCCACAGCCATTCAAACCCTGGTTCTCAGAGTCCTGGGGTAAAGTGTTGGCCTCGCTGCCGTTGCCGCAGTCCAGGTCCGGGTGGAGAACCGGGGCTGGGGGTTGGCGGCCTGAGGAGCAGCCCATGTTGACGTTGCTGTCCTTGGGTAACGATGCGAGAAAGGCTGCCTATTGGCGGCGGTCCTCTCAGCGTGGTTGCTACTGGCGCTTGTGATGCTACAGGGGGGATTTCTGAGACTCCTTTGCGTGCCGTCAATGTCAGTGAGATTGTTGTTGCTCTCAGTACTTGCCAGCATGTGCCTGCAAAGAGATGGAGAGAAAAGAGCTGAAAATAGAAAGAGGATCATAAGAGGAAAAAACCTAGGAGAAAAACAGCTTGGCTGCAAATTTTAACATTTAAACATTGGTGAAAAAATAAGAAAAAAAACCACAATGAAGATTTTTATTTTCAGCCTCACACATACTCAGCTGCACACAGGATGCACTCACCCTATATTAGTGTCCATCAATGGGTGAATGTTTTCAGCCTCGACTCCCGAGCTGCTCGTGGCAGCAGCAACAGCAGCAGCAGCATCGGTGCGTGTGTGTTTGGTGGTGCCCATTCACTATATAGTCACAGAGGGGAGGAGGAGGGGCCTACCAGAAGCGGTAGACAGGATGCAAAGCTCTGATTGGCTCCCTCAGCAGAGTTGTTTCAGAGAGGAGGGGTGGTGGTGAGGTTAACTGTTCAGCACTCTCATTCAGGGATATTAATTAATTATTTAGTATGACGAGGAATTTGAGATGTCCCGTAGGTTGTGGCTCGTTCAGGGTCTGCCTGTGGCTGCAGAATCAAAATGAGGCTGGCAGAGAGGCAGAAAAGATACAATGTGACACTGATGGCTGTGCAACATTGAAAATAAGCAACAGTTTTTATCATAACAACACATTTTAAGTTCATAGAAGCTGATGTGTAATTAGGGAGGATAAAAAAGCACCCAAAATTGTGATTAAGAGGTTTGTGTGATTACCACAATTGAAAACATGGCTCTTCCCGCTCTCTCTCTGTCCTCCCATTGTCCCCTCATCATGTGCGTCATCCGTGTTCCCCTTCACAAAGACACGACAGTCAGCCTTGTCACGGTCGCCGTCCTCGTCACACTTCCCCCATATATGTCCCCTTGGTGTTCATGCTCCCCTTTCTCCTCTCAAACAATGACAGGGAGACACATGAGCCAATGCCACGCATCCCTGAGGGTGGCTCGAATCACCGGGAACAGAGCAGACAGTGCATCGTGTGTATGTGCATGCATGCACATCAAACGTGCATGAACGATGATCTATAATCTCCCTGATTTTTTTTTTTCTTTCTTGAGGCAATGCAATTTCCCAATCGGCAAGATCTGCTGTAATTATTCCGCGTCCGATTTTGGCTGGTATCTCACAGGCACAGCTGCTCTGAGGGAGCAGTAATCACATTGGTTAAAATAAACCTCAAATGGTGCAGCCACAGAGCCACAGTTTTCTATTAAAAAAAGCACATTGGTAATGGGAAAGGGTAAGAGGAACTAATTCAAGCAGAAACCATCCAGGGTGAATATTAAATCCAGGCAGTGGTTTATTATGCAGCTCCTTTAACAATGATAACCACTTCACAAAGGGTTGTAATCAAGGGATAATATTTAATTCCAAAAGGAAGTGGGGGGATTTGTACAAAAATACAGAGAAATACATATATATAGACATACAGAGAGGGAAGATGATGTACAACAGAGCGTCTCCAATCTGCAAGAGGGAGTGTTTGGGGAGTCAAGCCAATAAAGTCTTATAAATGTCTGCAGCCCAATAATAGAAACGAAAAAGTTTTCACCAAGTTTCCATCCCAGAATATGAGATTTACAGACTGTCTGTCTGTGTTTTTCCAATCCATACAAAGTGGCTCATGATTCAGAGCATTTTAAAGTTTTCAGACTGAGGAGTAATCATTTGTTGAATATGTTAATGCTTTGATACCTGAGAAAATTGGCTTAATGTCTTTCAAAAGCAGTTTCTCTGTGTTTTTCTTTAAGCGAAAATTGGGGCCCAAAAAAACCTGAAATGGATCCAGTATTGAGTGAGTGGGCTGCCGTGAAAGAGGCTGCAGTGTCACCACATGGGGCATCTGTGCAACATCAATTTCAGGTCCACTAAAAGCGCTCATATTTGCCTATGTCAGGCTCATGTTGTTATTATAAGTGTCTGACAACATTACAGAAAGGATGCTTACAGAGATAGACCTTTTTGTTAAAGAGTTAGATCCTTTTTGTTCAACCAGAAACAGCCTTGAAATCGCTATTGCCAAATTGCCAGACTCGATTTATTGGAATTTTATTATGTATGAAGCCAGCATATGTTCACATTTAACTGGGTGAACTAAGGGTTTAATTAGACTAAAGCACAATTGGTGAAAGTTGTATAAACAATCTTGTTTACACTGACTTTGAATTAAGTGTGTTTTGTGGTGAGAAAATAACTGTTTACTTAAATGGAGTTTGGTGGCTTCGGTGATGGCGATTTAGGGGCTGTTTCTGGTTCAACAAAAAGGATCTTACTCTTTGAATATAAGGTCTGTCTTTTTAGGGATTTTATCCATGATATTGTTAGACTTTTTGACACTGAGCCTGTCAGTGGCAAGACAACTGTTATAGTGCCAAATGCCCCAAGTGGTTACATTGCAGCTCTTGTTGTGGCTGCCAGTTGCAGCGCTCTGTCTAAATAATGGACCAAATTGAGAAAATGTTCTTCCCAATAATGTCTTACACACAAAAACATGGGAAAAGTTTGGAAATCCTTAAGTTACGCTTTAAATAACAAATATTTAAGTAATGCACATTGGTATTTTTTGTAACTGAAAGTTGTCAAAGGCATTACATCATAGTTTTCAGAGTAGTTGAAAATATTACTTCATTTATCACTTGTCACTTTTGAGACTGTCAGCCACTTTTGTTTGATTTTCAGTTCCACACTGACACCAAAATGACCTTGATGACCATCACAAAGTGCTGGGAAATACCACACAAGCCACTGAATGGGAGCTCTTTATTTTCCCAGCCCTTCACTGTCCGTGGCCTCAGTAAACTTGCACAAATAAGGTTTATTTACCAGCCTTGAACATGAACTGTCGCTTCTCAAGCAAATAAAATGCTGGAAATCCTTTGCTCAGTAAGAAGTATACTTCTCAACCTCACACCTGTTTGCAATCAGCATGACTAATAGGCCTTTTTCACTGCTACTTGTCATCAGAATCAGAATCAGAATCAGAATCTAGTTTTATTGCCAAATACATTACATATACAAGGAATGTGACTTGGTGTTTTGGTGCAAAAAATTTAACATAAAGGAAGAATAAAATAGTGAATTTAAATAGAGTAGAACATAAGATAAAAGATTTTAAAAAAAGGATACAGCAGGTCATAACAGGGAAAGCACAGGTGTTATTAATAACATTAATTATGGTTGGGTTCAATTGAAATTTCCCAGTTTGCCATGCTCAGTCAGTGTGTATTAACAAGACAGGGGCTCTGAAACTAGGACACCAAAATGGTATTGTGTCTAATAATGTATAATTAATTACAGCTGCTTTTCCTGCCCTGACATTGCAAATTGTTTGTAGTGAAAAGGGACCTACTGGGATCAATCAAGCTTGAATTACCTGGTACAGCTATTAATTTAATGCTACAGGCGGTGATGGAATTTAACAAGTGTTTTTGTGAATTTTGCTTTAGTCAAAGAATGCAGTGTTCACACAAATTTCTATTTCATCTTCAGTCACTACTAATAATGTACTAATTAACCGTTCTGGTTTAAATAATCTGTCTGTGACATTAAAAGCTTTAATATACCAGTAAATTATACTTGCTATATGGAGATATAGTCAAGTTTTGGCATCCTGAGTAGTGAATGAAGTTGCGCTATCTCTCTGTGTGATCTAATCCGAGCTTTTCTGTGGTTTGTTGTGGTAAGCTGCTGCGGCTGTAAGTTTAAGTGCAGTTTACTGGCTTATTCATCTCCTCCAGTTCACCTCTGGTTAATACCCTTAGCCCCGTCAGCACTGTTACTGTTGTTAGCTGTTGGCTGTTGAGAACTGTGTCCAGACAACTCTCTGAATTTCACATCAAACCTCTGCAAATACTCAACAATGTTTATGAATATCACTTTTTGTGTGTAGCTTGCTACATATAATACTAAATGGAATGATGCTACTCGTTTATGGTATTGTTGCTATTTTTACTATTAAGATGTGGTGACCAAATGCTACATTCAGCACACTGTGGAATGATGCTTTAAAAGCACTTCACAATTATGTGTTACTTTGGTGTTAACAGTTAGCATTTATCTGTTTGAGGCCCTTATGACACAATATCACCATGATACCCTAGTCATGATACAGTATTGCGATTTTAAATGATTTACGATATGCTAAGTGTTGTGACAACATATATTGTGATAAATTACGATTCATTTCCTTTTTCCAACTGCAAATGTTGATAGCATTAATCACCACTGTTGGGGTCATTGCTGGCTTATTAACAAGACTTGCTGGCACACCTGGTGGCGATTGGAACCACCATTAATGTTAGTCGCTACACCTAACCATTCAGAAAGTCCACAGTGAGAGAGGTCTGTGATTCAAACTATGATGACAATATTTATGTTCAAAGCCACAGTTTCTCTTTACTCCATATCAAAAGGTGGTAGTCTAAGGTTTGGTCAGTGGTGGGTCAGTGCTTCAGGGCCAATTAGCAGTATGCAAGATTGCAAAGCACAGAGCACGCTATATATTTATCCTGTATCATTGTGGACTGACACAGTGTATGACGTTACAGGAAATGTTGCCAATATCCCTCGTTGTTGGATTAAAAGCTTCCAAGTTCAGCTGAAGGTAAGACAGTACTTTTTCTTTTTTTGGCTGTTTTGCTTGTTGTCTTGTGGTCCTAACATACAGTGAATGCTCAGTTTTAGAGCTGTGACTCATTTTATTGTTTCTTTGCTAATTAAAGCAAAAACAGTCCCTGGTGTTATTACTGCAGTCTGGGTTGCTCATTTTTTGATTCTCTGCTGTTTCTGGATATCTTACAGGCTTTTGAACTATTATGGCATAATGTTGGTGTCATCTAATTGTTGAGGTTAGTTTGAAAATGGGAAAAGATGGTTATTACAAGATTACACAAAATTAAACAATGCCGTTTGTACACTAGCGATGAGTTCTTGCCTGGTTATACAAAGTATGTTGATGCTTTTTTGTTGTCACTCGTCTTCTTTCATCTGGCCTGAGGCTTAGGGTAACAGCATCAATAAAGCAACTGCAGGTGTTGAAGTAGCAGGGAGAAAATGCAGCCAGTCTGCAGTAAAAATGCTGACCATGTTTTTAAATGTCCTAAACAGACATATTTTGAGTTAATTTTTCCACCCACAACACTATGTAAATGTTCTGATATGTCCTAACATCCTTTTCTAGACACCAATAGCTTAGCACCTTTAAGTAGTAAAGCAAAGGCTGAGATAATCTGGAGACATAATCACATGAGAAAGCACTTGAGGTGATGGTGATACAGTGTCATTACAGCACATTAAGGCAAATTTGCATGCCACGGGTTGTTGTGTCTTCATTTGTTGACGAAGGTCATTCTAATAACAGATAGCAGCCTTCAATAATGGATAGTGTGAGTGTTTGAACACACATGGTGGGAAAAAATGTGGGAGGAGGAGGAGGAGGAGGAGGAGGAAGAAGGCTGGTAGAGAGCTATAGAAAGATCTTACACGCTACTGGCCGCTGTGCTGCCGTCACCCGTTCACGCTGCGTAGAGATGAGGAGCTTTGTGCCGAAGATAGGCATGCACCTAAACATGTACCCACCCACACACGCACACATGAAACCACCCACAGTGCGCGCAGACACATGAGTGCAGATTTATTTCGGGTCAGTGGAGCTGGCGATTGTCTATCAGGAAGTGAAGTGAATAAAGAGAATATTTCAGTGCAGAAAGTTGAAGCAGTGGTTTTGGTTATGTGGTGTATGTGTGTCTGAGCAAATGGTAGACAGTAGCAATGTACAGTATTAATATAGGTGTTTTTTAAAATATGTCATGGTGCTGATTATGTCATTTCTATTGAAATGCAAGTTCAACCATGATTTACAAGAGTTTCATACTTTGTTGTGGGAGAACAGAGCTTGAGATTGTAAAATAAATACAGAAATTATCAGATTTTAGTTATAAGTTATATTTAAGTTATATAATGTATTGTTTTAATAAAGCTAAATATAGTAGCTACTGCCATCAATTTAAATAAAGTACTGTCATGAAAAAGTTAAATAACTTACTGCTATAATAAAGATAAATTAAAAACTGTTATAATGACGTAAACTAAAGGTGACACTGTCCTAATAAAATTAAATAAAATACTGCTTTAATATATTTAATAAATATATAATTGTAGATCAAGTATTGTTATTATAAAATACATCAAAGCTGCAAAGATGGTTTTACTTTGAAGCACTCGGCTCATTTAAAGCTTTCAAATAACAGTAAGCTGTTAGCAGTTAGTAAAACAGTTTCTGCGGCACCTTTCACCTTGAAGATATATTTACTATGAATTGGAAACAAACTAGCAGCTCTCCAGTTTGCATATTACAAACATTTGCAAGTTTGCATTTGTGTGTGTGTGTGTGTGTGTGTGTGTCTGTGTCTTTGATAGGGAGAGAGCTGAAACGCAAGCTGCGACACATCGGGCGTATTTAATATATCCCAGATGCCTCTATGATTTGAAAAGAAAAAAGTTGCTTTTCTAAAAATCCATTTTCCATGTTGAACAGCCTGAGCAGAATAATGCTTTGATGGGACTGACGTTACAGCCTAATCAGTTTGTTTACATGCATGAAGTTAATTCAGTTACTCTGAGTACACAAATCAAGGTAATATTTCAAATAAGGTGTTTATTCTGTGTTTGCATGAGGCCCAAAAGAGATGTACATGATTTCCAATTTCATTCTGAAGGGATTTGAAGTAGGGGGAATAGGGGGTTAGGCTATTTGCTTGTTGTTTAATCTGGCAATGGAGCCATTAACCTATCAAAACACAAGAAATCAGACTAAACTGTAGCCTTCGTGAAACATGAGTAATTAGAAAGCTGTAGGGTAGTGCTGAATGTATCATCAGTTAATTCTAGACCTATCCTTTATCTGTAATTTAAGGATAGTTACTAAGTTACCTGAGGTACATATGAATGGGAGGTTTTAGAGGATATAGAATATTGTTGTCAGTTGACACTGATATGATTTTAGTGAGCATCTTGTCTATTCCGTCTTTAATTATGAGCATCAGAAGAAGTTAACCTTTTGACACCTAGGCAAATTGACTTGATTTCTGTGACAAAGACGAGTGCTGCAAGCAACTTTATAAGAAATAGCCCAGAATTAAGTAAGAAATTTGTAAAATCTAACCAGAAAATAACTTGAATATAAGCCCAAAAAAAGTTTAAAAAACAAAACAACAAAAAAACCCCAAAACAAAACAAAAAAACTTCAAGAAATTGCCAAGAAAATCTGACTTTTTTTCTGCCACTCAATTTTAAATAATTAAGAAAATAAGAAATATAATTTTCTGGATATTTTCCCCCTATTTTTGATCATATGTAATAATCCAGGTGGTAAAGGGTTAAGGAGCCATACGTGTGTATTTGCATTCACGTACTGTATGCATGTGTGGTTGGTTTGCATTTGGTCACGCCCAGACCAGCAGCTTTCTCTCTTGTCTGTTCCCCCGCTCTGTTGGGATCAAGCCAGCACACAGTCTGTCCAAGTAACCAAATCGGCCGTCACGACATAATATATTTGTACCTGTGGCTGGGCTCCCGCGTGGCTCAGGGCCTTCCAGGCTTCATTTGGAAGGGAAGCATGTGTCAAAACTGGGCAGGACATAAGCATACTATGCTCCAGCAAAACTTGTTTGAAATGTGGCTGAAATAATCATTTGGCAGCATTATTGACTGAAAAAAGTCAAGGGAAGTTTTAATGATAAAGTTATGGCCACAAGGAAGATAAGAGGGAGGAGAGAGATAAGAATGTCAGTGTTGATAATCAAGGGCCTCATTTACAAAAACGTGTGTTGGAGCCATACTATAAAATCAGTCAAAAGATCAGCAGTTCTCCATAGTAAATCAAGGCAACAAGCAAGAGGGAGACCAAAAAAATATTTTTTTTGATACTGAAATCAAAGTGCTTGTGGTGAGATGGAGGCAAAAAAAGGAAAAAAAAGTCACCTACTGGCAGCTGCAAGGGCACACCCAGGGTTTCACTGCTGGAAATTTGAATCTGAAGTGTGCATGGCATAGTGCCGAAGAACGAGGACACTGAGACCACTGACAAATGTGTTGAAGTTTTATCTTTCATTGTATTTAAATAATGAAACATAGAGACATCTTAAAAAGCAGTGTGAGGTGGTTCATTGCAATGAGGTTCTTGGCGAGGAGGCTGTAACTGCGGAGTATCTGGCTGGGTGTGTCCTGCATGTGTGTTGCTAAGTAGTTGGATCCTGACTGACAATAAACTGAGCTTGTGCTGTATATTGAGTATATAGGTGTGCTACTCAGTACCACCTTTATGCAGCCTTTGTGTTTTTACACAGAACCAAACAACTGAGCATCATGTTAGTCCAGTGTGTGATTTTAGATAGCATGCAAGCGTCATGGAAAGTAAAAAAGGGGTGACACAACAGCATAGGCCTCTAGTGTGACGTATAACGTGTGTGTCAGCAGCGCTTTCTAAACAATCATTGAGGGTTCCCACAGTCATAGAAAACCTTGAAAAGGACCCAGATATTTGGCTTTAGGAATATTCATTAATTTCGGCTGGAATTTGGTTTTCAATTTAGGGATTTGGATTTTTTTTTAATTATTATTTTTTCTTTCATTTTTCCTTTGCAGAGGATAAACGCCACTGAATGATTCTTGAATATAGTTTAAATCTGATGTTTTAAAAATGCCAGGCAGGTGGGGTAAGGAAAAAAAAATTAGTCCTTGAAAAGTCATGGAAAAATTTTGAAATTTTGTCCATGTCCGCATGTGGCCGTTATATGGTGGCTGATTGTGCCCTCTGCTCCGAGGGTAAGGAGCTCCCAAATCTCATTGTTTTCCTAATTCATGGACATTTACAGCTGCTGTACTTCTTTGAGTTAGCCGCTAACTGATGCTTACTGCTCTTCAAAGCTTAGTCAAAACATCACACCTTTCCCTCCAGCTGTCCCTTTTATACAGATAGCATTTAGGCGCTGTTACTAGCTTCCGTGGTGGCTTAAAGGAATTCTGTGATCATACCTTTTATACAAAAGGGTGAGGCGGCATAATGGTGCAGTACTCCCACCTTGAGCAGACACTGTGCAATTAATGTCATAGCAGTCAAATTAAATAAAAAAGAATCAGATAGGAATTGTGATGTGGGAAACTTGAACAGCATCAAAAGATTGCAAAACAACCTTTGCATCGCTGTCATTTTACAAATGCTGCAAAGCCTTACATAACCTATATGTACGGGTGATGATGATGTGAGGGTGAGGGGACTGGAGAAGTGTGACAGTCACCACGGTGTCTCCAGTGCACTCTGTGCACCTGACAGTGGTGTTCCCTGCAGTGATTTTCTACACAAAAACTATTTGAAAATTGTCCAAGCAGCCCTCAAAATTAGTTTCAAATTAGTTAGAGAGAATGTTTGAATAAGGAGGAGATTTAAAAAAAGAAGTAACCATGTAACATATCACTGGCCTCCATGATGCTTTCTGCTGTTAACTAACCAATTTTCCAGACTGTCTGTCACAGTTCTGGTCTACTGGCAATTAGAAAGGAGTCGAGACCAATTTTTGAGAGGGTTTTCCTGTGTTTAAATTAAAAAAAAAAACTAGTATGCTGGACGCTGCTGGAATGAATGTCTTTGATCTTGTATATTTATTAGTAACATGTTATTCCAGTGAAATTAAATGTGTGAGAGGCATATTAGTAGTAATGCCTTTTACATATTATTTCAACAATCTGACTTCCATCCACCACCTCACCATCTGTGTCAGGCCCTGTTTTGTGCGGAGGCAATGTATTTATACGTGGTAACTGCCGTGGTCATGACTGGTAAAGAAGACATTCATCATGAATTTTCTTTCCTTTTTTGTTCTAGAAATTATCATAAAGAACATTGACTGTATGTGCAGGACTGGTTGCAAAAGCTTGCAGCAAAAAAACTGAGAGGGTAGCTGCTTATCGGCTATCATTTGTTGCAATTCTCTTTTCTCCTTCAGATGTAATGCTGATGGAGAGAGCCATACACACTGATTTATTTATAATCACAGTGCATGTGTGATGCTCTTTTGATTACTTTAGTTCTCTAAGAGGTGATATAATTTTGAGTATTAGTATAGTTGATGTCAGATGATTCGTGTCATATTTTTTCATGAATGTAAATACACAACGTAGACCTCAGGAATAGAAGCTGCCGTCATCCTTACAGAAGCTAATGGGGACCTAAATGAATAAACAAACAGGATACTGGTGCGGTGGCAGCGCTGCAGAGATGGCCCTTGGCAGGTTGACTACTGCCTTGAGGTTCATGCTGTCAAGCCCATCTGGCAGCGACCAGTGCCAAATCATGCCCCTGTCAGCCTCGCTTATGCTGCCACCCACCCACATCCTTATGAGCACTCTGAGGATGTCACCTCTCCACTCTCCCCTGCTCAGCTTTTGTCACTTCACGCAATAATTTCCCGCTCCTTTTCAGTAACCCAAATAATAAGGCTGGGGTCAGGTTTTAATAAACAACTCTCTTAACATTTACATGAAAGAAGAAACTAGATTAGAAACAAATTAATCATTTTGGTCCTAACATGTTAAAGGTTTAGCCCACCTTAATTCTTAATCAATACATTTTCTTAGTACCTGCAGTAGTATACAGCCAGGGCTCCCAATGAGGACACTGAGGTCATGTCCCTGATGTTTCCTGGGAAAAAGTACACATAATGGATTTTTTTAGCTGATTTCAGTACTTTTAGATTCAGTACATTTGAAACAGTATTGATTAAATATCCTGGCCATTTGAGAGCAGCAGAAAAAGATCTAAATAACGCTGACATTTCACCTTATAAAAGTTATATTGCGGACAAATTTAAGGCGTTTTGGGGTCGAAATAATTCTGGGGACTCCCTAAGAGGAGCTGCCCACTGTAAAGCTCCCCTGAGAACAATATACCTTAAAGGGGTCTTTGCATTTACACTTTCTGAAGGACACGAAAGGTATGTATTGTAAGCCGGCCGACGGTTGCGTCATATTTCCACCGTTATATACTGTATATGCTCAGGAAAGCCTGGTTTTCACTGTTGGTCCATTTGTCTGTAGTTTCTTCCAGGTTTTGTTATGAGCTGTTTGTGTTTTGTGTTTACTATTGTTTACATGGCTCTTTTTTTTTTTTTTTTTTAAGTGGCGGATGCAAGTGCTGCATTGCTATATTCGACTAATCAACATACAGTTATGACATCTAAACCAAGTACCGTAAACTTCATGTTTTTTCTTGAGCTGGGAGAGTACATACTTTAAAATAGGAGCTAAAAACATACCTCAACACAAAATGGTGTTCTAAGACCTATGATTGTTTCTTGTCATTCGCACACAACCAAAAGAGGGAAGTGTTTTTTAAAACTCAAAACTCAAACGTCACAAATTGCCAATGTTCACATCTAGCACACAAAGTCTAACATTAGTAAACATTTAAAGATGTATTTCTTTACCTCATAAACTAACATCCATTACACTTTCCTCTTCATTTAGCTCTCTTTTGGTCTCACCCACCTCCTAAAGGAAATACCTGGCTCTTTAGCAGCTAAATGCTCCACTTTGTTCACCCACTAGTCGCTAGCTTTGTTTGTCTGTTGTCTGGTGCTGGACAGTTAGCATAATATCAGTTTCTTAGTGCTTTTCACCTAACAACAGCTTGCTTCGCAACTGGAAACAGGATTGATGAGAGCAGTGACATTGAACCACAACAGTAGAGGTGCAAGCTGCAAGACCAAAACATTGGGCTGAAAGACACTAAAATGCTCTATAAAGCTAAGAGGAACTGAAGGGTCAGTCGATCCCTTGTGAATGTAAAAATAATGATAAGCCATGCTTTGACTTTAATTACAAAACAAATGAAGAAATACTTTCGGTTTTGTTTGATATTGACATTACAGTAGCATTAGAATTGTACACTTACACATTTATATTAAGTTCAGGCACAAAAAGATTTTTTCCTGTAGACTTAAAGACTTAAAGAGACGTCTGTAAATCAGCAGATACATTATTTTGAGCGTCACAGCCCCTGCAAACTGACGAGTTTCCCTATCAGGATTTTATCTAATATGTCGATAATATTTCCAAAGCCTAGAAGAGCCACAACATTAACTCATTTTATTCCCATTTGAGTTAACGGAGTGCCTAATGTTAGCTGCTAAGCTGCAGTCAGCTGAGCTCTGTAGCTGTGAGTCTGTGGGGAAGATCAGGGTAATCTCATATTGTGGATAAAGCTTTTTGGCAACTTTGATAGGAATAAATGGGAACCTGCCTCCAATGCTGTATCCAGGTCTCATTATACATCCATTCATATGGGGCAGTTTTCTTCTATTGAGTATGCCATGTTACATAGGGCTACAGTAGCCCAGATTGTACAAACCATCACAATCTTGAAATAGGACTATTTGTGTTTTTGTGTCGGCCTTTATAGTTCTCCTACACAATTCGCACATGGGAGTTGGGAGCACAAGTTTTGATTGGTTGCAATCTACAACCTCACCACTAGATGTCACGAAATCCTACACACTGGACCTTTAATAGAACAGAAAAGATATGAAAAATATATAAAATGCTTGCCACCGTTCTGTGTCTAGCCACACAGAAGCTTTCAAAACCATTAAAAAAATTCATTTATTTTCATTAAAATGGGGTCAAGGCGAAAAAAAATCTCTTTGAGACACACTGTAAAGACATGCTCTTTTTACAGATTTTAGTGAACTTGCCCTTTAAACTCACCAGGAGTAGTAGATCAAAGTAAATCAAAAAGTGTAATGTAACATGCTACATCAACAATGCACAGGACCTTAAAAAATTCATATTTGCATAATAATATAAAATACTAATCTTACAAAATGTTGAGCTCTGTCATTCAGTGAGCGCCACCTACAGAAACTCAAACTATAACAGTAAATCAAAGCAAAAGAGCATCACAGTACAGCCCACACCGTTTAACAAGCGTGAAGCACAGGAACACAATGGCACTAAAACATGATGAAGACAATTTAAAGTCTGTGGATTACCTCTTTAAACTTTCTCTGAACCCACCTCCTCTTGACGCCCACCCTTGCACACTGGGGAACAATGATTGTTTTATGTTACCGTCCTTCCATTTGTAAGGGTGAGATTCCCCTCCACCTCCACAATCCACATCAATAACACTTTACTTGTTAGACACAAATTACTAAAAGAAAAAGTGATAGAAATCCAAACAGGAAGGGGGAGGCAAAACATTCCCAACAGGCTTCTAAAAAGACTCAAGATAACAATTAGGCATAAATGATGTTGGCACAAAGAGGAAATCGCAGCACTCAGCACAGAGATTATCACACAAAAAAACAAAATTAAGAATAAATTCAAATGACATGAGATAAGACTGATGTAGAGAAGATAAATACTGACAGGGGGATGTTGTTGTTGTGGTGAGAGTGTGCTCAGTTGTCAGCGCGTTTCTGCCAGGAGAGAAACACATAAGAATGACAACCATGTGTGGGTGTTTGTGGGTGTTGTGTTACTAAGGAAATAAAAAGTTTCAATTAGTTCAAATCTACTTTAAAAAAAAGTCCAAATTCGAAGCTGTGAGCTGCATCTCCATCAGCAGTGTCAGATGACCATGTCTGCAGAATCAGGTGGTCAAGTCGGCTATCACATCTGAAGGTGGTATATACGCAAGTGCCAACAACACCTACACATGTCACCTGCGATAAACAAGAAGGCACATGAAGCTGCTTGAAATGAGCACTTCCTATCAGAAAAAGGTAGAGGAGAAAAAGTAGAGGAAATGCATCATTTTCTCTTATCTAGGGATTACTCTGCTTTTGATAAATGCTTATTGCTAAATGTTGGATTAAAAGAAGATACAGAAGCTGTGGATTTGCTATCTTGAAAAATGTTAGGGTGACAGATGTTCGTTTAAATAAGGGAACATGACACCCGGTGCAACTGTGTGACTCACTGATGTGTTTTCAAAAAGGTTTTGGACAGTTGAAGAAGTACTTCAGTGCTGGAAAGATGGCCTTTTCATAAAACCAACCCAACTATGCAGCAGAAAGACACAAATACTTTTGAAATTGGTGCTGCATGACCAGATTAAAAAACCCCAAACAAAACGAAAAAAAACCAACCCAGAAAGTAGGGCTGTGGCATTTGCTTTTTGTCAAGAGGTAGAAAGCCTATAACTGCCAGAATGCACTGCACCACACCAGCTTAGTTTTACTGTTCTAGTTCTAGTTTTTTTTTTGTTTTCATTGTGCAGGAAGCTGTATGGTGTCCACTCCCTGTTCACAAACTCTCGCTATTGCAACCAAACAGTGCACTAAAATGTGTCTGAAAACATATTAGGTGATAAATAGCCAATATAGTAACAGAATCTTGGTTTATGTTTTTTTCAGCCCTCTCTTATTTTACATTTTGATCAAGTTCTATCAGTGTTTCAGAGTGAATTAAAAAAAGGGGGTGGGGGGGGGGGGGGGGCACTCTCTTGTGTCTTGATAGCTATTTTGAGCTGAGAGATGAGCAGGGAGATCTGGTTAGAAAGAGGGAATTTTACCACAGTTCATTTACACATACTACCCACAGTTTTAATACAAAGCTGGTTGGAAATCAGAAAACTGTGCCTTTAAAGCTGGGGTAGGCAGTTTAATATTGGCTTCATGGGCCAAAAACCCAACATAAATTTGGGGATTGTAATTTAAGTGGACTGAGAGAAAACTAGAGTTCTGCAACTTCCTTTGGCTTTGTTTTTCAGGCTTTCTAAAATCTCCCCAGTGACAGGAGACAGTCACCGGTCATTTTAGAGAGAGTTCCCATTGGCTGATTTACAAGTGCAGAAGGATGAGCACATCCCTTCAGATGTTGAAAGCCTGATTCAATGGCAGATTATCCTGAAGAGAAAGTTGCTCTTCTAGCTTTGGCAGCAACTGCTAACGCTGCAAAGCAACCCAAAAAAAACAGACGGACAGAGTTTAAAAAAAAAACAAAAAACGTGTCAGTATGGGCAAAGCTTTTCAGAGATTGACAGAAAATGTTGTTAAACTTGAGCCTTCTTCCAACCCCATTTAAGCTCCAAGTTCACATTTATGTAGCTAACATTGACAAGATCCTTGAATCACATGTGGCCCGCCTCACCTCCCGCTGCTACAGACCACTTTGCAGGAAGGAGAGCTGGAAGCATCTTCAGAGATGGACTTCCAGTCAGCAACCCAAAAATAGACAGCGCAAACCCCAGCTCCAGGGATGTAGGGATCGTGGGGTGGCTAGCTAACTAATTCTCTGGCTCTTGGGTTGTTGCTTGGTTTTATTTCTGCAGACACCCCTCCCCCCCCCCCCCCTCCCCCCCCACCCCCCCCCAACATGTGTGCCCATCTATCACCAGCTCAAATGGCAATTACCTTAAACAGCAATTAGTGCCTGAGGCTTTGGCTATAGATTGAGGCACAGCCAACTCACACAAGCGAGGATCTGCACTGCCTATTTGGATAACAGGCTGCATTTTCTTCACAATAAGCTACACAAACAACAAGGAAATTATATGTTCTGCAAATGGAATCTCATAATGACACCACGTATGAATGCAAAAGGGCTTTAGACACTAAAGCACACTGACCCCTGAAGTATAGTGTTGTGCAGTAGACTGGTATATAAATAGTAGATTGGAGAAGTAAGATACAAAATGGCATTTAGCAGGGGTTTAAATCCTCGTATCCATAGGATAAACAAGAGAACAGTGGCTCTATCAGCTACACCCAGTTACAGTGCTGACATTTTTAAATGAATGATCTTCAGGTCCCTCACAGATCTCTGTCACGTTCGTGTTACCCCTATCCTTGTCTTAAAGGTCAGTCTTCTTTTGACAGTGCTATTCACAGAGCGCACTAATTCTCTACATACTCATCATCAGTATTCAGTGTTACAGCCACAAGGCAATTATGGTTTGGTTCTGCTGCCTTCATTTGATTAAAGGCTTACTTATTGTTCCATTATGTGTTATCTGGTGGACCTGGAAATGAGAATCAGTGGACTTAAATGAGGCTCAAGCAAAGTAAACAAAGCGCAAACATATTACACACACTCACAAAGACGTGGTCCCCTGAACATCAGGCCGTCTCTGTCTCTCTCTTGTCACTCATGTATTCTTATAGACACACTGATACACGCACACACACACACACACACACACACACACACACACACACACACACACACACACACACACACACAAACTTACGCCAAATATGACTCATGTAATACGACTGGTCACGACTTTGCTAAAGAGAAGCAGCGGGTGTCTGAGGCCTAGACACATCACAGAACAGGGATACTCAACTGGCTTTGCCCAGGAGCCACTTTTGCAAAATGACAGGAGGCCAAGGGCCAGTTAATAAAGAAACATTAATACCACTTAGCAGTAAATTCATTGTCTGATTTCAACCTTTGGACATTTGCTGTCTTCACTCATCACTGCCACAGGGCAAATTCAGTTGCAGCAGTCTCACACAGATCAGTGTGTGCAGGGGCGTTTCTAGGATTTAAGAACTTTTGGCACTCAGCCCAGACCTTTTTGAGGAGGTCCAGTTGATTTTAACCTGGCACTTTTGGCTCTATTTTGTTGCCTTTTATGAACTCTAGCACCTTAATTACATTCAAAGTACAAAAATAATTCCCAGTTTGAATCATATTTTAAAAACAAGCCTTTATCTGCCAGTACTGATGACGTGACTATAATATTGTGCATCTGAACATCCAACTCCTAAGAGGGTCTTTTAGTACAACTGCGCGTTCAATACGATTTTTTTTATAATGTCACAGTTAACTTAAAGTAACTGTAAACACACTGACATAGCGACAGCTATGGCTACCTATTCTTTATTCAATAGGGAAGGGCATTTTAAGTAACTACCATATTTGAGTACTTGAGTACTTGCAAAAAAAAGAAAAATTGAAATGAGAAAAATGATCAGACTTTTTGTTGCTGTTGACGTTACAGGCTGTGACTGCAAAGATTACAAAGAGCAAATACTTACATGGCCATGCCTAGTGTGAATCTGGAGTTACACCATGGTGACACAACCTAACTAACATCGTAGCAACTGCACTCACCTGCCACTCAAGTGGCTGCTACTTAAATGATGCATAACTTCGAGCCTTGAGAAAATTTAAACAGGTAGCTTCATAAAAACTGAAGCTCAACCATGAACGTTGAAATAAGCTATACAAACCAAAATGTTTTTTTTTTGTAACAGGCTGTAAAGATGTTCATTTCTTGCTGTAAAGTTGATCATTTTAACATGGGTGTTTGACTGGCTTCTGGAGCTAGCCTAAAGTGATATATACAAGAAAATGGCCAATTACCCATAAATGTACAGTAACTCTGCCACTGTACAGTAACTCTGCCAGGAAAAGAGCCTATCTGTGCACACATGTGATTCTCCCCTTCCTTGATGCACCATTGCAGCCAGCTAACCTTCTGATAATTGCCTTTTGCAGTCTTGTGAGTGGCCAGCATCTGTTTCTTCTTTGTTGTGTGGCTTCAGGGTCAGGGCTATACCACTTCCTGTTGGTTTTGCAGACAAACTCTAGATAGCGCTGCTTTAATTGTGTTTTGGAATTTAATTTGGACTTTTTTTTTTTTTTTAAACTGTGCTTGTGTGTAGATTTTTTTTGCAATTGGAGGAAAAAATATGTGTGTGTGTATGTGTGTGTTTGTGTGGACTAGACTTTAAGGTCCTAAGTCTGCAGCAGGCACACACACTTTTTTACAAACACAGTGTGTCCCTCACCACACACCATTGTCACACAGCCTGCAACTAGTGACACTGAGGATGCTATTGCTTATGCTTTGGACTAATTGGCTGGGTTTACTGCCTTTTTTTTTCTTTTCTATTTTCGGCCTTTAGCTGACACTTGCACAAAGTGCAGTGGCTGAGTAAGCCTCATTATCGAAATCCCAAACATCTCAAGCAGCCCATACTGAGGAGTGTCAAGCCACAGCGACCTGATAACGCAGGTAATCTTCTTATTAGATTTCCTGGTCTGACATTCAGTTACTATAGTGACTCTTTTCATAGAACAACAGAAACCTCGGCTGCTTAATACTTTAAAATATGCAATGAACATGGCTTTTTGCTATTAATCAATCTGTCACGCGACACTAATTTTTACAGTAAAAGAATAGTCTAGTCAATATTGTTTATTCACTTTAAGACTAAAATCATAAATTTGTTTCGGAGAGCTTCACATCCTGCTTTAATTGGGATAATCTGACCTCTAAAAGGGTTTTTGTTCACTTTATAGATAATAACAGCCTGTTCTACAGGATGGCACCAGTATAACATACAGTTTCTGGATGTATTATGTACGCATGAACACACACATGTTATTTATGGATCATTGTTATCTACTGTATGAACAAAAATATTCAGGAGCATCCCCACTGATGCTTTTGTTTTTCTCCCTTGAACTATATGACTCAATGTAATCTGATCTAATGAGCTCAAACAGTGCAGGGGGAGAAAGTACAGTCTCTAAATAAGTTATGATATTATAATTATGAAGCATGATGACAGGAGAAATAGAAAGAGAACAGCAACACCTGCTGGTGTTTGAGGGAAATAATAATCTGAAACTTGGATCTTGTTAGTGTGTAATGTGAGGGTGAGTGTGGGTGTGTGTGGGCATGCAGATACAGTTAGAGGGTGTTTGGTCTAAAGGTCATCAGCTAGGAGAATGTGTGTGAGCAACAAGTAGAACTGAGGTACCCCTGTGCAGTGAAGCTGTAAGCTTACTGGCCACTGACAAGATAGATGTGTGGATGTATTGCAGGAAGGAGCTTCAGCTTCAGAGACATTTTACTCCATATCTAAATTTTGAGTGAGATTTTTGACAAACATACAATTCATTCAAGTTCAAAACAATTGAGTAAGACGGTGGAACTTGTTGATAAGCAACATGTTCTCAGGGGCCTGACCCAAATTTTTGTTTGATGCCATAGTAATGAACATCCAAATTAGTTTTTCGAATGCGTTGTGTTTTTTGGTTTTCTAAATCCTACTGAAATCGAGTTACTATCCCAACCTAAAAAGGACCCGTAAACCTGCAAACAGAGGCTGACAAAGCTGAAAGTTTCTGCTAATGACCAATCCTAATAACAACCTAGTTGCTTTTTGGCAATGTAAAAAAAAGAATATAAAGTATCAAGGTAGAGAGACAGCAAGTACTTACCTGTCTTTTAAGCAGGATTCCCATGGTCATGGAAAACCTGGAAAAGTCATGGAATTTCACAATCACATTTTCCAGGCCTGGAGAAGGTGTGGAATTGGTAAAAAAAAAAAAAAGCAGTGATAGCTTTTGGAAAGTCATGGATTTTTTGATAAGAAAATAGTACATTTATTACATTCAGACATGTGGATAAATTTCCATGTAAGCTAACTTAATTGCAAATTTATTTTCTGTAGCCACTGATGTCACGTAGCTCAACATTTGGTTTACTATCACATAAGTTTCTGCATTTTCTCCACACATTCCCTCTCTTTGTATGTATGCCAGCTAGCTGAAGTTTGAATAGAGTTGGAATACGATATGTAAAAAAAAAAGCCTCGCAAAGGGGACAAGAAAAAACATTTTTTTACATAATAGATTCTTGAAAAGTCATTGAAAAGTTTTGAAATTGTGTCCATGAAAATGTGTGGGAACACTGTTTAAGTGGTTATGTCTGAAGTATGATCTCCAGCGCACAGCTGATAACCTATGTTGTTTGTCTACAGGAGCGCACAGCTGATTAGTACAGTGGTTTGTGTGGTTTGATGTTACAGAGGTGCATGTTAACAGATTCATTGTGGATGGAGAGACTCTTCCTTGCTGTTAGGACATGGTGTTATGCCTACATATTCTTGGAAGAAAATATATTTATCGGAAGTTAAAGCTGCTCGCTGTGTGAGAGAGAGAGATGGTGAGAGGAGAAGAGAAGGTGGAAGGTGAGCAATTGCACAATGTTTTTCTAGGATATTAATAACTGACTCAGAACATTGGTTTGTCAGTTAACGACCTGCCTGCCTGAAATCCATGATATTTTTGAACAATGTGCCCCAAATTGCCTGACCTTTGGGTCAACCTGTGGGTCCTGTGGGCTGTGGGTTGACACGTGCATCACTAATGGGCTGTCAGTCAAAAATGCATCCAAGTAACTCTGATTATGGATTAAAAAAACATTTATTATTGCCCTGTTCTTGAAGAGCACCTTTTTTGGGGGGATTACATTTGAGTTAGCTGAAAGCCTGGTGCGTCTCAGACAGATGCTAAAGGACTTCTTGTGTGCCAAATCACACACTGAGGGCCACTGACCAACTTGCTGTGTTTGACTCCCTGAGGATGAAAAGAGTTGTGGTAAGATTTCACTCAGATTAACGTGAGCTTGTAAAGACGAGTCTCTGATTGTAATATACTGTGCATTTAGCATTAGAATTGTATAAGTTAAAAAGTGAATTTCTCTTGTCAGGAAAAACTGAGGCTCTTTGTTATTCTATTTTAAAAGGGCTTTTGTGACGCATATTTTAGCAAAAAAAGAGGGACAGAATATCAATAAGAATCAAAGGTCTGCTTGCTGGCCAAGGACGAGAACAAAAATATTCCATATCCAATCGATTTCTGCCTGTCACTGAGCTTTTTTATTCAAGAAAACCTCTACACCTCATGACTTTTACAGTGTCAAAGTATTATAACATGCAATATCCCTTTTCACCTGCAAATTTGTGTGATAATCTGAAATGCACGAGTACACTCGAGCTCTTCCACTTAAACTGCTATTTGCTCTATTTTCAACCTACATGAAGGTGAAGATCTGTCAGTACAAATGAAAACCCTTCACAATGGAGTGACAGCGAGTTATCATTACTGATAATAATCTGATAAAGGAGGAGCGAGGGGCTGCAGGTGATGAGTCACACTCGCTTACAGATGGAATGAATAGCTCTATTTTTATCCACACAAATACACAGCACCTACAGTATTGAAAAAAAGAACATAATAAAGAGAGATATTTAGCTTGTTTTGCTTTGGGGACGCTTTTGCAAAAAGACAGGAAGCCAGTGGCCAGTCGGAACAGCCCCATACATGTTTCTACTTTTCATGTTTCCAGGATTTTCATATGTTTTTAGGATTTAGGACATTTCTCGGGTTTTAGGATGTTTTAGGGATTTTTAAGGTTGTTTCTGGGATTTTAGGATGTTTCTCGAATTTTAGTATATTTCTGGGATTCTAGGACACCTGTTGGATTTTAGTACATTTCTCAGATATTAGGATTTTCTGATATTTTAGGACGTTTTGGATTTGAGGTTGTCTCTGAAATTCTAGGAAATCTATAGGACTTTAGGACATTTTAGGGTTTTAGGACATTTCTTGGATTTTAGAAGGTTTTGGGGATTTCAGGATGTTTCAGGGATTTTGAGGACTTTTCTGGGACTTTACGACATTCCTAGGATTCTGGGACATTTCTAGGATTTTAGGACACTTCTTGCATTTTAGGACACTTCTTGGATTTTAGGACATTTCTAGGATTTTAGGACGTTAGGTGCTTCCCTAAGACCTCTGTCAGTGGCTGCGGGGATCCTCCATTGTGAATGTTTTGATAAAAAAGTGTTTTGTTGTTGTTTTATGCATGCTGGCACCTATAATGTATACTGAAAGTACAAGAATAATTCCCAGTGTGAATCACTTTATTTTCATTCTGAATTAGAAAATGGTCTAGGGCCGCCTGACACCCATCTGGGACAAGATTTGGCCTGCAGGCCATAAGTTGAAAAGTTAGCCATTGAAAATGGCTGAGAAATTCAAAGTGACGATAGCAACGCGACTTACACATTTACTTAAGTGGTATGAAAGTGGTATGAAATCTAATTAGGTGTCACCGTGGGTGCCTGAGGGGCTCTACTGCACAATTAAAGCCATAACTACTATTTTGGACAGTTACACGCATTAAGTAGCCCATTTTGTAAAAGGGCCCATTACACAGATAGTGCCACTTCTTCCATTAAAGGATCATGTCTTTCTGTGGCTTAAACTCTTTTCCATAAATTCTCTGTAACCTCAGACTCACCTGGCTATTACTAATTTTCTCCTGGAATTAGAAAAGCATGTAAGTATCTCTCCATTCATTTACCTAGTTTTCATGCCTCCATGTTGGCAAAAGCTGTGGCTGGAGGCATTATGTTTTCAGGTTGTTCATCAGTCCCTCTGTCTGTCTTTGTGTCAGAAACGCCTTGAGGGAATCTCTTAAAATTCTGCACAAACGTCCATTTTGACTCAACTGTGAACTGATGAGATTGTGGTGGTCAAAGGTCAAGTCACTATGAGCTTACTGTCTTTTTCCTCTTTACCGTTGATGTCTGGAATGTCAGCATTTCATTTATTGTCCATAGAATGGGCCTACACAGATCATTTTCAGAACAAAGTAGTACAGGCTGGAGTGAAAGGCTCTCTCTATGGGTTGTTTGACAATAGGGGGACACATTTTACCTGAGTGAGAAAAAAGATTTCGCCGTTCACATAGTCCAATCGAAATCCAGACACATTGTTAAAACATTTTAAGATCTACTCATCATTTAAGCATACGTCATCTGAGAAAGACAGCAAACACAAATGGAATGGTCAGAGTTTTTATACTGACATTTAAGTTGTGTTCATGGACTTACACTGTCAAAGAGTGACCTGCAAGAAAACATTCCACCTTAAAAGTTGTCAGTAGCTGCTGGCAGAAGCCTTTGACCAGTCTGTAGCTGCTGCTACAGGCAGCAAACAATTCTTTTACTTTATAGATACAGTTTACTTATGTATGAAAAACATCCCACTTTATAAACAGTGGTTACATATAAGCTTCAAAACCAGCCAGAACTCACCCCTGACGGTTATCTATTGACCAATCAATGGACTGCAGTGTGCCTATCTCCATCTTTTGGATCAGTGTACTGATCAGTTCAATTGGTACCATCCACCAACTTTCCACAATGGAAACAGAATGTGTACCGAACTGAACTGAAATGAACTGTAATGCTTCGGGATAAAAAAGCTATACACACCACCATTACGAAATTTGGTAGTCATATACAGCTGGCTTACATTTGCTGCCAGAAAACAGCAGAATCCCCCAACACTGTGCCATTATTCACATGAGGGATGCTTGTTAACTGATACATGTAACAGCAAACATAACTTAAAAAATGTATTACTCAAAGTAAGGCTAGACTAATTAAGCCATCTTATTAAAATATGAATTCCTGTGTACACAAATTGAATCTACATTTACGGTCTACTACACATGCTATCTGTGTCTGTGTGCCTATATAATTTGCTTTAACTTCACTTAAGAAGCATGTCTCGTGGTGTTTATTGGGCTTAATAACAGACTGTGGCACTCACTTTGACATAACACCATCCCCTTGGTTTCAGCTTTATATAGCTGTCACCATGCTTTACAGTGTGTCCCAGCTGATTAGCATGCTGTGCACTTTGAAGGGATGATTAGTAGTTAGCTGTAATGTGGTAATTTTTCTAGGCCAGCAGCAATTACAAGGTGCAGAGTGTGTGAAATCAGCCCGTCAGCTATACACTTCGTGTCTAAAGCTACAGGAGCCCCGCTTCTCATTAATGATGAGTTGGGACAGAATCACCTGGGTGTAAGGGGTAATTACCTTTGTGCAGTCACACATTCCCTTTTCTGTAACATTGTTTGAGTGCTCAAAGCAGCAGCTAAAGAAACAAGGACTTGTTTTCCAACAGAGGCTGCCACACACCAAGACGCAGTCCTTCTCAATAAATGTAATGTAACCAAAAGTTGTTTATTTGAACGTACAGCAGACATGGTGCAACAGCAACCTTTTGGAGAAGTGTTTCTGCCAACTTCTGGCTACCTAATAGCCACAGAATACTCAGAAGATGAGGTCAACTTAATTAATCCCACCAGGGTTTAATTTGTTTGAACAGCTTGCGCTGCGTACATACTCTAGAATACCATAGCATGTAGACACATAAGAGATAATAAGATGAGAAAAAATTAAAACTAAAAATATGCAAAGGACTTCAGTGCAATAAAGCAGTCTATAAACGGAACAATAGTTTGATCATCAATAAAAGAAAAAAAAAAAAAATTATAAAAACATTTACAGAGGATTTAAGAGATGAATCACAGGGGAAGTAAAATATTTTGAATGGCAGTTAGTCTTACAACAGGTAAAACGTAAGGACAGCCTGACGTCATCAGAGAAAATTCGCCTGTTTGGAAGAGGGTAATATACTTGATGTTTTCTGAAGAATTTGTTGATGCAAAAATGGGTCAAGTCCCTTTGTGGCACCGCCTAGATACTCACTCTTATTTTAAGTCTGTTTTGGTCACCACCTACACGGGAAATTTCTGGAGCTCTAGTGGCTAAATGCTCCTCCAGCTAGCTGCTGATGCTGTGTCTGGACCGTAAGCAAATCAGATCAGGGCTGAGGATATGGGGATGAAACCACCAAATGGTCCCTAAAGTGGTCCCTTTCGTCAATAACCTTGAAATCAACTTCTAAAAACGTAAAACATAAAACGCACTATAGTCCTGCCTGTAATTGGGTGAAAATGTTCTTTGGATTCAATAGTGGCTTAATTACTGCAGTTTTAAGATATGATACTGTATTGAATGTGATGGTGCCATCAAGTAAATATGTAATCTTGGGATCAAAATTGTACTAATATAATATCATATAATGTAATGTAATGTCACAAAATATGTTTGTGACACTAGAAACACTGTAAAATAATGTCACATTGTTACTTAATATTTGAAAAGATAATAATAAGAATAATTTAAATTTCTACTTATTTTTATTCCATCTTGTTGTGTCTCACTCTGCAGCTGCATCTTTTTATGCATCCTTTGTCTATTCATCCTAGTGTTCTTATTAACCGAGTCTCGCCTCAGTTGTTGATATAAGTATATTTCCCACTTGCTAAAATAGTAGAGGGTATAAGAATGGAGTGGGTTGTCTTGGAGATACAGTCTGAGCTGTCTAAGAAAAGCACTCAGCCCAGCTCGCCCACGTTACTCTTTGTTTTGTCGTTTTCCGTTATGTTGGGTTTTCATTAGAAGGGAAATGATACATTTAAGTTGTTTTATAGAGCTAAATCAAGTGTCAAAGGCAGCAGTGTGTAACATTTCCCTGATAAACAAATGCAGTATGTAGGCGAACGAAGAGACCACAGGCTGGAGGCATTGTGTTTTTGGGTCGGCCGCGTACATGCCGTCCCTCTGTCTGTCTGTCCCATTCTTGTAAACATGATTGTCAAAGAACACCTTGAGAATTTCTTCAATGTCCACGTGGACTAAGTAATGAACTGATAAGATTTTTGGTGGTTAAGTTCAAGGTCACTGTAACATTGTCTTTCTCACTCACTCATATGTATGGTGTCCTGATAGCTCCAGAACACCTTGGTGGTCAAAGGTCAAATTTACTGTGACCCTAATGAAACATAACATAACTCAAGAATTCATATCCTGATTGAGACAAAATTATGTCTAATGGGATATAATCATTAAGTGAGGACATTTCATATCCACCTCTAAACTATGTTGATTGTGTAGATCCTCTGTGCCGTTTAAGATGTGTGTGAAGCATCCATGTTTTCACAGACATCGATGTAAACTGTAATCGTACTTTACTGGTGTGCAGAGGAATACAACTGCGCTGAAATCAGCCATGTCTTAAGATGGTTTGGTGATTATAGGAGGAAAGTGGTTCATTGGTGAGCTGACTGTCCTGTGGTTTAACATTAATATCAGGAGACTCCTGAGGTGCCATTATGTGATTTACAATGAGAACACCAGCTAAAGATGAACAGATGAACAGTCACGGTTTCCATGGCTCTAGTATTTTCATCTTCCATTGCTTTGCAACATTGCTATCACAGACACAAAGGGACACAAACAGAATAACATTCTAAACAGTACAATTTTTTTTTAACCCAATAACAACAGATGTAATGCAAAAATTAGTCAGCAGATGGCGCCAGTGCCAAGTAGTTTAACTTTTGGTTGACAATCACAGCACTCAAACATCTTAACTTTACAAAATGATCCCATTAGATTGACCTTTACAACACAAATTAACATCAGATAACATTAAGGACACATTGCTACTATGCGTGGCAACATTATCAGTTTTTATCAAGTTCTGACAATGTAAAAATCAATAGTAGTCCAGCACTTATTACCTGTTATTTTAATGCACGTGTACAGTAGTGTAAGTGGATACATTAAAAAACTATGATAGCACTTCCACTTTTCCTCAGATTCACACTATGAGCTATTTAGAGCAAATATCCCTTTGTTTATTTAGGCAGTTTTGTAAGGTAAGGTCAAAATATTTGCACTAGATGTTGCTCCACTACGTGATCCTTTCGGGTACAAAAGGACTAGTGAGCAAGTTTATTCATATAGCACCCTTTAGACAAAAGGCAATTTAAAGTGCTTTACAGGAGCACAGAAAATCATGAAATACAATAATAAAAATAAGAAGACATTAAAATGACATTCAAACACTTACAGAAAAGCAAAGATCAAGAGAGGGAGAGGGGGAAAAATTCATGGGAAAGCAACAGTAAACAATCATGTTTTAAACATTGATTTAAACAATTTAACAGTTTCAGCATATCTCAGGTATTTAGGGAGTTTGTTCCACAGGTGAGGAGTATAAAAACTAAAAGCTGATTCGCTGTGCTTGGTTTTGATTCTGGGAACGCAGAGCAAACCTGTCTGTGATGACCTGAGGGGTCTAGATGCATCATAATGTACAAGTAAATCCGGACTACTAAGGACTCTGGCAACTTCGTCTTGGACAAGCTGCAGCTGTCTGATCAGTAGATAGATGCTTAGATTGTTTGGTTGTGGTTACCCTAACAATTAACTTTCATATTGACAGCACACGGTGGCAGCAGCGCTCCACTAACACTCAATCAATACTGTTGGCTGTTTCGTTCACATTCAGTCCATATCAGAGCTTTCACCCACAAACTACAAACATTATGTGCAGTGGGGGCATAAGACAAGGCTATGACAGCTCTTTTCCCTCTACCCCACAGCTTTGACGGAAACTCTTCTTGTCGACACCCTCTGTTACACAGAAACCTCCGGCGTTTTTTTAACACACTTCAGTCATTAGTAAAGGTTTGACAGGTAATGACCTCTTTTCTCTCGGTGAAGGTGTGGTTGTTGTTTTTGATCTGTAACCACAGATAGAGCGCCCTCAGCATAAATCTGTCTTTGGTGAACCAACATGATAGGTGTTTGTTTACTGTAGATACCCACAATCCTTTTCCTCAGTGCTGTGTCACTGCTGGGAGAATAACTGTTCGGAGGTGGGAGATGTCAGGCTGCACTTCTGTGTTTATGTGTTTGCCATTCTTACATTATGGATGCAAAGATGTCTTTTTGCAGTTTGTGTTGACACAAGTTCATCTAACTTTGTTTTCTGTAGCCAAACTGAATCCCTAGTTTTTTTTTTCTTAGTATCTTGATTGTTTTTCACTCATCTTTAAACTCTCCTGCTGTGCAAGATAATGGTGCACTCCTTACTTCTGTCACCTGGGCAGCCACTCTGAGGCAGTTAAGGATGGTTGAAGTATTTTGCTTAAGGGCTTAACAGTACAGTAGCTATTGGATGCACTGCACTGGGCAATCAAACACATGCAAGGGCACATTCCATGGGGATTACTTTGTGACGTTAACTTCGGTGCACTATTTAGCACTCCAGAAGTTCCGGTGGCGCTGTACTGACCTGCACCACTTTAAGCTTATTTTGCGAGCAGTAACAACAAACTTTGCGTCTGGCAGTCTGGTGTCTGGATCTGCATGCTGATATTTTGCTAAGCAATGTCTTTTTTTGTCTGTTCTTGATGCACAATCACTTTGTTCTTGTACAGTTGTGTAAATTCAGAGACATGAGTCTCTTAATCTTTTAATTTGAGCAGTGTTCAGCAGTGATTAGCTTCTCCCACAAAGGTCAGTGCCGTTTGGTTCAAAACTATCAGCATGCCCCTCTTCCACCAACAAGATTTCACAGAGAAACACCAAATGACAAAGACCTCTTAACACTGCATGACATGGTATTGGCATGTAAACGTAAAATTACAAATCAAAGAATTGTCAGTCAGTCAGTTGTTTATTTGTCACATGGTCATACAAGGTACAACTCCAGTGAAATGTGATCCCCTCAGCTCCTTTAGCTTGTGCATTACAGTCTATTCCAATTTTTCCTCTTCTTACATTGTTGTCATCATTGTTGTCACATTATAATTGTCCATGAATACGGATGGTTCTGCTAATCCATGGTTTGTGGTTGTGAAATGATTTACTGGCGTTTTGGGTACAGTTGCTTCTCTTGATTTACAAATGATATCCACTAAAGACTCATTGGTGACGTTGATGGTGATGTCCTAGGAAGTAGTCCAGACTTGATTGGCTCCATCTATTGCATCACTGGGGACATGCATCATTTACTGTCTCAATTATATGGCTGCTGATCTCTTTCTGTGCTTGGAGTGGTAAGGAGCTCCCAGACCTCATTGTTTTCCCGATTTGTGGACATTTATGGTCGCTTTTCTACTTCTTTGTGTTACCTGCTAACTGCTATCAGCTGTTTTTAAAATCTCCCGCGGTGGGTTACAGGATACGGCTCCCTCTCGCCCATAATCCCATCCTGCCAGCTCAAAAAGACACTGTTTGGACTCTGTTACTCCCTCCCATGCTGGCTCAAAGGTGAGACAACTCTGCTGCCCCCCTTATTCTGCAATTACACTATTTATACAGAATGGAGATGTGGCATAACATTGTAAAAGATGTAAAAAGCTCTTTAAATGCAAGCCTCTTTTCTGTCTGAATGTGACTTTAACTCTGGTCATTATTAACCCACAAACCTCCACTGCAGTCACTGCTTCAATTCAACCCAGTATGAAATGTACAAGATTAGCATATTTTGTATATATATATGTAGTTGTTAATATCTGGCTACTTAGTACTTAGACCATTTAGAGAAGCCTCAGATTGACTGTGATGGTATCTCATACTGTGAAAACTTGTGGGACAGGCTTGGTTTTTAATAGCCAAAAGTATTCCTGCCCCTTTTATTTCTCCTCCTGGTAATGGTTATTTATCCCTCCACACTTATTGGTTTTCTCTCCTCCATTCTGCTGTTTCTTTCCTCTTCTTGGTTCTTCTCTCCCCTTTGCAATGCTGCTACTTTTTATCTAATCTGCAATCATTTCTCCTCTTCTCTCCTCTCCTCTCCTCTCCTCTCCTGGGGGTATCTCGTACTCTCTCTATCCATCCGGAACGTTCCCTGGCTTTTGCCCAGTACCCTGCAGCTGGTCCCCATTGAGCCTCCCTGGGACTTTAACCCCCTCATCTTCTCTTGATCCCCCCGTTTCTCCTCCCTACCATAAGAATACACTCTAAAAGCAAAAAAAGAGGGTGATAGAGAACCATTTTGGTCTTTGTGTGGCAGCAAAACAGCTTTTCCCACAGAATTAGTGTATGTGTGGTAGCTGACCTTTTAAATGTCTGTCTCTCTGTGTCCTGCTCTAAATTTGGAGGTTTTAGCAGGTCCATGCATGCAACGCAGGTGGAGCTCTCCATGATCCATTTTTTTCCTCAGCAGCAGTTTGTGACTCACGGGGTGGATAATTCCCGATATAATTGGGATAATACGAGATGATTTGGGTAGATCCATTTGGAGCTGATCAAATCAGATCGATGGATGAGAGGAGCAGCCGCTGTAAGTGAACGCAAACTTTTAGACCCAGCAGAATTAATAGTTAAGTTTTAATTTGAGTGCGAATGGCATTCTGCTGCTACATCTGTTCCCAGAGTGCGTTCTGCGTTCCGAGAGTGTGGTGATATAAATAACGGAAAAATAAATATATTCCAGCAGCGCTGCTAATGAGCAGTCCAGCTCCAAAAATAGAAAATCTATTTGTGGCGGAGGATGTTTCAATTGTGGCGGGCTGCCACAAATAAATGAATTTGTGGGAACCTGGTAAAATCCCCTATAAAATACTTTGAAGAACTTCTTCCACAGTGCGTTCATGAACCACATTAACACAACTTCTTTTTGTCTTCACTTCAAAAGGAAACATCTCATTGCTAACCGAACAATTGGTTAGAAGGGAACCCCCCCAAAACAGTTAATTTGTTCCGCAGGAACCTATTTCTAATGTTCCTTTTTTCATGTGTGGAATCCCAGCTGGAGTCCATGTTTTTAGAGTGTAGAGTGAAAAAGAAGCTAAAGAGTCTAAGAGGGGGGAAGGTGGAAACATGTTTCCGATTGAAGAATGTAAGTAATTAACCCCTCTTCCTCTCAAAACAAAAACACCCTCCTGCAGCATGTGTGGGGGTGATTGATCTGGGTTTGTGTGTGTGTGTGTGTGTGTGTGTGTGTGTGTGTGTGTGTGTGTGTGTGTCTGTCATCTATGTTTCAGTACACAAAGCGTTTGTCCTGATTTGAATCCATGTTGTATACACATCACTTTGTCATATAAAGCCCCGGTTCAAAAGACTAACACACACACACACACACACACACACACACACACACACTCATTCTCTGAGCTCCCATGCCACAACAGACTGCGACACCTCCTAATTGGGATGGATGGATTTCATTATGTAGCATCAAGAGAGAGTGAGAACAGTGATGGAAGGAGGGGAGAGGGAAAAAAACACAATGTGTTACAATAACAAACATTACTGCAGCTCCCTGCTCTCTTCACACATAGACATTAGAAAAGTCTTGGAATGACGTACATACAACATGGCCTTTAGTTGCAGAACTCTGCCTCCGTCTCATGTTATCTCACTTTTAAATGCTCGATGGGCCCCAAGGGATTGACCAAACTCTTTGAATCCCTCTTCTCTCCCTCTCCGATTCCACCACACACTTGTCCCCTCTTCTGTCACCTCGCTAATGGCGCCTCCTCCCCTCGCCACAAATCCTTGCTGCTTATGATGCTTTTATGCTGACTCATTGCGCTAATGATACTGACAGAGCTGCGAGAACAGTCGTCAAAGGCACTGAGGACGACGCGCTGATGTGTTGCCATTTGGTCACCATTAACGTGTTTACGCAAATTCTTTTCTCTTTAAACAATATCTGTCATAGGCGTAGCATCAAGCCATTTGCTTCAGTGGAATTTATGTAAAGGGATATTCGATGCCAAACCGCACACACAGAAAGGAACATTAAAGACAAACACTATGACAATGTAATTTTATTCATACCAATACCAGTACCCTTAAAGTGATACCAGTACCATTTAGGGCCATCTCACTGTCATGTGGGAAGAGAACAAGTGCTTTGAAAATGCAAGAGGTGAGGGAGAGATGGGATCCTGACCCCAGATAGTTTCATCGTGTCAGGTGAGAGAGAGACACCTTGCGCCTCGAAGCGAGATTTTGAAATGTGTCTGAAATGATAAGTGTCCTCATGGTAGATATTGAAGGAAAGGGCTCCACTCGGGTTGACCTGTGGGGGGGCTGTTGTGAGTCAGTATGGGTATTTGCGACTTGGTTTGTTGAGCTTAAATCTGCCACATTAGCATGGAGCATCACAGCTAATGATCTTCAGGGGTCACATGATCTGGGTTACATGTGCGTAGTGTGAGTTATGTAACATCTGATTGTCCAAAAAAGTCATATTTCCTATATGGCACTGGAAAGGGGGACGTTGACCCACTCCATCAAATCCACTTGTTCATCCTTTTAGCAATGACTGTGTTGCTCAACTCTTTGCTCATCAGGCATATTTATTGAATATTGAATGTGTATGTATTAACAGTGAAGTTGTGCGTAGTGTGTAGTGTAAATACATTACTTGGAGATCTGTAAGCAATACCTGTGTTGATGTGTGTGGCTAGTAAATAGCACAAAGCAGAGTTGGTTCATCAGAGCAAGAGCAAAGATTTATGTCTGTAAAACCAAGCCTTCAAATCCCTCCATCACACGTGCGCGCGCACACACACACACACACACACACACACACACACACTCTGTGGGATTAGAGTCCATGGCAGCTGGATCCGGCTTGGGCTTGTTTCCTGCATTGTTAGACGTTGGAGTGCGATAAGTCAGAGTGGGGTGACACACACACACACACACACACACACACACACACACACACACACACACACACACACACACACACACACACACACACACACACACACACTCTGTGGGATTAGAGTCCATGGCAGCTGGATCCGGCTTGGGCTTGTTTCCTGCATTGTTAGACGTTGGAGTGCGATAAGTCAGAGTGGGACGGTCCTCTGCTGTTTCATACCCTCAGTCATGTATTAACTCTCTCCTGCCACCTGAGCGCTAGATCCAACTCCAACTCTGGCTTTAGGGGAAACTTACAAGAAATGATTTCATAAAGTTTGGCAATATAACATTTAGAGGTGTCAAACCTACCTATCTTAGTATTATGGTGCTTATCCTATTTTGACCTCAATAACATTTAAGACAATTTGCTGCATGTTCTGATCAGGTCTGATGTCAAAGGGATAGTTTGTGGTTTTTGAAGTTGGGCCATTTGAGATACTTATCTATAGTTAGTGTATTACTCACAGTAGATTGTGGTCAGTGCGCTCCGTGTTTGGAGAATTAGTAGGGAATAGAACCCCATAAGCTCAGCAATGCATTACTATAGTTTTTCCAGCAAAACCTGTTTTAGCCACAAAAAAAAACCTTAAAAAATCTGTATCGGTCTAGGTAGATGCTGTATTTTGAATATTTTCACCACTTTACCGTGGTGGCAGATAGCCTTTTCCTTTGGCGCTACATTTTCTTAAATATATAACTTCCATATTACCCCGCAAAAACAGCCAACTGTGCAGTGTACTGTGTTTTTAGACATACTTGAAAGCATGTGATGATCAGTGACATGATTTATAATCCTACTCAGTCATGATTTGTTCTCTGTTTGGCTGTATCAACACTCTATCAGTGACAGCAGGTCATAGTGAAAATACTGATGCCTGTATTCACACAGTATACTTCATAAAACCATAGATGTGAATGGTGAACTGTTTATAAAAGGTCTTCCTGTGCTGTTTGAAGTCACAGAAAAGTTAGGAAAAACAGCAGGGTGTCTATACTGTGTTTTTCTGTAAGGTATCAGCTGTGGTCTAAAAATGTATATCACATAATCTGAAAGACTGTGATCATGTGAGCAATGGGCTGACAGGGGTAAAGAGTGCAGAAGGATGAAGAATGAAAGTCCTTGTAAGGAGGCAGGTTGCAGTGGGTCAAACAACACAGGACTTTCCCCCAAACCAAGTGAATTTTAAGTTATTTTAAGGTTCGCTGTCACCATTTCTCTTTTCCTAAAACTAATCTTTTACTTGTCTACAACTAATCTGTATATTTTTTGTTAGGTACATTGCTTCAGGTAGTATGTGATGTGATGACAATAAACCATGTTTGTTTTAATACACCTCACCCATGCAACTTCCTTATCATAACCACCGAACTATGTAACTTTACTTTCTGAAACTTGACCTAAGTACATTATCGTGAGGTATGTTACTTTACGTTGAATACAAATATGTGAGGACACGTAACTACTGTCTTTTTTCTTCAACCTTACCTCTGTAAGTTTGCTTTCCTTTACCAAACCTACGTAACTTCATGTTAGGTATGTTGCTTTATGTTGGTTAGGTAATACGAGGACACCAAACTATGTTTCTTATCCTAAACTTAACCAACATAACTTTATTTTCTGAAACATAACCAATGTAACTTTACTTTCCAAAACTTAACCACCCATAGCCTACGTAACATTCTGTTTGATACATTACTTAACCTTAAGTAGCCTATGTAATGTTAGGACACCCAGCTTTATGTCTTTTCCTAAACCTAACCTACACAACTTTACTTTCCTAAACATAACCAATGTAACTTACTTTTTTAACCTAACCTACATAACTTTCAGTTAGGTACACTACTTTACGCTAAGTATGTAACGTGATGACACTCAACCAGGTTTCTTTTTGTAAACCTTACTCATGCAACTTTACTTTCCTAAACATAACCGCCCACACATATAACTTAACTTTCTGACTTATGTAACTTTGCAGTTGGTACATTACCCACCCAACTGTGTTTTTTTCTAAACATAACCTATGCAACTTTACTTTCCTAAACCCGACCTAAGTAACCTCCCATTAGGTACATTACTTCATGTTAAGTGCGTAAGGTGAGGACAGCCGACTACGTTTCTTTTCCTAAACCTAACCTAGATAACTGTCTTTGTGTAACTGTTGTTGAGTAACTTTCCATTAGCTACATTACTTTACGTTAAATACGTAATGTGAGAACACCTAACTTTGTTTCTTTTTCTAAACCTAACCTATGTAACCATACTTTCCTTATTTCCTTATCTACCTAACTTAACTTTAAGTACGTAACATGATGATGGCATTTGTGGGGCACTATTTTGTGAGATATCATATGAACCATTGTATGGGCATTTTTGTAAGATATCTTACAAACCTTAGGATACACAAGAGTGAGAGCATGTGATAAGTGTGAGGGTATTTTGCATGTTTTGCTCATTTAGTTTTGGTCATGAGGCCAAGTTATGACATTTCAATAATCCCAACAGGATGTGTTATTCAAGCAGAGCTGCAGAGTTAGACTGTAACCTGAAACAAAGGAACAACCCAGAAATACAACGTTTCTAGGTAGAAAGAGAGAGACAAATGATCTCCAGCAGTTCCTCATGCTTGGAGAGCTGAATGTAACAAAATGTACCGAGGGCAAACCACAGTCTGGACTGACGCTCATTTCAGATTCAGCTATTTGTTAATGTGTCCTCAGCTGGTATGTCTGCGAGACATGTTGACCTTTTTTGTCTACAGACACTGTGAAACAGAACTCAGGAAGTAGTCAGTTTGCAAGAAATAGTAGTGCATTTCCAAACATGAACACCGAGACTTAGTGTTGCTTGTAATTTTTGCTCAACAGCCATAATTAGTTTGTGTACAGCTTGGTGTCTGCTCAGTGTGGTGTATAATAAGCTGGTAGCAAAGGGAGAGCTAATGTAAATACAAGGTGACGAGAGGGATGATCTGAGCTTGTCTTTACAAACCACAGCCTTATACAAACTACCACACATGCACAAACACACATTCATAGTCACTTACAGTCTGAGTATAATTATATACCTGTGGACACATGGATTTCTCCTCTGCAAAAATATAATAGTGGCACCTTTGACCTATAAGTTTGTTGTGAGTCTGTGTGTGTGTGTGTGTGTGTCTGTGTGTGTGTCTGTGTCTGTGTCTATGTCTGTGTCTGTGTCTGCGTCTACGTCTGCGAGACATACAGAGAGAGACATTACTGGAAATTGAGACGATAATGTTTCTTTCCAGGAGCAAACGGGAGAAACTGCTGACTATATTAACTGTAATTTATTATAGGATGTATACTATGAGACTGCAACATCACATGCAAACTATTAATTTCAACCTGCAACAACCCACACTACTTCTCAGTAAGAATATGTTTGATCCTACCAAAACCAATCTCTTATTAATAAACACTGTAACAGATGAAGTTCCTACCAATAGGCATGAATGTCACTACACTTGATAGTGTAGTGACATTCATGCCAAACTCTACAGTAAGTCTGTAGTCTGACAATGTGTATATGAGATATGTGTATATGAGTTACAGTTAGGAGAAAATACATTTATTCACAAAATAATAATAATAATAATAATAATAATAATAATAAATAATAAAGACTGTGCTGCATGTTTTTTAAATAAAAAAGCCACACACCTGTTGGTAGAAGAGAAGCCAGACTTTTTTATGGCTCTCCTTTTTATAGACTAAAATGCCCAAAGTTGTCACATTGCAGCCTGTTTCGCTGCTGTCGGCAGCAGTGGTCGCCTCCTCAATAGTGGACCAATTTAAAAATAAAATGTTCCCATTAATCACATAAACACTGGGAAAGGGGGGCTAAGATGAAAAACAGACAAGTTACACACAATTCAACACAGTTATATTTTTTAAATCAGAAGTTCAGCTGATGTTTAGTTTTTTTCAATGCATTTGGCTCAAACACAGCTCTCTTAACATCATTAAAAACCAGTTAAACTCAATTTCAGAAATGGAAATATTTAGACATTTGCAATTGACCTGTGTCTTTGTCTTTTAAGTTTTTACTTCCACTAACATCCACATCTGTCATCCCACATGAACCTTTTTATGCCACAACATTGGCCATAGTCATAGCTGGAGGCATTATGTTTTTTGGGTTGTCCATTTGTCCGTCCAATTTTAATCAGTGTGATGTCTCAAAAAACGACTTGAGATATATATATTTTTTTTTTTTCAAATTTTGCACAAATGTTGATGATGAACTGATTCGATTTTCGTGGTCAAACGTCAAGGTCAGTGTAACTTTGCATTTGTCTCATTCCCGTGAACGTGATGAATTTCTTCAAATTTGACACAAACGTCCACTTGGACTGAAGAATAAACTGATTAGAATTTGGGGGTTAAAGGTCAAGGTCGCTGTGACCTCTCAAAACATATTTTTGGCAATAACTCAAGAATTGAGGTACTGTGATGTGAAGTGATGTCATTTTATATCCAGTTTTCCGGCCAACTTGGGGGCAAAAGGAGAAACATTTGGTTAGATACTGAATTAATCTTGGGTGTCCATCTTGAAACTGTGCTGACTGCATATCAGTATATTATGTATCTTCTGTGCTGCGGGAGGAAGACGTGTGTGAAGCATCCATGTTTTGTAAACTGTGAGAGAAACTTGACTGGTACTTGGAGGCATACAACTGCGGGGTAGTAATTCTAGTTAGTCTTTATGGTTTCAGAATGAAAAAAAAAGAGAAAAGGATGTTAAAACACACACACACACGCACACATTGCTAGTGTCCCTGGATAACCCCGACTCTCACAAATGAAACAAAGAAACAACAGCTTCTTCCTCTCCAGCTCTCTTTGATTGCATTACTGTTTAGGAGCTTAATCCACGTGTATGTTTCCTGTGGTCTCTGTGACTGCCAGCTGTGTTTCTGGAGTGGTGTTCTGCCATTTTTGCATCACAATGCAAAAACAGCTCAACAGGGCACAATTATTTTAATGTGTGTGTGATCATCAGAATTGGCCTTAAATTGGAATGAATCCTTGTGCGTATGAATGGTTGTACTGAGGTGGAGAAATTTCCCTTAGCTGTAAGAAACCTATTTTCAGGAGCATTTGGTTTGTGCTGTTTGTCATAATGTGGTATCATGAGAAGTGAAATCATACATCTGAAAATATGTTTTTGTTCATTTTTTTCCCCATGTATTCTTCAGCTAAAAAAAGACTTTACTGTTTTATTTCAACTACAACACCAGGCTACTTGAGTTGAGGCAAGAACAGCGACCTCTCTACTTCTACTCCAAAAATGTTCGTATTACGTAACCATTAAGTTTCTTTAAGAGAAACGATACAGAGAATCCAATGATGCATTGACATTTGAGGACCATCATATCTCAAAGTTTTCATCTCTATATGCTTTGAAGGAAACCATCTGTGACAGTGGCATTTTCGTTTTGCAAGAGGTAACCTGAGTCAGTGAGGAGGTTCAGGTCATATCCCACCATGGAGGTTCCTCTCCCTTTCTTCTGACCCCAAACTCATCTCCCTCTGATCTCAGTATGTCTTGGCAAAATCCTCAAAGCCTTCCCTGGCAAATAGCTGCTATCTCTTCTATTTCTGGGATGAAAAGGAAAAACCTCTCACCCATTGAGCATCCTGGAAAGCTCTGGAAATGCTCCTCCTCTTGTTTCTTGTCTTTGAAGTCCTCACTTCCTGTCTACAGCATACGGCAGGTTGAAGAGGCTCAGAAATTATATAAGACAATGTAAAAATGCTTATCAATGGGCTCTTTCATTCACTGTATCAGAACATAAACATACAGCAAGCTTTATACATCCCGATAGTCAAATAGCTCCTAATGTGAAGGCCTTTAACTTGTTTTCATGGTGAAGAGAAAAAAACACAACAGCATTCCATGTTATTACTCCAGAAAACATGGTTAGTGTCTGTACCATCAATGTTAATGTCTTTAAAGGGACATCTTAGAGAGAAACAAAATTGGGCCAAGATGTTTCATCAAGAGCTGCAGTAAGCGCATTGAAGGGATCTATCAATCAAGCCAAGGTCCCTCAATTGGAGAATACATGACAAAATGCCATTTACCTTCACCTCATGGCTGTGGCATAGAATCTGTTTCCTCTTTTACTTTCCTCACTACAGAATTTCAAGCTGATCCTTCAGCTTGCAAAGACCACAGTGCTCTGTATACACAAAGTTATCATGGAAAGCAGCAGTTGGTGCTACCATCTATAACAAATACAATTTATTTTCTGTATCACAGCAGATGGAGTCCTGATGTGACGCTGAGAGAGCATCCATTTGGACCTCCACATTAAGCTGGAGTGGTATCAAGGTATCATGGTATACCAGGGTATTTAGAAATCTAGAAGGCATGTTTTTCCATATAGTCATTCATACAGGCACTCTTTTTTTCTATTAAACTCATTCATTGAAGTGCACAGCATGAGCTGTCTGTCTTTTCCACTGCTTCACCTAGTGGTGAAGGGAGAGGTGACAGGACTGTAAACAGCTGGTCAGTGACGGCATAGAGACCATAGGGGAAAAACAGCATGTTTTGTTAATCTAATTTGGTGTATTTTGACCACACTGGAGTTAGTTATTGTTGGAACAGTGTACTTATTAACTAGATTACCAGCAAGAGTAACCAAGACAGTTTGGCTGAGTGTTATAATTTGGAACAGGTGGATTGTGCTGGACGGGTTGGTAAACCCTGCTGTTCAGTATCACTATTACATAATATATCAAATGAGTTAGGAAAAAAAAACTGTAAAGAACCCCTTTTTCTTGGGAGAAATTCTGAGCTTTTCCATTAAATTCCATGTAATCAAAGACCAAAAGGTGCAATCAGGTGCAAACTTGGGAGTGACCAAATACTTATTTGCAGTTTGGCACCCAATGTGAACACATGAATATATTATATTAAAGAAGTATTTAATTGCTGGAAAGATGGTCTTTTCATGAAACTACCAGCTTGTAAATTTTGAAGCTCCCATGTATGTTAAAAAAGGCGGCTGCTAAATGACACCACCGAACAGCATCACCCCAAACACGGCTTTACAGCCTTGTTGTGGTGGGGATATTATATCATGTGACCTAGGTGTAGATTGTTTATAACCAAATCTTGATAAAATCCTAAAACTTGTGAAGAATATCTTGATGAACAAAATGTGTAAATATCATTAATGTTTATGTACTACAGAACTTATTATCTGCAATAACCCAAAATCCAATGGAAAAATCCCATAGGTTTTTTAACAAGGACGAAGCTAAATTCCACTTCGGCCTACAGAAAAGCATTATCCCTGGAGTAATCTATTTGAGTGTCATATGAGAACCCAACAGTTACCACAAATTAGTTTAGCAGGGAGCAGAGACAAACATAAACATTAATAACAGATGAATTTAAGCAGCTGACGTTTGTTCCATTAGCTTATCTTAAACTTGATAACATCACTGTTGTAATTCGGCAATGCCAAACAAAAATAACCACCACTGCCAACTATCGGTTTTAGATCTTAACCCTTGTGTTGTCACATTTCTGATACTAAAAATAAGAAATATTAAAGCTTAGACCATTGTTAGTAATGTTAGCATATTAAGCCCACCCTGTATAATCTATAATGAATGTTTACTGACATCATTTGGTCATAAAACTTCCCTTAGCTACTTAAACAGCAATGAATTAACGCATTATAGAGTTATGATTCGCTGTTCATTACTGCAGACTTTCACCCACATGCAAGAAAAAAAAAAGATGAAATGATGAATGATGGCTGGTCCTCACTGGTTTTACTAATGGGTTACTGCCAACCAAACTGAAAAACCAGCAGCACAGACCCAACAGTTGTCCTGCCTTATGTAACATTACAGGCTACTCAAAACGTTTTGCAAATTAAAGGGGTTGGTGGTGGTGGTGGTGGGAATCTTTAAAGCATACAAACTTGTGCCTGTGCACATATAAACAATGACCTTTCCTTAAAAGACTGCAGATTCTCTGGTGTTGGAATTGGAAAGTCAATGCCTGCTGGGTCCCACAGGAGCATCAACTGACGTGCATTCAGTGCCGTTGTGCCTCTAAACTCAGCAGTGATGAGTTAACGTGACTCAGCTTCTTTGGTCTCTGAAAGATTGTATCATCTTTCATAAAACATTTGATAACTGTAACTTTCATTTATTTGAGGACTCACTGTACCATTCAGCTCTTACTGAAAACATTCCTCAGCCTCCAAAGTTGGAGCAGCTGTATTCCAGAGGTACAGTTGGTAGTAACATGCATCTGTGTTCAGGACATGGCGTCTGTGGGTATATATAGAGCTTAAACTTTTAACAAAATGAAAATAAGGGTGGGTTTTATTGTGTAATAGACGGGCCGTGGCCAGAGCAGGACAAAAATAGAAACATAATGTGATCCACCGGTGTTACACAACTGGTTATGGGTAGGGGACTCTTGACATGTGTTATTAAGTTTTGTAAGGCTGCCACATCCAGGCAGCGTGTTTTGCTGCTGTGTTGAGTTTGACGTCAGAGGGAGGATGGAGAGTGAGGAAGGAGGAGAGAAAAAAAGAGACCTCATATTTCACAGAGATCCATTTCCAGTAGAGAAAACTAATAACGGCATTGAACGAGATTCTGCTTCTCTCAATTTCTCTCTGTCAATCTTACTTTCTTTCACTCTCTCTGACTTTGTTGTGTGTTGCACAAGCTTGTATGCGTGTGTGTGCGTGTGTGTGTGCATGTGTGTGTGTGATATGTATCTGTAATGTCTGAGTGTGTCCCTATGCTTGATGCCAGCCTTTCAAACTGTATTGTGTGTATCAAGGCAATTACCAGTCACAAGTGGATTCACACACACATACACACACACACACACACATATACACACACACACACTTAGTCCAAGATATGAGTCTCCCCTCCTACAGATAGTTTCCAAGGACAGTAGCCAAGGCAAGACAGCTATTCTTCTGCCAGTAACCGTGCACAGCAGTATGTGAGCTGATACAATAGCCTGTATTGTTACATGAAACCGATGCAAGCACTGCATGTCTTCATATAATATTGATGAACTTTATTAATATTGCACTTCTTCTCCAAACTCAGTTAACAAGGTGCAAAAAAGAGAATAAATATTTCTTCATGCTGTATGATCAAATGATAAGATAAATATTATTAAAAAAAAAAGAAATAAGAAATTGACTCATGGAGTCACATGACTTGGAGCTGAGTTTGGCATTTAGTCACAAATTTGGTGGTTTTCAACTCAGCTTGACAAAATAATAAAAAAGACAAATCACTAGACTTGGACTTTAACACTAATTACTCATAGCTTTACTTTGACTTAAGCCTTTTTTTATTTGATTTGATTTGATTATTTTTTCATTTGAAAAGCACTTTCTAACTTTGTTTCGAACAACGCTATATAAATAAAGTTTATTAAATTCTCATTATTTTGACTTGAGAATACTTGATACTTTCCCCCAAGCCCAAAGATCAATCAAATAAATCAAATCATTTCCTGAATTAACTGACTTTGATTCTATTCATCCCCAAGGTGACACTTAATTTCCCACTTCCACTTTGTTTAAACCAGCCTAACAGCATCCAACAAAGTTTCAGGAGAGAACCATGAAGATCTAATACTACATTTCTTACCATTTTGAAAAAGAAGACCCCCCAATAGAATTTTGTTCTACAAAACCTATGGATTGTAGAAAAAAAAAACCAAATTGCAGAGGGAGATGCATCAACTTCAAACAAATGTGTTTTAATGAATAAGTATACCATTTAAAAAGCATTTCTGATTATCCTAAATTTAATATATTAAAATTATTTTGTTAAAATGGCACTACATTTAGTGATGACTTGTTTAGGATGCGAAATTCAAAGTTTAATACTTGGAACTTGTCGATCATGACATGGGACTTGACTTGGGACCTCCAAGGCTGAAACATGAATCCAGTATGTAGGTGTCTCTTGGCCATAGTGAAAGTAACAACATCAGTTGCATACAGATGCTATTAAGGCAACAAGCATGTGTAACAGTTAGGAAAAAATAAAAGATATGAGACCTTTAACCCCTTCTACACTCTGTCTACCAACAGTCCTTTAAAAACTCACTTGACCTCACTGAACCTAACTGGCTGTTGCATGTGTACACACACCAAACACTAGTGCACGGACACATATAACCTCATAAACACTTAGAATCAGAGTCACCCTACTTTTCTTTTCATTGTTTACACAGAGTCTGTGAAGGGCTGCAGAACCAGTGAGTTCCTAGCCTGTGAAGTCATATGGACATTGAGATTACAGGCCCCCAAAGGCTCACCGACAGCTAATATCACACACAGTTTGAGTTGGGGATTTGACTTCCTCACTCTTTCATGCTATTGTGTAATTGATGAAACCAGACAAGAACAGAATAGGAGTGCTGCACAGAGAGGCCGCATGTAAAAAATACCATAAGTGCCTTTAACATGTTGGCCAGAGTGGTTCATTGGTCTTAGATAAACATGTAACAATCATTTTTACTTAAGCTCCGAGACGAGAGACAGAGGTTTTAATTTACTCACGTTGCATACTCTTCGCCTTCTCTCCCCTCTCTTTTCACTCAGCCCAAAGCCATTATGGTTAGATGAATATGTGCTTATTACACAACCCGCCCGACACCCCCACCCTGCAACAAGACATATTTGTCCGTTATAAAATGCCGCATTAATAACCCATCACACGTAGCTTTCCCAACGCTGTATATTTATCTTAGCCTTCGCTTAGCGTGCAAACAAAACAAACACGCCACTGCGGTCGATCGGGCGGCGCGAGAGAATGTAGAATGCGGCCTCGGGTATGTTCGATATGCTACAAGCGGTTTGTTTTGGGTTGCAAGATTGGAGCGGTGAAGTGAAGCACCGCAATATGAGGCAGAGTGACTTGATGGATTTTTTACCGGCAGCAGGTTTTTTTTGGGGTCCAATATAATTGAATTTGTTCCCCAGAACCTATTCATGACTTAAGGTTCTCATTTTCAGCTTCTTGATATAGTATGAACTTCGGAAACAACTCTCTGCAGCTCTCATGCACCACACATTGTAAGCAAAGTGTAAGTTTAGGAATTTTACCTTGCCAATGCAATTGTTAGCCATGCTAAGCTAATGTGACGAGCAGAAAGCTTAGAGCTTCAGAGAGAGATGTGTGGCTTGATGAGGTTTAAGGACAGAGGATTTTAATTCTTTAGGCATGTGGGCATCAAATTGATGTAATTGTCAGTTTCTTTCATTACATAACTTGATGAAATTAACAAACATAATTTGTGTTTTTTTCAGCAAGCAATGACATCACCCATGTTTGTCCTAATCTTGTCGAGCGGGTGGAAATAACAGTGGTATTTTGGTCACAGTGGATGACCACTTGACCACAGTTATTTCCAAAGACATTATGTCAGATTTAATTGTGGGATGACGATGGATGACAAGATATACAACTTCCTTTCCTTATTTGTGTAAAATGAAATTCAATCAAGATAAAGTTTGGCAAAAGATTGTAGAACAAAATAATCTCAGAGGGTTACACAAAGAATAATCAGATGCCAGACATACTACAATATGACTTTTTAATGACACTCCTAAGGTAGAAAAAACAACTATATAAGTCTAGTTTTCCACATTTTAATACATTTGAAAGTAAATAAATAGACAGTGCAGCGCCCCCCACCCACCCACACACAATATATAATATAATTATTACCTAGCTTTTGGCCTGTGTTACAAAGCAGGCATATAAAGTGGAACCAATTACTTTCAAACATTACCTGCACTCTGCACTCATTACGAGCTATATTGCAAAGTTTTTTAACCGTCATGTTTGTTGATAGCTGTCATTCTATTATAAAAAAAACATTCTGTGATATTACAGTATGCATCAATCTGAGTGCTCTGTAAAGGATCCATGTTTTATGGTCCCAACTTCTTGTTTTAGTAAAGAAAGAGAGCCATGCTCAGATGATGAATGATTGATGCTTCTTCTCTCATCGCTAATGGCTAATAAAGTGACCAAACTTACCATGCCTCTTCTTCTCTGTCCCAGTTGGACTCTTTGACTGAATTGAGAGCACTCTGTATTCACAGTTTCCCTGCTGTTGCGGGGATTCAAACTGGCAACCTCCTGGTTGCAATCCTCTCTCTGCGTGTCTCCAACATACCATTGCCTCATATTTTCATTTGGTGGGTGATAGTCCACCAACGCTGTGGTGCGAGGAGGTTGGAATACTAACATATCATTACTGGTCCATTGGGAGCGACTTGAAAAGATTAATGATCGTTTCAGTCAATATAGGGAGTTATGGCTGCTGGCGTTGTCGTGGTAACTAGCTACAGTTGAGCGTAGGTGGGTAAACAGTGTGGTTAGTGTTTTGGATATGTGCAGCAAGGATCCCACGATGCGTGTGTGTGTTCATGTGTTTGTAATGAATTTGTATGTGTTGAGTGCATGCACACATTAGTTTGATGACTAAAGGGTGATGTTGTGATGTTTTTGCCCATGTGCACCAGTATGTGTTTGCAAGTGAAGAATGTCTGTGTCTATATTTGTGCAATGTCTTTATTTGCATGCAATATACATGTTGTGATTGTGGTTTGATTGTGTTTGCTCCCTGGGTTCCTCCTCCTGTTCTTGTCAGTTGCAAAGAAAAGTTGCAAATTGCAGCATAATTAGCGAAACTTCATCAAGGCTATGTGACCTCCAGTCTATATAGCCACCATATGGCGCTGCTCTGCAGTCCATTACTTGATTACTCTTCAGCAGGTTATTAATTATTTACGTTATCAGATACTAATTCATTTTCACAAAGAGACATTTTGCTCTAGCATTAACACACATTTATATATATATATATAGCCTAATGTAAGTTATCTGCACTTTATATCTGCACTTTGAGAGTGAGGCAGGTGGCGCTCGTTGTACACTCCTTTGCTGTCTCAAAAATATGTCTCATAAGGCAATTGAGTGAAAACAACTGGATGGGTGGACCAAATCAAGTCACTTTTATTTATAAAGCATTATCACACATCACAAATTTAGCTCATGGCACTTTACAATGTGTGCAGTATTGGAGTCCTTAGACTCCAATTCAGATGAGGAAAAATTCCCCTGGAAAGTAATGGAATTTCACAATCACATTTCCCAGGCCTGGAAAAGTCATGGAATAAGTAAAAACTAGTGAAGGTTTTGGAAAGCTCATGGAATTTATTTGTGTGTAATAAAATTGTTAGAGTAATCTTCCATGGATAACCTTTTAAGTAATGTAACGACTATAAATTTATTTTTTGTAGCTACTGATGTAATGTAGCTTTAATTTGGATAAATGTGTGACGTTTTGTTTACTATCACATTCTCTTCACGTTCCACGTCTCTCTTTATGTATGCCAGCAAGCTGAAATTATGTTTGAATTGAATTTATATCTGATAAGTTTGACAAATGCCGGACAAATGGGACAAGGAAAAAAAAAATCTTATTACTGTTCCTTGAAAAGTCAAGTTAATCAAAGTCAAGTTTTGAAAGTTTGTCCACAAAAATGTGTGGGAATCCTGTAAATGTCTGCTGTTAAAGATAAAGATAAATGTAGCGGAGTAAAGAGTTAATTTCCTTCTAAAATGTAATTATAGAGATACTTGAAATACTTATATAAAGTACCACCAAACTACATTCATTATTATGGATGTACACTAGGTATAAATGTAAATCTTGAAAGAGCCTCATTCAATGTTAAAGGTTAAAGAAATGATTTTATGCCATTAACAAAAAATGTGCACTTAACAGCTGCAAAATCCATGATTTTCTTTGTTATTGTTACATTGTCATGTGTTGTCATTGTGTGGGAATCTGCAGCAGGAACAGCTTTGGGCTGTTCTGTGATTCTGATATTTGAGATGTGAGTCAGCTGTCAAATTCACATGATCCCTTTCACAACATCCATATTTTCCTGTTATTGGTTATTTTATTTTTCCAACAGCTCATGAATGCACTGCTTTTCAGCAGCCAACACGTCCTTGAATGCACCAGGATGAAGACCGAGCTTGCCTCTGCATTAAGTGGAACTTTGACATAAAGCGAAAGGCTTTTTACTGTGATTGATGACTAAGCAAGCAAGTGTAGTAAATCGTTTCATTTATTTAGCTTTTTAATATCTGTTATGAAATAAATGAAAACCAGTAGCTGAACCAAACACACATTCCTCAGTGGAATCTGTGTGTGTGGAGGGGGGTCATTCCTGTTTGACAAAGGATACTGTGCAAATAGAAATCAACAAAAGGCAATGTGTCATTCAGCAATATGACCTGAAAAGTGGAGCAACATCAGAGTTCAGGTGAGGCGCTCCCTCATTAATCTGCCCGTGACAAAGTCAGAACAGCCAAAGCTATCATACCTCATTCTGCTCCCTTAAAAAAAATTAAAATGTTATCATACCAGTGATGTTTTAGATTACACTAATGCTCCTGTTAATTGCATCCAGGGTTAGAAATATAACAGAAATGAAACAGCTTTTTGCTATTTATTTATATCGATGTTTTTATAATAAGTTCGTCTTTATTAGCCTGGGCGACATTTGTTTGCAAAGTTTCATATTTTCACTCTTGCCTGCCATCTCTGCTCTCTCAACATTTTTCTACAGCTTCTTTTCTCCCTATTCTCATGAACGTGACATCCCAGGGAGATCTTGTGGGAATTTTTTCACATTTGGCTCAACAATGTACTGACAGAATTTTGGTGGCCGCAGGTCAAAGGTCAAGCTCACTGTGACCTTGCATCTCTCATTCTGGTAAAGGCAATATCTCAGAAACCCCTTAAGGGAATTTCATCAAATTTGGCTTAAACGTCCACTTGGACTCAACGATGAACTGGTTAGAATTTGCAGTAAAAAGTCACAGTCAGTGTGACCTTGCATTTGTCTCATTCTCTTTGACGCAGTATCTCAAGAAGACCTTGAGGAATTTTTTTAAAATTTAACACAAATGTCCTCTTAAACTTAATAATGAACTGATTAGAATTTGGCAGTCACTGTGAGCTTGCCTCCATTCTCGTGAAAGCAGTATCTCAAGAAGGCCTTGAGGGAGTTTGAGGGATACTGCTTAATTTTTGTGGTGTATGAGAACCTATTCATTGACTTTGTTTTATAGGTTATGTTTTATTTAATTTTTTGTTATTGTGTTTTGTTTTTCTGATTTTCATTTGTTTTTTTTTTTGATGAACAAAATGAATATCCGATCAGTCAGTCAGTAAATCACACTAAAAAAACACTGGATACTACAATTCCTATTGTTCAACTTGATAGTATGTTTTGGCCAGGCCTCCAGGAAAGTCACTTAGTCTTGCTCCCAATTTTTTTCCAGTGCCATTTGTGGAATTGCAGTGAAAAAAAATCCCCTTTAACCCAAAGTGTATTTTCCCCATAGGCTACCATTGTAAAAGACACATCTGTAAAACTGCTGACAGGACACCTTGAGCTGCAAATAAGGTCAGTAATGGCTTTTTCTACTAATAATTTCTTAGCCATGGACGATTCATATTTGTAAAACTTTCCTATAGGTGAGAAATTTTAAAATCTGTGACGTCAGCACAATGTCAATTGAATGAGTTGATGGGGAGCTTGTGGGCAATGCCAGCTGGAGAAACACTGCTGTGCATATTCAGTGGGCTGCATGCTGTTGAAGTAATCCCAGAGGCTAAAAAATACTTTTTTGTCATGTGCAAGCAGTTATATTGGACTGAATAGTGCCATACACCCAGTTTGTGACAGGTATTCATTCTAAAATGTGTTGTCTCCAGGCCTATGCCGAGATAACCCTGATGACATCATCAGGGTTGATTTCTTGAAAAATCTCCTCACAAGACACCGTATAGTTGTTCACGGGTTGAGTAGTTTGCCATATAGAAAAAAAGGACATTTTAGAACATATTTGATTGAAAAAAATGAATTCATTCATCTTTTTCTTTCCATAAAACTGCTTCATAGTCCTTTAAGATCTGTAATTGGCTACTTCATGCAAAACATAATAAGCAGTGAACATATTTACCAAACTGAATGCAAGTGTGATTTAAGACCCACCTGCTGCAGAACTGCACCATCCTGGCAACACTTAATCCTCCTAAATAGAGGAAAATAATGTTTTTTCCCCTTGGGGGATAAAAAACGTCCTTAAAAAAATATTATGGTGCCAAAAGTCCAAAGTTGGGTCCAAGTTTAAGCCAAGTTGAGTCTCTCATTTGTTGTTGGAAATATAATAACTGGAATAGGCTATGAGTGCACATGAACAACCCCCAAAAGTGGCAAATGGACTGGAAAAGCAATATTTTCTTAGCGTGCTGATTGATGGTATAATTAGGTATTTTTTAATAGTTTTGATTGGTATACTGTAAAAGAAAAAAAATGTCACCGCCGTTTCTCTATGCCATCACTGGAATAGACCTGCCTACACTTACAGCACTCACGCAAAAAAAGATGAAAATAAGTAGAGGAGGAGGAAAAATTAGCCACCAAAAAAGAAAAAAAGTCTTTAATTGATGCACTAAATACAGTGGGGAAAAACGAGGGAAAGTAAATTAAAAAGGGGAATATAGTTTTTTAAAAATTTGCATGAAAAATAAAGAAATGATTGATGACAACCATGTCTGGCATATCTCTCAGTATCTTGCTCGTTCTCTTTTTTTTTTTTTTTTTTACTCTGGTTGCCTCCCTCTTTCCATTCAGTGCCATCATAAACAGCACTAATGCTAACAGAGTAGCCCTGAAGCTTGCCTGCAGGGTCTGTCGCCGTGGCAACAGGGCCAAACACACAGTCCTGACAAAACCGCTAATATATAGCAGAGAAGGCTTCTCAGCTGCCGGGCTGTGTGCACACACACACACACCCACACACACACACACACACAAAGACACACACACACACACAGACACACACTCCTGCAACAGCCTCTTAAACAGACAATAGAGAGAAACAAAAAGTGACTGAATTTCAGGCAAGCATGCTGTGTGTGTTTGTGTGTGAGACTTACAGAGAGGGAAAAGGAGAGAGGATGGGAACATCTGCATTTTAACACATGTATATGCACATGTGTCATGTGTTTACACAGCATGTTCCAAAACTTGTGTGAGAGAAAGCGCCTGTGCATTTTCTTTCTTGTGTACAATGTGTCCACATGTGCATCTGTTTGTGCCTGTTAACATGTGTGTGTGTGTGTGTGTGTGTGTGTGTGTGTGTGTGTGTGTGTGTGTGTGTGTGTGTGTGTGTCTGTGTGTGTGTCTGTGTGTGTGTCTGTGTCCATGTGGTTCCGTTTAACCCTTTCCTTTGAGTGTGACACCATTTAACCCATGGGCCACAGCAGTGAGACTCCAGCTCACACCACATTTCCTGTTCGCTCAGCTGCATCTGGATGCAAATGGAAACACACACACACACACACACACACACACACACACAAACGCACACATATATACACACATTAATCAGTGCCATTACCCTTGACTCAGCTGCAGCTGAAAATGCAAATGCAAACATGATCAGCATGCCACTAACACACTCACATGTGCATGTGCCCACCCACACTTATCTAAAAAAAAAAAAAGTCAGTATGTCTCATTAGTTTAGTCCTAAAGTTTGTTATGTAGTATTACTTGAGTGTATCAATCATCAGGCAGACATGATGGATGACTTTGCTTTATTTTGAAAATGGTTTTTAAATGAGACCACAGCATGTTAAAGCTGCACTTGGCAAAAATTAAAATGGAAAAACAAAACCCGTCTGTTGAAATGCTACAAAAAGAGCGTCCTACCAATTACTGTTAAAAAACTGATGTTGTAAACAGAAGTCTGCCTCTTTACCGATATGATTGGACAGTACTTAAGACCTGATGGCACCTTGACGGGATAGTTCAGATTTTTGAAGTGGGGTTGTATGGGATACTTATCCATAGACATTATATTACATACAGTAGATGTCAGTTGGCACGCCCCCTGTTTGAAAAACAGGCTGGAATTTGATTTGAAAGCTCAGCAATGTACTGCTGTGCAGAAGTCAGCTACACTACTAAAATGCCTTTTTGTTGCTGACCCCGTCCACTGTAGTACATTTCTTAACTTCTGTGTCGGACACCAGCCTGCTTCTCCAAACAGGGGGGTGCCAACTGACATTTACTGTATGTAATAAACTAAATGTGGATAAGTGCCCCAAGCAACCCCACTTCAAAAATCTTAACTTTCCCTTTAAGGTGGTCATAGCATTATAACATTGGAGGAGCAAAATGCTTCAGAAGTAATGTGAAATCCATCATTCACATCAAAAACAACAGAAAAAGCTGTTCTTTGCTTCTTTAAATGCATCTTCTTTTTCTGTTCTTGTGTTTGTTTTGTCCATCACCTCACACCTCTGACAGTTAGGAGGAGGCCTGGTGTTTGAGCTGTCAGCAGGAGGCCCATCCATCACCACCTTTTCAATGAAAGCTCGTCATGTTTTCACCCAAGCCTGTCCTCCCTCCAACGCTCCTCCTCCTCTGTTCCACTTGATCAATCTCCTGTCCCTCCTTGACAGGTGCCAGCAGCAAAGTATTTCAAAAGGTGGCTCTTTGTAGCAATCTGTCACCATGCTTGGTGTTGCATCACTATAGTCTTGGCGCTGATGTCATGGTTGCTGTTGTCAGTTGTCATGGTTGAGTTGAAGTCAGCTGGCATTTAACCAAGATTTATGTGTTGTGAGTTTGGAGAAACAAGTTTTTGATCAACAGGTAGCTGATGTAGATTGTGGACTTTCTGGGAAACACTAGTAAAGTAAGTAAACTAGTAAGCCCTTGATCCCAAGTAGGTGACTGTCCGTTGTACTTCAGAAACTTCCAGGTGTCAATAAATTAATGGGAGTAATGTCTGTTTGCATAAAGGTTTTGATTTGTGCTTTCTCTGACTGTAGTCATTTTTATGCCTCTGCATCGGCAATAGTTTTCAGGTTGTCCACCCTTTCATACATATGTCCATATGACTGCCCATTCTCGTGAACGTGATTGAGGGGATTTTTTCAAATTTGGCACAAAAAGTTCAAGTTGACTCAAGGATGAGCTGATTAGAATTTGGTGTTCAAAGGTCAAGATAAGTGAGACCTTGCATGTATCTCATTGTTGTGAATGAAGATTGCCTTGAGGGAATTTTCATATATTTGGCACATAGGTCCACTTTGATTCAAGAATAAACTGATTAGAATCTTGTGGTTGAGGGTATAAGGTCAAAGGTCAAGGTCAGTTTGACCTCATAAAACATGTTTTTGGCCATACCTCAAGAATCAAAATGCTTAATTTTCACACAAATGTCTAATAGGATATAAAGATGAAGTTCTAACATTTTATATCCAAGAGGTCAAAGATCAACTGTAACATCATAATGTTCAGCAAAATCCCTTTCTGGTCATTATTCAATGTCATATATCAGGAACAGAAGGGATGACATTTGATCAGACACTGAATATGTGACACTCATCTTGAAACTGTGCTAGTAGTATAGATCTTCAGTGCTGCTTGAGGGAAAGATGTGTGTGAAGCATCCATGCTTTCATAGACATGGATGCAAACTATAAGTGCAACTCGACTAGTGCATGAAGGAATACAACCCTCTTGCAGTATTTGTAGTTACTGTGCAAAAATTCAGATTCTGATGTTTCTGGAGCCAGTGTTAGGCAGCACACTTAACAATCCGTTTTTTTTTCCATCCCTATGGAAGCTCATCAAAGAGCAGGCGATCAGCATCCAAGTGAAAGTCAACAGCTCCATCCACCACCTCCCCCTGTGTTCCGACCGCTGCTCTCCAACATAAAGAGTTTGTTTAGTGGCCTTTGCATCATCACTTGCAGCTACTCATTGATCACATTTTAAACAGGCTTGGAGATGGCGACGGATAGAGTCACAGCTCGTAAAGTTCTGCTCTTTGGGTCTGTTTGGCTCAGCGGTTGATACAACTAAGATGGCCTAATTCTTAACTTGGAATACTAATTGGGACAATGGAGATGAAGAGACAAGTGGGAGAAAAGAAGAAATGATGAATGGATAGAGTGATGTATAGGGCAGATTACAGGCCAGAGGAGGGTTGCTGGAAATGAGAGGGAAAAATGTTAACGACTTGGAGTCCATCAAATGTACCAACTGTACCAAATCTAATGGCAAACCATCTAATTCTTATTAAGACATTTCATCCAAGACCACAAATGTCAACCACATGGTGGTAGAAGAGGAAAAGTAGTGGGATCACCAAAGTCGTTAGGATTCATTCTCTGGAGACCATGAATGCACGTACCATATTTCCATGCAATAGTTGTTTTGACCAAAGTGGTGGACTGATCGACTTTGCCATCCATAGAGCCACTCCCCTAGCATTTCTGAAGACAGACTGAAATAAGCAAAATAAATTAATGAGCTGCAGTAAAAATTCAAATGACTTATTGCTTTAGATTATATGCATTTCCTTTTTATTCCTCTGTATCCCTGGTTTCATCAACATGTGGTTGATGACCTTTGGCTGGGAAACTACCGCTCTCTGCTGTGGTGTGTGCCAGGTTCTTTAGTAAGATGTCTGGTGTTTTTATCACTGCATGATATGAAGGGCCATTCCAAAGCCATGCTGTAATCTGTTGCTGGTTCAGAGAAGCAGCAGGGTTCAAAGCGTGGGACCTCATCATCATGCAAAATGGGGGCGGCACGGATGCATATTAAGTCAGTTGGAAGACGCATATGCAGATGTGCTTTAGTCAGTGCAAAAGAGGTGAAGAATTATCCTGTTGAGTTTAAAATGTTGCAGCTTCAGTAAGAAAAACTTTGTTGAAATGCTGATGGTTAGAGTCTCAAGTTGGTCCAGACGTTCTTTTCCCTAGTCGTCGTATTTTAATCCCTCCAGCATGTTCTTGGTCTCCTACCAGTTGAACATGCCTAGAAAACCTCTAACAGGAGGTGCCCAGGAGGCATCCTGATTAGATGCCCCAGCCACCTCAACTGGCCCCTTTTGACAAAAAGGGGTGGCAGCTCTACTCCGAGCTCCCTCTGGATGTCTGAGCTCCTCACCCTATCAGTAAGGCTGAGCCCAGCCACCCTACAGAGGAAACTCATCAGCAATCACATTATTTCAGTCACTACCCAAAGCTCATGATAGAAGGTGAGGGTCAAAACATAGATCGATGGGGAAGTCAAAAGTTTAGCATTTTGGCTCAGCTCCCTCTTCACCAAGACAGTCGGGCGCAATGCCTGCATCACTGCCAAACCGCCTGTTCATTCCACACTGTTTTTCGGCTATTTGAGGTGCTGACTCTCATCTTGACAGCTTCACGTATTCCTCTGTTGCACTTATTATATTCTTTCTTGATCAGCGCAAAAACATTACCTGCATACTGGCAATGTAAATATAAGAGCCTCAACTGTAAATCAGCTGGAGCAGTATGCTCACATCATCATCTGTCCCCAAAGTTTAAATCTGAAAGGTCCCAAAGCTGCTGGCCAAAATATTTGCATATTTGGCCTGGTCTACTGGCCTCACTGCCCTGAAGATGGTCTAAAATCACCGTGCATGATGATTTGTTGAAGTTAGTCTTCGCATTAAGTGAGACATTGAGGCAGTAAAACTCACCGAGCTTGAAAAAATTAATGGATTTGCTCGGAAATAACTGCCACCCCCTCGGCATTTCCAAACGGTTTTATGTCCTTCATTAACGTCAAGTATGAGAAAAGAATCCCAAACGGAAACTGCATTTGAAGAATCAAATCTTTCGACACCCCGAATAACTCACACCAGCTACACTTCAAGTGCAATTCTCGTTGACGTCAGCCGTAATTCTGTTATTGCTGCGATGAAGTATTTTGGCGGATCACTTCTTTAAGAAAACAACTGGGAGTTAGTGAAAAGTTCTCGGAGGAAAAAGAATGAGAGCTTTTCTGAGGGTCCTCCAAGAAAAGTCTACTCAATCAAGCAGCAGAGAAAATGCCCCCCCTAATGTCTCTCTTTGTGTTTCTCCCTCATACATTTCTCTCCCCTTGACTTTACATCCTTCTCTTTTCAATCTGTCTTGTCAATATCATTCTGAAGTTACAGGAAGTTGTGAATTTTACCTATGTAATGCAGAGAGTAGACTAAATAAGCATCTCAACACTCATCTGCATGCTTTCATGACAGATTGACAGGTTGTCAGACTAACAGCAAAGGTCAAAGTCAAAGCCACAAACTCCTTTCTGCAACCTCAAGAAGTGAGGTCAGAGCTTCCTGCAAAAAAAAAATGTAATTCTTAAAATTCCTACAGTGGGATATAGGATGTTTGGGTTTGCAATATGGTGTTGAGTGATCTTGACATGCAGTTCCTATAGAGGGAGGTCTTGCTGTTTGCATTCGACTGCAGTCATATAAGAAAAAGCAACAAGAAAAGGTGAAGGAGACTTAATGAGTCTGTGGACTTCAGAATAAACTTGAATGAGTGTATGGATGCATTGACATGTCCACATACATTTTATATGCCATGCACAAGGATTTAACCTTATATTTGCTTAGCTGAGTGCATGATAATGTGCATGTGTATAATTCAATCTAGCCCATGGGATGTTGAACTGATGGTAATGGGATATTTTCCTCACAAGCATACAAGACTATTATTATACATAGTATTATTATTTTCATATCAGTTGGAATTTTGGAGTGTAATGGTAGAAATGCAATTTTGGAGGTTTTTTTCGTCCTGCCAAGAAACTCTGAGTAGTCAGAAACTCCGAAAATAATATGATACTTTGGCACAAGAATGTTTAAATTTTCAGATATTGAATATCGGCAAAAATCACTCTTCATCAGCAACTTTAATTCGATAATAAGGGCGTCAGTCTCTGCCTTCACAAACTTTGAAACTTTGCAGATGCAGGGTAAATGTGTAAAGGAGGACAACAATGGCAGCTGCTGGACACGAAGTTGCATTTACTGCCTGTCTGTAACTCGTGCAGTCCATAGAGTGGGCGTAGACCATAATTAGTAATGTATTAACTTGTATGTGAATGAGTGTCTGGATTGTTTCGGGACTGCGTTTGGGTTTCAAGTGAAATTTCAATGACAGAATAATGACCGTGAGGGGAAACCAGCGTGACTCATATTCACCGCTCTATCACCCTCACCACTCTGCATCACATGGCAATTATTCTCTATACTTCTGAAGGATCTCACGGGCCACTAGTGCACCCTGCACAAACCACCAGTGAAGTTTTTATGGGCTCATTAGGTGGACAAAGCTGCTATATTTTGTAATGATTATAGTCCATTACTATGTGTTGACAATGAAAAAAGTAGGTTACTTTCAAGCAGCTGTATCATTTTTTTTATAGTAACAATGTATCAAATGAAAATGTGAGATGTCTTTGAAAGGAGTCGCTCGTAGTGATGAGCCTACGGAGTAGGGGTTGGCGGATATTGGTTTTTCGGGGCTGATACCAATTCCGATTGGTGGTACTTAATGAGACTGATATCTGGAACGGATAAGCATTTACTGTAAGAATTAAAATCAAAATTTAGAATTTTGAATATAACAAACACCAACACAAAACTTTGTTTAAATGTCATTAGCCAATATTTAATAAAAACTGAATCTTTCAACATCATATAATGCAAGTTCCCATCAACTTGTTTTTATAATAAAGTGAAGTGAGAATTTAAATAAAAAATGAATGAATAAAAAAAGGGTTCATCCTACCTTAAATTCTCTTTTCATGTATTGCAGGGTGCCTACCCTGGTGTTGGTTGATCGTTATTCTCCCATGCTGCACTTTCTAATTTTTAATTTAGTGCAGATAGAGATGTGGGTGGTTAATTAGTTCAGACAGAGTGGTGAGTGAAAACAGACCAGAGAGATAGACAGAGAGACACAACTGCAGCTGTGCCAAAGAGCCACACGTTTTAGATAATTAATTTTATCGTTGATTGTTAAAATAAAACGCTGATACAGATAATCGGCAAAATGTGAAATGTCAGCACTAATAATCGGCTAGGCCGATAATCTGATGACCCCTACTACAGACCAACTAGCTGGTGAACCCATATGGAGCTTTGAGCGGCTGCAGAGACAGATCAATTTTCCATGGCTGGTAGTCACTAAAAAAAAGATAATACATACAAATATGTATCCATAATTATGCACAGTGCCTGTTAGCTAGAAGGTTTACTTTCCTCTGTGCAATGCACTGCAACTCTGTCAGGAATAGACAAGGCGCTAATTTTTATTAGCTTCTGTGATGCCTCTGAAACACTTTACCAAGTGCATTTTTCTAGATATGTATTCTATTTTTACTTTAATATTATATTCTACTTGCACACTATCCAGTGGCACTGTGTCAATCTTTTATCCTCATTACTTATCTGGCTTTTTTCCCAGCAGACGTTTTAACGTTATGCATCCAACACCAACTCCAAGGTACCGACTGAATGTCAACAGCTAACATTAGCTTAGCTCTAGTGACTGCACAGGGTTAACATTTTCAGCTGCTCTGAACAATATGCTGAATATACGCTTACTAGTAGTAGCTAGGTATGAAGACAAAATATGGAATTAAGACAATTTTGGAGTAACCGGAACATGTATTTGTGCTCTTTAGGTGGAAGCTAGCTGCTAGCCCTTGTACTAAGCCAAAGTATCCCGGACAACACTCTACTGGACGCACAGAGATGAATCATCAACCTGCCTTGCAAACTTCTGGTAAGACAACAAACAATACCCTCAAAATGTCAAAGTAGTTGTGAATCACATGGATTATTATACGTTATGTTATTACTGAATTTCAATTAGTAATTTTTTATTAAATGATCCTATAAAATCAATTACCTAATGGGTAACTACTGTGGAACACTATTAGCTGCACCTGTTGTTCTTAAAATGTAATTTTTCTGCATTATGACAGCTTTTTACCTTGTAACCTGCCTCTGACTTTGACTTCATTTCTGTCTTCCACTGTCACTCTGGTTAACTGTAAACCAGTTAGTGTGTGGGAAGTCCCTTTTAATCTCTAACTGGGTCATGAGCTCACTCTCTGTTTGCATATTTTTGCGCCACATGTGGTAGTTAACTGGCTTTTATATCAGTGACGATGAAATGAAAATAACACACAGCTGAGGTTAAATGTTGCGTGGCTATGACTCATCATCTAAAGTATTTATATTCAGGTAATAGTTTGCTGATATTTCAGAAACCACATCTGACTTGTTTTGAGCCACCTTAGTCGAAAACTCATAAGGGGCTGTTCATTATTTATGAGAGGGGAGGGGATGCTGCGAAAACGGGGAGCAAATTTCTTTAGCATTGGCGAGGAACTTATATATTTTTTTAATTTTATTTTGGTTTAAGGAAGGGGCAAACATCTTAAAATGGCAGTATTTTGTGTTTATTTTACCACCAAAATTTTTTAAGAAAAATGCATTATTTAAGTTGTTGTCTTCTATTTCTTTTATTACTTATATTACTAGTTCTGAGCTTAAAATACTTATCAAAATCACTTTACTCTTCATGTCTCATTTAAAAGTTTGCCCAAAATAAACTGTTTGTACAAACTTAAAAACCTTTAATTCTCAAGTTTCAGACTCAAGTTTTTTTTTTTTTTTAAATCTTACAACTAATATTTGGTGGAGGGCTGTCATTTATATTCCCCAAGTCACTCAGGGAGGCTGAAGGAAAATAGTTGTTGCTTTGGGGAGTGTGGGAAAATCAAAAAACAAAGTGACACCCTAGCCACCCTCCTCTGAGAAATAATGAAGTCCCGAAGAAGAAATGATGTATAATGGATATTGTCTTTTATATTAAAAATGTTTTACCATCAGCAGAATTTTCCTTAACCCACCTGGCTGTCTGTGCGATGCAGCTCAAGCTCCCACGCTTCTCTCTGTCCAATTCTCAATTTTTTTCCCCTGTAATGTATGGAAACTTGTGGCAGGCTATCGTGTTTTTCATGGTAAACTGAGGCTGGTTTTACATCACTGTATCCGTTAGCGTCTCAGTGTCAGAACAGTAGAATATTAAAGCTCCACACACAGTGCAGGGAGTGGCAGGACTATATGGTACCACTGAATCATGAGTCTTGGTGCTGATTGCTTTATGTGCTGGACGGATGGTGTGCAGCCACTGCCACCGTCTGCTGCTGGCTTTTACCAGTACCAGCCAGTACCCTGCTGTGAGCTAACACTTTTTTATGTGTGTGTGATGTCCTCTAACATTTATATTAGTACTAAATGTTCTCTCGTAATGTGTACGGGCTAAATACATTGGATTTACATAGAAACAGAGGCAGAAATTAAGTCACTGCTTTGAGTCAGGCCTCAGTGGGTCGAGCCACAAGAGCCACAGTGTTTAGCTGAGGGACTTAACAGGCAAATTGTAAGGTAATGGGAAGGGAGGAACTCAAAATATACAACCATACAGGGCCAGAGGCAGGTTTTTGGGGGCCAGTGGCTCAGTTATAAAAGGACCCCCTCCCCCCCAATTAGAAAGATAGAAACAGCAATCTTTGGGGTATTTTGCTTTTAAAACTTTAAAACTTTTATGGTTTGTAGCTGTTGTGGAGAGATTGTAAGCTCCACGCTGGGAACAGGACTAACTATTAGCATCACATGGTCAATGTCACTTAGTGGTTAAAAATGGGCTTAATGACAGAGTCAAACTGTTTCTGTGTTGTTGTGAGGTTGTTGGGACTGTTTTGGGCAGATGGCAGCAACACAAACTTCTGATCCTGTGGGGAGTTGGGACAGGCAAGTTTAGATCTCTGGTGCAAGAAAGGTGGATAGCAGGTACTCGACTACAGACATTTTGATACAACTTGGTACTGGGGTATTTCAGTCAAAGCCTTAAAAGTATGGAGTACTGATACCCAGCGCGAGCATAGAGTGCATTTTTGGGTTATTATAACGTAGTAAGGCAGTGATACACAACTTACAGCCCCTATTGATGGCCAATATGGCCGTCAATAGGGTGTCAGGGGCCCCCCAACCATTTTCTAATTCACAATCAAAATAAAGTGATTCACAATGGGAATTTTTTTAGTACAACGTGGCGGAGTACATTAAACGATATCAAAATAGAGAGCTTGTTCATCAAAAATAAGTGCTAATGGAGGAACCCCTGCAGCCGCTGACAGAGGTCCTAGCTAAGACCCTAATGTCCTAAAATCTTAGAAATGTCCTAAAATTCAGGAAACATCCAAAAATCCTATAACCTGCTAAAATCCTAGAAACATCCTAAAATGCTAGAAATGTCCTGAAATCCTAGAAATGTCCTAAAATCCCAGAAACATGTATGGGGCTGCTTAGACTGGCCCCTGACCCCCGCTCATTTTGCACAAGTGGCTCCCAAGCAAAGCAAGTAGAGTATCACTGTAGTCAGGCTTCCTAATATTCACTTTGCTTAATTCCTAAGTTTGATCCAAAAGAAGTGACGTTTAATGATGTAAGTCAGTGATTCAGCATCTTTGTGTGTGAGTTTGTGTAGTTTATGGGTACAGTATATGTGCAGTATTGTATTTGTGTGTGTGTGTTACTTGTTCCCTCATAACTGCCAAGCTAAGAAACCTTGCTACCCACTGGAGAGTAATAAGAGCACGATGTTCTGTTATTGCTTACCGGAACCATACAGAATATAAAATGGAAGCTGCAAAAAAGACAACATGATCCAGTTAGGCTCTGAGCAAATGAATAAATCAAGTTCACAGTATGGAAAACTTCACAGAAAAATAAAAGCCAGAAACCCAAGCACATGGCAAGGAAAAAACTCCTTAATAGTGGACTTAACTGTGTTAATGATGAATTTAAAGGTCCATGTGTGACCTCAGAATGTGCACTTCTGTGGGTCATGTGTGTCGATGCACACCTGTTGTTATTTCGCAAGTAGACGCTGTCTGCAATGCATGCTTATGTTTTGTTTTAGGTGTGTTTGTATTAACATCACGTGTGTTTGTGTGTCTTTAGTGTGTGTGTAGACAGAAGCCATGCCAGGCCTAGTCACCTGTCACTTCTGTGTATTCGCTAGATGTGGGGATGTGCCAGTGGAAAAAGCCCTCACTATTTTAATGCTGCTTATTTCCCAGCACCTCGCACCGGTCTTTTCCTCTCTCTGCTTTGGCATGAGACTGAGGAAAACCCTCTTGTGTGCGTGTGCGTGTGTGTGTGTGTGTGTGTGTGTGTGTGTGTGTGTGTGTGTGTGTGTGTGTGTGTGTGTGTGTGTGTGTGTGTGTGTGTACGCCCTCGCACCTCGTCACCTCTGATGCTGCAGCGGGAAGCCTTCGTTGCCAGGAGAACCCCAGACTGGCAGGCATACTGAACGCCTACGCACACACACATACATGCACGCACATGCCTGTGCGCACTAACACATGCTTTTTACACACACGTGAGCTGCACATTTACCCGCGCAGACGTACACAAGCAGACACATATTTAAATATTATAAAACACACACACGCCTCTCCCTTTCCACACACTTGTGTTAAACATTTTCCATTATTTTACTGCTTCTTCTATAACAGTGGCAGTGAAGCCCACATTGCCGTGTGCACAATCCAATGTAAACAGTAGGACTCGAATGTGACACCCAACTCTGGGCCGCAGAGTCTTGCGGCAATCAGAGGACCAGGTGGTGAATCACACAGCAGCCGACAAAATCCAACAAAATCGAGATTAGTGTTTCCAACAGTAGTTGTTGCCTATACCACTCAACTTGTTAAATATTCCCAATTCCTCACATTGGAACTTATTCATCAGTATTTCCCACTGTGGAAAACATTGGAAAATGCTGAGGAGCCAGACCCAAATCACGCACCCAAAATTTCAGCAATGAAAATCTACATGCCTGTTTGATTTTTCCTCTAACCTTTATTTATCTGGGGAAAGTTGACTGTGCAGGCTGGATCTTTTTTTGGGCCATGCCCTGCTTTTCTGACTCACTCACACAGATTCACTTTAGGTCACAAGACGACTTCTTCAATCTGGCTATCATGCGTTATCCTTAATCGAATCTGTTAATGACAATGACAATGACATAAACCCTATATATGGTGTGATGTTTGGGCCAAACCGAGCTAAAAATGACACATTGCTTTTAGTTTATGCCCATTTTGCGTACACGTTTTAATACCGTTGTACCAAGAGGTTCATATGGACTGGCTGGTACCTCTTTAGCCACAACAAACTCTTGTAGACATTTGATTGCTTAAAGGTCCGATGTGTAGGGATTAGGGACATTTATTGGCAGAAATCGTATATAATATTCATTACTTTTTTTCATTAGTTTATAATCAGCATAAAAGAATTGTTATAGGGTTTGTTACCTTGGAATAAGCCGTTCATATCTAAGTACGGAGTGGCTTTTCTTCCATGGATCCATCATATCGTTCTACAAATGCCCAGAACGGACAAATTAAATGTTGCATTAGATAGTGCCATTCACATTTTCGCATCAGCCATTGAAGTTCTGCTACATGCTTAGCACGCATGAGGTTTTAGTTCTGCAGTCTCACCACCAGATGCCACTTAGTACTACACACTAGACCTTTAATTGACTGTAACCATTCATGGTTAAGAAAACTAGGATGAAAAAGATAGTCTTGTACAATCATATAGAGAAATCGATATACAGGGAGTGCAGAATTATTAGGCAAGTTGTATTTTTGAGGATTAATTTTATTATTGAACAACAACCATGTTCTTAATGAACCCAAAAGACTCATTAATATCAAAGCTGAATATTTTTGGAAGTTGGAGTGGGGCTTTTTTAGTTTTAGCTATTTTAGGAGGATATCTGTGTGTGCAGGTGATTATTACTGTGCATAATTATTAGGCAACTTAACAAAAAACAAATATATACCCATTTCAATTATTTATTTTCACCAGGGAAACCAATATAAAAGCTCAACATTCACAAATATACATTTCTGACATTCAAAAACAAATCAGTGACCAATATAGCCACCTTTCTTTGCAAGGACACTCAAAAGCCTGCCATCCATGGATTCTGTCAGTGTTTTGATCTGTTCACGATCAACATTGCGTGCAGCAGCAACCACAGCCTCCCAGACACTGTTCAGAGAGGTGTACTGTTTTCCCTCCTTGTAAATCTCACATTTGATGAGGGACCACAGGTTCTCTATGGGGTTCAGATCAGGTGAACAAGGAGGCCATGTCATTAGTTTTTCTTCTTTTAGACCCTTTCTTGCCAGCCACGCTGTGGAGTACTTGGATGTGTGTGATGCATTGTCCTGCATGAAAATCATGGATGCGGACTTCTTCCTGTACCACTGCTTGAAGAAGGTGTCTTCCAGAAACTGGCAGTAGGACTGGGAGTTGAGCTTGACTCCATCCTCAACCCGAAAAGGCCCCACAAGCTCATCTTTGATGATACCAGCCCATACCAGTACCCCACCTCCACCTTGCTGGCGTCTGAGTCGGACTGGAGCTCTCTGCCCTTTACCGATCCAGCCACGGGCCCATCCATCTGGCCCATCAAGACTCACTCTCATTTCATCAGTCCATAAAACCTTAGAAAAATCAGTCTTGAGATATTTCTTGGCCCAGTCTTGACGTTTCAGCTTGTGTGTCTTGTTCAGTGGTGGTCATTTTTCAGCCTTTCTTACCTTGGCCATGTCTCTGAGTATTGCACACCTTGTGCTTTTGGGCACTCCAGTGATGTTGCAGCTCTGAAATATGGCAGAACTGGTGGCAAGTGGCATCTTGGCAGCTGCACGCTTGACTTTTCTCAGTTCATGGGCAGTTATTTTGCGCCTTGGTTTTTCCACACGCTACTTGCGATCCTGTTGACTATTTTGAATGAAACGCTTGATTGTTCGATGATCACGCTTCAGAAGCTTGGCAGTTTTAAGAGTGCTGCATCCCTCTGCAAGATATCTCACTATTTTTGACTTTTCGGAGCCTGTCAAGTCCCTCTTCTGACCCATTTTGCCAAAGGAAAGGAAGTTGCCTAATAATTATGCACACCTGATATAGGGTGTTGATGTCATTAGACCACACCCCTTCTCATTACAGAGATGCACATCACCTGATATGCTTAATTGGTAGTGGGCTTTCCAGCCTATACAGCTTGGAGTAAGACAACATGCATAAAGAGGATGATGTGGTCAAAATACTCATTTGCCTAATAATTCTGCACTCACTGTATAAGAGACCTTGAGGGATTGCCATGTTTATTCACTTTTCATTGTATTCCCATATGATCTTGAGTGAGCACTGTGTTATCACTCCTTTCATGCAGTCATAAGTAAGTAATCCATTCTAACATTTAGAAAATGCTGTTTTGCTTCAACCACCTCTTTATCTGTTGTAGCTCATATTGCTGCACTCTGCAGTTCTCATGTGAGTGGTTTTCCAACATATGTAACATGGGATGCTCATATTTTGCCTGTGTATCAATCAAATCTGCAGTAAGACCTGAGGAACATACATCACATATATGAGGGGAAAAATATTGGTGGTCAGAGGGTGTGACTTGGATGAGAATCAGTCGTAGCTGTGTTTTTCCAGTTGTGTACATGCGGATGGCTTACATCGAGACGTGCGTGTGCGCGGATGCCAGCCTTGCAATAAGGTATCGCTGGCAGGGGGAAGGTGGGATTAAGTTTCTCCAGTGAAATGTCAGCTGAATATTGTTACCGCCGGAGGATCAGAGAGCAGTCGGGCACCACTGAACCGTTTCCGGATGGAAATCACTTCTGCTGGATTTCTCCCCAGCAGCCCGGCCTCTCTCTTTCCACGCCACTCCTATAGATCCCTCACTGCTTGATGGAGTCTCTCATTGTGTGTGTGTGTGTGTGTGTGTGTGTGTGTGTGTGTGTGTGTGTGTTCATGAGTATGTGTGTGCTGAACACATTCTGACAAACATATATCCTGACAATGAGATAATACAACAGAGGATTTTGCATGTGTGTGTTAGCAGTTGGTGATGGAAGTTTGGGTCGTTTTCAGGCTGGACTGTTGTGCTGTATATGAGTATAAGAAACACACACACACACACACACACACAGGCAAAACAGCTTGGTAATGGTAACACAGATTCGCTATGCAAATTCCTGCATCATGAAACAAGTGTTGGTGTGTGTGTGTGTGTGTGTGTGTGTGTGTGTGTGTGTGTGTATGTGTGTGTGTGAGAGAGAGAGAGAGCTGACCAGGTGGTGCCCAGTCTTATGTCGCACTGAGGGTGGTCCTCTGAGAAGGGCTGAAATTAATCCTCATTACATTAATCAGGCTCTCTCTCTCTCTCTCTCTCTCTCTCACACACACACACACACACACACACACACGTACAAATAGCCAACTTAATCACAAAGCATGTGTTTTGCAGTACACTTCGCATTCTCTGGTGTAAAACGTATCACACATACAGTATATGCAGCACAGTTTACATTTCAGCCGAGCCTCTTTTTTTTTTTACAAATCATATGGACGCCAATAAGATTAATTAAATAATGCGAAGAAAGTGTTAGCATGGAAGAAACTTCAGGGAGCTGCTTCCATTTGTTCAGTTTTTATTTAATTTTTCTCTTAACTTTATTAAACAAAAAAAGGTACAGGGAACTTGTTGTATACGATGTTGAAAATGTTCAGTTTCGACTAAACATTTGCTAAATGCATTTAAACAAGTTTTGTGTCGGAGTTTGTTATATTCCAGATTCGAAATATTGAAAGAAAGAATTTCATTTTTACTGTAAATGCATATCAGTTCCAAATATCGGTTATCGGTCTCATTTACTATTATTAATCAGTATCGTTATCGGCCCTGAGAAACCAATATCGGTCAGCCCCTAATGAAATCTTCACTTTTTTTCGCTTCTGATATGATTGTCAGCAGGAAAACATAGTGTGTGTTTTTTTTTAAATAGCAGCGACAAGGTCACATCAGCTGGAATTCTTCTTATATAGTGTGTTTGTGTCGTCATGGCAAAATGTGATCCTGGAGGCACCTATTGGAGCAGAAACTACCATAGAAGCTTTTTTTAAGCTTTATTTATTTATTTATTTAGTTTTTTTTTGCCTTGTTGCCTTTATTCATCAATTCAAACTCAGGCGTACTTAGGGACCCGTTGAACATGGATATTATGGAGTTTGTTAATAACAAGTTTATTTGATTTTTAAATTGAATTTTGTTTGCCTAGGTAGAGATGAATGGGATATTGTTACAATTTTAGCATGTAATAATTAAAATAGTCTTCCAATTAAACAACCTTTGAGGCCATTCAAGGATAGATTTCAACATGCACTTGTACCGTAGCCAGCGACCACATGCTTTGCAACACAAAGCAAAGTAGATTTCAGTGGTTTTCAGTGTCAAACTTGTCTCCAACAAATATAGACTGCAGAGGAAAGAAGCAGCACAACAGTAAATTACACCAAAATGCTGTAGAGAATCTTAGCATGCTCTTTTTTAAATTACGTAACTATTTTTGGTAAAATCATTTATCTGCCGGTGTGACGAACAGCCTTCTGAGATTCACTCGCCAAATAGAAAATCTTCCCATATTTGGCAATTGGTGGGTGTTTTATTCCGGACTCTGGGCCAGGGCTGGATGATATGGAGGAAATCAAATTCTACCATATTTTAACCAAATACCTGTATTGATATTGCAACAATATTGTTAAATCTGATGAGGAGCATGCTCCTCAGTGTGGCTTGACATAATGCCGACCAGCTTCCATATTCTGTCAGAAAATTTAGGAAATTGTTGATAAATGTATCAAGAAAGTCAAAGGAATATATCAGTGGAAGTTTTGCTGACGTTCCTCCGAAATAGCTGAACTTGAAATTCAATATCTGTTTGTAGTGTTTACAGCATTATTAACCTTTTTTACGGTTCTATTTTGGCATTGGCAGCTTAAGGTTAGGGAAACATGGTTTGATCAACATTGAACCAAATCTCTACCCTAAGCAAAGTGCTTTTATTGCCTCAGCCTTTTCACCACAACGTAATTGGGAGAACACTTTAATACAATATAAACTTAATTTCTAGAAGTTGCAACCTCTTGTTGGTCTCTTTTCTACGTGGTATTTTTTTCATTTTCAACCAAACTTCATTCGTTTTAAGTCTAGTTTTAGTTCCAGTTGTGCAGTATAAACCTAATCAGTAGCAGGGATCTAAGTTATTTTATGATGGTAGGAGACCAGTTATTTTATGACGGTGGGAGACCACATGATTACAACAGGCAGCTCCAGGCCTGAAGCCTTTGTAGGTATAAAACTAATAAACTAGTTGACTTTAATTCAATTGAGTTTAGGTCAGGTCTAGATGGTTTTTATAGACCCCAGAGGGCACAGTAAAAAACCCTCAAGGTGAAAAAACACATCAGAAAAATAAAATGTACTGTATATTAACACAAATGACATTTGAATCCAATAAGTAATGTAATACATCAGTAACAAATGATGGGAAATCTTCCGTGACTTGATTCCTGGAGCCATGCTGCCCTTTAATATCTCCCTAAATAAGCATAAAATTGCACACACCCAATATATAATGCTGTGGTAAAAATACATTTTTAAAGACATATAGGAGGCTTTTCTGAAATTAAAGATTTATGTCCTCATTTCACAAATACCCTGAATCTTGCTGTCTGAGAGTCCAATTAAAAAGAGCTTTACAGAACGCTACGTCATGTTAGTGAGTGGATTCTGAGTGATGAATGCTATTTTTCCTGTAAATGAGGCATACAGGAAGAATATACAGTAACATGTTAGTCTTAAAGGGATAGTTCGTTTTGTTTTTTTGTTTTTTTTTTAACTGGGGTTGTATGGGCTACTTATTCATAGACAGTGTGTTACATACAATAGATGTAATCTGCAAGTCCCCAGTTTGGAAATGCAGGATGGAGTTTGACATGGAAGTGAAACAATGTGCTGCTGTGGAGGGGTCAGCAACAAAATGTGTTTTAGCGTACTAAATATGGCCCACCTAAAAAAATCAATGATTTTTTTTAGGTGGGCCATTTTAGATTTCTTTCTTGAGTAAATTTCTTTCTTCAAAGCCAGGCTCCATTGAGAAAAACAGTGATTCAACACTGAACACAGGAGCTGCTAGTTTATCACTGCCTTGATCATGTTTTTTTTGTGTTATTGTGTGACTTTGGTGAATCTGAATTAACCCTTTGAAACACCAGTCACATAATAACAAACTAACAAACTGATCGAAGCAGTGGTAGACTAGCAGCTTCTATGTTCAGTGAGCTAAAATTACTGTTTTTGTCAATGGAGTCTGATGGCTTTGATGAGAGCATGGATGGGTAACTGAAACCGTTAGTGGCCTCTGTCAGGAAGGTAACATGGTAAAAATACTCTCAATATAGCGTACACATAAAGTGATAATTTTTTTTTTGGTGGCTAAGATACATTTTATTGTTGACCCTCCTCCACAGCAGTACATTGTTTAGCTTCTGTGTCAGACTCCTGCCAACTGTTGCCATGCCGACTGACATCTGCAGTATGTAATACAGTGACAATGGATAAGTACCCCAGGAATCAGAATTTCAGCTTTTGCTTTTTGCTTTTCATGTGCAGGATTTCTTTATGATGGAAACCAACGGAGTTGAGGAGTTTCTAGGCGAAATGACTCAGTTGTTTCTGAGGAGTGTGTCCTGTTTTGCACTTGTCACTTACCTCCGATTCTGTCAGTGTGATTGGCAGGCTAGTTTGTAGAATTCTTGTTCTTGTGTCTAATGTTGTGACACGTGCTGCACCTTTTCACCCTACATGCATTTCTTCTGTGTTTGTGACTGTCAGTGCATTGGCCAGTGTTGATGCACTAATTGTGTCTGTGTGCGTACGGGCTATCGTGCGTGCATGTGTGTGTGTGCATATTTCCAGCGGCTATCCCTCCAGGAATGCAGCATGGCTCTTCAGAAGGGGATATTAGTGCTGACCGCAGGGCCTCTTTCCCCTCTCCGCTTCCATCTGGTGTCGCATTAAATATTAAACTTTTTAATTTGATTCAATTCCCGACGACAAACACCCTTGATTGGATCCAGATGCCGGCAGCCAGCGGGCCCACCCCGGGCCCGGTCTGTGCCTAGGGTTTGGATGTTCCGGAGCTCGGCACAGGAGCTGGAACTGAGACCCGGATTAAGACTGGAACTTGGAGTGGAGATGCGGATGGTGCTCTGGTTTGGAGTGGGGGGTGGAAGTAGTCCTTTTTGGTAGAAGTGGATGTTGAGCTGAAGCTGGAGATGGAAATTCAGTCGGTAATTGGGTTAAAACTGATACTAAGAATCAAACTAAGACTAAGAGTAAAGACCTGGGGAAAAGCTGTTTGTTGTTGATAAGAATTGCTCATCATACAGTTATTAAGTTTTCTTTTTGGAGTAAGATCTGTTGATTTAACAGTCTTTACCTATCCACAGTGAAGAGTATCAATATTGAGAAGACACAGAGTATAAATATCTACGACTCTGGCTTGATCAATCATTTACCTTTAAACATCACATTCAAAATCTCAACACCAAACTGCTGCAAAAAGTAGGGATATAGGATAATATTGGCACTTCATCGCTATCTGCAGATATTGACTTTAAAGTGAAATATCGGAATTGGCCAACATGCTGATTTTTGCCACTTACTTTTCTTACTGCCCTAATATGCCACTGTACTTGCTTTGCATCAATGCCCAATCTGTTTGTTTGTTTTCTTGACTGCCTTGTAGTTTTGTGTTACTTTCAGTCACAGTTCCACCCTGTGGTTTTTTTTAGCGACACATACTGTTATTTCGTGGTGGCGTTTAAGCTATGGAGCTTATTTTTCCACAAAACTGTTTTTTTTAAAGACATATCGTTGTGTGTCCCAGCAATGTTAGTGGCACAAAGTGTTGGTGTTTTTTTACTGTCACATTGTAGCATTTTCCCGTGGCATATTGCCCAAGAAACCTGGCTGTTTTTTCACCACCTCATCCCTGATTTTCTATCAGCTTGTGTGCCACCAAACATGGTTACTTTTAGCCAAAACTCTCTTTGGCTCAAAAATCTTTTCCCAATTATTACCAAGTGGTTTTTGTGCCTAAACCTAACCGCACCTTCACCACAGTGTTGTTGAGAAACAAAATTTCAATATATCAAAATAATACAAATGTACCTTATCTGTGGTTTGCAGAAACAGGCATTGCAAAGTTTTGCTGTTTTTTTTTGGAATCTTGACAGTATTGCGAATAAGGAACAGCTCAATGATTTTTGAGGCTTAAATAAGGTTTTAATTAATGAATAAATGAAAGTTCAACCTGACTCAATTAACAAGGCAAATAGTGGCACGCATAGACGCAGCGGTTCAATACTCTACTTTTCATCCAATTTCATTGTACATGTACAATCGAAATAAAGATATTAATTCGTTCATTCAATGCAGTGCACATAACCTCCACTCATATAGCGTTGCTTTATGATATGATGGTAGCTCTTTAGTTTAGCTGACTTGTAGTCAGCTAAAAGACAGTTCAATATAATTGTAGAAGTTGTTAGATGTGAATTCATCCTAAGAATTTTCCTTCTCTCCATGGACGTGTGCTTCTTTCCATGTCCCTTAAATGAAATGACAAATTTGTAATTACCGTCAGTAACAAAACATAATTGTTTTTTAATCATATACTGCAATGGTTACATTTTGGTTATGACTTGGTTAGAGTTAGGAGAAACATCCTGGTCATGGTTGAGAGAAACCAACACTAACTGTCGGTAGGTATCGGGAAGTCCGATGTTTGGCGTCGCAGTATTTCCTCCTGTGGTCCAGACTGACAAGGATCCAAATTCCTGTGGTTGCTCAATGTCTTTGTTACTTGAATGTTAACATATGTAGTTTCTGGGCTTTTGCAAAATTTATTAAAATTTCTTCCCAAGATGAAGGAGAGGTTCTTCTTGGGGCCCCACAGTCCCAAAACAAGCAGGTTAGGTTGACGTAAAACTCTAAGTGAATTGGGGCGAATGTCAGAGTGTTTTCATGTAATGAGAAAAAGGGCTAGGACTTTTTTTTATGGTTGTTTGGATTGGGTAGAAAAGGAAGGAGCCAGAGACTAATAGGGTGAGTACCATAATTTATGACAAATGTTTAGAAGTAAACACACAGTATGATAAAACCACTAAAACCCAGGTACTCTTGCCATCAACCCAAAACATGTAAGAGGAATATTTAAAATGACAGTGTCCTGAAATGTCCTTAAACTGACAAGAGTCTTAAAAACAGATCTCATCAAGCGGGAATCGACTCCAATGTGCTGCAGGGATGCTGGCCTGAGGCTGAGTGGCAGGGCCTCACCGGCTCACTCCGATAGTTAGTTTAAAATGAAAAAAGGTGGCAGTCCACAAGGACAAGCACTCTGCTTTTTCCTTTTTTTTCTAGCCCCAAAATCTGGCTAATTTCAGTACTTACCTTTCTATCAGCATTCTAAACTCTGCCTGACATCCGTGATATGCCGCCGTACTCTAAATGATGGCTTCTGTTGGCGTTGGTCAGTGTTGCAGCTGCTTCTAGCTCTTGCAGCTACACCCTCTACGCTCTGGTAGAGCATGCGCCCCATGCACAAAGGATATGTACTTGCCGCAGCAGCCACAGGTTTGAATCCAATCTCAGCCCTTTTCTGCACAGCATCTTCTCTCTTTGTCCCTTTTACTCTATGACTGTCCTGCTGACCATTAAAGCTGAACAGTCCCCAAAATCATAATTATAAAAAAAAAACAAAACAAGAAAACATGGTCTATCAAAAGAAGATTTATTAAAACAGGCAACATGCATATTAAAAAACATATATAATAAAAGCACACAAATAAGCACAGTAATAAAAATTTTATCCACAGCACAAAAGAAAAATATGATTATAGCTTCCATTCATCATAAAATGAGTTTCACATAGCGAGAATGATAAAACAATGGGATCAGAACTGAAACTGGTATTGGGCCATGAAGAGGGCTCAGGGGTCAGTGTTAAGTTGCAGATTTTTAAAGTGATACAACGCTGATTTTCAACCAGCTTTGTATGAAAACAATCTGGTTAGCATGTGTCATTCAATAGTGGCAGACCCCCCCCCCCATCTAACCAGTGCCTCGATATCCCTCCTTCCTTCTGACGAAACTCTACTGATTTCAATTGATAGCCAGCTAGCAACCATTATATCATATGGACGAGTTTGCATTACATCATCCATCAGCAGTTTTTATTGGTCTGGTGGGGCACAGTGAATTATGGTAGTTGTAGGTTTTCTACCTCTTGAGGAAAGCCACCCTTTTCTCAATTTTCTCTGATCATGTAGCACCAATTTTAAAAGTATTTGCGTCTTTCTACTGGATAGGCAGCCTAGTTAGTAGAAGGCTATCTTTCCAGCAGTGAAACACTTTGACAACTGAAATGTGCTTTTTTAAACACCAGCCTGAGATCTAGACTCATGCATTGAATGGAATTGGCTTGTGTTGAATGTCCAGTTTGATTTGGCCTGCATCTTCTGTTAATTTCCATTTGTTCTGACTCTTCTATACCTTTCTCCTTCTGTCCTCTACACTGCTTCTTCCTCCCCTATTGTAATAGTATGATGCTTAAAGCCAAGTGTCAGCTGAGGTCTGGGGATTGAGGTTTGGATCAGAGTCTCCACACTCCATCTGCTCAGGAGTTTTGGGCGCTTTTACAGCACAGAGTAACCGTCAAGGACACAGTCTGTACATCATACTTTTTGCTTAAAACAACAAAAACAAGTCATTTTCATTTTAACAAGTGCATACAGGGTGAGATAATAGCATTTGTTGCCAATGTACTGTAAGTCAGTTTGCTTCAAGAATTTCCTTGAATTGGTGCCATGGTGTTAAAGCTGTTGGATGTCTTAATCTCCCTGTTTGACATGTTTTGCTTGAAAATTTTTGAAATAAGTGAAAGTGCTTTGGGAGCAAGCATAGTATTATCTAATTTCATTGGCAATAACTTGTCTCTTATTATATCAAGAACATTTTTTAGACTGAATGACTGGTTAATACATGGTGTCATACTAAATGACATGTTAAACAATGTATCTGTCTCTCCCCTTTACTCATCTGTCATTCACTGTTCTTACTGTGACACTCATTCCCTTCTCCATTTGTTTTCCCTAGTCGTATGAAATTACTGTATCTCCAAATTAGTGTATTACCTACTATATTGGAGATAACAGAGTGCAGAGGAGGCTAGAGTAGTCCAGAGGGCCTGGGGCTAAATGTGACTTCCCTTGCCTGCGTGAGGACCTGACAGCAGGCTTTGGTCCAAGGGTCTGTGTCCCCACCCGCCGTCTCATCTGTTGCCTTGATCCAGATGTCTCGGCAAGGATGAATCATAACTACTTCAGCTTGTTACCATTTAACTCTGTGTTTGTGTTTTCCCCAACATTATATCCTTTCACAGTCTTAGACAGCAAAGAAAGTGAAAGGAAGTTAAAAGAGTTTGTTAAAAACTGGGATAACCAGACTAAAGAGATTATTTTTGAGGTTTTATTTTTGATTTTGTCTTCATCTTTATAACTAATTGGTCAAACCCTGTCCCCAAACAGCAATTGTCCAATCATATCTTAGCACGATAGGCCTGCCAGGCTTTGGGGTTCTCCACATATTGAAGCACTTTGCATGTGGCTCTAGTAAGAGTAATACTTGAAAGAGTTTGGTGACCTTCCCAAAACCTAAAACCGTTAATAAAACGTGTAAGGAATGGATTACACAGTGTGTTTATCAACTGTAATGCATTCAATTGTTTGCATGCTAACTAGCTAAAGTAGTAAATCCTAACCCAGCTTTTTATGACTAACACGTGTTTAGTTTGCACTACAACAACTCCAGCCAACTTTACCCAAGATAGAGATTATTTTTTAAAAATACAGACATGATAATCACCTGAACAGCATTATATAAACTTAAATAACAGGCAGATCTTGCACTTTTTCTTAAAGGAACACTTCATCCCAGAAAAAACTCACCAGTGTTAAGTTGAATTCGTCAAGAAAACTTTGTTTTTCTCGCATGCCACCCTGGTGAAGAAAAATCCAAAAACGAAGAAAATTATTGATTAATTAAAGTCAAGAGTGTACTGTGTATCAAAAGCGAAACTTTATTAAACATACATTTACAAACTCTCATACAACTTGTGCAAAATAATCCAATTTCATTTATCCAGTCGTACGCTCAGTACTTCCCAAACAGTCTTTCTGACAGGGAACTGAATGGAAAGTGAAGCTTATTTATGCCCTCTTCAGAGTCAGATGCCAATGACAAAAACAGGGATTTTACCTCGCTAAACACAGGAGCTGCTGGTCTACCACTACCTTGATTATTTTGTTTGTTTGTAAAATTGTTGTCATGCAGGCTGTTCTCATGCACTGTTTGTTCCTTTTCCTACAAAAAGTAATGGACCATAAGTATTACACATCCCATGTGCCTGTAACTTGTATATAACCCACATATTTTGGAAGACTGCGACCATTTGACCAATGCTATGTATGGAGTAAAGAAGATGCAGTCCCAATCAGTCCAGAGTGGCAGGTTTGGGTGGTGGATTGGGTAGAAAAAACACAGGACTGTGGCGGGACTTTCTCCTGGAGACTGATGTTTGGAACAGTGGGAACTTTTAAGGTTTTGCGTTTTGAGGTACATTGTCACCATGTTCTTTTTCCTAAACCTAACCACGGTAACTTTTCTTGCCTAAACTTTAAGAACTTCAACCATGTTTCTTTTAACTTTCAGCTTCTTAACTCTATGTTAAGGACGTAGCATCATCTGTGGGGCACTAATTCATTGTGTTTGCATTTTAGTAGGACATCATAAAAAAACACTGCATGAATATATGTTGAAATAACAAAAGTTCTCTTCAAAGAAATGGGAGACCCACCAGATTCAGCATCCAGCGAGGTTAAATTGCTGGTTTTGTTGATTCAATTCAATTCAATTCAGTTCAGTTCAGTTCAGTTCAGTTCATTTCATTTCATTTCATTTCATATCAATTTAGTTCAATTCAATTCAGTTTGATTCACTTTTTTCATCCCAGAGGAGCAATTAAACAGCACGTAGAGCAGCACATGCCATAGGACAACTCACACATAGCAATAAATAGAAAAAAAATAATGACACACAGAATATAAAGTGCATTGCTGTTGGCAAATGGAGTCTGGCTTTGAGGAGCCAGACATACAACTGGTACACCACGTATGTAAGAGTTTGTAAAGCAAGGTTTTGATATAGTTTTGTTGTTAAACATAGTTCCCTATGACTCAGTTCATCAAAAATCTTCTCCATTTTTGGATTCTTTCATCACTCAGGTGGCATGTGAGAAAACTGATCATTTGGCGGGGTGAAATGTTATCATACATACATAAATATGTAATTAACATAAAACATGCAACTTGAGGAAATAAAAATTACCAAGAGTAAATCCACCACTGTTTAACCATCAATTAACTGTGTATTTACCCTGTGAGAACGGAGAGCTTGGCTAGCATTGCAACAGTAACCAGAGGGAGGGGGGCCGTCTCCCAGAGACTGCTGGTCAGTCGTCTTCGTTTTTGGATTTTCTGTTGATTAAGATTGACTTTCTGTGGGTGATACTTAAGACAAGAGAATTCTGAAAAGATTTCAAGAGAAGCGAAAAACAAGACTGAATGACAGTGAAGCGAAAGAAAGGAGACAGAGGGTGGGAGGGAAAGTGATTGAGTGAGAAATGGGGAGTATTATAATTATTAGAGTTATTCAGTGTTTCGCCTCCCACCGGTTCATATTGGATGTTCGCCCCTGACCAGATTTGGCCCGCTGCAGCCTCTTTCAGTCCTCTGTGATCGGAGACAAACCGGGTGTGAGAGAATTTTGCAGGATCTCAGATTAGCCTCTCTGTGGATCTTATGTAATCCAATCTAACATTATCTCGGAATTCACAGCTTCTCGTGTGTACCTTTTAACAGGCCTGCTGTACCCATCGCATGAGTATCTATCTGTACTACAGTTACAGCTTAATCTAAAACACCAAATGTGTATTATCGAGTAACTCTCCATTCATGCATTTACTTAGCATGTCTCTTTCATAACTACTGCAGGAGGTTCTTCTCTGAATGTTACGCAGCTGAGCAGATTAGTATATTGTTACATAAAACTTTGCTGTATCTCAAACAACCAGACTGTTTCTTGTACTTTCTGGCAGCTTAAAATGAGCAAAACTCCAAGTTTTTCCAAACAATTCCACTTGGACGAGGAATCGAGGTGCCGCATGGGGTAGAAATGAGGCTTTTATATTTGATGAGATTAGATTAGATGAAACTTTAATGATCTCCTTTGAGAAATATGATTATTGCAGCAGCAAGAAGTAATAGGATACATCAAAGAAAAATAGGATATAAATACGAACAGAGTAAATGGAGGGTTATATAAACATAACTGACAATAATTTACAATGACTACATCAGTGCAATTTAATTTACAGCAAATCCTCAACACCAAATGTGAAGAATTGAATTATGGGCCATATGTGCTCCATGCATATTGTAACATTTCCCTCCAAACGAAAGAAAGTATAGACTGCACAGTTTATGTTTCTGCATCCTCTGGTGAAACAGCAGCGAAAACATGCCACTGGGTATGTTTGTACACACTATGAACAAGCTGATGTGTGAGTCTGTGTCTTCATATGTTCGTGCACCGCTGCATTGTGTGTGCGTATGGTTGGCAGAGCTGATAAACAGGCAGTGGGTTGGTAGGTGGAAGGAGTCCACTGCCTCAGATTATTGACACAATCCTGGCAGAACGCACCGCCGGGCGCTCCAAGAAATCTGGCTGGCGGGGCTCAGCGCTGCAATCTGATCCCCTCCATGCAACATACAGCACCGAAAAAACACACAGAAACAAGCTTTGGGGACACAGATCTATCTATTCTTTTACCTCTCCTTGTGCCCTTTTCTTCTTCTGTGTAACAATCAGCTTTAGGGGATTTGTTAAGTCCAATTTGCCTTCCTGTCAGTCTCTCTGTCTCTATCTGTCTTGCACTCAATCACTCACCCTGCCTTTGTCTCAGGACGGCATGTTAAGAGATGTTAAAGCCACGTGCTGGCCTTAAGGTCTGAGGTCTGGGGCTTGAGGTTTGGCGTACAGTCTCAGCACTTTGTTTACTGAGCATTTTGTGTGTCTGAAAGTGTGTTTGTTTCTTTGAACATGGACTCTGTTGTACAGCTGCCACTGGTGTCCCCGCGCAGACAGAGGATGACTTCCACTGTTGAATGAACATTTTGTTCTTCGTAAACCTGTCACTTTCACTCGAAGATCACGGTTAATTTGTCAAGCCTTTTTTGCTCTCAGATGGAAGTCCATTCCTTTCAGATGACAGATCGATTTCACTGCAGATGCATTGCATTCATGCGTTGGGTTTATTCTACTATTGATTTTGTTTTCATAAACTAAACTTTTACCTCTTCCTCCGTGATGTTGTCATTAGGAAAGCATTTCATCAAAGAGTCATAGATGCCATGAGCATTCTTGTTCAAATTAGAGCTGTCAAACAACCAGTTTTTAAAATCACGATTAATCACAGAATTTCAATAGCTGATCGCGATAAGTGCTTTTTTTAATCACATGTTTTCAATTCCATTATTTTGCACTAGAAAACAGTTTTGAAGTCTATAATGACAAAGTAAAGCAATTCTTACCACATTGTCTTGATTAGAAAACAAATGAGATCAACAAACTGCATGGGACGACCATAAAGTGGGTATGTTTTAAACGGGGAGACTAATGGGTACCCATAGAACCGATTTTCATACGCATATCTTGAGGTCAGAGGTCAAGGGACCCCTGTGAAATGACCATGCCATTTTTCCATGGCCGAAATTTGGCCTATGTTTGGGGTGTTATTCAGCACTCTTCATGAGAAGGTAGCATGGTTGGTGCCACTGGATTCCTTCGGTCTTTTAGTTTCAGATTACACCAGTATCATCACTTTAGCTCCAGAGCTCAGCCCGGCACAGCTTCTTAAAGACAGAAATGTCGTCAGGCAATTAGAAATCATAACCCCGCTCATCAGCCCGTTTCATGCAGCACGTGTTAGCGGCGTGTGACGGCAGCCTTGCTGAGCTGCAGCGTGTTTCATGCTTGTGGTGTTCACACATGAAGCATTGTTGCAACGTTGCTGCTGCACCGCTGGCTGCTGCTACTAGTACTGTTTTTACACATTTATAAGCACAAATTCCACTCATTTCTAATGTTCTGCAAGCTCCTGCATTGCCGACAACATGGTCCTGCAAATAGTTCAAAATAAAATGCCTTGTATTAACAATAATGGGATTCTGTCCACAAAGATGTTGTCAGACGACTTTTATTTTGAAACGGAAGCAGGGAACTTGGCGTAAAACAGACATCTTTGTATTTCCTCATCTCTGCGGCAGAGAGAGAGTTTTAAATTGCATTAAAATTTGTATAGAGTCTTTATAATTATCAAAAAACTACTTTCACAGTCTATTTCTGCTGACAAACACGTAGCACACGTAAAAAAAAATTAAATTCTTTGATTAACACTTCCTATAGGTTCTTCACAATGAAGGCCCCTTATTGCCTTATTGAGAAAATGCTGAGTTTTCATTAATTCATGCAGTTACTTAACACGACTCCTGAAAGCCAACATAAACTTCATACCAAAGAGATACAGGTAGAAGCTGCAGAAGTACTGAAAACTGATCTGGTCTACTGCATGCGCGGAGTTGAGTATTGCACACATGCTTGTTTGAGGGGAGAGGGGGGACATGTCTTCTTAGAATATATATACCATCCAACACCATGCTTTGTTTTACTTTGCTCTGCTTCACTCCTGAAACTCCTGCTAAACAGGCATGTTGGCATGTTAATGCATCAGTGTGAACTTAGAATGACATAAGATTTAGGTGGATATATTGCTCTCTAGTGATTGGTTAGAGAAAATCAAATTTCCCTCCCCCACAGAAATCGGTTTGAGTGGACTCAATGTCAGACTAAAGATGGAAACAGAGTGTAACCTGTTGACAAATCTGTCCGATATCGGGCAAAGATATACCTGGAAACCTTGAAGAAATGTTGCAGGCAATTAGACAAAAGCATGATAATTGTAAATTTGCATGTTCCATTGGAAAATTTCACTGTCTGCGTTCTGCCATTACTTACAAATTCCAGCAGCTAAGAAGGCAGGAAATCTTGATTTCTCTACTTGATTTCCCTTTGAGATTGGCGGAAAAACCACAGAAGCTCAGCAAATCTCAAGTATAAGCGAGGCTACAACCTCCATCCCTGCCACCATTGCCTTAGCCTTGATGGATACATCAAGACATGAGCCATGTTTTAAACCTGAAACTATTTTACTGAAATTCTAATAATGCTAACACTTTAATCACACCAATAAACTGATCAGAACATTCACAATGCCAGTCAGCGTCTCCAGCAGAGTTAAGCATTTGGTGTGCTTTACACAAGAACAACTTGACACTCGCTGTGAGCTGGCTGCACATTTCGGATTCACTTTTCACATTTGAACCATCTATTTGATTTAAGTTCTTCTTCAGACTATTGACTACCACTAACACATGTTGAGCTTAACCATCAGAAATGAGCTGCCGGGACATAAGGGACAATAGTCTGAGACATCCACTTTTTCTTACATGTTGAAGCTATGTTATAGCATAAGATGTGAGTAAGGGTTAAAAACATAAGCACTGCCATGTGTTTTGCTAGGCAGAGAGGGTCTGTTTTGCCAGGCTAATCATCTACTGTTGGCTGTTTAAACTATGGAGCTGGGACGTTCTCCTGCCAGCCTCTGTTGCCAGTGGACCAGTGGACTTGGCTGAGTACGGCTCTCTCTCTCCATGGCACTTAGTGCAGCGGTATTCAGCCAATAGACTATGATCTTTTGCAGAAATGGGCTGGAAACAGGACTGCAGAGGGCTGCAGGCCGGGTTATAATCTTCAGCAGTATGCCCAATACTCTTGGCTTAGCCTGAGCCGCTCTCAAATACCCTCTAATTCTACTAATGCAAGGCTTTGGCTCTGCGATCTGCCCAGACAAACCTGATGCCAGTTTGTTTCTTTTTATTATCATTATTAAGTTTTCATTTATTCTTTATTTATTCTTTTAACAAAGCAGTTGTGATCCTGATAAGCTACTGTTTATTCTGACAGAATGAATTAGGGATACATGCTATGTTAGTCAGGTCTTTTAGGAGTCTTGAACAAGTCAACACACACACAAAGGCCCTAACACTGTTAGGGTTGGGGTCTCCATTCCAACAGGGACAATCTTCGCTAAAAATATATAAAGTCAGAGTGTTTTAAATGATGTGTTATACCACATTGTCCAACTCCAATACGATTTATGATTCCATATATATTTAGCTTGAATGTGTTGTATTTTTAGAACCAATCCTTTGAAATAAAACTTAGCAGTACTCTGTTAATATGTCTTTGAAATAGAGAAAATTAGTTTTAATTTTCTTATGTTTTTTTTTATTATGTTGTCCATTCATACGTCCAATTCTTGTGAATTCACTATCTCAAGCACAACTTTGGGGATTTTTCAAATTTGACACAAGCTTTTGCTTAGATTCAGCAATGAACTGATTAGATGTTAGTGGTCAAAGGTCAAGGTCATGGTGACCTTGCATCTGTCTCACTGGTGTGAACAAGAACACCTGGGAAACTTGGAAACATTCACTTGGACTATAGGATAAACTGATTAAATTTTGGAAGTCAAAGGTCAAGGCCATTGTGACTTTACATCCATCATATCTCATGAATTCTATATAAAAATGGCCTCAAAATGGCAAACATCCACTTGGATTCAAGAAATAAATGATTAAAACATGTTTTTGACCAAAACTAGTATTCATACACTGATTGTGACAATATCTTACACAAATATGTAACAGGATATAATGATGAAGTATTTCATATCTAAAAAGGTGAAAGGTCACTTCACTGAGTGCGTTTAGATGGACAACAAAAGCTGTTTGTGTATTTCTTTAAGCATGTAAACATCATATTTTGTTTATGAGAAACCTGAATGTGCCAGCTGGAGAATTCTGTACAGATCTACTGTGCCACCAATGGGAAGATGTGTGTTAAGCATCCATGTTTTTATGGATGGATGTAAACTGTAAGTGCAACTTGACTGGTCTGTGAACGCATACAACCTTGAGGCGATAATTTTAGTTTTATTTCAGGAAGTGTTGCCAGTTTCCAAAAAAAGCCATACAGTACTTAAGAGCAATTAGCTTTTACTTACACATGTATATATTAGGAACATACAACTTTGATCATCAGACAGCTATGACCATTAACACAAATGGATATTTCTTTTAGTGGAATTGAAATAACTAAAGTATCGTATAACATAGCCATCGGTGAAAAATCAAACCAAATCCAAACAATTGCAAATGGAGAGTTTACTGCATCACAACACAATTTTGATTGTGCGTGTGCGCCAGTTGGCAAACGCCTCAAACATTTATTTGATTTTTGACCGTGATCACAGCGGACAACAAAGGAAGGGAACAAAGTGTTTTTTGAACATACGAGGAAGTGGTGTGGTTTTGGAGCAGCAGCTTACTGGCTCCTTCTTTCCTGGTTTACAGTAGAAGCTAAGTGTATAATGGGAGCGCTGTAAACCTTTGGTGCTGCGGTCAGAGAAAGCTGCATTGCAGTTAACATAATTAGGACCAATACCACTGTAGTACCACATGTAGGACTTTTTCACACTGCTGGATCGAGCCGAAGCGACCTCTGTTGAGCCCAGTTAACTGAGGGGACAAGGTCATGGTCATGAACTTTGGTTCTTATATTAATGTCATTTAAGGCCCCAATTTTGTCTGTAAAATGATGTGAACTCTTCAGCTGGGCCAGGAAAAACATGTTTTCTAAATTATATTTTGAAGAAAAGTTGACACAGTTGGGATGTGGTGATCTGAGCACATTGGAGTGTCTAGTTTTGGAAAAAGCACTTTTTTTTAATAATAGGTCAACACAATATATTTTTATAACATAAGGTGCCTCTAGACTGTGCAGTAACAATTGTATACGTTTATTGATTGCGATAGTGTGTACGATAGTGTACGATATCCATTTGAAGCATGTCAGATTTTGCAACAAATGCATTGTGAATCCAAGCGCTTCAATCTGATTAGAAAAAAAGTATAAGAGAGCAAAGCCATATCATTACTTACCCTGAAAAAACAAAATGTAAGTATAAAGAAAAACATAAATAAAATATAAAATAATTTATGGTAGAAATGCAGAGATAGAGAAAAACATTGTTTTTTAACCTTAACTTAAAAAATTAGTACTTACCAAATAGCGTGCCGGTCACTGTATTGCGCATCATTTTTCTTGTATTCCAATGGTTTGTTGGTGGGTGTGTAGACGTGGGTCATTGCAGCAGTCACATTTTGAGGATTTGTTGCAAAGTTTTGCCAAATCTCCAAATCATGAGAAACATTTGGTGCATAAGACTCTTTGCTGTAGGTTCTTTTACATAGATTGTATAAAAGAAGTAGATGTAACCACCTTGACGTAACCAATTGGTTTATGACTACAATTTGAAGCCTTGAATTCTGCATTTTGGCTATAGCTAGCTTGGTTTTTGGAGCCAGAAGTGACCATAATTGCATGAGAGGGAGGAGCTGTGGAGGAACAAGGAGTTGAGCCGAGTAAACCAAAAGACACAGTCAAGGTAGCAAATTATCCATCACAAGGAAGCCAAGCCCTAAAGCATACTTTGCTTTAATGTCCATTTTACTCTAAATGGGACCATTTACAAAATGAACATCGTGCTGTTTTGAAGAAGAACTGAAACGATTTAGATCCTAATTTCATCAGGAAAATATTTACTAAAAGAATAAATTCACATCATTATAAATCACATCCATAATGTTTTATGACTGTTGATGTTGCAAATCAATAAGCATTAAATCATTATGAATGCATTGTAATTCACTATGAATGCCCTCATAATGCATGATAAATGTGGTCTTCATAGAAGGTGTTATCACATTTTGTTTCTAGGACTGTACAGAAATTCATTCAAAAGATAAAAAAGCTATCTGAGTTAGCAGCCATCGTCATTTGCTCGGATGCTAGTGGGAAAATACGCACACCGTTTACGCTCTGACAGAAGAGTTGGTGCAACACCAGGTCAACACAGTGAAGAAAACTTTACCTTAAGTTGAACTTAATGTGAACAAAAAGTGCATATTTATTGCGACAAGTGGTTGTACCAAATTGATTAAAATGTATTGATTTAGCCAAGAAACATCACAGTTTTAAAAGTTGGTTTGATCAAGCCAGACCTGAAGTACAGATGTGGTAAAAAAAAAATGTAACATTGTTTCAAGGAATGTCTTCTACATTCCTGGAATTGCGCGGGCAGAGAGGTACAACCGGAGCTTTCCAACTCTGCCAATAATTGGATAACCTGCATCACCTGGAGCCAAAAGATTTGATTTTGTGTTTAACCACAGATTGTCTCACATAACCGAGTTTACAAAGAAAGAGGCACAGAGGGATAATTACGTTTTAAGGGGTGGAGTTGCAGGCCAACGTTAAATTAAAGGTCTTTTATTGTGAAGGTGGTGACAAGCTCTCGGCAGAGGTAGCCAGATGGCGAATTGAGAGGAAATGTTTGAGAAGATGAGATAGGTCAAGCCAAATGGCTGTTAAGTGATAGCAGAGAACATCTTGTGATGGAGTGATGTCGAGAGGGAGTTTGTGTGTTTGAATGTGGGATAATTAACTTTGCTGTGTATTTTTGTCTGTGTGATGCTTTGGATTTTTCCTGGCAGCTTCTGTACAGGCCACAAATCTCCCCAGTGAGTGACTGATCAAGCCCATTAAATATGACAGTGACTGATAATACACAAACTCAACCGCATTCCCTCTCTCACTGCCTCTCTCTCTCTCTCTCTCACACACACACACACACAGGCACTCAGCAGCAGTTTGGCATGTCATCCTCTGGCTGAGTTTAGGATCGCCGGGGGTTCACTTTTATTGGGTATGTTATCTAACTTGCATGGCAGCAGATGGTCGCCGTAACTCTGTTTTACCCCTGGGAGAAAAAAAAAGAAAAAGCTGAGCATCTTTAGGAGGTCCAAACATGCCTCGTGTTGCAACCCAATTTAGAGTTTGTTTCTGGTTTGTTGTGATTGGAGCTTGGCTCACAGTGGGGAGGTGCTGGAGGCTTTTTAACACGGCGTACACGCGGACCCGCAGACCCGCACACACTCACATACATGAATATTCTCCCTCTCCTGGGGCTGCTGGAGGTTTGGCGGATGAGAGGAGATGGTGGTTGTGGTCTTTCCTCAGACACTGCTGGGGGTGGTGGAGACGCCTGCCCACTTAACCACCAGCCACGTTAGCATTCGCCAAAAAATGCATAATGTGTCCAGCTGGACCATGAGCCTATGTATGCCTCTACTGTGTGTGTGTGTGTGTGTGTGTGTGTGTGTGTGTGCACTAATTTGCTTGTGCACATCAATCTTGTATTCTTTTATAAGTGCTACATGTTACATCTTTAACCAGTAATCGTCAAATAAACTGTGGTGTAATTTCTGTTGTAAATATAGCGAGCAAATGAAACACTGGTTAACAAGTCTATTACAGCAAGAATATTACTGTTATAAAGAAGGTGATGTTGCTTTCTATACAGCAGAACTTAAGAGGACAAATGCTGTAGAGAGTTACTGAACATAGAAACACATAATGGGCCTCATTCACAAACCGTACATGCACACGAATCTGTGCTGTGTACGAACATTTTAGTAGAAATCTGGAACTCATCAATATTTTCTTTTTTCATACTCTGCAGAAAAAATTTAAACAACCTCAGACCAAGCAATTATGAAGTAGGACTGCCTCTCTTAAAAAATTTAAAAACACACCTTTAAACCAAATGCAGAGCATATTAAAACCATAATTATTTAAAAAGGCTGTAAGAGACAATATTTAAAAATGTGGGTTTACTTATGCATAAGTCAAATGTATTAAATAAATATGAAATTGACACCCTTTCATCCTCATCAATTATCAAGCAAAGAAATTCATTTGTAAAAATTGTATTTCCCAGTTTTTATTGCATAGAAATTGTGCATATGTTCATTTGTAGCCAATCGGATAATCGGTAGCCTATTATTAGGCATGCAGGGTTTAAGATTTTGATTTGCCTTCAAGCAGCTGTTCAGATGTCATATCCAAAGTTACTGGAAGAGACTGCAGCCTATGACTTCAGGTGAGAGTGCATCAGAGACCGACATGTTTTAACATGTTTGAGAATGACCAATCAGCTGTTTTAATACTGCCATTAACATTGACAGTTGTGTCAGAGCCTTCATACATGTAGAACTAACTTCACCGCTTTCTCCATGATACACCTCAGTGCAAATGGATTGCCTTATGTAGAGAAATTGGGGCGTGGCAGTCAGCTGATTGCAGGCAGCAATGACTGTGATGGTGATTTTGCAGGCGCACTCATTTTATGCACAGGGTAAGAATGTTTTTAATGCACATATTAGTAAACAAAGTTCAATGATCCTGTAGGTTTTCTTGTTTTTCTTAAAAGAGAGTCATTTAAGCAGTTTTGCTGAGAATTTGCTATGACTGACGGCTCTATAAACTACTTTACCTAGTGTATGTGCGCCTCAGCTGGTGTTGCTATGAGAAAAAAGACAGTCTGGGCATTAATTAGAGAGCTGCAGCAAATTTGAACAGTTTTGCATGGCAGTTATAAAGAAAAAATGGCATTGTACCTTACAAATTAATCACAGAAATGACTGAAAATCCAAAAGAATTCAAAGTGAATTCCTCTTCCTCAAAAAAAAAAAAGATGCAAATTTCCCGTGCAAAGCACACACACTCCCCTCAATACTTAGAACCAATAAAAACAGTAAAGTAGCAGAGGGCTTGTTGTTCTTGCAAAATTAAAGACAATTTCATCAGAAATTGATGCAGAAAATTCATCAGACTGCAGGACATTAAGCGTTTGAGGCACAGAAGTCTTGTTTATTTTCAGATCAATTGAATTACAATCTTCCAAAGTTGATTATGGGATTTATGACCAATGGTGCCAAGAATACACTGCCCAACCAAGCTTTAATTCAGTCATACAGGAGCACGTTTTCAGTAACCTCTGCACAGCACGACTGCCACAACACTGCTGACAGGAATTATAAAAATGTCTTCATCAAAAACCAAATCTTTATTCACCAAACAGAAAAAGGATCATGGTCAGCTTCCTAAACTTCATTTTCTCAGGCTTGCTTTCATAAAATGTTTTGCCTGCTTTGACATGCTGTGTGGTTTCTTGTGTTTTTAATAATCACTTCTTTTAAATCGCCCTCGATTTTCATATTTTTTAGTATGCAGTATTTAGTACTTGTTATGTAAAGCCTTTTTGCTGAGCAGTTTCTAAAGTCTGGTTTATATTACAAACCATCATGTCATTTTGATCACTTTATTATATCCAGCTGATCCCCAGCAGAATCACTGCAACTCTACAGCACACCACAGTAAATAGATGTAGACAGTGAAGTAAACTCCTGGTCTGACCCTGTTTTACCTCACGGTGGTTGTTCTCTCTGGTCTTCCTAAAAGGCTGCAGGGCTGGAAAACCTTGCTGGGGATTCCTGAGAACCTCCCTTTCTTTGTTCCGGAACAGCTGGTCAGCTTTAGTTTTTAAACATTTGATGGGTATGACAAGCTGTAACATAAAATATTGGACTACCAAAGAAGAGGTCAGTGGTGCATCTATATGATACTCAACAATTTGATTCAAGTGTGACACGATTTTAATTCATCTTGATTCAATTTAATGAAATTTTATGTTTTTACTTAACAATGTATAAATCTTTAAACAATTTCTCCCCTATGTCCCAAAAAAGATTTCTACTTACACAGCATGACAAATGCAATAGGACAGGGCAATTTCTGACAATTGGACAGGATTTTGTCTTACATGTGTCAATGAAACTGAATATTTCTTTAGTTCAAGGAAAAGCTACTGTTTATTCTAACTTGGGTTATGTTTTTGTAGCTCTGGTCATTGGTTCTATTTGTTGAGATAACAATGTACAACCAAACCACCAAATAGTGGAGACAACAATCCCAATTCAGCCTCGTGAAAGGGTTGAAATATTCTACAAAAGCAAGCAAGTAGACCTTGGGTTTTGATTTACTGTTATTTCCAGGGCCAGGAATAAACTTTGATGCTTATTTTAAATAATTTGAAACACAGTTTACAAGCTGGCAGAAACCCCAAATGCTGAAATAAATGTTGGTGTTATGTAATTGTGGAAACCATGGATATGTAAAATTTGAACTTTAATATGTAGTAGATATGTTGAAACTTATTGTTTCTACAATACTGTGGTTAACGTGTGGTTATAATTAGACACAAAACCACTTGGCTATGGTTAGGGAAAAAAGTCATGTTTGTCTGAAAATACCTGGCTTTGGTGACACAATCGTGAATGGAAGTTCCGACATTTTCTTGCTAAAAAAACACTGGCTTTTGTGGCACAGTTGACGCTGGAAATGCCACCAATGTCATGTAAACAAACAACTGTTTTTCTTGGTCTTGAACAAAGGTCTGCAGTGATCTGCTGCTAAGCAGCTGTCAAAAATCACTTGGATTTGGTTGCACAATCACTGCTCGAAGTGTTGCTGATGTCATGCTAAAAAAAAACACTTTCAGTGCCATAATTACAGATAGGAATGTTGACGATGTCTCACAAGAAATGCCTAGTTTTGGTTACAAAATTGCTGCTGGAAATGTTGCAGATGTCTTGCAAAAAATGCCTTATTTTGGTTGCTGAATCACTGCTGGAAATGCTGCCAGCGTCTTGCGAAAAGCCACCAGTTTTTGGTTGCACAATAACCACTTGATATGCCACCAATGTGATTTTGGTTGCACAGTCCCTGTTGGAAATTATGGCTGGAAATGCCACGAATGTCTCAACAAAAAACAACCGGTTCTGTTATTTGTTTTTCTCGAACAGTGGTCTTCAGTTTGACAGCTGACAAAACAAAAGATCATTTTGTTTCAGAATACGCGATTTTGGTGCAACAACCGTGTTTTGCTAAAAAACTACAGGTTTTGTTGTTTGCTGGTCTTGAACAGTGGGCTGCAGCTTAGCAGGCATCTTGCCTAGGTGCCACACGATCCACCATTCCCGCCACTCCGATGACAAAGTCAGCTCATAGACATATAATAAGAACTACAGCACTTTAGAAAAGTTCATATGATTTGTATGAAACATACAAATGTAAAGTATCCGTGGTTACAACACCAATATTGTCTTCTAGCGACTGTGCTGCTTCCCTGCCTTTATTGACAAATTTCCTTGTCTTTGGTGTAAACAAAATGGGAACTTGCACCTAAAACTATGGTATGGTGGTCCATGTGGTACCTTTAAGTGCTGTTTTTACTTTTTTTTCAATATGTTATTGTTACCAGCCCTTACTCTGACTTTTATGTAAAATGTTTAATGAGGTAAGGAACTTCTGGCTGGTTATCCTACTGGACACAACCTAGAAGCCCTTAAATTAAAACCTCAAACTTTTTAACTTGCAGTATTTTAACATATGTCTTGTTTAGTGCTCAGATTTCACAAAAAGTGCTAAGCCTATAACAGTGGAGGGCAAGCAGCAGAGATACTCTCCCCTCAGAGTAATGAGAACCAGAAGTTAGCTCTCTGAAGAGACCTTTCCACTGTATACCGCATCGAACTGCTGTTTGGAGATGTGACCTACAGTATCCAAACTCAACAGTAACAACATTTGCGGATGACTCATCTGTTCTTATTGTATTTGTTGAGTCATACTGTATATCTCATGTTCGCCATAGCCTCATGCGTCACATTTTGCAAGAAACGCTCAACCGGTAATGTCTTAAGTAACGTTATCTCCTGTCTAAGAGTTCATTGACCATGAAAACAGTGTCACAGTTTGGAGACAGGCAGCAAGTTGGATGCCAAATGGGTACAACATAAGTCAACAGAGCCAAGTAAGATAAGGGAGATTGGAAATATTAAGTTATAATCTTTTTCAGGGGCTTTCAGGATTGATCTGTTAACTAGATGGTGGAGCAACACAAGAGTTTTGTTTCATAATGTAGGCACTAATTAACTAAAAAAGGACCGTTTCTAGCTCTAATGAAAGGTAGATGGATTCAGGATAGCAGAATGAAGACACAATTCCTGCCACTGTATGGCTTTCTGCTGTCCTGGCAGCGTCAGTGCAGCAGTATGTGTCGGCCTATAGTTTGATAAAGATCTCAGTTCCATTCCAGTCTGCGTTTACCACTCCTTACAGGACAGCTTATAGAGATTTCACTCTTGGATTCTGCTTCCTAACTCTGACATTTACAGACATGGGGTTTTGGATCCTCAACGCTCACACAGGGGCATGGAAACATAACCCCCGCTGTCCAACTCCCCCAGCCCACCAGTCTCCCGCTCCCTGCTATTATAACCAGTCCCAGCTCCTATAAAGCTCTCTGGCTGGGCTGCGGTCCTGGCAGGCAGCATGTATATCTGCTGGGCTCTGCTCTGCTCTGCTCTGCTTGCTCTGGTCTTGGTGCTGGTTCTGGAAGTGAATATGGTACCCAAGGTGACCCACATCTACATTCTACCCTTTTGCTTATATAGTGCCAGCCTTTAAAGATGTGTCCCTTGATGAATTTCCTCAGCTTCTGTCCTGCAGCTAACCACTTATTTGTTGAGTTTAAGACAGCCATCAAATAGGGCAGAGGTGCTCAACCTTTTCTGTGTCAATGACCCCTTACATTTCGCAGTAGGGACCTCCATCTGAAAAGATTTTGGTTGTTAGATATGATTAAGACCAGAATTCTATGGTTAACTACACTACAATGTAGTCAACTACATTTAAGGAGAAAACCATGGAGAAAGTGAAACCCATTATCAAACTAGTCATTTTAATGACTCTTACTAACCTCAAGCCCAATTCTATCGTAAATAGTGAAAACAAATTATTTTCCATTTTTCTAGGGACCCCCTGGAATTCCCTTAAAATGAGCCCGGGGATCCCTCAACCCCTATGTGAGAACCACTGATATACAGTATGTGGCCAAATTAAAGTATTATAACACCTCTAGCCTAAATGCAAACAAATCTATTATTAGTTAATTCCCTTATTATTGAAAAGACCTTTTCTGTGACATTTGACATGAACTGTCCAGGATTTTTTTTTACTGACAGATGATACTGACGGCAGGGAGACATAATATTTATAAGTCTCTTGTTTTATAGTCTTCTTTGCAATGTTGCAGGATGATTTTTACAGAGCTGTTCCCTGACAACAATGACCAAAAGAGTAGCAATGTATGGATCTGACTTTTGTCCAATTGCAATGTATTCTCATAGACTGGTTCGTATGATATCCTAAAAAATTGCACGCACAACAGTTTGTAAGATATCATATGAATTAGCATCCCACAAATTACGCCACATCCTTAAGGTAAAGTTATGTAATTGAAGTGCAGTTTTTCATAGGAAAACATTCGACCAGTTTGCAAGAATAGCCTGCCAATTGTGATGTTTCAACTCTGAGTACTAGCTGATACATAGTACCAATCCATTACCACATTTTGGATTTATCCGAGATTAGATATATGGAGCTCTGTGTCTTGATTAAGAGCATTCTTCTAAGTGTAAGGTAGTGAGGTCATTCTGTAACGTGTTTTCTTAAAGCATTTTTTATTGCAGGGTTTACCACACATGTATTGATTTTATACTTTTGAAGCTGGACTCTTCCTTAGGAGTTCTATTGCACTACGTTTTCAGAGTGACAGAGCAGTAGAACATCGGGCGCATTGAAAGTGAAACTTAACTGTTAACTTTTCTTGGGTCTAATCGTGTGAAGCAGCTGCTTCTCTCAACCATTGATCTGATCAGCTCTGACCGAACCAAGAGCTCCATTATTCACCTCAAAGTTCTTAAATTCCCCAAATAATGGATCCATAATTTCGCTTAATACAAACGGAAAGCAGCTTTCATTAGACCTTCCCTGACAGGTACATACCCATCGCCGTATTCTCTTAATAAGAGTTGAATATATCAACACTTACAGTATATTGTATTTTCATATTCATGTCACTTTTCATAGCACTAACAGTCCTATCAAGTTATATCCAGTGATAGATTCATATATACAGAGTGGAGGATAAAAAAAGGTTAAAACCATTTGACCATGTTTGCTGTATTCAGAAGTCACATGCAAAATCAATCACCCTCTAATGTTTAAAACAAAATGGATAGCTTTGCACTGCTGTGGTTTGCCGTAGTTAAGAATTGGTTGGACTGGAAGCACTGGTCAGTTTTGTGAGGCTAGATTGTCCTACAGTGCCGTCCTTTTAGCACACAGACATCATTAAAGCACAAGAAGCGTGAACGCCAACTAGCATGGACTCCATCTCTGCATTGACGTCTTGCAAATGGAGCCGCACTGTCCCAACTGCGTGTTATTGTTGTGCATGCTGAGATTGTCTTTTTGTCCTCTCTGCAACTCAGTGGCCTCAAATGGTCCATGTAAGCCGCCATGATTGTCAGCAGCGATGAGAGAGAGAGAGCAGGGACGGCGGGTCGAGTGCTCCCCCTGACCAGAGAGATGTAATTTAATTCATGGCTGGTCTCAATCAAACCACAGAATGAATAAAAATGAAAACTGCAATGATTTTTCAATTCTTCACTTTGCCTGATGCATGATTTTTCAGAGGACACAATAGAAAATAGAATGCATAACATCAGGGTTCCCACAGTCATGGAAAACCTGGAAAAGTCAGGGAATTTCACGTTGTCACATTTTCCAGGCCTGGAGAAGTCATGGAACCAAAAAAATCATGGCATTGGGTTGTATGTAATACATTAAATCATATTTTTGTAACAGAACAGTGAATTTAAAAAAAAAAAAAAAAAAACCTTCCAAGCCTGCAGACCCATGGGTCTGGAAGGTATGTTTTCTTTAAAAATCTTTGGTGAATTTTTTTTCTTTTTTTTTTCAAGGTCCCCACGGACCTTGAACACACAATGTGGAATGCTAAAATTTTGTTTGACTAGAGTTTGAATCCTTTATATTGGAAAAACGCTGGGCAAATGGGGCAAAAAAAAAAACAAAAACAAAATTTGGGTCTTTGAAAAGTCATGGAAAAATTTTGAAATTTCATCTGTGACAATTTGAGGGAACCCCTTAACGGCAAAGCGGTGCAAAACAGGACAACGGAATAAAAGGTAAATTGTATGGAAAGAAGGGAGAAATCTTGAGTGGTCAAGCGGTTGGAAAGAGCGTGGCGGCGAGGTGGTGACAGGCCTCTGTGTGTGCGTCTGTCTTCTCCCACAGTTCTCCTCATCCCTCTCTTCACCCGCTCTCTTTCATCTTTCACTCCTCAGGTCAGCACCGCCTCAGCCTGACAGACCCGACGCACTGCCAAGGGAAAAACAGGATGCGCCACTGAGGGTGACGTCACGCCGCCGACTGCGAGGTGGTGATGGAGCGATGGCCTGTCTGTGCATGCGTTCAAGGGCCATGTGCAATTTTGTAAGTGAGTGAGTCAAAGAGCTACTGTGACCCCACTTCTGCTTCATTACTCCCAATTTACCACTAAACATCCACACAAGAGTGTGCGAAGTTACTTATGGGGTGATAGTAAGATGTCAATGGGCTTTCGCCCGCAATACACTGACTTGAAAACATCTAATGGAACATTCAAAACCACTAATGGCCTCTAATGGTGAATGACATCAGAGCTGTCATGTTTCTTGTTATTTTTCACTTTTTCTCTTTCATTACAGCCTCTTGCTCTCTGTCACTCTCTTTCTCTCTCTGAGGTGAAGTGTATGGTCCTGTAGTGAGGACCACGGCCACTCTCGGCCTGTGTACGCTGAAAGATTTATTAGGATGGAGAGGGTGACTTTGTTCAGTACCTGTCTTCTGTCTGTGGAAAAAAAAAAGAAGTATGACTGACATCTGTGCGTCAGAAGTAAAGAGTAGACTGTGAAGGGAATTTATTCAGCGCCTCATAACCTCAGCTGATAGTCGATACCAACGTGGACTGACAGTAATGCAACAATAACAAAAGATGTCACATCTGTTTTTGTTTGAAACTCGTTTCAGTCACAGCGTATCATTTATGTTTTGACTGAAATGAGGCGTGTCCCCAAGTGCCAGCCATGTCAGTGATTTGGCTTTATTTTCATTGTTGTGTCTTGTTGTCCTCCGCACGAACGCTGCCAAAACCTTGACATTTGTCTCAGAAGAATGACGTAAGGTTTACTTGTTGTCACGGAAATGTTGACATGCTGATGTGAGTGTTGGAGTGCATTAGGCATGTCAGTTCTGTGGCTACGGGTCGGATTTTGTGAAACATATCCATTTAGTTTAGACAGGAGCTAACCTCACAACCTATACAGGGGCTTGGAAGTTGGTACTGTGGTGGCCCTTTTGTCTCAGAGTACTTCTACAGTACATGAAAAACTGTGCAACAGCTCAACTATTGTGGAAAAAAAGAAATTATGATTTGATCATACCCACCTATCTCAAAGCAACTAGTTTCAGCTTTACATAAAATACTGTTATTGAGAGTACATGCATAAAAAGTAGTTTTACAAAGCTAACAAAAAGCAGAAAGTCATGGATAAATGTTTAAAACATATGTTTTTTTTGTCACTCAGGGTAGCAGCAGTCAAGCGGTGTGGTCTCGAGTCACAAATTAGATGACCTTAGACTCGACTTGAGAAAATCAGAAAGATTTACAAGATAACTTGGACTTTAACACCAGTGACTCATGACTTCAGTTGGACTTGAGCATTTTGACTTGAGCATACTTTCTCCAAATCCCAAAGCTATAGTTAATGAACAAAAAAACAAAACAAAGAAATGCATTATGCAGAACGTGCAGGTCCAAAATTACAGATGATGACACACCATCCAACTTCGTTTGACTTTTCAAGTCACAAAAGTTAAAATAAAATAAACATCGGGCAGTGAGCTAATTTTTAAGCTAACATTTTAGCTAAGAAACTTTTCTTAAGTCCCATCATCTTTTTTAGTTTTTGTCATTCAGGAGCGGGTTGTGTTAGGACCTCTTCTCTCAGGTAGGTACACAAAGGTGTGTGCAATAATGAAAAACAGAAAAGTGACTGCTGAGGACTTTAACTAATTCTGTTTTTGATCTTGCACAGCTACCCACAAGGCTGGATTGCGTCTTTGGCCAATCAGTTGAAAGTACTGATTGTGAAGTACCACATATAGTTTGCAGCCTACATGGGAGCCTCTGCTGAAACCAACAGAATTGGAGGTAGACTGAGAGAGAGGATGACTCAGGCTCTCCTCCCTGCTCATCTATCCATCTATCCCTCCATCTGGTTTGCGTTTGCGTGGATGTCTCTCATCCTGCAGCTCCTGCCCCAACAAACCCCAGATCCTCCGTTACCCCTCCCCACACGCTGCCGGTGCCAGCTCAGGACTGAGACAGTAGAGGTTCCCTGGACATGAGGTCGAAACATGTTGTGCTCAGGAGCACAGCCTCGCTGAGATACACCGCACTGGAAGGAGCGCTGGCATAAATCTGGAAGGAACAGAACACATTCTGTGTGGGAGCGATGGTCTGATTACTGGGGTGATAAAGTGGGATAATTAGACAGGCCTGGCTTTGGGGTGAAATACACAAGGCTTTGGTTTCTGTGCGGCCTGGGATGGGATCGCGGCTGACAGTTCATGGCTGGAGATGGGATTAGAGCAGGGGAAAATGTACCACCCTTTAACTTGGGCTCAGATCCTCTGTAGTCCAGAGGAAAAATCTGGCTCGATAACTGATGCATCACATTGTCTTTGGATGTCGGCGGTCTTGGCGCGAGGCGCACGGTGACGGCTCTGACGGAGCGCGCTCTGGGGAATGACGCAGGAGCTCATCGATCATCCCCGCTTCCAAATGCTGTCGATAGGCCTCTGTGTGGAGGACAGGAGCCCAGACTAAGTTTAGACACATTTAAGTCACCTTGCTAGACACCAGAATAAGCGTCACTGAGTGTGATGAAGTGTGTCTGAAATGACACATGGCAGCAGTCTGACAAATGTGTGGTGTTGTGTGATTTAATTGGTTTTGCAAAGCAAGGAATCACTGGGATAGTCTTACTTTTGCAGCTTAACCTTTTGTTGCTTGACATCTGACTGATGCTTTTTGCATCAAATATTAATCCTTTTCCTCCAGAGATGTGTTCAGACAGAACGTGAGGCAAATTTTGCTTAAATTTGACAGCTGGACTGTTTTGGGCATCCTCATTTCCAGGGCATGATGCTGGTTTGACTCAATTCAACTTGCTTGGAACAGCTCTGTTTCCATTAGCAAAAGTTGTGGATAGCACCTGATACTTTTTTGAAACCATCTTGGTCAAAGTTTAAAGTGAGCTGAGCCAAGACTAGAGGGTGAAGTTTAACCCTTTGAGGCCTGTGCAAATTGGCTATTTTTTTCAAAAACATGGGACAATGAGCAACTTAATAAGAAATGGCCCAGAAATTAGAAAGAAATTAGTAAAAAGTTAAAAGAGATGACCTGGAAATAAGGGAGAAAAGCATAAACTACCAAAATCACCTAAAGAAAGTGCTAAAAAAAAGTTGCTTCCCTTTTTTGTTATATGATTTTAAATATATAATTAAGAGAATCATAAATATAATTCCCTTCACATTTTTCCCTTGTTTGATAATATCTAATAATCCCTCTCATTTCAGATCATGTTCTTGTTACATTTTACTCTCTTTTTTTTTTTTGCAGGTTGCGGGAGATTTCTTGCCAAGTTGCTCATTATGTGTTTTCCCTTGTTTTTGAAAGAAATCAAACCAATTGTCTCAGGTTTTGGGGTTTAAATTCTAGTAAAAGGTGTCTGAATGCAGCACAAGAAAACTGATGTTGATTAAAGTGTTAAAGTGTTAAACACTGCAGACTACTGATTATTCAGAGAGAGCCATTACACCATCACATCAAGACAAACTCTCACTTGAAGAGTGGCAGCATGCAGAACCATGCTGTGGTCAATTGACAAAGTGCCGACGTTGTTGCATTTGGTTGCCGATGAAAAGAGCTGGATGGAGCAATGTTGCATTGAAAATGATGTCGCCGGGTCTGTGCCCGACTCGTTAATTATGCCTTTCAAATCAGATTCCGCCGTTGGTACGAATAATCAGCGATTCATTTTCTTTCTCATATAAACTCTTTAAGTTTGTGCGGGCTCAGTGGGATGTCCAGTGTGACAGTGACATTCATGCGGTACAGTAAACAAGCTAACGGCACTAACAACAGATTAGCAGTTTGCAACAATTTTTTTTGTTCACACTAGATGTCCAAAAAAAAGCCAGAAACTATATCGTATCAACTTGCAATTAGCTGTAAATGACCTCTTCTAGGCAGAGGAGAGCTTAACGGTGCTGTGTTTCTCTTTCTCTATGCAGCTGACTGCATGTCTTCAGCTCCCTGGCCAGGTAGCAATGTTAAAGTGAGGAGCTTTCCCCCTCGCAGCAAAATTCTGGGGCCAGAAAGTTCCCAGAAGTACACTGCAAAGCACATTGACTAGTAAAAAAAAAACAAAAAACAAAAAACACTTCTCCGCTTTAAGCAATTTCAGTCTAAGGGGTCTCCAGCTGATGATCAGCTGTCAGCCCTTGATGTTACCGCAGTTTAATGTGGTGTTGCTATGACATACAGCCAAAAGTCCCACCTGCACTGACTGGGTACTGTCCGTAGTGGCAAACAATAGTGAGAAAAACACCTGGTACCAAAAGTGAGTCAAGTCGAGCAGAACCATGCAGTGGATATGAGGCATTACTCTTTCTCGTAATAGTCGCATCTCTGATGTCCATTGTGTGTGTGTGTGTGTGTGTGTGTGTATTTGAAGGTGACGTTCTCCAACTTGTTGACATAATGTCGTAATACCATTACGCATGGCAACAAGAAGCATGGCTGACGGCATAATATGCTACCAGTTACTGTTGTTTACAAACTAAAGACATGAGAAATATTTTTTTTTGTTGTTGCTGAATATTTGAAGGAAAACTGTTTTGTTTAAGCTGACATGTAAAACATTTACTTTGTCGTAAATCTATGTTCCTGAAATGTTTTTAAAATATTTTATAGTATTTTGTCATATCTTCAAGAATATTACTATCGCAAAAAAACCCCAAAAAATTATTTTAGGGCCATATTGCCCACCCTTATTCCTAATCACTACAGATCTGCCTTCATAAAAATGAGCTCTAGGCTTTTTCTTTATGACCAAATCTAGCGTGGTTGATGGTTCTGGATTGGTCTGTAAATTATACATGTTATTGGAATGCAGACAGTTACTGTGAGCTACATTAATGAAGCATGACTCTCAGCGGTGAAGGTATGCCAGTAAATCAGTGGTGTTACAATGTTACACTTGTATCCTGTTTGTATACCAAAAGCATCGGTGGAGATGTGCCAAAACAATGTTTATTGCAAGAAGAATCAGACAAAGACATGTTGTGACTATGTAAACAATAATAATAGTAGTAGTAGTAATAATAATAATAATATCTTAATTTAATTATTTTGACAAATGAATCTACCCTGTACCATGTACTAATAATAATAATAATAATAATGATAGCACAATCCATGCATAAAATGCAACACAAAGTGCTGAACATAAAAGAACATCAACAATTCATGAGAGGGAAAAAAATAAAAATAAAAAATGAAATAAATTAAAACAAAATAAATTTACAAGATAAAACAGCAATCAGTGAAAAATACATTTCAGGAGAAAACATTGGTAAAAAAGATGTGATGGGAGTGAACACCAAGCAAAAACAGCCAGGGTTCGAAGAGTTACTAAAGAGTGTAAGACATTAACGCTGGTGAAGCTTGCTGTATTATTTTCAACATTTAAAAAAGAAAACATCCCCCATTCTGCATGATTTGGTGGTGAACAAGCAAATTTATGCCTTTCACTCGGCCCAGCAGGGCAGAACATGATTACCCTTTTCGAAGCAGGCTGGAGTTAAAGTACAAACTTTACCAGAAGTTATGTAACACGTCTGCATTTTTTATTCCCATGCAGTGTCATTTACTGTAATATGCTGGCAATATTTTGGCATTTTTTTCCCCCGCAGAAACTCTTCATCCAAAACCCTTTTGAACTGTATTTATCCCAGTATCACCTCGCAAACATGAACCATAACAAGTTTTTTTCTCTGTGTTATATCATTATAATTGGCCACTTATTTTGTCTGGGCCTCAGTGAATTAAACATGTTTACTGTTTGGTTGCAGAAAGGTGTCTGGTCATGTGAAGGTGCCATGTGAAGAAAACTTCATGCCTTTTAGAGCAAATTCAAACTAAGTATGTTTGGAGCGCTTTATTCCATCTCTGGAGCATTTACTCCATTAGTGTGTTTCGTTTGGCCAGGTGAGAATGATGCCATATTTGAATTGGCGTCCGCAGGAAATAATTGCATCAAGCGAGGACGGCAAATGGGGGTTTCGCTCTGCTGCCAAGCAAACTGCGGTCAGGTTCATTACAATTGTAATCTGAACCAACAACAGGAAACGAACCTCAAATCGCAGAATTTCATGGGCATGAGGAGACGGATGTTGACATCTGATAGCCAGCAGTTACTCGAGCTCACAGAGCCGATCATAACAAAATGGGCTCAGGGAAAACCGCAGTCTGGACGGGCGCTCATGTTCAGCTTTTTTTTTAAAAATCATTACTATTTTTCTCAACTGGTACTCACATGGGTGGGTTAAGATACAACGGGCCCCTGGGCACATGAATGGGCCCCACCACCTCTCAGGCACAGGAACAAGACACAGACTTTGTGGAGGTTTTGTGTCCCTTTGCACCTTTTTGTTGTTTCGATGCATCTTTGTGGTTGTTAGCTGTCTTTTTGTAATATTTTGGGTTATTTTGTGTCCTTCTGATGTAATTTCGTTCAGGTAATTTTTTTGTTGTTTTGTGTCACTTTGTGGTCATTTTGTGTACAAGCAATTTTGTTTCCTGAGGTTAATTTGTTTTTCTTTTAGGTCATTTTGTGTCCTTTTTAGTTGTTTTGTGTCACCATGTAGTCATTTTGTGTCTCTTTGTTGTTTTTTGGTGTCTTTTTGTAGTAGTTTGGGTCTCTTTGAGGTAATTCTGTGTCTTACTGAAGTTATTTTGGATCTCTTTGAGGAAATTTCAAGTCTTTTTTGTTTTTTTGGATCTCTTTGAGGTACATTTGAGTCATTTGGGTTGGTTTGCATCTCTTTGAGGTATCTTTTTGTGTTGTAGTGCATCTTTTTGTAATTTTGTGACTGTGGTGATTTTATGTGTCCGGTGGTTGTTTTGTGCCTTTTTGTAGTGGTTTGGGTTTTTTCCAGGGTAATATTGTGTCTTACTAGACTAAGTTTGTGTCCCCCTGTGCTTTTTTTTTAAAGTGTATCTTTTTATGGTAGCTTGGGTCTTTTTGTAGTAGTTCGGGTCCTTTGAGGTAGTTGTTTGTCTTACTGAGGTTATTTTGTTTCTCTCTGAGGTTATTGTGTTTTATATTGTTTTGTGCCTCTTTGTGGACACATTAGTTTGGCGTAATTCTGTGTCTCTATGAGGTACTTTATCTTCTCTTTTAGTCGTTTTGTGTCATTTTCTGGTAGTTTGGGTCTCTCTGTGGTATTTTTGTCTTAGTGAGGTAATTTTGTTTTTCTCTTTGTTTTTTTTTCTTTTTTTTGGGCAATTTTGTGTAGTTATGTCCCTTTGTAGTTATTTTTTGTGGTTTTGTGGCTCCTTCTCAACGTTGTGTGTCTTCTTGTGGTTTTTTTTTCTCTCTTTGAAGTAATTTTTTGTGTCTTTCTAGTTATTTTGTTTTGCTTTGTGGATGTTTTGAGTCATTTTGTAGTTTGGTTCTCTGTTGTAATTTATTTGTCTCTTTGTGGTCATTTTGTGTCTTCTTGTGGTTGTTTTGCATCTCTTTGTGGTCATTTGGTCTCTTTCTGGTCAGTTTGTGTTAATTTGAAGGACATTTTGCATGTGACATCTAGGGGGGCCCTAACGCTTTGGTACCTGGGCCTTGGGCAGGTAGGGCCCCCTCAGTAATCCAACCATGGATACTCAGTATCCATGGTTAATAAAGCTGAGTCCGTGTGACTCAAACTCAAGGTGCTGTTGCAGCCTCAGAGTGCAAGCTTGTTTTTATGTGCGTCAAGACATCTCAACAGACAAGTTTTTATTCCTCTGACAACAGGTCGGGACACTTCCTACGTGGTGCGCCACAGTTTAGCATTTCATTCAAGTCCCTCTTTTATTGCAGCGGAACAGCTATTGTGTTGATGATCTTCTCTTGGCGTGATGGCAAGATGGAGTGTGTGAATGCATGTGTGTTTGGGCTGGGTGGGGTTGGTGAGCGTCTGTGGGGAGGGGAGCTCAGCCTGGTTTGATGACATCTTCATTGTGAGTGTGACGATCCCCCCTCCACACACACACACATACACAGACGGAGACAGGGACTCACATGCCACCCATGTGGGAGCGAAACATGTCCTCTGTCCCCCACCCAAGCTGAGAATTAAAAGGTTCAACATGAAGAAGCGAGATATTGTTTGACGCGTTGCCCAATCCGGTCGCTCCTTCCTGACATCATATCCCCTTGTTGTCACTCTTCCTGGGAGTCTGTGTTACTCTGGCAACACGTGCATGAGCAGGATTGAGTCACTGCTTTGTCGGGCCCCCTGAAGTTTGACAAGCCTGTGTGTTTTTTGCTAAACAAACATCTTGATTAGCATGCAAAGGGGAAGGGACAGGGGGAAGTGATCTGGCATGAGGTAACACATCGGTGAACGGCTTTAACTTTTTTCACTTTTTGAAGTTTTAATCAGCTGGGTATGACTGCACTCCTGAGTATAAGCATGCACAGAGAGCCGTCACAGCACACACGCAGACACCTCTTCCTGGCCCTCTCCTCAGATGAGCCAAAGTTTGCTCTTCCCATGGTGCTTTGTGCTCGGGCGCTATCCCAGCCGCACCGCTTTCCTCTGAACTCCCACAACTTCATCAAAGAGGAATGAGTGGAGCAAGGAGGGGCAGAATGGAGAGAAAGAAAGACGAGGGAGAGAAAGAGCTCTGTTTCCCTAATCACATCCCCATGGGGTTTCAGCTGCGGAGGTGAGGGCGAAGTAAACAATTTTGTTTATCGTGTTTTTGTTGTGTTGTTCTTTCATTCCGTGGCCTCTTTTGTTTCAAGCTTTTGCTGAGGAATAGAGCAGTGATTAATGCAGATCCCCTCCCCACTCTCGCCCCTCTCTCTTCTGTTTTGGGATGATTCCCCCTGGTAATTAATTCACAGCAGAATTAATTAGAAAGAGGGGAGGGTGGAGGGGCGGGCACATGAGAGGGAGGAAGATATTTTAGAGGGGGGGGGGCAATGAAGAAAAGTGACGATGAGAGAAAAAAGGGAGAGGAGTTTTAAGAGAGAACATTTTGCACTTCATGCTTGAGGCTGCCCACGGAGCCCCCTCACCCACCCCCAGCCCCCAATAACTGGGTCCAACAGGGCTGACAGACATTATGAGTCCAAATTAGGTTTGCCCTGTGTCTGGTGGCACTCTGCAGAGCCCCACTGCGGAGCAAGAAGGGAGCGATGAGGAGAAAGATAAGAGATATTATGATAGGTGGGTAAAGTGGGTGACTAATGGAAAATGATGCATGGGTGAATGGATGATTTCTAAAAGACGAGAGGAGGACGATGGGAAGAAAAAAAGGAAGGAGAATTGTTAGAGAAAGGGCGAAGAAAGAAGAGAGGTCCCTCCATTTTGCCTAAATTTTATTGGTCCCCTCGGCCACTGCGTCATGCCGATTGGTCTCCAAGAGCAAAGTGAAAAAGGGGTCTAACATCCAAGGGTTGTACAGCTACCAACATAAAGACAGAAGTATTCCTATGCCTAATTCTTCGAGAACTACTCCTCTCTAAACTCAATCAAGCACTTTTCCATTTTGATTCCGCATCGAATGCCAGTTTATATGAATGTCGATGACTTGATTGAGGCCGTAACGAATCTCTGGAGCTGGCACACTGCGCCTCTTAGCTAATTGGCTAACTGTATTAAGGAATTGCAATGTGCTTATTCATTCTCAGGTATAGTCTCCATCTCATTTTCACCAACTGGCCGGTGTCTCTTTTCCTCTCTCTCCCCCTCATGCCCCTTTGCCACAATCTCACCTCTGTTTCCTACTCTTTGCTCTCTGCTTTTACTCTCACAAACATCCCTTTTTCCTCCTTTTACTTATGCTCTCTGTTTCACCCTGGTTCTTCCATTGTGTTCATTATTCAAGCTCTCCTGCTGATACAGCCAAGGCAGAGGGCACATTTGCTACGTTTACTAAACTCCTGCAGCACTTTGACTCTGTCCTCATGATTGTTTTGGAAACTGCCTCTGTCGTGGTGTAGCTCTGGGATTTTGTTGTTTGAGAGGCATTTGAGTTGAACTTATGATACACCAACTTCATAAACTTTTAAGAGAGTTTCTGCATTGGTGGTGGACAAAGTATTGAGATTCTTTACTTAATTAGTAAAATGGGACACTACCCTGTAAAAATACTCAATCACAAGTAAAAATGACTTTAGGCCACTGAAAACGTGACATAAAACAACACATTCTCATCCCAAGACATCAGATATTGCTTCTTGGTCAGTGGATGTCGTGTCAATATAAGCCTGTGAAATGCATTGGGTCTAGTCAAAACACAAAACACAAAACACAATTGTTAGATGCACAGTGTTTTATTTTTTATTTGTTGAAAAACTTACAACATTGGTTAAACCACCCCATGTTTACCTTTATTTCCTTGTCCAACAAAAGCATGTGGTTAGGCTGTGTTTAGGGAGTGTGTCAGTTAATGCCTGTGTATTGTCTTTTCTAAAAATTAAAATAGTTTGCCAGTGACTCCCAAAGCAACACATATTGTTTTGGTTAATGGTTGCAGTTTTAAACATTTGGTTGACGTTGTAAAACTGTATCAAAACTGCTCTGTTAATTTTAGGAAAAAATCATAGTTTGGGTTAAAATAAGTATTTTTTCTAGGCAACTTAAGTTATGTTTGTGAGAAAAAAAAAAACTTAATATTGACTCTGATTTCACATGGAACACATACAGTGGTCCTGTGTTTGTTTGACCTATCAGTTCACCCGGACCTCCTCTCTACCTGGCTTATTGCTCTTTCTAATACATAACCTGACTTCTTTGCTGGTGGTGGGTTACTACGGCCACTAGAGAACCCCACCTGCTTGTACAGTTGGCAATCTGGGAAAAAAAAAAAAATAGGGCCGTAGCTAATTTTAAGAATTTTACATATTTCTGGGTTGTTGAATCTGTAATAATACATTATATTTCATAAGGTCATTATATGTTTGGTGTAATTTTAGTTTGAAAAGTAAATATGAAGTGGTTTGATGTAGATTACTCAAGTAAAGTGCAGTTACCTAAACTTAGCATAGAACTTGAATCCATGTAATAAGTTACATTAGTTACAAGTCCAGACTAAATGCATTTTTACACTGGGTACTATGTCTAGGAAACTCCCACTACCTGTTCCTTCTGATTGCCTCCAGATGTGCCCAATCTCTCACTTTAAGACACACCACTGGCCTGGTATTTGTCAGCAGTTTTCAAGTGCTGATCCAGATTCATTTTCCCATTCAAGGGAGAGGTGCATCCTGGTCAGCAACTGTAAATCACCTCTCACAGTTAATACTCTTCTAATCCATATTACTTGGCTCGTTCTTCTTCCACATTTCTGCTTTCCTTGTTTTATTTTACAGGACAAGTAGAAGTAATTTTGGTAACAACCAACAAGGGACCAAGTAAAAAGAATAAAGAAGCACAAGCCTGCGGTATGTAGACGCTTAACTTATTAAAACTGGATACAAATTGGACATGCAGCCAGTTTCTCTCCTCTCACATCTCTCCATTTCTTTCCCCGCAGCCCTGAGAAACTTTTGCTTAATGGAACTACAGCATGTTCTCTGCTCACCATCGACTGTCTGGTAAGGTCTGATGGAGCGATCTGCCTCGTTAGTTTATATTAGATTCGAGAGGTTTGCTAGAGCAATTACACAGTGAGCTATGGTGGGAATATGGGCCTGTTTCTGCACGCTGATGTCTCCTTTGTCTTCAGGGAGGAAACATTTGGAAAGCATTTAGAGGATGCTTTCTGTCCACCTTCTGTGTTAGATCCTCTTCATTAAGTTTCCAAACCTTTTCTGCAATCTCTGTTTTCCACCTCTTACCATGTGTCCGCAGAGCAGCCATGTAAACAGGTTTCTAATCTGTATCAGTGTGTTTGCACGGACTGTGTGTGTTTGCCTAGATAGCGTGGGTGTAAGGTGATAAGGCTAAGTGAATGATTCCCTCCAGTAAACAGAGGGGAGCGGGAGACAGAGCAGAGGGCAGGCAACCTGCCATGGGAATCTGGATAATCCATTCTGCTCACTTTATTAACATCATTATGGAGGAAACAGAGAGAGAGAGAGAGTGAGAGATGGAGGGATTGTGGGTGGAGAGGGAGAGTGCAGAAGTTGATTTCGGGGAAGAAATGCATTACAGTGGTGAAAACTAATAAGGGTTCAGAGGTCAGAGAAAAACAGAAGCATGTAATTTAAGCTTCAGGCATAATATTGAACTTCCTTCATAAATTTATTCCACGCATTCACTGTGCTGAAACAGCTTGTTTTACAATGTTAGAGATGAAAGCTCAGTTTATATGTTGTGAAATGAAATGCTCAGCTACTTTTTGCATCAGATTGTGTACTCTGAGAATAAATACTAGGCTCCTGCAGTCCAACAAAGTAAAGCAGGTATAGAATCTGGGTAGACTGGGAATTGGCAGTCTAATAGGTTATGTATAGGATTGTGCTGGTGAAAATTTTCAAACAGTCTGATATAGAGCCTAGCACCGGACAATACTGATTTACCATATTTTACCACGTGTCCCATTTGACTAAGCACTCAATCCCGAATGGGGGGAACATAATGACACTGCGTTCCAACAGAAAGTGAGTGTATTACTATCACATAGTGTCCTGTAACACCGGAGCTCTATGTCGTCATTAATTTGATTAAATATGCACTTCTGTTACTTCATTTAAACAAACCACGTTGCTATCAGCTTTGTGTTTGAGATCAGATTGGAGATGTAAACACTTAAAAAATGGGTGAGTAGCCTACATGCTATCTTCTTAAGTTTGTAACATTACCTTTAAAATCAGAAAACACGTTATATTGTGATATTTACTGGAAATTACATACAGTATAGTCAACAGAAAGTAACGTTAGACTAGCTTGTTTTAAGGAATGCTCATTTACCTTAGCAGAAACTTTCTGCTTCCCTGCTATCTCGCTACAGCCAGCTGACACTGTGTTTTGGTTTTTGTAGTGAAAAAAGTAGGTTTGGTATAAATAATTCCTCATTTCAGCTTCATAAATCAGTCAGTCCTCGTCCACTACAGCGCTTTCAAAGCGAGCATCAGATATAAATAAAAACACAGCATCCGATGAAAGTTCAGCTCACAACAGGGCTTTCTGCCAATAAGGACAGCTCTTTTGTTGGCATATTGGTGCAGTTTTAATCTTTTTAAGATTATAAATTTGACATGTGTTCTTTCAATAGCCAACACAGTACACAACACAGCATGCACAGCTCTCCCCCTTCCGCTGACATTTGATCTTCTTTATGTTGCAGACACTGGCAGTAAATTACACATGACTTATGTTACACTAGCTGCTCCATTACTAAGTTTACAAACATTATATCATATTAATCATGCTTTTTCTTGCAGTATAACTAATGCAATTACTTATACTGCAAGATTTTGGTTAGAAGCTGATTGAGGGATAATTCATAGCCTAAAGAAAAGGCCTTAGATCAGAAGATTATCATTTCCCACACTGGCTGTTAACGTTTGTGCAGGACAGAGAGACTAAAAAAACTAACTTCCTTCAACTTTCATCATTGTGGGGTTCTAGTTTCTTGAGAAGAGCTGTTTGGTGGCCATTAGTGGTAGACTGTGGTTCAACTGGCAGCTCCCAAGTGTGAATGTAACTGCCTGAACGTGAAGCCGAGCGTCTCTGAAAATGATCCTACATGCTGAGTCTTCCTTGGGTAAATAACAATTTTAGAAAAGCAAACTCTGAGAGAAAAGAAAAGGTTGGACACAGAAGAAAAAGAACTAATGTTTGCAACATCAGCTGGTTTTGCTTTTTTGTGAGTAAATCAATGGCAAGAAGTTAATTTGTTTGTAGCCCACAGCGGCTGTAAAGCCAGGGCCACGCAGATTATTGTTTTGGAATACAGTTTCTCATGATGTTATCAATTCTGTCCTCTAACTACTTAAGCTTTTTTTCTTTGTCACTGGCACAGTTGAATATCCTCACTCTCTTTGCTCACGTCCAAAAGAAAGCTCATTTTACAATGTTTGTCTTGAGCTGATTTAATTAATCTGCTTATCGTCTGTTTGTTGTCAATTATGTCAAACGCAGTGCCTTTTTCTGGAAAATGCAGCTCAGAAGAAGTGAGCAGCGTGTTGAGAGGACAGCCAGGGAAATTTCCAAATAAAAGCAGGGCCATGCACAAGTATTAGAATTAGGAGTGTCACACAAACAACTTTCTCATTGTGGAAAAAGTAATGAGCTCAATTCTGATTCCTCTCACATCAAGAGACGGTCTGCATGGGTTTTGATGTTAGCGTCTGTTGTGATGGCTTTTACGAGCGTTGCGGCGCACTGGAGACACAGACATTATGCTCTAATGTATGTGTCATAGCTTCTGCACGCACACAAACATTTAACGCTCGTACTAAAAACTACACAAAGACACACCTATACACACCTCCAGCCAGACTCTTGGATAAGCCTCATTTAGCCTGGTGTGTAACTGTCTCCATGTAACAAATGGCTTGTGTCCCACAGTCACGAGTCCGGCCAGACCAACGGCATCACAGGTCCCTTTACACTGACCAGACACACACATACACCTCAACACTACCCAGATATCCTGCTTCCCGCTCCATCTATCACCTCCACGTCCACGCTATCCTTCATATCAGGGGGCCACCTTATTCCCCTCCAAGTCCCAGACCTAAACACTGTTTTGGGCCACGCCGGTGCCACAACTCCCCTCCCCTGTTTAAGATGCACCGTCACGTCCCCAGCTACCGCCACCACTTTCTCATTCTGTCCACCAGCTACCGGCAGCGGGAAATTATGACAAATGGCCTGGTTTTTATAGCTGTTTTTTCTTCCTATTTCTCAGTTTGTTCTTCGAATTGAGAAAAAAAAAACATTAAAAAGATTAAAACTTTCCATTTTTGGTGATGACTCAACACAGCATTTTGTGGTTTGACCTTTTATGAGGTGTGCGTGTGTATGAATGTGTACAGTATGGGTGTTTCTAGCTGTATAAATGTGTGTGCGTATGGCCTCCACGCACACATGGCTCCGGGTGCGTGCAGAGGATGAACAGAAGGACGATGAGAGACTCCAGCGGGGTTGTAAATGTTTCTGTCTCCTGGTTACTGAGTTTCTGTTAATTTTGTTCTCTATTGTATGGAACGTAAAAAGCGACGGCCAAGTGAAAGTCGGAGGAAACTGTTTGACTGTTGTACCCACAAGTCCTGGAAGGTGACATCAGTTGAGGTTGGCACGTAGGCTCGGTGGTTAGTGCTGTCGCCTCACAGCAATAAGGTCCTGGGTGTTTCTCTGGATGTGGCACTTTGTGTGGAGTTTCTCCCCGTTTCTGTGTGGGTTTGGTGGTAAAATGCAGTGGTTTAGTGGAGGGTATAGGCAATTATGTGGGGTATACCCAATGCTTTTTTTTGAGCTGTTTACAGTATAACCCCCTATAGACCAAAAAGCCATGGGAATATATAGGAGAATATACCCACTTTCTTCATGGTAAGCTACCCATCTACCTATTATTACACACCAGCTTCCAATATACCACGGATGACGTGATTATCTAGAACTGTGGTTCCCATAATACTTGGAGAGATGTAAGCTGAAATGATGTATTATTGTGTGTCCCCTCTCTAAGTCTGAGGTTTCTGCGGGTCTGTGAATGCAGCACAGGCAGCGCTCTTCATGACTTTTTTTTTGCTTAGCAGCAGCTTATGACTCACAAGCTGGATAATTGATCTGTAGATCCATTTACAGCTGATCGGATCAAATTGATGGATAAGAGGAGCAGCTGCTGCGAGTGGATGCATAGTTTTATATTTAGCAGAATTAATAGTTAAGTTTCACTTTCAGTGCACATGACATTCTGCTGCTCCGCCTGTGCCCTGAGTGGGCTCTGACAGTGTGATGCCATAAATAAGTAAACGGCATATATATTCCAACAGTGGTCTTAATGAACAGTCCAGATCCAAAAACATAAAATCTGTTTGTGACAGCAGGTGTTTTAATCGGGATGGGTCACCAAAAATACATAAATGAATGCGTTTTTTTTCCACTAAACTAAGTTTAAGTATGCTCACCATCCCCATCATAAGGGTGCTTTAGCAAAAAAGGACCTCATCACATATTTTGCATAAAGTCCAAAGACATTGTTCTAAAACACGTCCCATATTAGGTAAGCAGTTGTAGTTGGCCTGACTTAGGCCAGTGCGGCTGGGAACCTGTCTGAATGAAAGGGGGACCAGATGCATCTGCCAGAGCAAATAAACATGAGCTCACAGATTTGTCTGGTTCCAAGGCTAAGTATCTTTCTACAGCCCTGAATGGGATGGCAGATACAGAAAATCAATGGATAAAATCATGGCTGGATTAACCTGTTTGTGGACCATGGAGTAAATATTTGCTCTAAGGGGCATTATTTACACACACACGCACGCACACACACACACACACATCCACCCACCCCTACACACACACACACACACACACACACACACACACACTACTATCTACACAGGGTATATATCCTGTTGCCTCCAAGTTTTCCCTCATGTACAGTGCTCACAGCAGACTCCACATGGTATCTTAATATTTGGCTTAGAGATCCAGAAAACACAATTGTACTCCGATGCTTGAGTAAAACTACTTGGTCCCAGATGGTAATTTGATGAAACGCAAATTTGCATAGCATGTAAACACAATTTAAACTAGAACAATTAAGGTTTTCAAACAAGATCGCGACAACAGGGGTCCTGTAGAACACTGGTTCATACGCTTTTTAAAACCACATCAGAGGTTTTTTTTAAATTATTTTTCCATATCTGGTTGAATTTAGACTTTGTCGAAGACTGACATGTTCTGCAAGACGTAGCCGTAACATAATGTTATAGTGCACAACATGTCTCAGTTGTTATGTATTGCAGTGGTGCAAATATTAAATTAAAACCACCTGATAAGCATTAAATCTGAGGCTTTAAGGTAAATATACATACAGTATATCCTATACATGTAAGGTCATACATTGTTCTTCAATAAGGCTGGTTGTCCTTTTCCTTAAAAAGGCGAATATACAGCTTTAATTTACAAGGAGTACATTGATTCTAATGAATAAAACATTTACTGGGAGCAAGCTTACTCAATTTTAGGGGTGACTCATAGATACCCATTGAACCTAATAGTGTGTTGAGAGTTCAAGGGACGTCTTAGCAAACAGCTGTGCCAGGTGTTCTATTGCGAAATTTCACCTTACTTTGGAGCAATTTTTAGTCCCATTTGCGACAAGCTATGCCAACATGGCGGGTACCAATGGACACCTTATATTGTCTAGTTTCAAAAGATACCACTCATTTGTTAGCTTAAAAAGTGAGCACGCCACAGCCCCTTAAAGACAATAATATCAGCCATCATTGGGACAAGCAAATGCCCCCCCCCCCCCCAGGCCCTTGGCCTGGGCACCACTGCTGTCGAGACAAAAATTAGATTTTTTTATTCTAAACCATCATGTATACAGGGATAACATTTCCCTATTGTGCAAACTGTGAATTTGACTGCTTAGACAGGAACATTTCTTACCAAGTTAAAAGTGCAGAGTGAAATCAACATTAAATAGTTTTAAGTACCAAACTACTTGGTCTAAATTCTATTCCATTTTTTTCCAACTTCCTCTAAAATCTCTCAGCTCTCAGGTTGGACTGAGCTTCTTATCGTCTGTGTGAAAAAGCCGGCCATATTGATCACTACTTACCAAGCTGACAAATATTGATCTGTTGTGACTTCCCACCAGATCCACAGATTAGCTGCCGGCCAAAGTGCCTGTTTTTAGTGGGAAAACCTGTGTGTTTGCAAAGACAGATCACACATGTCCCAGTGAAAACAGCAACTATGTGTAAACAGCAGAGACCTTGACTTATGAGGTTTCACACCTCTGCAAGTTTTGGCAGGGTTTCTGTCCTGGTGATGATATATCATGCTGGGCTGCAGCTGTTCAAAACATTCATACTTAAACTTTAAACTATGCTACTTTTATATGTCTCAGTCTTCAGTTTGATGATGCCTCTGGCAGACTTTTCCATGTCTGTTTAGAATCACTGTTACATGTTTAGCCATGCCAGCAGTCCAGGTCTTATTAGCAGATATTTATTGCTGTTACCATGCAAAGAAAAAGTCCTAGCTAACTTAGTTTAAAATTTTAAGTTGCAATTTCCCTTTATAATTTCAATGAGGACCCATAAGAGATATATGTATTGCACTTTGTAGTGATCATGTTTTTTTTAGTCTAATTACAAATGCAACAGTATTACTTTAGTTACATTATTTATCTGAGACTTTTCTGCTCTAATCTCATGACTTTGTCCAACCATATCTTTTCTTTCCCACTGACCATATTTATAGTAACATCTAAAAAACAGACACTGGTAATGAACCTAAAACAAACTCAGTAAAAAAGACAGGTTGGGGTGAAACATTCTTTATTTAGTCAATAATCAGACTTACTTATTATACAGTTAATTTATAATCTGATGTGCAGAGATTAATACCAGTGCAGTCATGGACATTTCCAGTTGTTTTCCCGTCATCTTTGCTAAATTTCTGCTAAATTTAAGCTCTTGTGTCTATTTTGCAAGTGTTGATAGTGTGTCTGTGGTAGGTTTTGGACAGTGATGGCGTGTGGCTGCAGGTTGCTTATCTGGATGAGGAAATCAACTCACCAGTCTGTAAAATCTCCTTTTGCCAACTTCTGGTTAGATTGTTGTTTTCAAATCCAAACATCAGTTAACAGACTGAAAAGGATGAGTACCAGCCAAACAAACATCCTGTTAGCCATTGTGCTGATGTTGGATAAAATCAACAGGACACAGTACCTGTAATGTCCTTTAAAAAAGCTAGTAAAAATATTTAAAAATATACATTTAAAGTTTGAAGGGGTACGTTGATTGTAAGAACAGAGTCCCCGCTGATCTTAGTCTTAAAACACACTGAATTCGTTCATCTTAAAGTAAGGCCTTAATTGGTGTTAAAATGTCCTAAATCATTCTTTAAAACTATTACAACTGCTAGGATATGTTTATTAGGATTGATTGAATTGTTCTTTACTGACTTCCCAAGGTAAAATTTTTAAATAAAAAATAATTTAACAAATGCCTCTCACATTTAGGTCTTCAGATCAGGATAGCGGAACCACTCATATGTTGTTTTGGGCTGGAAAGCTCAGAGCAGAGAATCCACTGTCTGCTAGCTAGCTGTCACTGTATCTGAAAATTCATTCAAATTTGTCTATTAAAACAAGATTGGCTGACACCAGTACAGGGGAATACATAATATACTTGTCATACTTAGTGCAAAAAGTATTCAAACTCGGCACAATGGGAAAAAAGGCAGTGGAATCCCACATTCTGCCCAAAACAACTCACCAACAAACGCCAGGTATTTCTCAATTGTTTTCTATCCTTGTCTCTGCCATGCCTCCAATCCCATCTCTGATAGCAGCAGACCTCCGAACAACATTTGGGTGTATACCTACACAGAAAGCAGACTGTGGTGTCTCAACACGAAGACAAAACACCAATCATAGTAGTCAGTCAGAAAAGGGAGTGGGACACCTGTTCTGCAAAGTGCTCCCTGGACTTCGAAATAAGTCAGTTAATTTCTAAATTGTTCCCTTTAATTTTGGTTATTGTAAAATTAGTCTTAAATTTTATTGTGAGTTGCATTAAAAATGACTCTAATCTAACTTGTCTAAAGCTGAAGGAACCCTGAAGGGGTAAAATATTGTGAAAATATGCACTCAGGAGGACCATGGCCCCCCTGGCCACCCCTTGGAAGCGCCAGTGAAAGTAAGCCTGTAAGATAAAACTCAACATACAGTAAACTGAGAACTGTGTTATATTAGTTGGCACTAAAATATTAATTTGGAAATTAACTCTTTGAAACCTGGATTGCTATCAGTTCTCTTGTGCTGCATTTTGACCCCTTTCACAAGCTTTAAAACCTTTGAAATCTGAAATGATTGGATTGATTTCTTTCGAAAGCTGTCAGTCAGCAACTTGGCAAAACGTGTCCTGCAGATTGCAAGATTTATTAAAAGCTGACAAGAAAACTACCTAAATTAGCTAAATATATAAATAAATAATAAAATTAATTTATATATAGGAAAATGTCCAGAAATTATATTTAAAATTAAAAATTAGGATAATAAAAAAAGTTATTTCTCTTATCATTTTTCTTTTATTTTGGCCCCTTTTTTTTCCAACTTTCTTTTTTCCTGTTCTTGATACTTTTCTTTTTTTGTGCAGATTTTCTCTTTTTTTGTAACTTTTTACTAATATCTTGCTAATATTTGTGTAATTTCTCTTTGCTCATTGCTTTTTCATGTTTTTCCAAAGACATCAAGCCAAGTTTTTTCAGTTTTCAAAGAAATAATAGAAAATATGTTATTGTAGGAAATTCTTTTTGTTGGGCTATTCTGATTAAAATTAGTAATTCTGAAACTGGAGGTGTACACTTAGTGATGACTCATTACACTGTGGGAATCCAGAACTTTATGTTTATTCCCCAGAGGAATTATGGGTCTCATTCTAAATCTGTGATGGGAAGTGCCGTCACCCACATTCCCATCCTCCAAAATCCAGGCCAGCTTTCTAGGCTCTCAGCCCAAACGGCAGAGGGAAGATGCGGATAGCTACGTGTGTTCCTGAAAGTCTCAGTGACTCCTTCCAAGTTTTAAAAAAGCCTCTAATTAAAAAGTTTAATAGACGATTAAACCACATCATCCAGTGTGTGTTTCACATTCATTCCTGCACAGCAATCAGAGCAGGAGGTCCTGGACGTGCGGTTTTGCACACACAACCACACATACACAAAATCAACTTTTTATCCTTTTATGTCTTTTGGTTTTTCTGTTATTTCTTCTTTTTCACTCCAAATGTTTTCTCTTTCTCCTTCACCCCCACACCATCACCATCCCCACATCCCCCCTCTGGGTCTGATGATGTCTCCGGCAGGCCGCACATGTGCAGGATTATCAGATGCTTGTAAGAAAGGAGATAGGGTTCCCCTGGCTAATTTTCCTGTTTTTTACCGTCTCGCATCGTGCAATGATCTGTCTCTGCCCAGGGTCAGGCTCAGGTGTCCGGTTACTCGCTCCTGAGGGTCTGTGAGCGGAAAGACTCCCGGGTTAAAACCAATAATCTCTGTCCTGTTCTGCACACTTGCACTGAGGTCTTCTGCCTTCTCTTGAATTAAAGTGGAAGCTCTGCAAGTGACCTTCTGCAGCATTCCTAACAGTCTGTTCGACTGGGCATAGGTGATGAAGTACAGAATTCATCGATGCAACTTGACTGATGCGTGTGTGGTGATGCATCTCGTTTCTAAACCTGACCATGTAATTTTGTTGCCTAAACCTTTTGTATTAAATTAGTAACGCTAATATTCTTTGCTCTGACTTAATTTTACACACACAAAAACACACACACACACACACACACACACACACACACACACACGCACACAAACACACACACACACACACGTAATGAGCGGAAATTGCCACGTCCTCCCTGAGACCCTAGACCCTGAGTCTAGTCTTGTCTAGTCTTTGGTTTGGGAATGTGTTGTTGAAGCAGAGAGAGAGAAGGAGAAATTTGTCAGTGAATGAGATCTTAGGGACTCTCTGATTGAACTTCTGCTAAGCTCTATAGTAGAAAAAGTAGCACTGATAGACAATAAAACGATGTTACTGTTATAAGGAAGAGGGAGCTGTACAAAATGTAACAAAAACAAAACAGAAAGCAACTTGTGAAAAGATCTGACAATTTTGGGTCAGGTGCTAAAAGTTGACACAGAAAACTGATCAGATTTCTCCATATGTAGATTTTGCACAAACACTCATTAGAAACACACACACACTTACCTTGTCCCAGGACAGCACACACAAACAAACACACACAATCACACGCACACACACACACACACACACAGTATACCTCATCCCAGTGACCCTGTATGTAATAAAGACGAAACGGGGATTTGTCTTTAATTACCTTCAAAGTAAAGGGGCTTAGACGGAGCAGCTGAAGCGAGCTAAAAGAAAGCCAACATGCCCCGTCGCTGGCACGGCCCTCAAACTGTCTCTCTGGCTCGGTAACCCGACCCGGGAGGAGCACATTAGAAATGAGAGATAAAGATCAACGGGATTATTAAAAACAAGAACATGTTACATCCTCCTCTACCTACACCCTCCTTCTTTCGAGCATAATCAAGTGATTATTATTATGTCTAGGGCCAGATGAAATCAATGATACATTTTTGCAGTCAGGAAGAGAAGCAGCTAACTGAAGCATTACTGCAACACTGGGCCTGTTGTCTCTTTTTATTTTTACTTCTGCCTCTAATTTCATTTATCTCTGTCTTGATTTTTTAAGTCCTCCCTCTTCTTGTCTTATTCCCAAACCTCAATGTTTTCGGTTTTAAATCCAGCTAACCACAGACGTTTGGCCTGTGGCTTTGTCTTGTTGAATAATCAAATATACAGAAAGGGAGCTGGCATCAGGGTCTGAGAAAATGAACTCGCCTGCACCACGGTCTTGTCATCATGGCGATGGGTGGGATTTTATTGTTTTGAAAGCAACCTAGATACACAGATTCTAAATAAGCGTGATTTCCCAATCTCTTTCCGCACCAGAATGTCAACTCTTGATTAGGTTTTACTTTGCAGTGCCTCCAGTATGTTGTCTCTTATTTTAGTCCTAAAATTACTCTCATTTATTTATTTTTAAAGTTTTTTATATTCCTCTGTAGCTCCTGATGTAGTAGTCCCTGATGCATTCAAATTTAAAAACTAAAATTTTGTGAAAAGGTTCATATGTATTAGCCTCAGTCTTCTCGATTTTTAAGCTTTTTTAAAAGATTTTCAACATGACCTGGTGTAGCTGTCTGCACTATCTTACATACAACATTTATAACTCACCTGTTAACATTCCATTAAGGCCCAAAGTTGCAAATATTTAAACTTAAGTGACAGGCTGTCTCCCAATAGTGTCCTAGGCTTGTCATTCAGATCCACCCCTCGATCCTTCGCAGCTCAAACCTCTTTTCCAGATATGGTCACTTCTGGCTCCACAAAACCAAGATGGCGACGACTGAAATCCCCAAGCCTCAAGCAAGTGTGCCAGGCGTTAATGCAAATTTAACATAGTGGCCATAAGTAGAATTACACTGTTCAAGTCAGTCCCATGATGCATACTGGCCCAGAAAGACTTTTCCCCATTAACATACATCAGGAAAGAGACCTCTGTAAATCAGTTAATATTTTTTTGTGAGTGTCAAAACCCCTGCGAAACATCTCTTATCATTATTTAGATTTAAAACATCCGGTTCAATAACATTTCGAAATTCTAAAAGAGTCGCAAGATTACATTTTTTAGACCGCCATTCAAGCTAGCGAGGTGCTAATCTGGAAGTCTGTTGCTCTGCCGGCAGAGGTTAGACTTCCCGAATATACATCCATGGAAATCCCGATCTCAAAGCTTCAGTCACAAACTAGTGGGTGACATCACAGCAGCTATGTCCATTATTTATACGGCCTATATTTCATACAGTTAAAATGCAGTATTACATTGAATCTCTGTGTCAGCACCATCGTCCATCGCCAAACTCAATCTTCCAAGCTAACACTTTTTTTACTCTCCATGCTGACAAGAATGCAAAAAAGACTTGCCATTTAAAACAATATGCTTACAAGTAAAATTTGTTGTACTTTTACCATTATGTGGTTTAATACACAGAAATATGGACCTTGGAAGAAAAGTAGTGTTTACCTCCCTGTTTGGGGTTGAAAGGCATTGTTTATGAAGAAAATTAAAGTTGGGAGGTCACAAATGGCATAAATGGCAAAAGACATAAACATACATGCAACCTTGGAGGGGAGTATCATGTTTCAGATGGTGAGCCATCAGGAACAAGAAGGAAAAAAACCAGAAGAAAAACAAAGATGTGTGGGGTAAATACCTCAGGGGGGTGAACAGGGTTCAGTGGGTAATCACAGTTCATCTGGACCCTCCTGAGTGTGTGTACTTGTGTCCGTGCATACGTGTCAGGGAGTGTTCTTGTGCATGTAAGTGTGTGTCAAGAGGAACATTAATGTAAGACTTGACCCCGGGAGGTTGAACTTTCACCTTGAGTTCACCCAGAGGTCATCCAGCTGTGGGCAAGAGTGATGGGAGCTATCTGGCAGGGTTGAAATGTCGGGTTTGCGCTTGTTAGTAAAGTTTTTGGTGAAATACTGCTGCAGGTTTGCTAAGTTCCCATGAGAAACAAGATGTATTTTTATTTTTATGGACAGCTCTGCTAACCTGTTGGTCATGAGACAGTTAAAACAGTTAAGTAGTGACATTTCTGTCACAGCAGGAAGAGCACAGGTGTAACTGATATTATTAATGATGACTCTATTCTTGGGAAGTCTCCCAGTGACCAAGCACGCATTATAACATGAGCTTGAAACTGTTACACCTGAATGGAATGCAGCCGTTACTCAGTCACACCTGTGCTTTTCCTGCTATGATGAGTCAAAAATATCAAAGAGGTCAGCTGCTATCGCTGTTCTTGAGTTTTCTGCGGTGTTTATGCCTGGGTGCATGCCAGTGGCTGAGCCCTTAAAGTGGCTAATCATTTTCTATCCCCTCTCAAGATAGAAGTACAGTAAATGACATCATGAGTTAATGTTTGTGGTGCAGAGCTGCAGGAAATACCGCTGTGTCCCAGCCTTCCACTGACAGCTTTCTGCTGCAGGGTCAGTGGTCTGACTGCTCTGCTTGAGTGACTCACTCACAGTCTGTCATAGCAGAGTGGTCATGGGCTGTTAGCTTACTGGCTAACAGAAACTAGGTTTTTTAGTGTTTGTCTCCTTTTTTCGTCATCATTCCATCTGAGCACTGAAACTTTGGAGAGCAAAGTTAATGTTGCCAGCATGAATCAGGCATATTTATTTCCTATATTAGTTGGTTGGTTGATATTGTTAATGTGTGATGTAACACAATTCCCAGTGATCATGAACTATTGATTTGCAGGTCAGAAGTTTGCTTTGTCTTGGTTCCAACTAGGCTGAATTTGGGTGAAAAGTAAAGTTGCCTTTTATATGCAGATAATATGAGTGGTCACTCAACAGTATTTAAATGACTGTTTTTCAGTGCAGGTCTTATATACACAAAGTCTGACATGCAGCCATCAATACTCAACACATTCTCATCCCAGCTCCTCAAATAAAACCACATGCTCAGTGCTGTTAACATCTACATTTGATGCACTACGTATCCTCCTTCTTCTGTTGTTGATGTTCCGGGACAGCATGTGAATTTACGCTTGTTAGATGCATTGTATGCATTCAAAACACACTTTTGTTTTCATAGGAAATGTACAGTTTCTGCTCGTTAAATGCATGAACTCACAGCGTCTGTGAAACACCTCGTATTTATGTTTCCATGTGCTACAAAGCAAAAAAAAAGATGTTTAGGTTTAGAAAAAAAAATTCATGGTTTAGCTCAACATTTTTACAGAAGGTGAATGACAGACTCACAGATGAAAGTCTGGGGTTTGTTGGACCCGTCCACCTCCACTCCCACCGTGTAAGGGGTTTTCACATATTAGGGGCTCCAAAACTACTTGATAGGGCTTTTCAAGTTTTATTTTCAATGAAGATTTCGGCTTCCAACAAGTATGAAAACAAAATAATCAAGATAAAACAATTATTGTGCAGCATTTGCCATGATGCCCTCGTTTTGTCTTGTATCATCTATCAAGTGCACCCCTGTCCTTTACAGCAGTGTGTACTTTATTGCTAGATTTGGTGACTTTTCAGACCTTCAAGTGACTTCATTTCTAAAAAAAAAAAACTCAGTTCCACTGCAGCCGCTGCAGGTGCAACTGTTGGGCTCTACCTCTCATTATGGTACAAGGCTACTAACATTTAATCTACGACAGCATCAATCCAGAGAGTCGATTCTCAAAAAGAGACAAATAGGCGATTCCTTTTCCCCACAGGGTTTAGGAAAGCTCCCATTGCAGATTAAGAGTGTGCCAAATTAGAGAATGCTGAATTCATCATCAAATTAATAGTTAGAAACCAGGATCTCCAGTATTTGGATCAAGTAGATCATCACAAACATTTTAGTGAACAGATCTTATTAATGTGTCTGACAAATCTCCACCATCCAACATTTTGGTAAATATATTTACATCTAAAATTGAACCTGAATTTAGCAGATGTTGATGACTTGATGTTAAAGGCCAAAGGTCATCCCTAAAGGACAATATAGTGTCACCAACCCAATGCGTATATAGATATATAGCTAATATGTCAAAAAGAAATTGTATTTAAGTACATTACAAAGCAATAATACTACATACAGTAAGTTACAGTAAGTAACTTAAGATAAACAAATACAGTTCATTTTAAGGAATGGATTATTTTCTTCTGTATCTCTTTGGATCCATAGCAGCCATAGATTGCGAGAGAGGTGAGGGAATGTAATCTGATCCTCAGTCCAAGTTGCTCTGGAATTCCTCTCTGTCTAAGTCTGTTCTGAGCCGTACTAAAAGAACTGAGACGTCCTCCAGGATGCGTTCATTTTCAAGGTCACATGAGGACAGATGACACCGCAAATGTGAAATAAGAGATGTGCGATCCACCTCATATCTCATTCACTTGTCTCCTTCGTGTGCCTGTTTCCTGTCAGTGTCTAGCTCACTACAGGCACACAACGAGCCATCTACATCTATTAGACCTTATTCAGCTGATGTGTTGTGGAGCCTGTCTGTGCTCTGTAAGGAATGTATCAGTGCCACCAAAGGTCACACAACTATGTAGGACAAGGAAACAAACTACTGTAAACACATTTGTTATCAGGATGTGACAGTTTTTTCATCCATAAACAGCTGTCAACTTTGATATGTCCTGCTTAAATCGTGAGCCCATCAACACTCACCTTTTAGACTACAGGGTATTTTTGGTCAGTTGAATTTTGCATTTATATAAATTTTTTAATTAAAGATTAAAAAAAAGTTCACTGACACCAAAAAGAAAATAACTAAAGAACAAGAGGATCTAAAAAAACAGATGATTTTAAGTGTAAGGTAACTAACTAAGCACAGAAAAAATCTTATTAGAGACATGGGTGGAAACATAAGGATTTGGCAGAACAGAGGCAGTTCTCTGGGAATGAAATTGAACACTACATGACATGATTTCTGGCAAATCAAATGTTGTCTTTTAGACTATTATTTAGTCACTTTAGGATTTTGCAAAGTTGCAAACACAACAGTTAACACACATCCAGACAGTCCCTGTAAATCCTCTGGAACCTCTACAGGGAATTTGACTTTTTAAAACATGAAATTATATTTCATTGTAGAGCTACATGCAGCGTATTGAAGACGTCGACTACCAAAATTATATATTTAAAATTTTGAAAGAAAACTTCCAAGAATTTGTCCCTTTGCTAGCAGGACAAGAATATTGGCCTTAATTTTATGAAAAAAAACCCCAAACAAAACAAAACAAAAAAAAATCAAAGGAGACCAATTTTCATGCCCAGAGTGGAAAACAGCAAATTTTGCACATTTGGTTTTGGAGAGGATATTATAAACTACATCCTCTTTGCTGTTTAGATACATTCCTTTAATTAGTGTCCCCTGCACATACCTTTTAAGATGTGGAGAAAAGCCAAAGCTTTTTTGGAGGTGAAATACATGCTTGCTAATGGCAATGTTTCCCAACTAACACTTTGATTTAAATGCTTCTGATAAATACTAAGTGTTTTTCTTAATGTCAATAGTGTCACTCTTTTGGCTCCACAGATGAACACTAACTGCAAAGTTTTCTTCAAAGTATTCTGCATAAAACACAGGAAAGCGAGGAAGAACGCCCAGTCGTTGCTAACCACAAGAGTTTGCACAGAGGCCAAATCTGGATAAATCACTGTGGAGAAGAATTATAGGTGCGATTAGAACATGTTTTTGGCCAAAAGTAGCTTGCGTCTCGAACGTTTAGTTTTATTTCAGGCCAGATTCGTCATAAAACCTCTGACTTCTCCTGGACTGCCACTCGACTACGCACTTACCCTTTATCCTTTGAGATTTATCACCTCCCACCTTTTTAAGTACTGATGTGAACATTTATGTATGAGTGTGTGGTCCAATAACCTTATTTTTCTAAACACTTCTCAAAATTTTCTGCTTTTTTGCAACAAATACTCAACCCAGTTATAATTGACTGTTTTACTTCACACAACAGATCTCAGTGTTACATTTATTCTTATGCCAGCATCGGACTTCCCCCTGACCCACACATTTACCTCCTTACCTCAAAATGCTTATCAGCCTCTAAACTCTTAGACTGTGATGTCATCACTGAGCATCCACACAGGAAACAGTTACTTATGAGGGTTCATTGTAACAGAAACAATAAAAAAAAGCTCCGCACGGTAAAAACGCCCGGCAAATAATCACAGACATCTTATTTTAAGATGTAGGACAGATGACATCATTTAACCCGGTCAGTCAACCCTCACACTTTGGTTGTAGTTCCTGGTGATGAGGATGAGCTACAGGAGAGTGCAGGGGACATATGAGTCACTGTGCTTTGATGGAAAGATGTAGGGAACTGATAAATGTGTCAACAGTGGATTTGGTTTGTTCTCTAGGTGATATCATAATGATGATAAAAATAAAACTACATCATTTGGCACTTTTTTTCTAAAGTGACACACACTCCTAATAGCTTGTGTTTCTGACACTGCAGTCATTAAAGTAACATGTTGGCATTGTACATACAAACCATATTTGTTAAATTTCTGCCATATCAACATTTCCAAAGTGACTCGTTCTGATTACATGTGGATGAGCTCAGATTGCCATCAACAAGAGGAGGAGATGGTGGATGGCTTGACACCTAGGTGAGAGGATGGTAGAATTAAATTCCCCCCTTGCAGTTTGCAGTGCATACATGACTGACTTTTCTCACCATCTACTGTATGTTGTAGCTGAAAAAAAAACAAGGCTAACTGTCTACAGCCAGGCTTTCAGCTGTGCCAACACCAGCATGCTAACAGGCTCACAATTTAAGTTTAGCATGCAACATACTAAAGTAAAATTGTCAACATAGTAAACATTTGGAAATTAGCTTGAAATGTAGATTACAGCCGGGTTTGATGGGAATTATATCAGTTTTGCAGGTTTTAGGTCATAAACCCAAATATTGTGCAAATTGATATTTGCAGAAAATATCATGACATCCAATCCAATAGTCTGGATAAAAGTGATTCTTCAAACGTTAGTGGCTTTAGGGGGATAAACAGTGCTAACCAGGGTTCAAAATACTTTTTTTTCTAGTGTTTCCCTTAACCTGCTGTTTTCTGTCTTGCTGACAACAAAATGCTGTTATTGCTTTTAGACAGTAAAAAGTTCAGATGAGGATGCCAAGAACTTAACACGCTTGTTTTTTTGTGTCACATTCCTAAACAAAACATACTACCTTTGTTCGGTGTGTGCCACCTTTCTCCCGCTGTAACTGAACTGTGAGGAGTGTGTTGGCTGCTGTGCCAAGGCTGTGTTTTCCAATGTATCGTAAACTGTCCTCAGTGCATGACAGTGGCCGCAGGGTGCCCTGTAAAGAGACCCGGGGACGTCAATTGTGTGCCAAAGCATTATGGTATGTGGCATAGGGTATGTGAGGCTAATAACCACATATTGGCCTTTGTACGAGATTCCTGAAGGCCGACTGTGTGTTGTGTGTGGCAGTGAACATGCACTAGTTTGCTCCTAGTTTGTACTTGGCGTTCTCATGTCCATTGTTCTGTGGTTGGCACTGACCTGGTTGTTTTTGTGTGCAGCATCTCTCATTATAAGAGAAGAGAGGCTCAGCACTACTGGGTGTTTTCTCTTTTTTTTTTTTTTTAGTAAGCAGTGGCTTGGCACTTTATAACTCTGTGTGTGTTAATGGAGAGATGAAAGCAACCAAGCAACTAATCTTGGAGGGATGCGATCAGACACAAACATGCACATATACCCCCAGAGAGGAAGATTCCTAAAATACCAGGCTGCTTCCAGTGAAGAGCGATAACAAGCAGCGGTGGTAGTCGGCACACAAATGCAAAAGCATGCACACGCAGGTGGGCAAGTCAGGTCATCTGGGATGAGTTAATACTCTCCAGGATCATTTTCTCCACTGCTGCTGTTTAACTCTTTGCCAGCTGGCCTCAAACCAGCGTCAAAGGAGACAATCGGCCTCCCTGGCGAGACAGACAGGAAGGAATCATTGACACCTGATTCATGAGAGGGAGTATCTGATCAAATATGACGGTTCGAGATAATAGCTCATGTAAGGATTTAATCAGAGAAAGAGCGGGTTTATGCGGGGAATTCAGGCAGCTACCCTCCACTGGTGTAAGCTGAGATAAAGATGTAAAACCATACAGAACCATGTTTATGTTGGAACAATGCAGCAGTATTGACATAAACTGAGGAAAATAATGTAATGATAAACTCAGCTCATGCAAAGCAGGTAAAATAACAGCTTGTTTGCAATCAGTGGACATCTAGAATGCCTTCATGCAGTGGAAATATACATTTTAATGTATGGAACTTCATGGATGCTTCAATTCTGAGCAACTTACAATAGATCATTTTCTACGCTTTTAGCTATCCTAGACTCAATATTCTGTAATTTGTGCTCATGCTTGCTGCAGCACATTTGTTAGATATGCTGAAAGTGCATTAGCAGTGCCTGGCCATTGATCCATCTCTCTTCAGCTGTCTGGACAAACCTGAGACGGCATGGTGCCCATCCGTCTGTCTTTCTTTCTGTCCCTCCTTTTGGGAGACAAGAAATTAAAGGTCTTAAGAAATTTGTTTAAATAAAGCATGTTTTAACTGTTCTTTTTTCTTTTTTGTTCTGTTATCTGTTATGGGCCATGTTTAACATTGTCTGTAGATGAAGACACATTAATGCAACGATTCTAATGTTTGGAAAGATAAATATCTGTCCAGTCACATGTTAAATGTTTTGCCACATCAGAGCTTATTCGGCAAAGGTGTTTTCATATCCCATTTATCTCTTAGACCCTTTTTTGACAAAGGTGAAAACCACCTCAAGGGAGCTTAACAAGTTTTTTGCACAATCGATGGAGTATTAGTGAATTTTTGCTATTTTCATACAGCTTTTCGGATGCGATAATTCAAAATATGCATAAAAAATACATTTGTGGAAACAGCTATTGGCTTTGGATGTATTCAGTGAGTACAGCTGCTCATCTAGACGTCTTTACTTGCTTTTACCATCAAATAAAAGATTGCCTTTATGTTACATTGCATTGTGATTTCCAGCACTGGCTACTGTATTCTATAGCTGATTTATTGGCTGGTGTGAAGGGCCATTTTCCAATCTTTACCACTGAGAACTTTCATGGTTTGTAATCATCCAAATCTCCTATGTATAAATCTGTCCCCAGGCTTTGTCTGAGCCAAACTTTTTTTTCTTTATTTCTGGCTGGATGATGTACTGGATACTGTCAGTACAGATAACACTCACAGGCATACAGGACAGCATGTTATTCCTAATTAAAAAGAAAAAAAGCACTAAGGGAAAAATCCTTGTTTTTACAATTAACATGCCAAACCTACTGTAGATAATTGTGAAAATCTTTTTTTTTTTTTTTTTAGCATTTTGTTCCCATAAACCACATCATCCAATAGGTATTTTTTGCAGCAGACATTATGACTCGTCATCTTAGGAGAAGCACAGGTGTTACTAATAACATTACCCATGACTCCGTTCTGTCAAGTGTCCCAGTTGCCGTGGTCGTGTGACAGTGAGCCAACATGCATGAAACTAAAGCAGCTAAATGAAATTCAGCCACCAATAATCATTATCCTCATGTGTCATGTCAAAATTTCTTCCGTGAGATGTCTGTCCATAAGCGTCTACAGTGTTTGTTTCACCTGCTCCAAAATGATCTGCTGAATCATGCTGGATTGGCAAAAAAACAGGCTCTGTGATTGAGTCATATAGCATGGCCTTTCATTGTTTCCAATGTTTTCCTCTGATGGTTTGGGCTCTTTTTTTAGTTAGTCTATTGGTTTGTCGTTTGGTCTCCCTGTCCAAATCTTGGCCTTTGGTATGGATAGTCATGGTTTTGACATGCTAAAACCCTTTTTTTTTAACCAATGGCATTCATACCACAGAGTGAACCCTTTTTAATGTTGCACATTCACTTTAAGCAAGGCTAAAATTTAATAAACTGATTTCATGGCCTTAAGGTAATAAAGCCTTATTTTTTCACCACATGACCTTTTTTGTGGTGCCACCTTCAATATAAACTTTAAGGGTGTAATATATATTGCAGCCTCTAGGGGCCACATTAAGCCTTTAATTTGACTAAGAGGCCACATTACGTTGAGTCATGGTCTACCTGTGACATTTGGATATTTGAGTTGTCTGGAAGGGAACAGACATTGCAAAATGAAGTTAGTGTTTCCTGTTGAGAGACATTTAAGCTGCCATTGACAGTTGTCAAATGTAACAGGCCACCTGGAAGGAAATAGGAACAACAAAGGTACAGCCCAAAATGATGACACCATTTCGTACATTATGACATATGATTGACAAATATGTTTGTCAAAGTTTGATGGCTTTTATACTCAGTTCAGTTCTGCCAACACCAAATGTGAAATTCACACTGTCAAGACATGAAAACAAAATGTCATTGACCTAGGCCTTCAAAATATATTCATACCGATATACATGGTATAACATCTGCAAATATTCTTGAATGTGTAGAAAAGACATGGCTAACCAAAGTACATATACTACATGGAGATACTTATCTCTGCAATGATGCATGCAATTATGCTGCAATGAGCTCATCTTGAAATGGGATATTAAAAGATTTGGAATTATTGGGTGATAGTCAAATTTTCTGGCACAATTCGGAAGTTACCCTTTCACATTTTGTGAGAATATTATTGATTCATGTTGTGTTTCCTACTTTCTACACAGTCCCTGGTTTCCCTTGAGTTCTGTGTGTTTTGAAGTTTATCTCACAGACACTTGTTCAGGACGTGAACATTTAATTGCAAAGCTTAATGTTAATGTCATTGCCATGTAGCAGTGTGACTTGTTTTGATGGTGCATTCATAGACATCCCTAACCTTTGGTCATCGATGGTTACACACCAAAAGACCATGTTATCAGTAAATCAAGTCCAGAAGACAAACAATCTTGTATACAGGATAATAAACACAGGACGCCATTTTTAAACTTCTACAATTGAAAGGAGCATTTTCCACCCTGATGACGTCGTTGGGAGCAAGGGTCTGCACAGTAGCAATTTCTACAATATCAACTTTTGGACCCATATGCTTTTCCCATGAATTGCAAGCAGCACCTCTGGCTGCGAGCACATCACTTACATACACAGATGTCAGTCATGTTGTAAAATCCCTTTTTGGTAGCATAAAATAACTGATTAAAATCAAACTTATAAGAAAAACGAACACTTGACCATACGTGATAAGAAATACCTAAATGACAAAAGCATCTTTGGGTACTGTTTATTTGCCGTGTACTATGAGTTTTAAGTTTGGCCCATGTCCCATTCACCAACACAGCGGGGGCAGGGTTTATGCTGCCAGGTTATAGTTGGCGATTGAGATGTTTTTGCTTCATTTTGGGGGAGCTGTCACATCATCCATCTGACATTGAGTCCATGGTTGAAAACAACTTGCTTCAGATGCATTTCATTCAAATAGGAGATTCCATTGGCCTGTCAGAACCACAGAGGAGAACCAGAGCCATGCAAATAAGACAGAAGCACTTCTACCGTGAAGCAGCTGACACGTAATTTGTTGAGAACTGATTGTTGTGGTGGAAAAGATGAGACATTAGAGTCAGTCGGGCTGGTATGATGCTTTGAGTGTAACTTAATTAGCTGTTTGTCTATGTTGATGGCCGACTGTTTTTTTTTTAGTTAACAAGCATGGCGTATGATAGAAGGGAGAGAGTGAGCTATGCGTGTCTAATGACCGTAGCACTTATAGCCAACCAGCTGGCACAAACCTGTATGCTGTAATATCTGCAGCCAGTAACCCACTGGCACTACCAAGCAACTGTCGTCATTCTCTTTATGAAGCATGGACGCCATCGCATTGCAGCAGACAAACACAGCGAGCGTGTCGAGCTGTCAGTCACATTAACAAGCCAGTAAAATCCCACCCTGGCTGTTGCAGGGGCGGGACCCTGGATAGGGGGTTGTTGCCCTGTTAAAGTTAATGAGAGCTCATATCTTTTACTGGCAAATTTTCACCTGCATGGCATGGGGCTCCGAACACCGGAGTGTGTCTCTGTTCCAAACACCGCTGCTACTGCATTTTGTTAATGAACGGATGACGCAAGTGTGTTGTGTATGGTGTATGTAGGTGTGAACAGGCGGTTGTTTTCATAATTCCTCGGTCCCCATGGTGTCACTACTTCTGTGCAATGATGCAAGCTGCCTCTTTTATATCTGAGGTGGGAAAAAAACACATTTTACTCAGTGTTGAGATGAAAAACAGTATAAAGCACAAATGATTAACACATGTCAGAATGCTACAGTATGTCTCATTTCAGCTTTACACTGCTCATGTTGACTGATTTATGTGCAAAGCTTATGCTGCTAAAGTGTTTAACTCGTGATTTGAAAGATAATAAACACCAGGCAACCTTTTATATGTATATTGGTGAACGGTACTATGGTAAAGTTTGAACATTTTTCATTACTAGTGCCAATAAATTAATCAGTATAATAACTGTATCATTTTATTTTGGCATTATTGCGGTTGTCTGCAGATTAAATAAACACAATTTAGGATCCAACCAGACATCCCTACATTCACTACATGACATTTGTTTTTGGGTTATCCATTCCTATGTATATAGATCCCATTCTTGGGAACGTGATATCTCAAGAACACCTTGAGGAAATATCTTCAAATTTGGCACAAACATCCACTTGGACTCAACAATAAACTGATTAGATTTTGGTTGCTAAAGGTCAATGTCACTGTAACCTAGTCTGTCATTATTCAATGTCTTTACTTCAACATCAAATGAAATCGGTTTCATTTCTGTAATTTCTCATCGAGAATATCACTTTGATGGATCTACATAAAGGTACAGTACCCTAGCCATTCTAAAAAAACTGCCCTGCATCAAAAGATTTTGATGTTGCATTTCCAATATTGGTATTGAATAAATAATGAGGAGAGCCACCACAAACTGTAAATAGTGTATGAGAGCAATGCTGCAGTAGTCTAGTAGTTTGATGGTGACCCATTCCTATGTCAATGGGTTCCCAGTTCCCACCCTCATGCTTGTGTTGAATATCTTTGTGAATTTGTCAGACAAAGTAGAACAAAGGTGAATCTGTCATGCAAGTTCCTCAGAGTCTGTCAAGAGATTTCACGGGAGAAAATACAGGCTTAAATTTGTGTGTTGAGTGGGCTTCAATTGAAGTGAATGGGAAGCGTCATTTCAACATAACCTCATTTATCTTTCAGTCTGCAGAATTTGTGCTGTTTGAGTGCACTCTACATCACCTGTGCATTAGTCTGATCCCTTGCTCTGTTATTATCTTTGGAAAAGTATTTAAATGGTCATCAAAAATTGATTTTCCATCCTACATCAGATTACGTGCTTCAGAGCAGCTTAGCTCAGGCTTCTGCGCCTTTTATGTACTCGTGGGGACCGGAGTTGATACCATATCATTTTGCTGTTGAATGTGGGACAAGATAAATAGTTGTCATCTTTACTGGATAGATGGTGAAATCTGTGGTCTGAATTTCCTTGGCTGACTATGACGGTTACCCTGACAACCAGGAAATGTTTTCAATAAAGACAACATTGTGGTTTTTCATCTCTTACTTTGTTGCCACAGTGTGTGCGTATGTGTGTCCATGCATGTGCACCGTTGTGTGTGTGCCTGCCCGTGTTTGGATGTGTACGTGCCATCCATTCCCAGGTATTCGGGGCGCCACACTGACCAAACAAACCTGTTGAGGGAGACGTGTGACAGAACGTCCACATGGAAACCTGACCCTCTGTTTGTAGGAGAAGCCAAACAGGCTGTGTTCACCATCCACTCTGCTGTTATCTGAGAGAATCTGATCTTAGCGTGTGGTGGAGGGGGGAATGCGGCTCAGCCTGACTGAGGTATCCCAACCACACACAATGAGGCCTCGACGCCCGACACAGAAGAGGAACACTGCCAGCTATGGTTTATTATTTTCTTTATTCTGTCATCTTTGTGAAATGACGGGTGACATAAAGGATTGAGGACAGCAATGTGGAAATGAGATTCACTGCTTGAGAAGTGGCGGAAATTGGGGGGAAACTACATTTGGACTGACAAAGGATTACAAGCTCGCCAAGATCAGTCAAAACTTTCACTGAGTGCAGTCATTTGTATGTAGAGAAGTGTGCTGCTTCCATTTGAAGTTCTCTTTGTTGAAAGGTTCTTTCATGACAATTAGCACATTTCTCATGACGATATATATTGTTATAAAGGGATCTTTGCTTTAGATTGGAGAAAAAAATCCTAATGCTGATTTCTTTCGCTCGATGATGTCACTATAAAGGCCTTTAATGACGTCTAAGCATATGACAATGAGAGCATTACTTTTTATGCCTCTGTGCTAGAGATAGCCATTGCCAAAGGCCTTATGTTTACGGGTTGTCCTTCCTTCCCATTGTCTTCAACACAATAGCTCAAGAACACTTGAGGAAATTCCTTGACATTTGGTACAAACATCCATTTGGACTGAATGTTGAATTGATTTGATTTTGGTGGTCAAAAGTCAAGGTCACCTTGTGTGCATCTTATTCTTGTGAATGCGATATATAGAGCACCTTGAGGGAATTTCTCTTAATTTGGCACAAACATTCACTTGGATATAAGGATGAACTTTTTAGATTTTGGTGGTCAAAAGTCAAGGTCATATTCATAACATTACTTGTAGATATTTATCTCAACCCTGCCTGACCCGTCAGGTCCCATGTGGCTCGAGTTGAGTATACATACTCTAGAATAGACTAAATCTTCTGATCAGAGTCAAAGTGAAGACATTTTTACTAACAGAAGTTACATTTCCATCCATCCTTTGGTTAAAAAAAGGAATCAATCACCTGTTAGTAGGCATTTTATGGGCATTCAATTTACCAAGTTTAAAAGGGGAGGTTGCCAAGAACTTCAACCACAGCACAGCATGCTTGGAGGATCAGGACGGCACACTGCAGACTCAGGTAGCAATGGTTTACAGAAGGAGCAGAATGCCTGTTTGTTTAAGGCTGTTGGTTATGGAGCATGACCAGAGAGACTCTTAACCACATTCCTTTCTCTTTTCCCCTCTCTCACTTTGCCTGTGTCTTTGTGGCAAGTGGCTGTGCTCAACTCTAAACATACCTGTTTACGGTTGGTGACTGTTCCTATCGGTTGTAGGCTGTAACCGATATCTGAAACTGTAACTGAGATGTTGAAGTTACCAAAGAGAAACAAAAGATTGCATTTGTTTTTCCTCTTGGTTTCAAACAGACAAATCACAGTGAAGTCTACCAGCACAAACCACAAGACAGAACCAAAGCTTAAAGTACCACAAAATACTGTTCCGCTACGACACTGTGGCTCAAGTCAATACCAAATCTTTCTGTTATGTCTCCTTGTCCGTCATGTTAATGCAGTAAGTCGTCATGGTACATTAAATATAAAAACAAACTCAAATTAATGATGTAAGGTTTACATGTTGGCATGGTGATAGTTACAGAGTTAGGTTTCCTTAGAGTCTGATACAAATGGGCTATATGTTCACACATATAGCATCATCTCTCATTCCACAAACTGACTTATGAGGACTTGTGACTTATTTCACTCCATTTGAAAAATATATATTGTACTTTTGACTTTACTGCATTTTTGTGATGGTTCCCATTACGCTTTACATAGCGGCTTTGTAGCCAGTGGATTGATTTCCTTTTCTAAAATGTGATAGGCCACATGCTGTGTTTGTCACAGTAGAAAAACCAGTCACAGTAAACTACTCCCCCTATGTCTGTCACTCAAGTTCAGGGTGCTTGCTGCATTTTTGAACAATTTATTTTTGAACAATGCAGTGATAATGATACATAAAGATGAGGGTTCCTCTCCACCAGAACACCCAACAGTCAGTGTCTAAGGTTTTTGACAGGATTAAGATTCCTTTTAAATGTTTGCATTGCTTAACTTAATTACTGCCCACAAAAAATGCTCTTAAACCTGAAAGAGCATGTTGAGGTAGTAACCTTTTGTTAATTCCAGATAAACATTTTAGACAAAGTTGTCTGTCCTGGTAGTAGTTGCACTTTTTGTGCTACGATTGGTTGGATTCACCCCCCAAGTTGGGACCGGATGCTACATAAATCTAGCAGGTTATGACAGAGTCATTACATTTTGTAAATACATTAAAAAGAAAGTGAACTTTTGTGAGAATTTTTAAAGCAAGTACTCCAGTTATTTAAATTTGACTGACCAGCTGTATTCAAGAAATGTTTGATCAGGAGTATCAATACTTAGTATGGAGTTGGTTATTCTGTCCACCACTGCATGTATGTTTGTACTTTAATTCAAACATATTGTAATAGCCTTTAACTTAGTAAGTAAAACCATGTGTCCATTTTTATCATTCTGTTCTCCCTCTCTAAATTCCGACATTTTTTTTGAGTTATTTTTATTCCAGTCAGAGCTGTACAGATCAATGGATAAGAGGAGAAGCAGACTGCAGAGTGAGTAGATGCAAACTTTTAGATCCGGCACGATGAACAATTAAGTTTTACTTTAACATCCCTTAGAGTTTTACTGTGCTGTCTGTGACAATACTACGCCCGGCACTCCAAAAGTGTGTTGCTAGAAAATCTATTTGTGGCTGGAAATATTTTGATTGTGGCAACCCACCACAAATAAATGAATTGTGGGAAACCCTGGTTACATTTGGCGTCACAAACACACCAGAAAACAGGTTAGTAAACAGAAATTATTTTAAAGAAGAAGAAGAAAAGAAAAAAAACTAGAAAGAAAGTAAAAAAATAAACAAAACAAGAAAACAACATGGAAAAAACACGGAAATGCTTTAAAAATTGTAATAATTTTGTAACATAATATGTAATTATGATAATCATAAATCTTGTTTACTCCTTTTTTTCTTCCCTTTTATTTTTTCCTAGACATTCTTCCCTAGCTTTTAAAAAATCAAGTAATATTTCTTAATAATTTGCTAATTGCCTTTTTTCCCCAGGGATCAAAGGTGTTAATTACTTGTGAAAAGCGTTTGAAAGCAGCACAAGAAAAGTGACATTGCTCCAGGTTTCAAAGAGTTAAGGGATCACCAAAGATCTTACAATTTATTCCAGTAGAGAAAATAAATGTTTGTACCAAATTTTAGTCCAATATCAGTCCAATAGTTGTTAGGACATTTCACTCTGAACCACAAATGTAAATGGTTGGGAAAATAGTCACAGATTGGCAACGTCAGTAGTACCTAATCCTCTGTACCAAATTTCATTGCAATCCATCCAGTGCTTGTTGAGATATTTCAGTTTGGACCAAAGCTGTTGATAGACTAACCAAAGTGCCATCTATGATTCACACCAGTGTGGCTAAAAAAGCTGGGGTAAAGGTGACTCTATTTCCTCTTCTTTTTCATACGTGACTTTCTCCCAGTGGTAAAAAGCCATCATGTCGTGTATTGCCACTGTTTTGCAAAGCTGCTCCGCTGTTGCTACAGCTGATCCCTTGTTACTGAACCCACGTAATACCATGTAATATTATGTCTTTGTACGCTCGCTGCAGCTCAGCGGTCGCATTTGATTCACTTGTTTTCCACACTGCATGGTGCCAGCACTATGGTTAGCAGCAGAACGCTCTCGAGGGGCATGACTCTCTTTGGTTTTGGACCCGAGCAGCCTTACTTCCATTTAATGAGGCCCGTCTTTAAAAATGAGAGACAGAGAAAGAGAGTGAGAGAAACTTATCCCCAGCTCTGTTCTGTCTGAACAGCTGCATCTGTGAATTTCGCCTCTGATGGCGCTGCGGTTTTGGGAGTCGTGCCCTTTAGACACTCTACCTCTGCTCCGATGTTTGATGGCAGCTCATCTGAGACAGAGTGAGAGAAAGAGTGAGATACACACTACTGGCAAAAAGCTACATGCACTCTTACATAATGATTGATAGCACATAGTTAAAAACACAAAATGGCACTTATTAGGTAACTTACTGAAAGTCCTCAGTTGCAAACACTTACGCAGACCAAATTATCAATAATTAGGAAGCGGGGCACGATGAACTTTATGCAATGACTATCCCCAGAAAGGACGTTTTGAAATATAACTACACGAGCACTAAATGGCACCCGGCCTCGCCACAGTAACCAAAACACCACGCAACATTTAGCCTCCAGCTCTGCCAGAAAGTCTCAGCGCAGGACTGATACCCAAGACCAGACACATGCAGGAGAGCAGCATGGAGAAATAATCATCGGAGGAAAAAGAAGAAGGAATTGGAGGAGATGAGAGAAGTAATAAAACTGAAGCATGGTGTCGCAGCCAGGGCTTGTGGTTAGGCTGAGGTAGAGGCATTGAAAACAAATTTAGGGAGCACTTTTTTGTGAGCGTGGAGCTCGACGTTGTATCTGATCCGGATGATAACACGGGGGTTTAATGAGCCTTTGGGGTTCATAGCACCTGACCTTTCCCCATGTTTTATTGGTCTTCGCGGTTCAACTGATGAAATGGTACTTATGGCACGTTGTGGTTCTCTGTGGTACACTTTGAGGGTTACTTGTGGTACTTTTTCCCTCCTTGTTTTTCATCCCAAGGCATCTTTTTTTTCACCATTTTAAAGGGTTGTATTCACTTTTGTATCTACTGTATAACCTTTGTAGTAAAAGTCAATCATTGTAGCTCCTGCTCACAGCTGATAGACAAAGGGAGGAGGTGCAGACAAAAAATAACTGGAGGGCAACAGATAAATGAGAGAAAAGGGCTCACTCAGGAAAGAGGAGTGTAGGAAGGGAGGGAGGTACAAATAGAGTCAAGGCCAGACAGACAGAGGGAGGAGAGGAAGCACTTCTAGCTGTTGGTCCAGAGCAGGGAGTTATTTGACCTTGGCATGGCATCTTAGGCAGGAGCAGGACCTTCCTTACCTTTCAGCTTTTCATTGCCACTCTTTCTTTCTCATTCTGTTGCTTCTGTATAAACGTCCAGTCACATCAGCATTTAACATTTTCAGGGAAATTAATTCATTTCATTTCATTCATTTTCACTGCCGCAGAAGAGGATGAAGAAGATGATCCGGCCCGTGTTATATATATGTGTGTTACCTTGTCGAATATTGGCTCCCCTCTGTTAATGTATAGCGCCCCCCTTGGTGGTCATGGTTAGGGCTAAGGGTTTGGGTCAGGTTTAGGTGGAGAGGAAACACATATCGACGGGGAAAAAGACCTCGACACAGTACTAGAGTCAGTGGATACAGCGTGGACGTTACAGTCTCATTGAATTAGTGTGTAAAAAATCACAGAGATGGCAGAAGCTCTGGGAAAACAACCGTTATCCCCATCACAAGCAGCAAAAGTAGAGTAAATATTGGTGTGGCTTTCCAATGCTGGATACCGTTCTTGGAGAGTATAAGGATGCAGTTTGATGCTGAACTCATAACGTGTCTTTTAGACTGGTAATATCTAATGTCGGCTATTTCCTGAAACATATCTTAGGTGTAACTAACGACAACACAAACTGTAGGCTTAGAGTTTGCTATAAACTTTTCAAATGGCGTGATGTGACTGTTTTCTTGTTACCGTGGCCTTACTAAAACTGAGCTAAGTAAGCTATAAAGTAAACTATACACAAACACCACATAAAGATCATAAGATAGCAGCCTTATTTTGACCGGCTGTATTTTTGCTTTGCTGTCAGTTATGAGTTTGAATTTGTGACTGGTGACTGTAAATTGTGGTTGTATGGGCACAGTAGTAGACAGAAAGGGTGAATTACTGCCCTCTATTCTGTTGGACTGGGTGGCTGGAAAATACAAATAGTTCCTTTAATTATTGCAACTAACTTTTTTCCTGATAATATCTAGTATCTAGTACCCAACACCTGCACAGCATAGTATTTGGTAGTGTGCCTGTACTGCATAGCTTTCAGAGACACTCCTGGGCTGTAAAATCAAAAGTGTTTCTCTGTTGGGCTGTGAGAATGTAGGAGGGTTTCTATTATAGCAGGACCAATTTCTTCTTACATGGAACATTTTGTGTTAAAATACTTTTTCTTCTGGTATTACCAAAACATGGAAAATATAGATATTTCTCACCATTAAACATATATGCCATTCTATATTTGTGAATGATCACTCCTACGTCATTAACACCGGAAACTTTATGCAATTCACTTGGAGGTTGGCAGGATGACGGCTGAGCAGCGAGCCCCGTGGGGAGCCCTGGGTTAACCACTAACAACCAGAGGCTTTCCAACGCAGACCATGCTGCGCTTTAAACAGCCACTTCGCCAGCACAGTGATGGACGTATGGTGCCAGCCGGGAGGGCCGTGCTAGCTGGGCAGCCACCAGTATTCATTGTTCACACATATGAAAGGCAAAAGGGAACGGACAGCTCCAAGAAAATACATTATGGAGTGGTATTAAAGAAAACACAGTTGGAAAATACCCAAGGACAAGTGAAAAAAATTCCTTTTTTCCATCCACTTTCTGTCTCTGTCAGCCTCCTTTTCCTTTATCTCTCCATCCAACAAAGCTGGGAACACAGTGGAGTGGCAGAAAAGGGGAGAGAAAGTGAAGCCATGTCTCAGTAAGAGCGGCGCTCAAGTTCATAATCAGCCGAATCAACTTTATGCTTACTGACGGGCTGTTCCACTGAAAGCTGTGTTCCCTGCCAGGGGTGTGTGGGTGAGATTGAGCCAGGACGACAATAAAAACCATTGTTGCGTTTGTTTAGACAGCCCGTCCAAGTTCAACCCTCCCCTTTTTTTTCCCCAGGTTTGCCGGCCCAATAATGGCACCTAATTTGTACGGAAGTCGGGAGAAATCAGCAAAACCTAAAAGACGAGCGCTTTCTTGAGGCACCTTATTTCCTCATGCTTGCATCCTGTTGTCGTGTGTCAGAGTTCTTTCTGTCCTTGGACTCTGGGACGTGTGGTGATTTAAATGTTGCTGAAACAGAGTGCCATTTAGAGCTGTTGTCTGCCAGGGAAGTGTCTGCTCTAACGGGGCTGTCTATGCCGTAAACATAGAAGGGAGAGGGATGCAATTAGAAGAGGTGAGAAAGAACCGGAGTTGGGAGAAGATTACATCCAATCATGGAGACAACCATGGACTACACCTTATCCAGTCCTTCACCAACATCCTTCCCACTCTCTTTGTCTTACCAGCTCACTGGATCCCATTTTCCCTCATTCTGTCATCCATCCATATGCCTGTGCCAGCTGTAAGGAACTGACAGGGCAGCGAGCTGAGTGGGATTTTCCCAGTAACATTAGCCTCTCAGAGGACAAGGTGAGATTGGCGGGCAGAATGACTATCTGTCTAGCTGTCCGTCTGGGTCAGTCTCGCTGTCAGTCCTGCGCCACTTGGCTTTAAACCCCCATGTAGCTCCACTACGAATTCATATTCATCATCGAGATATATGAGATGCCTCTCCACAGCGGACTGAGAGAAGAAGATGAATAGGATGAGGATAAAAATGACTCTGAAACTTTCCGTTTGTTTTCCACTCCGTCTCTCACTTATTCCTCTTTCCCACCCTATGAACAATGGCATTGAGTCACCGTCGGCCGTGACCCATCTCTGCCAGTCCAAGTGCTTGAGTCCTCAGGATCAACAAGGTGTGGGAAAAACGACCCTTGAGACGATATTTAGTCAAATCACAGATCACTGAATTTTCATTCAGTTATCCATCTTTATGACAGGTTTAAAGTCATTTTTGTGTTGCTTTGGATCTGTTTCTCTGAGAGATGCCAAACAGGAACACAAAAGCAAAGGCCAAAGTGCCATTCCCCAAAACCATTGATATCCAATTAAGATCAGCAATCATGAGTTCAATATGGTGCCAGTGTTACCAGTATTGGGATGCTCTCTCTCTGGGCACAGAAAAAAGAAAAGGGAGACCTCTTCCACAAACAGGGCCGATGAGAGTGTGTATCATTGCCATACTAACAAACCACAGAGGCCCACTGTCCTATAAGGATGATGATATATCCTGGAAAGAACACTGTGAATACTACAATAAGTCATATGAAGGCTTAATGTAGTACAGACTCCACAATAAACAAGGTACAATGCATGGCAGAGTATAGACTTTTCATGTGAAAAATATGGTTAGATTTTGAAAGTGGCACCTGTGTTGCTATTATGTTACACCTTGACTATTGCAGGGCTGTCACTTTTTATTCCAAATTTAAATGTTGTTAACTTTGAACCACAATGACCCATGGAATTCAAAATTTACAGTCTATATGTGCAATAGACCTCCTTACTCTGTTATTAAATAATAGGTTACAGTTAGTCTTGAAAACCTATTGATATTTTTTTATTGCTTTTCAATAGCTTGAATAGCCTAAAGTGATCACATACTGTACCAAACAAGTAATAAATGCTGATACTGTATGATAACAGATAAAAGAGTGATGATAATGCAGTATGTTCTTTGCATGCCTTAAATATAGTCATGCAGTACACTAAGCCACACGGCATGCTGCAGTTGATAGAGACTTGACTTGGTCTTGAGCTAAAAATGACTTGTGAGCATGTCTGCCTCTGCACACCTCACCAGTTACTGCATGGAGTTGGCATGATTGTCGGATTGTCAGTTTTGGAAAGTCACAGGGGCGGCTGTGGCTCAGGAGATAAAGCAGGTCGTCCACTAGTCGGAAGGCTCCTACAGTGCTCATGTCAAAGTACCCTCGGGCAAGATAGTGACCCCTAAATTGCTCCTAATGGCTGCTCCATTAGTGTGTGAATGAGTACGAATGTTTAAAAAACTGAGTAACAGGTGGTACCTTGTACAGTAGCCTCAGCCACCAGTGTGTGAATATGTATGTTTATAGTTGAATGTGACAAGTACCGTGAAAGCGCTTTGAGTGGCCGAATGAGTGTGTAATAAATACAAGTCCATTTACTATTACAGAAATGTTCGGGCACGGGCCCCTCTCATCCGACATAAAAAAGTGTGGGTAGAAGGCAATTCTGAAGACCATCCTACAAAACACTTCTAAAGAAGCACATTGGCAGCTTAATGTCTTGTCTGGCTTAAGTCCAAACTGGTCCAGAACTCAAGCAAAACTTCAAACAAAAACATAGATTTACCATTTTACACGATTTACACATTTACCAGTTTAAGCTTCTCTCCATTGGTTGCCACCTTCCTTTACTAAATGTACTTGTTGGGAATAGAGTTATGTTTAAATTACCAAAAATGGGGTTCTTTGGGATTGCATCAAAATGGAAAGAGGTGTTTGCTTATCTATCTTCGCCCAGTGCACACTCCTGCTGTCAGATTTCTGGTTTCTCTGTAGCCACCTTTGCTAAACCTGTATAAACTCATAAAACTGTATAGACTCCTGAATATAAAACTTTGATGGAGTTGGGAATTTAACAATATACTGTACCACTCATGCTTTTTTTCTCTTATCTCTGCCTGCTCACTTCTCGGCTTCATCTTTTTCTTTTTCACAAAGCCTCTTTTTCGTTGGGTGTTTCCTGTGGATCTCTTCTTTTACCTTGACCAATGACCCATTTGATCACTTTCTTTGTTTAACCTTCATTTTGACACACAAATTAAGGCTACAGCTTTTTAAACCAGTCCAACACTCTGGACTCACACTGACTACTCATATGCTGAATCACACTCTGTCTGCATGATTGGTTATTGGTTTCCCAAACAACAGCATGTCCTGGAACTGGGACATGACAGACTAAGGGGTCATCTGGGATTTGAACTTGGGACGAACCCTAAAGCAGAATAAAGTTAGAGGGTTGTAACAATACTGTTTATTCTAATATTCAGATGCAGGATTGTGTTTGTTTTTTTGTTTTTTTTTTTAGATATGTAAAAAAGTTTAATGGAATAAAAGCTGCCATGTAGAATGCACTCATATTAAATTACTATCTGCAGTTCTAACCATGAGTGTGAGCTCCATTGTGCACTGCATTGCCTTTGCAATGTAAACTGATAAGTTTGCTTCGTAATGTGCCGTAATGTCTACAGTTTGTTTCCTCCCACATCGGTCATAACCCACTACACAGGAGACAATATAGGGGCATAAGAATGACCTCATTTAAGCGCAATTGTTCCACTGATTTATCACATCCCAGCACACAAACAGTGCTCTTGACTCACTTTTGCCTGTCATGTCAGTTTTACTGATCCCACTGTTCAAGTCCCTTAGCTCTGCAACCTGAGAGAGCAGACTGCTACAACAAATACCTCTAATTCAGTCAAATTATGGATAAAGGGAAATTTTCCCTCACCTTTCTGGTTCAACATAGCCAATCAACATCAGCTGAATCTCAAGAACCTTCAAAGTAGTCAAAACCTTTGGGGCCTTTTAGAGGCTCTGGAATTGCATTATAAATCTCTCGGCAAGCTTGCAAGTGTTTCCAAATGTGGGTTACTGTAACACAGGGAAACTGGCTTGTTATTACAACAACCCTGTTGCCAGAAAAGATGGTGGATGTTAGACTATTCTTTAGACCTCAGGTCTCTTTCAGTGACCACATTTTCATTTTCTACATAATCTGTGTATGACAAATGCTTCACAACCAAGGTTAGGAACCTACCATTCTACCTTTTTTTCTCCAGATATAAATTCCAATACATCTCAGTGTATCTGCTGATAATAAGTACCAATTCAATACCAATTCTCATTTTTTATGCCTTTCCACTCTGCGCCGGCAACATCACTGTGGCTGGAGGAATTATGCTTTTGGGTTGCCCTTCCACCAGACTGTCTGTCTGTCCCATTCTTGTGAACACAAAATCTCAAGAGCGCCATGAGGGAATTTCCTCAAATTTGCACAAATGTCCGCTTGGACTCAAGTGTAAACCAATGTCACTATGACCTTATTTCTGTCTAGTTCTTGTAAACACAATATCTCAAGAAGGAGTCAGTTAATAACTAGGCCAGAGAGTACTGGCCACAACTGTATGATGCACCTTTGAAGCTGTAAGGTCCGTATTGGGCAGGCAGGAGGGGCGATAGATGGGTCCAACAAACCCCTGACTTTCACCCAGAAGCCCACTCTTCCAAACCTTACCGCCCGTGAGTTTGTTGTCAGATCCTAACCACAAGCCTTTATTGATGCCCTGGCATCAATGGTTACAGCATTCAGGAATGTTAACAGCAGATGCAGTAGAATACCTAGTGCGTAATATGTTGACGTGAAAGTCCCCTGACAACACGGCAGCATGCAATGACTTGGGTTTGGTATGGTCTTGGCGTTGGACAAAAATGTTGAGGTACCCTTCCCTTTGTCATGTGGAAAGGAGGAGCTGGGGATCAAACTCCCAACATGGTGATTAGTAGGCGGCATGCTTTACCTCTAGGCCCAAGAGGTGGCTGCTGTAAGTGATACTACAATACATCAATAGGCAATTTGACATTACACAACTCTACATTCCATATTACAGCAAAAACATTATATTTTCCCTTGAAATATATCAAGTTTAAAAACCTAAACTAGAAAGAGAGCATCTCAAATGGCCTGATGAATTTGTTAAACTTACATACAGATGGTGTATGTGAAGTTTCTCAGTGTGTCATTATGGTTTTCTTAGCAGTGTACACTTATTTACTACTTGACTTCACTGACCCGAGAGCTGGAAGACGTTCGATAGGTCCTCGTTTGGTTCTGGTGCCGTTTGGTCCGATGCGGGAGCTCACACGCTGACAGCCCTCAGAGAGCTCATTTTAAACAGCAGAGCTGACCTCAGAGTTATGGCTATGGGATGTGGGTATGGGCTAATACCCACTATGCTAACTATACCCCTGATGGAAAAGTGGCAGGGAGAGAGGGAGACGGGGTGACTGTGACATTTGATTTGTTCTGCCATACTGATACCCCCACAATCTCATGGTTTACGAAATTACAGCCTTGTGCCTTTGCTCTGCTTCATTATCCCCATCCCACAAGCATACACGCATTTAATTTTTCATTCTCAAATGAGTGATGCAAGGGTTAAGAGAAGTAGGAAGACGAAAAAATCGATGGGAATGCTTTTCAGCACCTACAGAGGACTTATTTAAAACATGTCCTATTTAAGTTGAGGTTCTTAAAATGACTGATGAAACGAGTCAATCAATACAAATATTTGAAAGCTGCTGTATTTTCTAATACACTTCTGGTCATGTCTGTGTGTAACCGAGCTTCAGTAATAACATGGCTCACCAGCCAAGCTGCCCAATGACAGCACAAATGCTGTTGAGACCAGCCAGCCAGCTAGTCACCAAGCCGGCTCTGGCAAACACACACACACAAACACACATACACACACATACAGAAGTACGTGGGGACTGAGCATACGTAACACGCTGCTGTAGCAAAGGTACATTCTGCTCCTGTGGCGACTTCACAAATAGACTTATTTTCTTCTGTGGAAAACATGACTTTGAGCCAAGCAACACTCACCACCCTCAGTCCTTTTCAACCACACCCACCCTCCCATCCTACCGTGAAATAAGATGTTTATGGCAGAAGATAGAGGCAATTTGACAGGGGCGGGGCTGACGCATACACTCTTTAAAGGGGGATTTGTCTCAAGGGAGGAAGCCAGTAAACACCTTACAGCTCTTCACCACAGCAGGGATTTAGTGAACGGCACACATTTTAAGGCAGCAAGAACTCATGACCATTTATAAAGTAGGTCTTCAAGGAACCTTCGCCGCACCTCTTTGTGAGGCACCTTTAAAGGTTCTCCAGAGTGCTTTCCCCTCTCAGAGTGGACGGGACACTGCGTTCTGTTCCAGGAGAACAGAGAGTTTCCATCAGCAGTCACACGTCAAGATGCTTTTTATGAGGGCACTTGCTGTGGATTGGTCATCGTTGTTTTTGCAAGGATATTGGGTGCTGCTGTGAGGCACTGGAAAGCTTGATTAGTGTGTGTGTTAATGTGTGTCCCTTTATGTGCGTGTGTGTGTCCCTGGCTACATGTCTAACTATAGCCCCCTAAAAGAAAGAAGCCTCTTCTTGTATGATGTTTTCAAAGTTTATCTTGTTATAATTGTTTTTTCTTCTGTAGCAACACCTCGTTTAACATTGCATTCATGCTGATGAGAGTCAAATTTATTGCTTAATTTGTAGCCATTTTAAATGAACAGGATTTAGGTTAAATCACTTTAGTTTTTATCAGTGAATAAAAAAGTGAAGCGCAAATGTTGGACACCTGCAAGATTTAACTGTATGAACAAATTCATTTGTTAGTTTAACATAACTGTGAAAGAATAAGAAAAGAATTCACCAATAATTTTGAATTATCAGTGTTTGGTATCATCCCAATTGCCAGAAAACATGTTTGCATTGAATGTTTCTGCAAGCCATAGATACTTTACATTTATTTTTATGCAACAGATACATTTAAGTTTTACATTTCAACAATGCAGTTATGTGTGGTGAGGTTTATGCACAAAAACAGTTTGGTTATGGTTAGGAAAAGATCATGTTTTGGCATAAAATACCTAGTTTGGGAGCACAATCCAGGCTGGAGAGGCAGTGATGTCTTGATTAAGAAAAAACAAAAAAAGCACCAACAGGTTTTTTTTGTGCCTAAAAAGCAAGTGGAAACACAATGATTCACTGAGAAGCCTTTTACACAGAAACTCTTCTTGCCTGAAATGTTAAACTTTTGATGTGGTTTTTTCTTTCATTCACATGACAACAGTTTATGGGGCCTAAAAACGTGTACTTTTGATACTGGGTGTCAGAGTGTAATCTTTTGAAAATGTAACCCCTTCTGTTGAAGTGTAATAAGTGTAATGCATGGATCCTGTGAGAACAGTGATGTCACGGCCACACTTAGCGCATGCACGTTTTGTGGTGTGTCATTACAAAGTTACACTGCCAACTACTGGCCTGATGTTTTTTCAAGATTTTTTTCAAGTTAGGTTTTAAATCGATTTTTGATGCTATAAAAAGGGGACATGATTGACATCTGTGCGTGCCAAACAGTGTGCTCGCCTTCAATGGTGCTGCTAACGATTGGTCGAACGGGTGTTATGGTGTAAAACTTGATACTGCAGAAATCGGTACTGCACAGACTCTGGCTCCAAATAACATCACCAGTGCAAGATGACAGTGGCTGCATTATGGATTTTTTGGCTTCATTTTATACTTTGGGAGTAAGTGGAGACGTGTTGTCTGTCTTTATATATAGTCTATGGTCTTGAACAGTGATCTGCAGCTTGGCAGGCATCTTTCCTATAAAGCCATGCCATCCGCCATCCCCTCCACCTCCTCATGACAAAGTCAGCTCATATACTACCTCACTAGAAATCTTGATATGATTCCTGTGAATGCAAAATATCTGTGGTGACTGGGCTGGTGAGCAGACTTGTTGTATGTGTCATGTAGTCTGCCTTTCTCCACATAGGAATAAAGCACTTGCTCAGTACAAGAATTACAAGTGTAGGTGGATGTTACCAAAATCAACTGCAATTACAATTAAATCATTAAATACAGCTCAATGTGAAATTAATTGTCAGTTTATAGGAGGTTTGACCTCAATATAGATTTATTTTTAAATACTGCTGGTATGAATATTTTGGCAAAACAAATGCATTTCAGTAGCTGTTGGGAAAACAGTGCAACAACAACCTCAAGGTCTAAAGCAAGTCATCCTGAAGTCTTCTGCTCGTGTACAGGGGGCATGTATCACGTTAGGGTTAGGGTTAATACCTACCCCTAATCATACACCCTAATCAACTGAACCTTCAACTCCAAAGATGTAGCAGGATCAAGGATAATAATAATTTCGTTTTTAATCTTTGTTTAAAAAATGACCAATAAATCTACCTTCTTCCTTCTAAAGTGAGAACAGAAAAAAATACACAAATCTTCTCGCATGAGGCCCTGGAAAGGGTGAACTATAAATTAATGAATCATGCACACTAAGGCCAAAGAGGGGAGTGAAAGAAAGAAGATACAGGTGCTATTAGCATAGATGAAATTGTAGGTGTACCTCATTACATCAAACCATCTTACATTTTTCTTTCATACTTCACTTTCTCTACTGGCTTAAGTTTAAATTGTGCAACAACATGCTGGTTTATAGCTACATAACATAACTATAAAGGCCTGCACATGGTCGCACATTCACATACTCATATAATCCCAATTTATGGCAATGGCGCTCAGTTCTGGATCTGACCTGACTAAAGAGGCCAATTCCTCTCAAGTGAATCCATGCTAAACTGGGCTGAGCCTAAAACCTGATCCAAAACCTCCGAGGTCATTGAGGTAAAATGAGATCAACATGTACGAGCAGAGTCGTGGTATCAAGCTTGTGTCTGTTAATGTGCAGATATGACGTAGGATCATACACAGCCATTTAATTATTCTTTATTTTTTTGCATCATAGCTGAGTTTGCTCCACGTTTGCACCATCCTCAAGGGTATTGTTGGTCAGACATCATTTTGGTTTCCTTACAGGGGTCAAAAGGAGAGCAATGAATGAAACCGGTCTTCTACAATAACAACCACTGTACAAAAACGTGACACACACATGGCCATACACACTTTCACACAGTTTATTTGACCCCAGCACACAGTTGTCCACAATTTAGTTTGCACTCTAGCTCCTCCCCTCCGGTTCCTTGCGCAAACAGTGAGGCACGGACCAACGCAACCCAGCATGACAGGAGCTGGTAGAATGGTTGTAGAGGAGGAGGAGAAGAAAACAAACAAATAGCAAGAGAGGCAGAAGGGCCATGACTCTTGACAAAATGTCCAACAGATGTTGTAGGTCTCCTTCCAACTCCATGTCTGATGGCTTCATGTGTTAGAAAACTTGCAATGGGGGGAAAAGGTTTTGGGTGCTTTCACAGTTTGTTTTATTAGAATTAGTTTGATTTGTTTAGGCAGGTAATGATGACATGAGGTTAACAACAATAAACATTGTCTAAATGCTCATCATATTCAGCTAAACTTGTTGGAATTGGAATGGTTTATTTAGATTTTCCTTGTTGCCAAAATTTCCACTCTGGCAGGACGACGGACGACAAAACTCTGTCTAATAAATAAGCTGCTTAGGGGTCCATGAGATTTTTGTTTATAAGTCCTGGTTCACTTGTATCAAGGCAATGTGAACCTTAACAAACCCAATAATTTGAGGCATTTCTAAAAGTCACAGCAGCATTGTGAGGCTGTTATTAGGCACAGCTGTGCTTTGAGCTAAGCGCTAATGCTAAGCCGCTGCTCTTGCTGAAGACGGGACCCATTTCGAATTTGGTTCCCATTGATCCATTTGACACAAAAACAATGGATAAATAGGGTCCTGGTTAAAAAATACCTTTTGGTGCTGGATTCAACTGGAACACACCACCAGACATTTTGTGGGTGTTTCCAGAAATACTGACTGTATCTATAGTTATCAAGGAAATTCTTTCAACAAATCTGTACATATATTTTCTTACAAGAAAGTAATGAGCGGAAGTAAAGAAGGAACCATCTGAACCTCGAGTGAATTTTGAGTTAATTTTTCTTTTCCTAAACCTAACCACAGTAACTTTACTTGCCGAGAACTGACCTAACTTTGCGTCACTTACATAACTTTAGGTTGAGGACGTGATTTCATTTGTGGGGCGTTAATGCGAAGGATGTCATCCGAAGTGTATTATGAGGATAACCCAACCATGTTTCCTTTGCAAAACCTAACCATAGTAACTTGCCTAAAAGAAAACCTCCCTAACTTAATGTTAGTTACGTAACTTTAGATTAAGTACGTAAGTACTTAACATCATTTGTAAGGTGCTAATACTGAGGATATTATATGAATTGTTGTAGAAGGATAACCCAACCATCTTTATTTTCCTAAACCTAAACACAGTAGCTTTACTTGCCTAAACCTAGCCTTAGCAACTTACTCTAGTTAAGGACGTAATGTAATTCATGGGTCGCTAATACCTACGATATCATATGAAATATTGTATGAGGATAACCCACCCTGTGTCTTTTACTAAACCTAACCACAGTAACACAGTAACTTTACTTTTATATATATATTATATAGATCTATCTATCTATCTATCTATTTCAGTCTTGACCAAAGTATTTGAGCCAAACTGCTAAAACTAAATTCATTCGACGTGATTACACTCTAACTAGCTGAAGTTGCATAACCACAAGGATACATACATGACCTCAGTCACTTGAGTTCATTTCATTAGACACAGTATTAACTCAATACATGCACATGTGTATGAATAAAGTAGGCTATAATAAGTTATAAGGCTTCAGTGTTCTTCAATAAAGGGACTCACTCTGCTCCACCGTAAGTGGGCTTAGCACCCCATCACACACTCTGAGGTGGACGGACCTAATCCCCGTCAACCTAGAGGGTGTTTGACTGTGTTTGTGTGTCTGAGTAAATGTGTGTTTGCATGTCAGGGGCCACAAGCTAACAGGGGGATCAGACCTCAATCATGTGAGCTGGCTTTCACAGCTCAGCCCGAACACCTCAGGGGAAATATGAGGGATTTCATTTAAAGGTGACCAAGAGAGAGGGAGTTTATATGGGAGTTACACTTTCAATGTATAAGCTTTCCAGTTAAAACTGCAGGCAGGCACTCTGCGTCAGGGTGTGGCTATGGCAAAGGGTGGAAATCTTTTTATAAAAGTCCTCCATGAGGATTCATAAGGTGACAAAGCTCATACAGTGACCTAAAGTGACGGGAAGGTTTAAGGAGAGCTATCCGGTTTGAATCTGACTTTGATCCTGTCGTCTTATCCAGCCCTTCCTCTTTCCTTCTCCACTTCTACCTCATAGGCACCTCATCATCTTGTTATAGGCTTCAGCAGGCTTTCGGTTGCCGGACATGTGTAAGACGCTGCAGCTGCAGGTCGGAGAACACACTTTCTTCTTGACTTCTCATCCTGTGTGCCCCAAAGAAGATGATATTTCAGGGAGAGCTTTCTGCAAAGCGTATCAACATTTCTTTTCTTGACCTTCCAGAGGACACCGTATCCTCTGCTTTTTTCTGCTGCTTTTCTCTGCGGTTTTTCCACCTTTCACCCTCTGGTATTTTCCTCCTTCAGACTTGTTCTCCATGATCTATTTTCCTGTCTTCTCATCCCCAGGCTCCTCTTCTTTCCTCGTCTCCCATGGGGTCTCATCTTCTCTACTGTATCGGCCATTCATTATTTTCCACACTCTTCAGATAATGCTGCCTTCACTGTATCTGCTTAATGATCATAAGATGCATCTCTGCGCTCAGCATCTCAGGCTTGAGCTTATTCTTTTTGTGCTCCCTTGTAGCTCTTCTTCATCCTCCAGAGAGCAATTGGAAAAATCTTGTTTGTCTTAGTTATCATTGGACTTGACATAGAATATTTTGGGAGTGTTCATGCAGGACATATAAGGGATAAACTCCCAAACATCTATCACTGCACCTTCCAAAAACGTCTCAGTGTTGCTCAACGCCGAGACAACATAGTTTCGAAACAGGGGCAATTAGAAGTGATAAAGCTGTTGGCGAACCAAGAGGTTTCCCGTAATTAAAATTAGGCATTGGCGCTCACCTCGGCTAGTATCAAGACTCATGTGAAGGCTGTTATTGGCAACGCATAGCTCACCACAGATTGGGGTTCGGAAACTCGATCGTCCGTTGGACTGTGAAACAACATTTTAGCAGAGAAAGAGGTGGTCAGTGAAGCGGATAATATCCATCTCTTGGACACACACGAGTCTCTGGCGGACATGTACAAGCATACACACAAATGCACACTATTTTATACTATTGTATTCTTTTCTGTTGTGGAATTAAGGTGATGTCCACACAATTTCCCTCTTACTTTATCAGTAATTGTCTGAGGTTATCTTGACATCTTATGTACTGGCTGCTTGTGCTTAAGGGGAGAATTACAGAGCTGCCAGTGTCTTGCACAAAGCTTAAAAAGCTAAGAGTTCATTTACGGATCATAAAAAGGTATGAGGGGATTGATTACGTGTGACAGTGATTATCAAGCATGTGCCAAATGTTTCCGGGAGTGAGAAAGTTTTTGTTTCAACCAAGCAACTGATTTTATAGATAAGCAGGCTATACCTTTTTATGCGAAGGGGAAGGACAAAATACTGGAAGCAGCTGACGTGCTGTTTGGATTTAAAGATGCATGCATTTGTCAAATTTATAATCCCGCACTGATCCATATTTTTATATTAGCATTGTATAAATGTCTATGTGCAATGTGGAAGGATTATCCCCAACTCAGCAGTTTCTTTCAGCTCTGTAAAGCATTTGAACATCTTTCTGCTCATAGTTTTAGTTTTCAACTGACAACTTTCACAGCTCTCATTAACGCGTTTCCAGCAGCAGGCTGCTATTTTTAGCACAAAGGATCCAATAAACCAACACATTCTCATCCCAACTCATCAAATCGACCAATCGACTGTCTTTCCTGCCCTATAGGGACTTTCCAGCTCCTTGTATCACATCGTTACTGGCAGCATTTAAAACTGCCTTTCAGCGGTGTATCATACTGCTTTGACAGGGTCCGTCTGGCTGTGATGTAACCTGATGCTGTCTGCTGGTATCATACAGAGAAAAGTGGCTTTTGGTGTTGGTGCCTGATGCCGAAATCACTGACTAGGTGGCGGTATTCTGAATGAGTACAAGCTGAACAAACCAGCTGTACACTGCCTTTACAGCACCAACGCTTTTTCATTTAGAGGAAAGATCATGTTTTTGGGTGAAAATCAGTGCATTTGTTAACATTAACAACAGTTACTTTTAGTTTCACTTAGGACATGAAAACCAGTCTCCTGGGTAAAAGTCCAGTTTTTTCAAGTATTTCCATGCATGGGTTTGTATTGGAGTTAGTTTTTTAAAAAAAGAAACATAACACATTTCATAATGATGCTAAAGGGTGCCTTTGGTCAATATCACACATCGAGGGGGATGACAAAGAATAAGTATTTGATGATCTGGGAATGAGAACGGGCTGGAAGCACAAAATAACAAAGATTGCAACTGTCTGTTGAACATAGTGGTGCATACAGCAGCTAAAGATTCAGGTTTTTCAGGGGTTGGTGGAGCGACCAAAAAAGAGCTAATAGACAGTTAATATTGGACTTACATTTTTTGGGCAGTGGTGAAAATATGATTTTAAATGAATGCTTTAATTACACTGTGTATGTAGGATGTGTGAAAAGGTGACTGTTAGCATATTTTGATCTCATCATACCCATTTTTTCATTCAAATTATGCACCGCCACCCGAGATTAACAGGAAACAATTCTAGCATATACTAGATGTGGTCCAAAAGATGAAAACAAGCGCATTTAATGCAGAGGACAACATTTGACCACATTCAAGTATTACTTAGTCTCGTCAATAACTGAATTCTTGTTTTTTTGCCTTGCACAGAAGCCCAGTTCTCACAAGATCACCAAAGAGTTGCAAGATTACAAAACAATCCCTATTTTCAGCCTTCAGGTACTGGGTTTGTGTCTGGAGACATGTCTTTTTTTTAGATTATTTTTGGGGCTTTTCTTGCCTTTAATGGACAGGACAGTTTAAGCGTGAAAGGGGGACAGAGAGAGAGGGGGGTGACATTCAGCAAAGGGTCGATGCCGGAATTGAACCCGCGGCCACTGCGGCAAGGATACAACCTCTGATTATGTGGCACTGCTCTATCTACTGAGCCACCAGGCGTCCCTGGAAATGGTTCTTGAGAATACTAGATGTGGTGCAAAAGACAAAAACAAATGCATGCAATGCTAAAGACAACTCTGGACCTAATTTCAGTATTGCCAGGTCTTGTCAACAACGTAGTTCTTAATTTATTATCCTGCCTGGAATCTGGATTTTCACAATATTAGGAGATCTCTAAAGAATTTTAGGAACACAAGAAAATCCATCTTCTCAGGCTTCACATACTGAGTTTGTGTCTGCACCATCAGTGGTTTGGACCAATCAGCATCCTGTGAGGAGCTACTGGCAGCTATGGTCGTGGTTTACGTATATATAATGACGATTCAGAAAGACGGCTGTTTGTTCATTCAAAACATCAGTTGTGGCTCCAAAAGAGGATAGCGTAGATGTTGCAATAGCATTAGTTATATCAAAACTAGAGAGCATTTTGTCATTAAAGCAGAGCAAATAACGGCACTGTAGGCTGTTTATGATGGAAAAGATGTTTTTTTTTCTTCTCCTGTCTGGCTTTGGCATGAGTCAGATTTACGAACTGGCTCTGTTTGTAGGTTCGTTGATCTGGTTGAAGTTGTGATCGATGGTCATAGACAGACCAAGTATATTTTGAAAGTGCTTGCCCTTTTCCAAACAGCTTACAATGAGGGCCTCTCAGATGGTTCTGTGTAACAAACCATTCCAAAACTACAAGTTGTAATAAATTAAAATTATCCCCTAAAGCTAAAGTAATCTTGTTTTTCTTTGTCAGTCTCAGCTGATCAGCCAGTAATAGCCCTCTGTACCTCTGGACAGGCGCTGTAAAGCAAAGGTTCGCCAGGGGAGGGAGGAAGTTATTACAGGCTTTAAAACTCAATGTTCAGTATCACCAGGCAGTTGTTCACCCACAGCAATTAGCTTCTCCTCTCTGTCTCTCTCTCTGCTAACAGGGTGTTTCTGGCCTACAGCAGCTTGGCTCGCAGCACACTGTGTAAAAAGACACACAGGAGAGTCAGGGTGGGGTGGACAGAGGTGTTAAATACAGCCATGTAGCCACAAAGTGTGCGTGTGCGCACGTGTGTGTTGATTGCAAAAAGCAGCCCAGAACCGAGGGATAGAGCCAAAGAGGATTGTGGGGGATTTGTATTCATTTCCACTCATTTTTCACTTGAGGGAGGATTTAGAGGAAAGGTTGAAAGAGTTTTGCGGGGTGCAGGGTCAGTTTAAAGTATCTTTTTTGGCTTTGTGGTTAGCACAGTTCCATGATGGTGCAACCGGGGATTGAACGGCCCATGGCTGCGGTTTGAAAATCATGTTTGTTCCATTGTGATAAATGGAAAGAAATGATTGCCAAACTAATATTTTCTTGAAACCAAGACCTGAGGGGGTTATTTAATACCGTCCCCCCCCAACACAACAAACACTATAATTAAGTGCAACTATGGTGACCACTGTGTGTCTGCATGGCTCGATATTATTGCCCAAGGTCTAACCACATTTGGGGTGCCATGATCACGAGGAGTTGCTCAAAAAAAATGTTTTGAGGGTGGTAAAACATGTACAACCTTGGTTTATTTTACCAAACATCATCCTTGACCAAGAAAAAATTGGGGAAAAGGAAAGTATGAGAGTAATAGGACAAAAAGGAAAAGGAAGAAGCTGTGCAGTTGTCAGGGTTCACGGTTAGGGTCAGCGGGTTGAACAGTAATCAAGTTTTAACGTGAACACATCTCTGCAGCTGACTGACTGCAGCAGCCTTTACTGTTACATGCATGCAGTCGGAGTGCTTACCATAATCAGCATCCCACCACAATCACCAATCACTATCAGTGGCCTTGTAATCACTGCAGCAGGCAGTCAAATGATGGATGAGCAATGATGTCATCAGGATGTTATCATCTGGTTGGCTAATAACAGGAAGTTTGCAGAGCAGAGGTCACGGCCTTCAGGAGATTGTCCGTGTCTTCATACTGAATGTGACATCACAGAAAATGCTTTGAGTGCATGTGTGTATAAAGGATGTTGTGATTGTGTAAAGGTGACTGGGAAAAAAAGTGTTCAAGTTTGACAATGGGGATTTTAGTTTGACAATCTTAATTCCTCTTAGGGCATGGAATTTTTCACTCATTAATGCATTTGAGGCAAATGCAGAAGTTCAGAAGGACTCGAGATGTAGCTATGCAAATATCTGCAAAGATCATTGTTGAAGGTGAATCGCCTTTGCCGGGAAAATGAAACATTTATTCAGTGTATTCATTTATGAAACATTTTTTCATTCATTTCATTTTTTTGGGTGGTTGATGGTCAAAGTTCAAGGTTACTGTGTCCTCACAAAGCAGGTTTTTAGCCCCAAGAATTCATATGCTAATTTTGACAACATTTCACATCTGCATCTAATAATAATGTAATAATAAAAGTGATGACATTTTTTTCCCCAAAGGGTTAAAGGTCAACTTGAACACTACATAAGGCCGAAAGACATGCGGAGAAAAGTACCATTGAATATAGCTATTTGTTCCTTCATTTACTTTATTGTTTTATTTTTTATAATAACTCTCCCAAGGAGAGAATGATACCCACTCAGCTTTAAGACTGACCAGCAAAATTAAATAATACAAAGCAAATTCTTCTTTTCTACCCTCCCTTCCTACCAGATATTTTTCAGAAAGTCCCTTAACTGTGCACTTTTTATGTTATCTTTGTAGCCTAAATTCATATTCAGATTTCACTGAGTAATATCACAAGGTTAAATATAGACCCCAACAAGCTGTCACACTGTGGCTGGTGACCACAACACAGGGACCCTTCCTCACATCACACACACATATGCACATCTACACACACACTGAGAGGCTCATTAATCAACGTCAGACCTCCCTCCTCTCCTCCCTTCATCTGTCCATCTCTCACTGTCCTCATCCATCTTTACGCGCCACTCTTCTGTCCATTACTTTCACATTCTGTCCTTCAGTCTCTGCATTATTATCATCCGTCAAACTTTAATTGTTTGCACTCTCTTGAGTGAAGGACACACTGCAGAGTCAACATTAAATGCAGATCTGTCATTTTCAACTTCAAAGTTCAATTCCATAATAGCAAGACAACTTCTAACAAGAGGAAGTTTGTGGAAATAACTATTGGAAATCACTATCACTTTGTACCCTTTGTGTTCATAAAATAAGCGATGGTGAAATTCTGGTTTTGAATACACCAAACAGATTGAGTCTGATATTTGCAGACGCTTCCCTGTCGAACTTTAAATGCTTAACAGCAGCTGCTATGCTGTCACTCCATCCTCAGGAAAACTGTCTGGCAGGTGCAGAACAAATGCAAGAAGAGTGACAGCTACGATCTTTACGACTGTGCAGCACCACATAATGAGAGGCCGTAGTCTCAGTGAGGGAGAGACAGTAGGCAGGCACGTTTGATTAATGACTGTTGTTTGATCTGACACGTTATAGAGCCACTCGTTGTCAATGTTTGCATTCAGGAAAAAATCAGAAGTAAGGCAGGAGGTCGTTCTCTCTGACAGGTTCCCCAGCTGAGGCCACTTTTACCAGCACACTGCACTCCCCATCTGTCTGCCCTGACTGGATGATTACAGGGAGGAGTTCATTCATGTTAATCGTGCTGTACATTCAATTAAAATATTACCAGACAGTGATTCACACTTTAGTGGCATTACAAGTGGTGATATTCTGTATTTACTTATTGTCAAGAAATCTTTTAAAAACGCCAAAACACACTGAATTGATCAAGTATAGCATGTATAGCCAAAGTTTGATATTCCTCAGTGCCGTAGAGCTCCATTCTCGTCCAAAAACTGTTAAAAACACTTCAACAAGCCACACTGTTGCACTTTGTGACATGTTGCTTCATTTCAATGAACATGGACACTGTTGTTCATTTTGAGACAGTCCCATGGACACCGTCCTGCTGGCGCAACTTCTCACAAGAGTACCACATTCACTGCCGATATAATTCACAACAAATGCAGTCTTTATTTCTGTTGAAATAATATTAGCTACAAACCAAAGTGCTGTATTATATGTATCTATCGGAGTTTTGAAAAGAATTATGTCTTCGGTAGAAACAGTTGGCTTGCAGCTGAGCGAAAGCTGTAACACACAGGTTTTGGTATTTCAATGAGTTTTGTTAAAATCATGTCTGTGTTTCGACTTTTGGATATAAAATTTTGTCACTTTATCATTATATCCTATTAGATGTTTGTGTAAAATTCTGTCATAACAGTATAAATTATGGCCAAAATGTGTTTTGTGAGGTTGCAGTGACCTTGACCTTTGACCAACAATTTTGAATCAGTTCATCCTTGACTCAAAGTGGACATTTGTGCCAAATATGAAGAAATTCACTCAGGGTGTTGATGAGATATCACAATCTTGAGAAAAAGACAGATGCAAGAAAACACTGACCTTGACCAATGACCACTAAAATCTAATTAGTTTGCTATTGAGTCCAAGTGGACATTTGTGCCAAATTTGAAGAAATTCCCTCCAGGTGTTCTTAAGACATTGGGTTCACAAGAATGAGACAGACAAGGTCACAGATACCTTGACCTTTGACCGATGAGCACCAAAACCTAATCAGTTCATTGTTTCAGACATTTGTGCCAAATTTTAAGAATTGTTTTCTTAAAAAGTTTAAGGAAGTTTTTCTTGAGATATCCAAGAGAATGGGTTGGATAAATGGATGAACTTATAGGCCTAAAAACAAACAGATGGATGGACATACAATCTGAAAACAGTATTCCTCTGGCCTGGCTATTGTCTGTTAAAGCATGTGTACATAAACAGCACATGAACTGCAAGTAACTGGCCAAAACCATGAAAACAAACTGGCTTTGTAGAAGACTAGTTCATCTTATTTGACGTGTTTATCAGTAAACAGTAGTTATATTTCATTAGGAGGGGATCCTCAAATCCTCACTCAGATAACCTGTTTCTCCTAGGAGGTTTTAAAGGGTTAATAGCACATGACACACGTTATATCATATGCTTGTGATCTGCTAAATTTCTCTTACTGGAGGAAAAAATCAGCTTGTATGTAAGCCATCCAAGATCTGTTTTAATCTTTGACAGCTCACTTTCCAGGGTCTGATACACAACCACACACACAAACACTGCGGTGTATGCATCTGTTTCTCTCTCGTACAAGACCCATCCTCCCTTCTCTCACTCTGTCTTGAAATTAAATCAAGAAGTTGCCGAGCAGTGACGGGCTGACCCACCAGCGTGCCCCCCCACAATGCCAGCTGTCAATCACTATGACTAATGAGCAGTTGATTACATCATTGGCCCTCTAATGGTCAACTGGGGACCACGAGGACGTGGAGGGGGGGTATGTGAGGCAGAAACAGTGACAGAGAGAGATGAAAAAAAAGAGAGTGAGAGAGATAGAGAAAAAGAGGGGAAGGGAGAGAGACAGACAAAGACACGGGGGAGATAGTATTTATGTTAGGGAATAAAAAGGGAGTATAATGAGTAGGATAATGAGGCCGGGACATCCCAGCGCAACATGCAGACGAGAGATGAGAGATCTGGTTTCCACTCAAAACCGCTGGGGGTTTCCTGACTGAGGAAGGGAGGTGGGGGCAGAGGAGGGAGGGGGGTCTGTGCATCCCAGAATTCCTTCACCCTCCTCCTTACATCTCCGCTTGCTTTCTCCATTCCCCCTCCGCATGTCCTAAACGCTCTCTGACTGCTGAGTGAGTGTTGTTTTTACAGCTGACCTGCTTATAGTTAATGCTAGCAGCTACTAGCAATGAAATCTTCACAGTTTTCCCAGTAACTATGTCATGTCGCCTCTCCTGGTTGTCTTCAAAAAGATGATAATCATGTCTGAATTGACTTTTTCATCAACCTTTCTCTCCTTTCACCACATGCTTTCTTAAAACTCACTGTGAAGAACTGTGTCTGCTTCCTTTATGGTGAAAAAGAAATCCATCAGATTTTCTATAAATCCAGCCTTTACTGTAACCTGATGCTAAAATTAGAATGTAACCTGTATTCACAAAGATTCCGGGTATTACGAGTTGCTCCTAGTGACAAAATTCTAAGCCCAACCCGGACAATCAGGGCACATTTTCGGGTTGAGATTGAAAAGTCCTGCACACACTTCCCACCCAACACAATTCACAGCCTTGCAGTCTGTGTCTGTGACAACCAATCACATCTGTTAAAAGCATGTGTCAAACCTAGCAACAGGGTCAAACACATGTCCTCACAAAGATAAGTATTTCTGTCCCATCCTTACGATACATGAACATTTTAATTAGTGTTTGTGGCTATTGAAAGAATCTTTGTGCTGGAATGAAAAAAGACAAGAAAAAGAGCAGTGCTCCATATATGCTGCAGCAGAGGACATGAACAGCATGATGCTTTTTTTGACATGAAGATAAGATTGCTCCTGCATGAGCCTCAGTCCTCTCTCCTCCACCCAACTCCCACACAGGGGATGGTGCTCCTCATGAGTAACATCATCTCCTCAAGTTCCACTTTCATTATTCCTCCTGTCTGTCAGCCTCTCTCACTGTCAGGTCCCCAGCTGCTGACTGATAATGTTTTTCTAATAAATTCCAGTTTATCCTACTAATACTGATGATGGAAAGACAGAATGTGGGAAAAAAACATGGGAGGAAAATCTGGTGACCAAATGCTCTTGTCTGTCCATTTGTTGGAGCTGTGCAAACAAGATCATAATATAGCAACAGCTATGCTCTTCGTGCAAGTATCCCAAAACTGTCCACCAAAGCTTAATCTGAAATAATTGCAAGGATCTGCAAGAAAAGTTTCGTTGGCAAGGAGAGATGACATGAGTACAGAGAAACAGAACAGTTAACTCTAAGTTTGGTGTTGTATTTTCTTATGCAATACTGAGCTCCTGCCAAGTGATCTGTTTGGTCACACTAGTCTTCCTGCAGAGCTTTATTTGACTTTATTAAATGTTATTTATCCAGCAAAGACTCACTCAGCAGGTATGTTCTTTTTTACCAAATGTCCTGCTTCACACTCACACAATTTCACACATTTACACCTGGGAGCATCCCACTGTAGCCACAGGTTTGCACTATGCTGCGCCACTTCAACAGCTGGGAGGCATGGTGAATGTAAAGCACAAATTTTAACTCAAGTAGTTGTTGGGAAAGGTGTTTTTTTTGCTTCTGCACTGGCGATAGCTGTGGCAATTATGTGGGCATTATGATTTCAGGTTGTCTGTCTGATTTATTCTCATAAATGCAATGTTTTAAGGACTGGAGGGAATTTTGTCAACTTAGGCACAAACTACCACTTGCACTCCAGAATGAGCTTATTAGCTTTGGTGGTCAAAGGTCAAGGTAAACTTGACCTTGCGTCCATCTGATTCTCTTGAACATGGTATCTCAAGAGGACCTTGGGGGAATATCCCCAAATTTGGCCCAAATGTCGATTTGGACTCAAGAATTAAATTATTTGGATATTGGTGCTCAAAAATCAAAACCAAAGTTATTGTGACCTCATGTCTGTCTCATAATTGCAGAGACGATACCCCTAGAACGCCTTAAAGGATTTTTTTTTCAAATTGGGCACAAACGTCCTCTTGGACTTAACAATGAACTGATCAGTTTTTGGTGGTCAAAGGTCACTATGGTCAAGCATGGCTATGGCTCAGGAATTTTTACGCTAACTCATTAATATTAAATTTTACACTTCCACTTGTTTCGTATGATTAAATCTTAAAGTGATGACATTTTATATCTGAAAGGTCAAAGGTAAACTTCACTGTGACATCATAATATTCTGCAAAGACACTTTTCTGGTCATTATTCAAAGCCATAACTCAGGAGCAGAGGGGGAGTATGGTTGTCCAGGCTCTACTTTTGACAAAATGCATTGCAACATTATTTGGCAAGATGCTGCAGTAGCTAATCAGATACATGCACAGCAAGAAACAAGCATGATGAAGCATTGGTGAAAATGGTTACTGAGAGAGGGATTTCTATGTGGCAATTGCCCTCACATTTTGTTGTGTTTGTATTATGATATCTATTCTGCAATTTCAAAGTCTTGCCTCTGACAAATAACCAACAAATTGTTAAAAAAAAAAACAACATTCAATTAAAAACAAACAAAAACTAATGAAAAGTACAAAACTATAATAACTCAGGTGCACATTCTTCGTAGATTACTTTGTAACATTAATGCCATATATCTATTTAAGCAACAATGCAGTAGTTTAAAATTGTGGGAAAAATGTGCCAGTAGCCGTTGGGTAAATTATGCAAAGAGAGCAGCTTTTGGCTCAAGTTTACTCATAATGAGCTCCGTTTGTAAAGCCATATTAGCTTCAAAAAAATGTCTTTATTTCCATAGACAACCTTAAGTATACATAATATGTATTGTTACTTATAAATACACATTTGGTTTGCCATAACATGCATAAAGTGGCTTATTTTTCCTAAATCTACCTTACTCAGCACACATGATGCCTTGTTGTGCTTTCATTTAATCACAGCAAAGAACACACTCTTTAAAGGCTTACTCTACAGACTTTAATACTTCACAGTCTCTTTGGGGGACTTTGCAGCTGGCAGCAGAACCAAAATATAATACATAATAACTCCTAACAAAATACAGGAAGATGTAAGACAAACTGCAATCAACAATGGAAAGAGCAATAAAGGCTGATTGAGCGAGGAAGTGGGGGCATCAGCTGGAGAGCTTGTTTCCGAGTTATTGTACAGAATGTATCCCTGCACGTGCTGTCAGTTATGGTACACTGGAAAAATGAATTTCCTCAAGGAAGTTGGATAAAAAAGTAAGTAAGGGACATTTAGCCGACGTTCAGTGATAACCTTTAACCCTTTCAGCATGTGTTGAATCAGGGCTGGACAGGTGAGACCAACTGAAGCACTAATAAATAGTGAGTCAATGCCGACAATTACAAGGATTTAATCACGTACATCCAGCAGTCATCAGAATCTGCTGTATAAAATACAGTTATCTAATAGGCAAGGAAATACTTAATTTTGGCAATATTTTTACCTGTTTTGGACTACAGTGGTCTTTTTATGAATGCACCTGACCAATGCCTAAAGAAGTGTACTAGTGTGCTTTACGTTTGATTACTGGCTGTGGATAGTGCATACACTACTGTACACGGTAGGCTGCTGCTAAGTGGCCCTCATTGTCTGTCCGCAGACTCTTGCATTGGTTGGTTTTTATATATAAGAGTCTACTTGGGCCGGTTCCTTCTGATTTGTGTGCATACATGGTAAAAACTCTTGATGTTGGTCCCTAAGGTTCACACAGAACTTGGCAAAAAAGCTTTTAAATATGCTGCCCCCTCTTCTTGGAATCACTCACAAAATGACCTGAAATTGTCTGAGATGATCACTATGGGGGAATTAAGGTTTAAATGATAAAAAAAAAAGTTTCACTCTGTCAATGTAACTGCTACTCAAATTTTTACTGAAATTGAAAATGGTACATATTAACGTATTTGACTGTTGTGTGTTGCATTTTAACTGGGGGTTGTGCTTGATCTTTTTGATGTGCGATATTTGTCTGCTCGTATTTATTGTTGAAACTGTGTTTTATGCTGCCCTCTTGGTCAGGTCGCTCTTGGAAAAGAGATTTTAATCTCAATGAGTCTTTTAAATGGTTAAATAAAGGATTTATATAAGAATAGTTAATCAAAGGAATGAGGAATAAATAAAAAAGCAAGGGAAAAACTATTTATAATTATCATTATTCCATATTTAGAATTATTTTAGATAATAATTATAATTTCTAAAAAAAAATGTCCATGTCATGTCATTGTTTGTTTATTTTTTACTATTTTGGGGTTTTTTTCTCAGTAATATTCAGGTAGTAGTATTAAGATTTTCTTGTACATTTTACTCACTTGTTGCTCACTTATGGTCATTTCTTGTTTCATTGGTCATTGCCTTCTTCCGTGTTTCTGAAAGAAATTGAGACAAATTGCTAATGTGTCAAAGTTAATCAAGCAATATCACTTTGCTTCTTCTTTATTTATTTATTTAATAACCCATTTGATGTGAAAAGCAGCTGACCCCCAGGTATTTTTCACATAATCTAACCTTGCCCCATTCAAAAAAGTTTGGCAGTAGTAGCAGTAGTAGTGCTCTTAACATGTAGGACACTTGATAGTAGTAAGCGATTACAGAATTATAAAAATGAGGACTACTGACTCAGAAACTAGTGTTTAAAAGTATATTAATGAGGAGGAAATGAGGAGGGCAGAAGATTACTGTTTGACTCCCTTGAGAGCAGGTGGACTGATCAGACTGGACATTCATGTGTTTTACATCCATAGGGGGGCGGTAACGAGACACCATGGATGCCAGCTGTCCCAAATCCTCAAAGAAGAAGATGAAGAATCACATGAAGAAGATAATGGAGCAGCACACCTGACTCAGGTGAGCGCAAAAAGCATGAAGGCCTTGTTTTATTAGCACCAGTACACCCATGTTCAAGGGTTTCTTGTTCTTCAATCAGGTCAAACTCTGGATTTCTGTGGATATACTGAGGAAAGTCTACCAATCAAGGTAAGACTGCTGGTTTTGTCTTTACATTGTGCTTTAACCCAGAGTTTGTTCTTCCTCTGTGTTTGCGTTGGCTGGCTGTTATGTGTTTTAGTGGTTGCAGAGTACATTTTTTTGGGAAGATTGTTCCAAGAAGTTCAAGAGAGTTAATCACACTCATGATTAACATCCACTCCAGGTCATATTTTGCTTCTATTGCAAACATTACTCCCTCAGGCCGGGCTGCTAATACTATTATTTTCATAGCAGAGCTTCGCATTACCAGGCTTTGTAATGTTACGAGATGATGCAATATGATGAAAGACCACTGCAGCATGGTCTTTCCATCAGGTAGCATCTGCTAGCATAAACACTTCTGAGCATGTGTGTGCGTGTTCATCGCACTTCTCCCACTCCATGACTTAAATTTCACAGCTCTAGAACTTCATCCTTCAGCATAAAACAAAAAAACAGAGGCTACCACTTTGGCGAATCTTCAGTCTCCTCTTGCTCTCATTATTCTCCTTCCCTTTCTTCATCTTCCATTCTTCTCTTCCATCCCACTCTTTGTTGTGTCTGCCTCGCCTTGCATTCCCTGGCCGCTGTCCGATGCGAGCTCCTTGTTTTCTCCGAGCCAGAATCTCCCCAGTGCAATGTCCTATTAGTGAAAATGAGACACGGGAGTCAGGCTACAGGAATGCTCCCTTTTCCCCCAGACAGCCGATCAATTACCATGATGGAAAATTACGATGATCCGTTTTACTGCATCTGTACTCTGAACTAACTTTAGAAATCACACACTGTATTTGTCCCGACGCTCCGTCCAGATATAAATATGATCAGTGTTCTGGATTGTGAATAAAATATTTTCTAGAATGGCAACACAAGATGTCAGGGGCAATAAAATAAAAAAAAAATTTATGTAAAAAAGGTTAGCTAAGGTAGTGCCTTGGATTTCCCTTTTATTTTTGAGTTTAAAGGGTACTCCACAGTTTTTATGCAAAAAAAAGTTCTGTACATTCATTGTTGGAAGTAGAAAAAATAGCCAGAAAACAGTTGAATGTCTGCTGTTTGCAATGTCTTCAGTGGCTCTGAATGTAGCTTTTTATAGTCTGAAAAAATAACCCTGATGATGTCATTGGGGTTATCTTTGCTAAAAATGTATGATTTATAGTCTATGTTATAAACTGTGGGCACGAAGTCTAAAAGACATATACTGAACCAGGTGGGGGGCTTAGAAAAAAATAACTTATTCAAGTGCATGATGGAAAATGTAGGCTTGGTGCTTATGGAGTTCGCCCTAGAAAAAAGTTAGGACATCTCGGCTCTTCTGCATCTATTTTGATATTTAAAAAAAACCTCACTCTATCTGCATGTTGATTTTGATGCATTAGTATAATAGCCGAACAATCTTGGAATTTGGACATTGCAATTGCAGATTAAGTCCTAAAGTTTCTTACGGGGAGAATGTTGAAAATACAAACTCATCAAATGGTGGGAAACTGACAAGCTGGTAAAATGATATCAGGTGAGTGAAGAAGCAAAAAACCAAACAAAACAAACAAGGAAAACTTTTTGCCATATAAACTGTGGACATGTGATTTTTTTGTTTTTGTTAATTTACAGTGGCCTGACATCATTTTTTTCTCAGCCTTTAGGTTGCAAAGAAAATGTATTGCCATCTGGTGAATTTGTATTTTCAACATTCTTGACCAACTAAATTCAAAGATAATGTGGCAAGAAATGACCTAAAAACTGCAAAAAATTAATAAAAGATGGATATCTTGAGATATCTCAATCAAGAGAATGAGACTGATGCAAGGTCATGTTGACCTTTACCTTTGACTAACACAATGTAATCAGTTTGATGATGAATGATTTGATGAATAGCATTTTCAGTCTCTTTGTAGTTGTTTTGTGTCTCTGTTATTTTTATTTAATCCCACTATAGCTGATTGTGTCACTTTTTAGTAATTTTGCATCTTTCTGCTTTTTTTTTTCTCAGTAGTTAGTTTGAGTCTTTTTTGTAATTTTGAGTCTTGCTGTAGTTATTCTGTGTCTCTTTTTAGTCATTTTGCATCTCTTTATACTTCTTTTATGTCTATTTCTAGTCATTTTTCCTCCCCCTATAGTTGTTTTGTGTCTTTTTGTAGCCATTTTAAGTTTTTTTGTCATTTTTTTGTTTCTCTTTTTAGCCATTTTGCATCTGTTTGTAGTTGTTTTGTGTCACTTTGTAGTTGTTTTGTATATTGTATGCAGCCTTAGATCACTAACTATCTAACTAACTAACTAACTGTAGAACATAGAAACCATTTAGCTTTGGGGAGTTCCTTTGCCTCAAATATAAAGTAACACTGGTGGAACACATGTTATCTGCTGTTAGTTCTGTTATCCTTATTTACTCTTCAAACATCTGTATCAAAGCCATAATCTGATGCTACAGCTGATGAATCTATGATTTATGAAAAGGTATAGTCCTTTAAACATGAATACTATTGAAAATATTGCTTTTCTCACTGCTCCAGTCTTTCTGCAAACCTTCTGTGGCAAACTATCTACAGCTTTGTGTCAACTCTGCAACAAGTTTCATTTCTATTATCTCCATCCAGGAATATTGTCTGCAGATGACCTGGCTGTGTTCCCAGTATTACAAGTCTCTCTAACATGTGTTAAGTTAATCAGAAAGCTTGTGTGTGTGTGAGTGCTGCAGGGTGATTCACTGCTGTAAATCATGACCTTGTGATTAGTGATAAGCCCCTTTTCGAAGGGCCGGGGTGCGATAAAGCTGTGGGGTTTGGGGTGTGTGTGAGATAGAAAACCACTGAGTGCTGCCAGATACAGCTGCTGACATCATAAAGGTTATCTCCCTGTCCAAAAGACATGCACATGTCCTGAATGCATAAAAGCATTTATACAAGGAATATGACACACGCATTCTCCCTTCTCTTACTCATTTCCGTCTCTGATTCCTCCTGATCTCTTAATAATAAATGTATGTTGACAATGGAGAAAATCCCTAACATGCCTCCAAATGAATGCTATGTCTGCTTGATGTAAATACGCCACTGTTTGCTAATATACTTGCCATATCAACTTAATGATGCGTAGGCTTTTCCTGCTCACGAACAATACACAGAGACTTCAGCCTCTCTTTGTTGTTGTTTTGGGTCTCTTTGTGGTCATTTTGTGTCTTTTTGGGGTCATTTCATCGTCTCTGTCATTGCTTTGGGTCTGTTTGTAGATACTTAGCATCTCTTTGTGGTCAGTTTGCGTCTCTCTGTAGCTGTTTTGTGTCTGTTTGGATTTCTGTGTACTTACTTTGTATCACTTTGTACTCATTCTGTGTGTTTATAGTAATTGTGTAACTTTTGTGTCACTTTGTAGTAATTTTAGGTGTCTTTGTAGTTGTTTTCTGTCTGAGTAGTCATTTTACATTTCTGTCATTATTATGTCTCTCAGTAGTTATTTGGAATCTCTGATTACTCATCTTGCATCTTTTTGTTGTCATTTTGTGTCTCTTTGTTGATGCATAGCATCTTTTTGTGATAATTTTGTGTCTCCTTGTGTTCATTTTGCATCTTGTTGTACATGCTTTGCTTCTTGCTTCTTCTTTGTGGTTATTTTACCCTATTTCATAATCTTTTCGATTACTTGTTTCTTTGCAGTTGTTTTTCATCTCTTTGTTGGCATTTTGTGTCTTCCTAGCTGTTTTAACCATTTTTGTACAGTAGTGATTCTCTTTGCACCTCTCCGCACCTCACCTCTCTTTGTAGTGGTTTTATGTCTCTTTGTAGTTGCTTTGCGATACTTTGTACTCATTTTGTGCCATTTAGTGGTCTTTTTGTGTCTCCTTGTCATTGCTTTGGGTCCCTTTGTCATTGCTTTGGCCCTCTTTGTAGTCATTTTTTGGCTCTTTGTAGTTGCATAGTGCCTTTTTGTAGTTGCTTTGCATCTCTTTGTTGTCCATTTGAGTCTCTTTGCAGTTGTTTTGCATCTTTCCTTAGTTGTTTTGTGTCTTTTTGTGGTCATTTTGGGCCCCTGGGCCTTGGCCTCATAGGCCCGTTTGGTAACCAATCCATGCTCATCCATGATAGAAAACTAATGAAAAAATCAAATGTTGGTGCATTAAGCAAAGAGCTGAAGTCAGGATGCAGTTGACCGAGTTTGCTTGCTATTTTTGGAAATGCATGCAATGGGGAGGGATTTACAGACATACTGGGCAGACAAATGTTTGTCAAGAAATAATTCCAATATTTAATTTGCCCCAAAAGCCCGAATTGACATTTCTGTGATTTCTGTTTGTGTATGAGTCAAATAAATAAGATGCATTAACAGAACATGAATGTTTTAGAGGAAAAAGTTGGGGGGAAAAAAGCAAATAATCATATTTAAAAAAATGTTGAACTGTGTTTTCGAAGTAGCCTTCTAAAGCGGATTAAATTACCTTGATTAAATCAGCCAGCAAACCTGTTCATTTGCAGCACGTTTCTCCCCCAAACATGTTTATTTGAAGGTACAGAACAGCTGGTACTCTCTATCCCCCACGTCCCCCCACCCCATGCAGTGCAGTGCACCAGGCGGTTTGCAGAGCAGCAGAGACTACATCTGGCTGCGTTGTGTCGAACCTCCCAACTCGTCCGACAGATAAGCCCCAGTGATGGATCCGCGGTGTCACCATCCAAAGCCCTGCCTATCTATTACAGCGCAGAGGTCGTTTTATGTGGTGGCTCTGTGAGTATGGGTGAGCTGGTTTGTGTGTATGTGTGTGTTCCTTGGCAGGGAGGATGGTTCACACATTGGGTCGGTGGGTGTGTGAGGTGAGTGGGTGTTTGGAGGAGCTGCAACTGGAAAGGGAAATTATTAGTGGGAGTAGAAAAACGAACAGCAGAGGAAGATATAGGGCGACAAAGTTGAGAGAGACAGATGGAGGGAGGCAGAGCCCAGAGATAAAAACAGACAGCAGGAGACTTAAAGTAAGAAATGTGTTTAGACAGCAACAACTGTTAGATTGGAAGTTATAATCTCTTCTATTGTCATTTGAAAATGTAATTTTTTGCTACTCCATTAACAGTTGCTTTCTGTCAACATTTAATATAAGACACTGAAACCAAGTGCCCAACTAACTAGAAAAAAACTGTACCGTCTCAAATGCCATCAATAGGACATGCAAGAAAACAGCTATCATAGTGTGCTCACCTTGTTTGTTTAGCTTTGACCTCTTGGAGATGTGACTAAAAAAAGTTTTTAGTTAGAACTTTTAAAGAACAAATTCAATCACCAGTAACATCTACATTATGAAAAGAGAGATGAGTCATAGCCTTGGCCTGGAGGCATTATGTTTTCAGGTTGTCCATCCATCCATCCCATTTTCTTGAACACAATATCTCAAGAACACCTTTAGGGAATTTCTTAAAATTTGGCCCAAACATCCACTTGAAGTCAATGATAAACTGATTAGATTTTGGTTGTCCTAGGTCAAAGGTCAAAGTCAGTGTAATCTTGTCTGTCTCACTCTTGTGAATGCAATATCTCACCAACGCCTTAAAGGAATTTCTTTCAAGTTTGAACGAATGTTCACTTGGACTAAACATCAAACTCATTACATTGTGTTAGTCAAAGGTAAAGGTCAACATGACCTTGCATCAGTCTCATTCTCTTGATTGAGATATCTCAAGATATCTATTTTTTTGCAGTTTTTTGGGTCATTTCTTGCCACGCTGGTTATTGCCTTTTCTCCCCATGTTTTCGAAAGAAATCAAACCAATTTGCTCAGGTTTAAAAGGGTCAGATAGCTTGTGAAAGGCTTCTGAACACACCACATAAAATAAACTGATGTTGATTCAGGTTTGAAAGGGTTAAGCTTTAAATCAATTCAGAAGTCTTTACATGTACACTGCGTTTGAAACTGTTTTGCAAATTGGAACCTGGTCTAATCAGGTTAGATCGTGTCCTGTTCCTGTATGCCTCCTGTATCAAAGTCCGTGTTTGTCTGGGTTTGTTCGATTCATCCACCGCCCTTCCCACCTGCCCTATATGAGCAGTCATACTTGCACATATTATGTTGTGCTGAGCATTTCAAACTCATGCTGTCCTGCTACATTTAATGCACATGCGACAGGTTCCATCCGGTCATATTTTAAGGGACGCCACCCATGCATGAATCAGGCAGGTGCTGTCATACGTTCGGCGGTGTATAATAACACTGCGACCGGTTCTGTCCACCTGCGTTCTCACCTGACACAGTCCAACAGCACTTTATGCTGTGCCTTTTAGTGTCTCTTAGTGTGGCTCCAAAACTGTTCTCGATTTTGGAATAAGAACAGGTTGGTATAAACTATAATATTTTTACCTTAACTTAAAGGATCTGTATCGCTCATCCACCACTGCATCCAGCCATACCTGGAAAGTTGAGTGGTGACCATACAGATGACTGATTATATCAGCAAGGGACATATTTATTTTCAGTAACATATCAAAACCCGACCAACTTATCTGATTGCACCAAAAAAAAGCTGCAGCTTTCCACTTGTAGTTGTGCAATTGGCAGATGCTTGTTTCCACTGGAGACCCAGGACCCTGCGCTTCGACCCCCAGTTGTGTAAAAGTGTAGTAAAAACTTCCAGACTGGCTTTTCCATGTTGATGCACAGTTTCCGCTGTGATCAGAAGTGACTTTTTGGGAGGGCCAGGAGGTTTGTAAAGGGAGGTCAGCCACCACACACACACCAAACACACACACACAGAGGCCAGGCCCAGGTCAAGAAAGGAAGGAAATAGGGAGAATACACAGGGGCGCTAACGCACATGAAGCCCTAAAGACATTTATTTGTATATATGTGTTCTATCTGTATGTTAAATACTACCCGTGTAGTTATGCACCGGCATATGTTTTGACTACAGTATGTCAGCGTCAGAGTGGTGCAGTAAAAGCAACCCTGGAGCTTCATAAAGCAACTTTTACACTACATATTGCTGCCCCCCAGCTAAAAAAGTAAAAACAATGCAGCCCTCCATTGTTTTTAATAATGAGATGATTTGCAGAGCGAGGCTCATGTTGTGTTTTTCATTTTCCCATGCTGCTGGATGGCAGCAGAAATGCAATTAAAGTCATTGTTTCATTAGGGCATGTAGCCTGTGAGCGGGAATTAAAAACACCACAACACAGCTACAGTACCTTGTCATGCTTTTTGTGGTCAACTTTTTTTGCACAAGCACACATACACACACACACACACACACATTAACATAATTAGAACTTAAAGCCCCGGCAATTAGAGCCCAATCAAATGTTCCTTCGTGCTTGTCAACAATCTTTCCCACATACATTTTTTCACCCATTTATCTCTTTATGCCCGCATGCTTTGACCGTCCTTTATTTTCCAGAGTTGTTAGTCGGCATATTCTCCCTCTCTGTCTTTGTCTTTCTCTCCTTTGCGTCTCTATCACAGGCTCTTGGTCTCTAACCCTTGTTCTGTCTTTGTGCAGTATTTTGCATCTGAAAAGACCACCCATCGGTTCAGGAGGGGGCAGATTCTCAGAGAGGAATTGGTTTAGAATATTAATTGTTTTTTTCCTCCTTTTTTTCTCTCCTGGGAAAACTGCCCACATTAACACCGCCTGCCACTTTTATTTAAGTCCCTGCTCTGCAGTTTGTCCCTGCTTGACAAACTGCAGTGCACTCAATGCAAGCAGGGTCAGGGAGATGTTTGGTTCAAATAAAACTAGCTAGCAAAGTTAACGTTCAACTAGCTGCTGTATTGCACTAATTTTGCAGTTCTCTCATCTGTCTATCTTAACCTGAAACAGGTTCCTGTGGTTTAATTAACAAAGATAAATGAGTATCAAGTCCATCACTTGGTTTTAGTTTTTGAACATTTGTGATTTTAACAAAGACAAGCAACAGTTAGCTTGTTAGCAGTTCTGCTATCATTTTCCCAAAAAAGCAGTATTTTCTTCTTTCTTCTTTTTTTACTGGGAAAAGTCCCTGCTTTGCAACGACAAACTGTAGTGCACCTGATGTAAGCAAGGTCATGGAGATATTTGGTCCAAATCAAGCTAGTTAGCATAGCTGCTGTTTAAGTGGCAAAAGACAAGCATCATTTAGCTTGTTAGCGCTTAACTTGTCAGTAGTTCACATGTCATTGCCACAGTGGAGCACTTTTTTTTCTCCTTTGTTGTCCAAGGAGAAGTCTGTGCTTTGCATCACAAAAACTGCAGTTCAGTTCATTCAGTTAATTAAACAAGGCTGGTATTTGGTTCAAGTCAAGCTAGCTAGCATAGCTACTGTTCAGCTAGCTTCTGTAGCCTAATGCACTTGTTTTGTTTTGTACTTGTTTTCTTCCATCTGCCTAAGATTTAAACAATTTACAAATATGGCCAAACTGCGCAGCCAGCAAGCCAGCTGTGGCCTGCTGCCAGTTTTTTAAAATAGCCTGTTGCAATTCTTTGTCTGGAGAATACTTCTAATTAATTGCAATCTTTATACATTGTACAGCCTAATTTAAACACAATGTCACTGTCATTTTGAACAACCATTACTAGCACGCCCTACCACTGATTTTTTAATTTGAACGCTAGATGTTATTGCTTTACTTGCGATGATTGATACAATGACTGTTAGTTGAAAAAGCATTAAGGCCACCTCAGTAGGCTAAACATGGCAGCACACCTGATAAGACAAAATATATGTTTTCTAACTTGTGGGGACACTAATAAACTACTGTAATGTCAGAGGTTAAACTGTTAAGTAGTGTTTTGAAGTAATTTTGTTTAAAAAAAAAAGTTTTGTTTTAATGGCAAATGGGCTTTCCTGGTCTAAAAACAGGTTTTCTGGCAGTGTTGTTTTTTTAAAAATATATAATCTGTGATTTTTAACAAAAACACCAATTAGCTTGTTAGCCCTTAATTTTTTAGCCATTTCAGTGACATTTTCCCAGCAGAGATTTTTTTCAAAATGAGTGCAGTCAGATTTACCTCAAGACTGTGGAACCATTGGCATCATCATTTATATGTAACTTTATGAAACATTTTATGTACTGTGGTTCTTTAGATCTGCCGTTTTTTTACTTATTTATTCATATGTCTATTCTGTCTGTCTACTCTGTTTCTGTCTATATTCTACTATGGACCTTCCCTTTGTCCAGAATAAAGTTTGATTGATTGATTGATTTTCCTCTTTTGTCCTGGAAAAACTGACCACATTAACACACTTTAATTTAATTTAAACCATTGCTTTGTATTGGTTGATGACAACAAGGCAATTAGCCTACTGTTAAACTAGCTTCTGTAATAAATAAATTCTGCATTTTTCTCATCTTTCTTTCTAAAATTCAAAAACGTGCTTGGTGTTTAATATTCTAATATAAAAGATAGCTAGTACACCAATAGATATTAGTTTTTGAACATTTGTGACTTTAACAAAGACAAGCAAAAATAAGCTTGTTAGTGCTTAGCTTGTTGGCAGTTCAGGTAATATTTTCCCTGCAGAAGAGTGTGCCTGTAGGCTACAGGTCTTTCTAATTGATGGTATTAGGGTTATGAACTCATCTAAATAACCCTCTTTGTTATTTTCAGAACTTTATTCTTAGCTGCCACTCGACCCACATTATTGCATCCACAGTGACCTCAGAGATTGACGAGATAAACATTTCTTGCTCTGCTCATACCAAATCCAGAGTTTCACCAGCGTCCGTCACGCTCCGTCTCTCAAACCTCACACTACTCCAACAATGGTGTGGTCCTTAATTGTCACCCGTATCAAGCCTATAACTGTGCTGCCCGTCTGGAAGGGTATCGGATGGTAATCAGCACGGCAGCCTACGGTTAGTGCTGTCGCTCAGAGCCTCTGACGTCACGCCGACATGCCTGTATGATTAGTTCTGGTTCAAATCCGGCTGACCTGCATTGTCACCCGTGATCAGCGTCGTGCAAATGGCTGTAACGGGACAAACATTGTTCATTAAGAGTTTGCAGTGTTGTAAATTAGAACTATGTGATGTGACGCAGGGGGAGGCAAATAAAGGCTAAGGCTGCCATCCTGTCTGGAGCCTTAAATTTAGGATTTTTTTACAATGATTTTATAGTGCTATACAGTTGCTTATGAACTCAGAAATATCTACATCTACACCTTTATTTTATGAGTTACTCCCTGTTCTGCATTGTTGATTATTTTCTCTGTTATTTACAGGGTAGGTTTATTCAAATCACTCACAAAGCATGCTTAGTTTTTAGGCTTTAAAAGCTACTTTGGTCAATGAAAAATGATGGATTGTGTTGAGTATTTAACAAGTAAGCATGTCCTGTCTCACTGTCTGAATTTTAACCAAGACAGTGACCTCTTCCAAACATTCACAAGTCCTTTGGGTTGTCTAAACAATAGGAAAAAAACTGCCAGTGGCCAATGTATGGATGGAAGCATCCTTTTCTCTCTTGCTGGAAAGTAGTAGTGCATATGAATGTAATTTTAAGGAGACAGGCATAGGCAAGGGGATACTTTTAGATGTTTTTGTCACAGTTTTTAGATTTCTACTTTTACCTTAATACAATGGAAGTGAGGGAAATTGTATTTGTATTAAAAGTCTTGACAAAATGCCTCAGTACCAGTGATAGCCATGGCCAAGGGCATTGTATTCTGTGGTTGTAATATCTCAAGAGCAACTTGAGGGTATTTCTTCAAATTTGGCTCAAACGCCCACTTGTACTCGATGATGACCTGATTAGCTTTTGGTGGTCCAAGGTCAAAGTTAGTGTGACCTTGCACCAGACTAATTTTTGAGAATGTGATATCCCAAGAACACATTGAGGGAGTTTCTTTCTAAACAGTACGGTGATAGCAGGATGGCATTGATTACCTGTGAGCAAACATGAACTAACCATGGCATTGATGATAAGAGGACACAGAGGACTATTATGTCTAAAACTCTATCCTCTCTTGGCAACCTATATGACACGCCCACAATGGTGGCCAAGCTATTTTTTGTTTCCATTTGGAAACCAATTTTTTAAGGTTCTGAACAAATTTATTTTTGGTCAAAATGCTCGGTTCAAAAACGGTTCAAAATTAGGTGTGGGAACCAGAACAGAACTGGTTTCATGTTGGTGGAAAGGTGATAATTTAGGAACCATACCTGGGTAAGGTACACAGTGTTCACACTCGAACAAACTGACTTTGGGTTCAAGTGTGCTCTGATTCAGTCCCAGTTCCCTGATGTGAAAGCCTCTTCAGACATTTTGTCTTTATTGTGTGGGTGTGTACAGCCTGGGCTTGAGTAAAATCTTACTTTCATTGTATCTTTTATGGTGGAAGAGGTTAAACCTTCAGCATTTTTAGTGGTTCATGGAGTCCTAACTTTGCGTAACTCCAGCTTTGACCAAACTCTTATTAGCCAGAAGAAGAGCAAACACCTGTGTCATGTTCATATTTTACTTATATGATCAGGGCTCATTTATCTACCAAGCAGAACCTGAATCAGTAATATGTGTCCTTTTGCATGTTATTTTTTTGGTTTTGTGTCAAAATCGCTGCGATCGCAGCTTATTTGGCGGAGAAGCTGCTCGTGCCTCAGAAGTGACGTGACTTGTCTGCTTGGCTGTCCGCTGTGGAACACATCCATATGAAACATGTCATCCGTCCTGTGCTTGTTACTACCATTTCCCCTGTCAGGCGAGGGCTGCAGAGAATGATGGCTTTTTCAGATGGGACTGTGTGCTACTTGCTCCTGACCACAGTCAACCAACCCACTCTCCAATTTTTGATATCCTGCCATCTGTCTTTCCCTCTCTTGTTTACTCTTTTATCCCACCTCTCTTCTCTAACTCTGTCTCTTTACACACTGTAGAAGTGAAATAATTCCAAACTCTTAATGACTGAGGCATTAATTAGATATAATACATCACGGTCTTACTGTAATATGTATCTTAGATGCATCTGATAATGATTTGTCTCAAAATATTTCCATTCTGTGGTTTTTACTTCACTACTACATTTGATGGCTTCAGTTAAACGTTACCTTGCAGATTTAGATTATTAATGCGAAATATAGATCAACTAATAAATATAAATTAACTCCTAATTAAAAGTTAAGCTGCCCATCACTATATAAATTAGTTAAATTTAGCTTCACCGATATAAACTGTAACAGTAAAGATAGATAGAGAGATAGATAGATAGATAGCAGTAAGGACATAGCCTAGGAACATGGGACGCCCGCTCTCCCAGGTGAGCCACTGGGTGCCTGAATTTTTTGGTGTTTGTACATTGTAGTATTGCTACTTTTACTTATGTAAGAGATGTGACCTGAAGTACCTTTGACTGACTGTGTAATATGCCCTCTTAGCATTCAGTTTCTTTTCATTTATCCTTGACAGTATCTCATAAACATTCTGTATCAGTTTGTTTTATCTCTCTATTCAGGCAATTTATAAATTCACTTTACTGTGTGTATTTTAATGGCTTCATCTCATCTCATAATATGGAAGTATTCACTCATGTTAGGCTATGACATCTTTGTGATATGACATTCTCTAGAATTTTAAATGGTTAACTGGGTTTGAACAATGTTCTGCTGGACATCATGAGTTTGTAATGACAGACAAACTGTTGCAATCTCATTTTTCTTCCTTCACGACTCTTTCAGTTGTACCTGAAAATCCTCAACTGCTTGCAATTATGTCATATGACTCTATCACCTCTCTGACTGGCACATGTTGTTCCCAGAAACAGTTTGATACTTCTTCCGTGTTCTTCCAGTAAGCGTACTGTATCGCATTTCTGATACATTTTTGCTTCGCGTGTCAAGAGCCCAACTGTGTTGTTCTGTTGGCATATCGACACTCAGAAAGTAAAATCATATCAGAAACGTTCTCATGCTCTCAACTGACTAGTTACCAAATCTCCGCTTTCATTATCCGATGGCTGCGATAACCCAAAACGCTTTTCATTCCAAATAAGTCCTCATGGGGATGCAGCTGTAAGACCATCAGCAGTCATGCAGCACAAAGTGAGTTTTGGCTACGTCTCCGTCTCACTTGTTGGACTCCTCGAGCCTCCATAAATAGAGTGTTCAAAAGCCGCTTCCAATGAGTATGAAAACACTGCGTCGCCTCACACTTAATCCACATCATAGGAAAATGGTGTTTGGTCCCCCGGCAGCATGACATCACTCAGTGTTTCCCCTCCTTGACCTTTGTCAGATGGCAGTGCTGAGGACCCGAGGAGAGGGTTCTGCTGGTGTGCCCGCTCAGATATTCAGTATCAGATATGTCATAAAACTAAGAGGAAACAAGTGAAAGAAGAGCGTGGAGGGCTGTGTTCGTTGTCATTGCTCTTTGCTGGTTAATTAGTTGTGATGGCTGTAGTTGGGTAACGGATACTGAAGGGACACCAAAAACAAATCCACTGTTCCATAACATGTAAATCGTACAATGCTCAGACATTTCCACTCATTCAGCTCCCTGACTGTTCAGCAGCACTGTTGTCACTGTCATGTACGGTCTGCAGGACTTAACAGAAGGTTCTACTTTTGTAGAACTTCAGATCGAATCTGAGAATATTGTATTTTCCAGAAGTTCAATGAAGTCAGTTTTAGTGGTGTAGTCCAAAATCGTAAATTAGTCTCAGAAGGCTTTGAGATCTGAACTGTATATGACATCTTAGATACAAAGACCATTGAGTACTAATGGGAAACTATTATCCAGAACATTTCAGGTTCATCTTGAAACACTGTGATGACGGCATTTCTGTCTATTTTATTTTGATATTTTTGAAGGGCAAAATAGCTGGTCTGTCCTGAGAACGGGCTTTACGCTCATCAGTGCGTCATTTCATGCTGCATTTCTATTGGTTAGTTAGTAGATATAGGTCATAACAGCAGATACACAGAACGGATCCCAAATTTCTGACAATGTCAGAATTTTATCCCAGGCTGTCTTTAATCACAAGACTGTGACAGTGGCCATCCTTGAACCTCTCACTGGCGAAGTAGGACCACTGTTTTAGCGCCACGACCAAAAATATTGCCATGTTTCTATCATGATGGTTATCTTTTGTATGAGACAGCCCTAAATTGCACAGTGTATACCGGGCTTTGTACGGCCCCAGGGTATGATCTTCACGAAAAAGAGGCTAATGTATCATTGAGCTCCTTAGGAGCCTTATATAGGTGTTTTTAATTTTATATTTCAAATTTCAGGACTGAAACTGTTATTTCATCTATCAAGTAATTTTTTGATTAGTCATTCACTATATTAAACATTAAAAAATGCTTATCACGATTTTCCACACCCCCAAGGCAAATATCTTATTCTGTCCAACCAACAGTCCAAGACCCAGAGATATTCAGTTAATAGTTATATGTATGAGTCTCACACTTGTGGTGCTAGAATCAGGCGGATTTAGGCGTTTATGCTTGATCATCACCTTGAGCAATTTAAGATAAAATAATCCCTTATTTACAGAGAGGAATGTAGCAGCCACTTGTCTATTTCAGTGGCTCCCAGCTGGTGGTCCAAAAGTGGGTTGTGAGTCCAATCTGAATGGACCACAAGCAACTTATGAATATGTAAAGTTTACAAAAGTCACTCTTTGCTTTGAAGTATAGTGAATTTTCAGCACCAAGCTTTAATTTTGAAGTGCCATTTCTTTTTATTCTTGCAATATGTTGTTTACATTTTGTGAAATAAAATTGAATATGTGGTCCTTTATATTGTGTGGATGCAAACTAATGACCAGGAATAATCTGGACCCCTTTGACCAGTTGGGATCCACTGGACTAGTTGATAAATCAACTAAACGTTTAATCTACAACAATTTATAAAAACAAAAAACAGTGATATGTTTACTTTTTTTGAAAACATGGCAGTGGTGAAATCTTAGCAAATGTATAAAGTCTTTTAAAGTAATACACTCCTGTGTCCAGTAAATACTACAAAGCTTAAATTTATTGATTGCCTGTTGCACTGGGTTGCATTAGATTGTGTGTTTGTGTAATTGCATCCATGTCCACCCATAAACGTAACTCTCAGAAGCTAATAAAAACCGGAGTTTGCAGTTTGACCTCTGAGCATTCAGAGTAACTACTGTGGCTCAAAGGGCCCATCTGAAGCTACAACATGACAGAAACCTGAGCTGCAGTTATGAGGTTTTCCACAGGACATCATTCATATGTATGCAGCGCAAAGCTGAAGCTCAACCACTGTTACGGTTTGTGTGAATGTCTTCCTCCCCCACATGGCTTTTATATACTTTCTCCGCCAAGTATCTCCAATTGAAATCAAGTCAGATTATGTTCAGTAGTTTTATAGCGCTCGCTATATGGACGGACCCCCTCCGGGTCCCCCAGAGGCTCACAACCCCCCACTGCTACCAGCTGACGGGGAAGAAAATAAAAGCAGGGGGGGAAAAACAAGGCTTCTGGGAAAACAAACATTAGTCCTGTTTCTTGGCACTTAACCCTTTCCCTGACTCTGGCATTTGGAAAACAGAACATAAATGGCAAATCTTTTCTTTTTTTAATAGCATTTTCTTTTTTATTGCAAATACATATACAAAAGATTCTTTAAAGACAGTACAAATACATGGCAAGATCACAGAAGAAAAAAAGAGCACTGGAAAGATCAGTTCTTTGATACTGAGAGGAAAGGAAATGGAGCTTGTGGAGCAGAAAGGATAGACGGTCCCTTTTCTGCACAAACAACAGAGAAAAACTTGTAACTGAGATAACATTTTCCAGTTCTTTCAGCCATAGTTTAAAGTCCAACTCAAAGGAAATTCACAAATAACAAATAATTCGTACACAATTCGTTAGATAGCCCCCCTCCCCTCGACCCTCGGAAATAAAAGGCAAATACATACTTAAAATAGACATTTAGATAAGATAAATAAACAAAAAAAGACGATTACAGCGTGTACCATTTTGACTAAAGTACCCCCTGGGTTTAAAAAAAATTAAAATAAAAGAAAAGGGGAAATTATATGCCGTCTACGTTGCAAAGAGGACAATTCATTAGTTATAAGAATAGTATGCAAAATAATTACTTTGAAATAAAATTAAAGCTAATAAATAAATAAAGTTTTGAACAGAGGGGAAGGGAGGTTTTTTGGAGCATGGTGGGAGACTGCAGGGGGGAGAAGAGGGAGGGGGGGGGGGCACCCGAGGGGTCATAGGTGACTTCCTGTAGCTGTAGCTGTTGGACGGTAAGTGTAATCTCAGCTGTGGCACACACACGCATACAAAAAAGTTCGAGAAAATGTAAAAAATCCAAGGCACGGATGGTGGAAAGGGCTCCCCCGTCTTGACAGCACAGCATTGTGAAACTCTCGCTTTCTCTGTATTGCCTCATAGCTTTTCCAAATGACACAAAACAAATCAACAGCTTAAATACAAACCATACTCGCTGGATGGCACAGGAAAGCAAAAAAAAAAAAATCTGTGTATGAAAAAGGAGAACCAGATAGCGCACTACCAGGAGTGGTTAGTAGCTGAACTGTTTAAAATATAAAGCTTTTTTTGTTTGTTATCTACAGGTACAAATAATTACCCCCCCCCCCCCCCCCCCCCCCCCCCCCCATCCCCCCCCCCCACCATGGGTTATAAACTGCCAGCACATGAGAAAAAAGGAAACAAACACTACTGAAATATCAACAATCAATAAGTCCTCACAGAGGATTTTCCTAAGTCTCTTCATCTCTCTAAAAATATATATATAGTTTCTATCAAGATACAAGGCACGCCGTGAGCCAATCACAAGTCTCCTCTTCTTCAAGTGTCTGATTCAGGAAGCAGATCTGCAGGTGAACTCTCCCTGCGGTAAAGTGTTCTTGGAGTCAGATCTGTGTGGCTGTACATGTCTCTCAGGGTCTGGTGAGCTGGGTGTAAACCGGCGCCTGCTCCCAGTGCTGCGGGCTGCTCTGTGGGATGGACGGCACCCCTGTGTTGTCGGCGATGGGCGTGTACATGGGCCTCTGGCTGGGGCTGCTCATGTAGCTGAAAGTCGAGTACAGCCCCGAGCCTTGCCCCGCCCCTGCGTGGCTGTAGTAGGCGGCGGCTGTGCCCCCCTGGTGGTCGGGGTAGTCGTACCCCTGCTGCGCCCTGGAGATGGCCGGGTAGGAGGAGGAGGGGGGGCTGTAGTGCTGCAGGTTGAACGGGCTGTAAGCGACGTGCTGCGGGGAGCCCTGCTGCTCAGTGTAGTGGCTCGGACTCAGCTGCTCCGTCTTGATCTGGGTCCTGTGCTGCGCCTGAGCTGCCTCTGAGCCCCCGCTGCCCCCCAGGGGGGTCAGAGTGTGCGGCTGCTGTCCCTGTTGGTTTTGGCTTTTTGCCAACCAGGCTGCTCCCGCCTGCGGGCTGACCGGGGCGCCGCTGCTGATGCTGTAGCTGCCGGTGTAGGAGACCGGCGTGGTGTTGCCAGGGCCGCTAGCAGAGCCAGGGTGCCCATTTGGTGGGAGGTACTGGTCGAACTCATTGACGTCAAAGGTCTCGATGTGGGAGATGACATCGCTGCTCAGCTCTCCGATGTCCACGTCGCGGAAGTCGATGTTGAGCTGGCGACCACCGGGGCCATCGGGCAGAGAGCGGAGGCCACCTTCGCGCTTTAGGTCCATCTTGCCTGTGCTGACATCAGTCTTTGGGGTGGTGGGAGGGGTAGGGGGGCCCTGGGAGCCTGAAAGTTAAAAAATATGAGAGATTAGATTTCTACATTCAAGTTTAGTTATTTTTAGGTAAACCACCAGGATTTGGAAATGAATTGTTTCACTGTTTCATCATTGGAAAAGCAGAGACTCTGAGGCACTAAGATAAATTTCTTTTTCCTGAGGGGACTGATCTTTTTCTTCTTTCTGCTCACCTGAGTGCTCACCCGGAGAATGCACCTCTCCCATGCTGGAGGCTGGGGAGTCCGCCTGCTGGAGAGCTTTGAAGATGGCATTTGGGGAAATGTGCGTCTGCTCACTGCCGTCCTCCGACTCGCTCTGTCCATTCTTCACCGACTTCCTCCGCCGGGGCTGGTATTTGTAGTCGGGGTGATCTTTCTTGTGCTGCACCCGGAGCCGCTCAGCCTCTTCTACAAACGGCCGTTTTTCCCCCTCGTTGAGAAGTCTGTGCGTAAAAAGCGCATACATTTAATAATTAAAACTGTAATTAACGGTACCCAACTTAAAAGTTCTGCTGCGGTTTGCAGAAAGAAAAGAATAAATAAAATGAAATGAAAACCTCTCATTGCATCCTAAATCCGTGCGTAAAAGCAAAAAAAAAAAAAAAAAAGAGAGCATTTACACTTACCTCCAGAGTTTTCCCAGAGTTTTGCTGAGCTCCGCGTTATGCAGGTGCGGGTACTGGTCCGCCAGCTTCCTCCGCGCAGCCTGCGCCCACACCATGAAGGCATTCATCGGTCTCTTAACGTGTGGCTTGTTCTTAGAAGATCCGTTAACGCGCACCGGCATCGGCACGAGGGTCCAGTCGTAGCCCTTGAGCACCTGGGACACAGCCTCGCGGATGCAAGCGGGAAACTTATCGTCCTCGTCCTTCTTGAACTCTCCGTCCACACCGAGCAGCCCGTTCTCCGATGGCCGGGTGTTCTCGGTGTCGGAGCCCGAGCCGGACGGGCACGGGGAGCCCGCGGAGTCCTCGGACATGCTCGGGCTCGGGGCATCAGAGAGACATTTGTCTTGTTCCTCCGTCATCTTCAGGTAAGGGTCGAGGAGATTCATACGAAAAACTGGTTGGTGCCAAATTACGCGTGAAACGGGGGAGTTATTTCTGCTTTCTCGCGAGAGGAAAAGTCTCTAAATGGACTTCACCTTGCACGGATGATCAAAGTCTTTCAAATGGGAGAAGTACACAGAATAAACTACTGCTGATTCTCTTTTGCCTCCTGTGCGTAAAACCGATTTGTAGTGGCTTTACGCACGAGTTTCTGCCCGACTCCGAGTGCGTTTTCTGCAAGTGGCACCGCACTTGAAAGGGCAAAAACAAGCCAGGTGGGTGAGAGTTTGCTTTCAACTCTGCAGGATGAAACGGTAAAGTGCTCCTCTCTGGTCTCCAAGTACAATCCCCAGAACGCGCGAGTGCTTTGAACTGCAAACGTTTCGCGTGCGAGCTTTATAAGAGCGTTACCATGCGGCACAGGAAAGCCCGAACCTGATTGGGCGACAGCATGTGACGCCAAAGTGAAGGAATTTGATCCCATTTTTTCCCTCTCCATAACCAGTACAGAAAAACACACACACACACACACACACACACACACACAGACACTTTCTCTCAAACATACACACGCACACCCAAAGAAACATTTAATCAAAGATGTGGAGTATATTCATATGTTGTAATTAGCAAAAAGTGATTTTTTTTGTTATGATGAAGGAAAACACTGAAAGAGAAATTGCAAAACAGCATGGCAAGTCCACATAAAATATTATCAGAAGAACTTTATAATTTTTGATATTTAACATCTTAAACAGCTACACACACTTTATATACCTCCTTTTAAAAACATTGTTTGTGTTTCTAACTGTCTTTCTCTACACTAGGCACATATCCACAATTACACCATATGGTCAATAGGGGGAGACAGCAGTCTAGGAACTCACAACTAACTACCTCCCTTCTGCTGCTAAAAGCAGCAGCAGGAGGAGGAGGAGGAGGAGGGGGAGGGGGAGGGAGAGGGAGAGGGAAGGGAGCTCCAGCAGACTGCTGCAGTGCAACAGTTGCTGTCAAACATCAGCTACTGATTTGTATCGCTCATCTCGTTTCCAGCAGTGGAGGAATGATCCGGTGAATTCTGTTCAATTTGCTGACAGGTCAACTTCCACACTGGCCTTACCTTTTTCACCAAATGTTCCTCATAAAGTTAAGAACATTTTAAGAGTTGTGTTACATGGTTTTATAAATTTATATCCTTTTTGGAATCAAACAATGTTTGAAACTGAGCTTCCAATACATTCCACTACATTTAGCTGGTAACCTTTGAAAGGAAATGATTGTGATTTTGATGATTTTATTTTCCTCATTTTGTGGGAGAACACATTTAGAAAAAGTGGCATGACCTTAAATTTCACTTTCTTTGGGTAAAAGCAGCGATACCGATGTCTTGCTCCTGAATAGAAAAGGTGGTGGGTTCCTTTGCATATCTGTGCCTAGGGGCCCATAGTCTCATAATCCAACCATGACTGTGGATAAATTACCTCATACAGCCCCACTTAAAAAACCCAGAGTATCACTGTAAGCACAGAACTTGAGTCAACTAGCGACAACTGTGTTAAAGTGCATTTTCTAGTAGTGTGTTTTCACCTCTCTTTAACACACACACACACACACACAACCTTTGTTGACTCTGTTCAGCCACACACTGCAACTCCCCAATCAGAGTAATATAAAGTGCCCTGAGCTGGTCACCGATGGTAACCTGCCTGCACACGCCCCCCTTTGATTGTTTATTATGCTTTGTGGAGATGTGGAAATGTAAATCTCAGTTCAGCCTAATGTGGACAACATGTGCTACCTGAAGTCGCCTTTAATAGCTCACAGATGTCAGGTAGAGCTAATTTCACTGCTCTGCCTGCTCGCTTACTCTGGAGCTGCACACACAGGCACCTACAGCCTTTTTCTTCAACAGATACAAACCTTTTTCACTCTCTCCGTTATGTTTTTGCATTTACTGCTCAAACTCTGAATCACTCTGTAATTCTTTCTCTCCCTGACCAATTAGGCCCTGCGGTTCCAAAACACTACAGCCTAACATCAGCGGCTCCTTCACTCCCCGGGCCGGTTTATTTACACGAGACATGCTTATTTAAGATACTCACTTTGAACACAAATAGAAGGGAGCAGTTTGGCTCTGCGTTAATAGCTCGTGGGACGACGCTGCGGTCGCGTGTGAGCTGCGTGCCGTTACACGAGGCCACCAAAACGCAAACCGGTGTTTGCTTGTAGAGCTACAGAGGCGTGAACGCATTGACTCACAGAGCTGTGGCAGAGGGATGGAAAACATGGTGTGGCTATTGACAGAGTAAATATGGTTAATGGAGGTTTGCAAAGAAGAGGAGCTGGGAGGAGACGGAGGGAGGAGATGGTGAGGTGGAAGGACAGGGGAGAAATCAGAAGAGTAAATAGTAAGAAAAGAAGAGAATGTTGGCAATGATGACAAAACCAAGTTAATTAGTAAGACGGGCAACCACATATCAGTGTAAAATGGACTAAGTGAACCCTAAAGCACACACACGTAAACACGCACTCACACACATTTTGCGACTGCATAGTATATGACCCCCACTCCCACGTGACATCCTGTCAAAACTATGCAAATGAAAAAAAAAAAAACAACAAAAACACAAATCTCAGATCAACATATGGTTGCACACACCTGAATACACTCCTCTTCCTCCTCCACATGTCACACAGGCAAGTTAGACAACAAAAATGATTCATATGACAACTGTTGGATAATAAACTCAGTGTGCTCAACCATCTAAAGTGAATATTTAATATCAGATCTGGAACTTTTACAAATTTCCCTCCTCCTTTTCAACCAAATTCCAGTTTCAGATTTGTCAAACAATTTGTGAGAGATCTGTCTGTGGTTTCAAAGTGTAGTCCATTCTGTGGGCTTTTAGGTGGCGGGGGATGACCAGAGGCAGGCAGGCAGGGTGAGGTCTTGGGAAACTTCTCATCTTGACTTGGAGCTACAGCGTAAAAAATCTGAGCAAACAGTGGGAGTCAACTGCTAAACCCTGGCTGCTTTTCTTTGGGAGACCCATCAGGCCTGCTCTGCATTTCAGAGCTTCACATCTGTGGGGAGTGACAAAAGTGTGTCCAGGTTTCTGTTATAAATTCTGTTTTGAAAGTACTTTTAAACATCAATATTGATGGCCACATAAAGAGGTGTGGATGGAGGGGTCAAACACACATGGGACTTTGACCCAGGAGACTGCTGTTTGTGTCTCATGTGAAAGCAAAAGTCATTGTTGACTTATTTTAAATGACATGCGTGAGTCAACTTACCTAAAATACTTTAGTTATGTATTTAATTGTGTCACATATGTAACACAAATTACCTTACATTTGTAACTTAAATCACTTAATAAACTGTTTTAACCCAAACCACAATCCCTTCCAAAACCCAACAGTTTTGATGCCTCAACCTAGCCAAGTTGCGACATTTTCATGACAGACTTGCATTTTCGAGCCTGCTGGTAAGTGCCCTTTGCCCCTTCTGAAGCATTATACTGGCAGTGATGACAACTGATCACGGCCATTTAATGTGCTGATAACATTCAAAAGGGGTGATGTACACTGCATTCATGCAATGGCAGGAAAATGGGAAGAAGAAGAAAACCATCCAGTGTTCTCAGACTTGTAAGAAAACTTTTGAAACCAGTCATGCAGTGTGATTGCCTTTTTTCTGCCATATATTCACAAAATTATTTACGACATAACTAACAACAGCATTTTAGTTTTGTGTTTTTGCATACTCTTAGCTCCAGAGCTGAGCAGGAGGTAGTTACTGGTGAAGTGAAAAAAATTCAGAACATATGAATGAACAGCAGAAAAAAAGTGACTTTGCTGCAATAGATATTGTTATATGGATGCTTTTGTACATTTTGGCATAATATTAGGTTGCCTGTGGAATCCACCCAAAGACACTGAAAATGTTTTGAGTATGTAGTATTTATGTTGGGGTATTTCTTTAATGATTTTTCTCTATTTACTGTGGAGGAACTGCATCCTTTTCTATAATGTTGTGTTGTGGTTTCAGACTTGAATATATGCAGGCATGTCTTATTTTCTACGATTTGAAAGGTCTTGGCTTGTACTTGTTGAAACAACCAAGCAAATCGGACTTGATCTGGGAAAAAACAGCTACATCCATTAACAATTGTAAAGTAAAAATGCTGACAAGCATGGATAAGACTGATGCACAGGTTGTCAACTTCCAGAAAATCTGCTCCTGTATGGGTATTTTTCCATCATCAGTTCGGTAAATGATCTTTTAATGCTACAAATTGCACCTTTATAAAAAATCATTTCTGTTGCAGTTGTAATATCCCAGCATGGGAGAACAGGAGAGGATCAGAGCTATTTAATACCACAGCAAGAATCTGAAGGAAGCATCTCATCTGTTGGTGCCTGTAGCTTCCACATAGGTGTGATGTGCCGTTCTTGGAAGATCAGGAGTGATTAATAGTCACCGTGAGCCCGTGTGTGTCTGTTCTACTTTGATCTGAGCGTCTGGGCAGCGGGTGTCTGTTGACCGAACGTCATTCTGTTCCTCATGCTGTTTAAACAACACTTAGAAAAGACCCAGGCAACTCCCGAGGAGGATTGCTCCGTCTACCATCCATCAGTGACCCAACTCCTGCTGCCAGACTCTCCCTCCCCATCTCAAGATTTCAATTTTCTTCCTTTTTTATGCCTCCACACTGGTGTTAGCTACCTTAACTACTAGAGAGAATTTCTTCAAATTTGGCACAAATGTCTACTTGGAGTCAGCTTTAAACTACTGAGATTTTAATGTTCAAAGACAAAGGTCAAGGTCACTTAGGTCTTACTCTTGTGAACACAATATCTCAAGAAAACGTTGAGGGAATTTTGTCCAATTTTGGCACAAACGTTCACTTGAACTCAGCAATGAATTGATTACATTTTGGTGGTCGAAGGTCAAGGTCGCTGTGACACTGTCTGTCTCATTCTTGTAAACATGATATTTCAAGAACACCGTGAGGGAATTTCTTCAAATTTGGCACAAACATCCACTCAGATTCAACGATGAAATATGTCGATTTTGGTGGTCAAAGGTCAAGGTTATTATGATGTTCATTCTCATGAATGAGATATCTCCAGAACACCTTGAGGCACGCAAACAATCATTTTGACTGAAGAATAACCTCAAAAATTGTTTTTTTCCTATAACTCAACAATTCTTAAGCTAATTGTGACAAAACTCCACACAAATTCTTGTAGAATATAATTATGAAATAATGGCATTTTATATCCAAAAGGTCAAGGGTCAGCTTCATTATATCTATATAATATTCTGCATAAAACACGTAACTGGACTTAGCTTAATATCACATCTCAGGAACACAAGGGACACATTTGGTTAGATACTGAATTGGTGACACTAATCTTGGGTGTCCACCTTGTGCTGATTGTCTAGATCTTCTGTGCTGCTGGGGGGAGGTGCATGTGAAGCATACATGTTTTCATAGACATGGATGTAAACTGTAAGAGAAACTTTGCAAAGGCAATACAACCGCAAGGCGGTAATTCTAGTTTTTGCTTTAAAATGATTAGCTAAGCAAAAATTTGGGCAGGAAATCATTCCAGATAATCCCTATCCAAAAGTTAGCAAATCCACACTCCCCTCTAGACTAAATCTGGAGAAAACACACCCGATCACTCCATGCCCCCGGACACGTTCCCCAGCAAACTGAGTTGTTGCTGATTTAAATATATGTGCATTAGCTGATCGCGCCGTGGGTACGAGAGGTTGGAGAAGCAAGAGGAAACCCAATCTACTCGGGCTGAGACGAAAAAGCCGCAGAGGAGTACCATTTCCCTCCAAAGATATGGTTGTGCAAACAGCCCTCGCTTTAACAATAACAATGGTCTCACCCAGCCAGGCCAAGCTAACTAATGACAGATCCACACCTTAATGCTGAGCAGTTGTTTGGGTTTAAGTGAGGGAGGATGTGTGTGTAGTGTGTGTGTGTGTGTGTGTGTGTGTGTGTGTGTGTGTGTGTGTGTGTGTGTGTGTGTGTGTGTGTGTGTGAGGGGTGGTTTTTGAAAGAATGGCAGTTGTCAGCGGGTGGCTCGTGCCACTGGAAAACTCCCTCCTTACTTCCCCGGACGGAGAGCAGCACCCATGATTCGGGTGGAGATCAAGGGAGAAAATCTCTGACGCAGCGAAACGCTACTCTGAGCGACGGAGGACATCCAACTATAACGCAGCACATTTTTGCAGCTTATTGAATTGTGCAGGAGGCGGGATGGGGGCGGCGGGGGTAGAGGGAGCCGAGTGCAGACATCTAAAATTATTCCTCAGTGTGTTTTTTGGTCCTCTCTCTTTTGTAACGGTTACAGCTTGTCTGTTGGCCAGCGGTGCTCCGTTTCCTCTCTGGGCCTCTCTCGGTCTTCACAGTTGTGGTTGATGGTAATTGATGCCTTGCCGTTTGTAATGATTTGACGTGCTTATGAGGTTTAGTTGGTGTCAGGTGGAGGTAAATCTAATTTTAGCTGCATTGCAAATTCAAAAGCTTTAAGAAAATGCCTCAGTAAAATGCTAAAGGGACAGTTCACTGATAAATCAAAACTACATATTTCCCCTTCTACCTGTAGTGCTATTTATCAGTCTAGATTGTTTTGGTGTGAATTGCCAAATGTTGGAGATATCGGCCATAGAGATGTCTGTGTCCGCGGCAATCAGCTAATGTTGCCCCTCAACCCCCGTATAATCACAGAGTGATTCTAATTTTTTTGGGGATAACACTGAATGCTCATGAATATAGGGTACAAATTCGTGACAGCATTGTAGCAATTTTTGCATTATTCATTAACCCCAGAATTTCATTGCAATAAAAAAAATCCCTAAAAATATTGCAATATGCGTCAGTTTTTTTTTTTAGTTTTTTGTTTTTAAAGAAAAGCTGCCATTACATCAGGCATTTCAACCTACAACAATCACTGAAACAGTCCCCCAAAATCCTGGAGGGTCTGGTTATTTTCTGTTCTACCGTGTAGTTAGACTTTAAAATTTAATTTACTCAATTTTTTTACAGATCGCAAAAAATCTTACAAAAGAACAACAGAAAATATAGATATTATTTATTATTATTTCCTAATCAAACTGAATCATTGCTTGAAAAGGATCAAACCTGGTTCCTTACGTTAGACTGCAGTTCTGTGGTCCTTCAGAGAACCTGCACAGTCACCTTGCGCAGAAACACAGAGATCTACTTAATGAAACAGTGATGATATCTGGCTGCTTTAGCTGGCTCGCTTCAGCTGCGTCCCTCCACTGAAACCTCCATCCTGCTTTAACCACAGCCATCCGGATAAAAAGAGCACTTTTAAAGAGAGGAAGACTTAATGACAGACAGAGTTACAGCCAGTTCTGCTAAACAGAGAAGCCATTTGGCAAACAGTTGTAAGAATCATATTGTACAATTTCTCCCTTAGTGTTAAAACTGTATTGATTCTGCGAAGGAACTTTTAGTTGTTATACTGCAAAATTACACGCACATAATATGTGACAAGCGCATCATCTGTACTCTTTTAATTTGTTACAGTAAAATATTTGTAGAAATAGTTGGATACAGCCAGATTATCAACATCAGAAACATGCTGCAGTGCCATATGCTGCTTAGCTCCTTTTAGCATGCTAAATTTCCTCTAATTACTGTTAAAGACAGATTGCAATTTAGGCAAGTGAGGCAATGATATACACAATAAAGTGTCATTTGTGGGATTTGTGCACTATATTTTAAAAAATAATGTCAGCAAGCCACATAATCTTATTTTGTTACTTTGCCCTTTTGTTACATGGTAGTTCCTGTCCAATTCCATGCTTTTATGACCACTTATACAATTGTATTTCTATAATATTTGGATTTACATCATTTTCCCAAAAACATATTCCAAAAAAGAGGTTTTGGGTTTTCAAACAGCCCTGAGTTGGGGGTGCTCGTTATCAATGGCCCAAGGCCCATAGGCTAACAGGAAGTACAAAAATTGTAAAAAAGGAAGCAGATGACACCCTAAGGCCTGGCTCCAAGCCTTTTTAGTTTTATGCAGAAACTTACGTTGAAGAAAAATGGAAAATGTGACCTTTTGGATCTACATAAAACTCATAAATACCCGTTTTCCATCCAAATTAGTGTGTGTATGCAGGCTTTTTAAACACAGTAAAAACCTGCTGGAAATGGGCTCTGAAGTAGATGAGGATGTCTTTTTGTGTGTGCGTTATTGGCAAGTCCTTTTCTATGTCATGGGCAGATCAGAAAACAGATTAGCAAACAGTGGAAAGCAGCATGGAGGCCAGTGAAAACACGGGTTACCTCTTTTTTTTATATCTTTTAATTATACAATGTTTGAGCGCTGCTTGGACGATGACCAATGATTTTTCTGGCAGCCCACTATTGCATTGCACCGGTGTTGGGCCTAAAATTAGCACATCCTCCTTATTGCCAATCGGAGCTGGAGCTGATGAATAACCGTGACGGAGTCATTTTACCTGGGAGTTCATGTTGATTGTAACTTTTCTCATTGAATACAGAAGCCAGATGTTAGCGGATGTTTGTAGATTTTGCGTGCAATGGGAAAGGGGCTAGGAATGCATTCCTTTGTTGCCATTGTACAAAATTTCATGACTATCCATCCATTAGTTCTTCAAGATTTTTCCTTGCCACCTAGTCAAGACGGCAACTAAGAAACAGTGTTTATGTCAGCATGATATCTGATGTTTTTATGTTGCTTGTAGAGAGAACAAACTGTGCGTGAATATACTAGTATAAGTATTTTGAGCTCACAACAATTGGGGGGACACAGAGGGAGCTGGATATAGTACAGTACTGTGACGTTCCAGCGTAAAGAAGCACAGATGGTGTGAAGCAGAGACACTGAAAGTGAAGTTGACTGTATCCGCTGTAGTTTGGTGAAATGCTGACACGTCCGGCTCCAGGCTTTCATAACACAGAGAACGTGCCGAGCCAGCCAGCATCCGGTCTCTGTGTTGTAACCGTGACCCAGTGACTTTGTGCAGATTTCAAGACTCTGACATTATGGTGCGGTGTACAGTATGTGTGTGTATTCTTCCTTAATAAGTGGCATCAGACAATGGCATTTAAACAGTCTTTTATTTTCTTTCTCGTAAACTGCAAAAGAACCCCATTAAGTGCTTCAACCCTTTTGCCCTCTTAATCTGTTCTGGGAAATTGTGGAGTGTTAGAAGTGAGTTTGCATTTCCGAGTGTTACAGTAAGTGCCATTTCCAGATGTCCAGTGATCTCTCTCAGGGATGGCTCAGGGTTTTGTAATTTGCAGAAAATACAATTTGTGGTTAGTAAAAGAAGGAAAATTCATTCATTCAACATCATCCATTAGTCACAAGAAAGTCTCAAGTCTTTGCAGTTAAGTCCCAAGTCACAGCAGGCAAGTCCCAAGTCAAGTCCCAAGTCCTAAACTTAGGGTTTTGAGCCCAAAACAAAACTTAAAAAAACATAATGAGATCTAAGAGAAAAGTAATGGCAATAATACATTTACAAAAATCAGCTTTGCTTTTCAAAATTTGAATTTATTTGTAAAATCAAGTTTGTGAAAAAGTTATTTAACTGTTAAGCTAACGTTAGCAACATAGACTAGCTGCTAGATGCTAATTAATTTGCTTCAATTTACTGTTCTTTGTGGAACTTCAAATGTTGAACTATGATGGAAGTTTGAGGGTTTTTTGCCATCAATTTTCAAACTGTGTTGCATACTGCATTTTGCGTACATGAACTATATCTTTGGGCATGGGGGAAGGTATGTTCAAGTCAAAAGGCTCAACTCCAAGTAAAATCATGAGTCACTGGTGTTATGGAATTATGTAGATTATTTATTTTTCGAGACATGCTCATTTTGGCTTGTTTTACATCAGCATCCATGCAAGCTCACACACAACACACAAAAAGGTCCAACTAATTGTGTGGTGTGGTTATTCAGACACACACTTGCTAATGATGTAATGCTGCATTCACATTGTTTTAAAATCCATCACAAAGGCATTGTGCCTCAGTGCGTTTTTGACATAATTACAAGTGTATATCACGATGAAACATAAGGAAAAAAAGACCAAAATCTTTGCTTTCTACAGCAAAAAGAATTTATTTTCTAGCTGTTATGGTCTTATGGTTTTACTTTAGATCCATATTTACAGGGCTATGCAAGCAGCAATCCTCTGCAGCCATTATGGGGAAATACCGGCATAATTACAACAAAATACAATGTTTGCATGGCACGAAAGGTAAGGTTACATAAGGTCATGAAGCCTTTCTTTTTGCAGCTAAAAGGATGAATGCTTTAGCTATAATGGTTCTTATTTTAGATCTATATAAAAATAAACATGCAAACAACAATCTCCGACGTCCCCTTTTAAAGGGTTAATACAGTTCTTTATGCTCAACTGTAACTCAGTGTAGGTAAAAGCAGAACATTTAAATAGCATGTGTCTTTTAGTGTTTTCGTCTGCAATCCAAAAGTTAAATTGTTGGCAGTCAAGATGAGCAGCAGGTGCACAGATACATCACTGTCGTTCATTTAGCTAATGTTGTCAATATTTGATTTGTCCTCATGACAAAAGTTTGGGAAAGTTCACTTTACCACCAGTCTTCATCTATACTCTTTACACATGTTTTTCCCATTTAAACCAATAAACATGTGGTGTGCTGGCGACCGCATACTAAAACAATGTGAATGCAGCATTACGTCATTAGCGAGTGTGTGTCTGAATAACCACACCGCACAATTAGATGGACCTTTTTGTGTGTTGTGTGTGAGCTTGCATGGATGTTGCAGCGGTACCAAAGCTGATGTAAAACAAGCCAGCTGTGGTATCGCGTCCAGTCCTGATTTGCCACATCTGGTCTCATCACCTTATGAGCTTTCACATTGTCAAAGTCTTCCTCCAGTATCCTGATCATTTGATTCCAAACTAAGCTCCTTCTGAGCAGAGTTTATCTCTCAAAGCTGTGTGTGATTGTCTCCATGAGGCGCAGCCCCGGTCGAAATAAGAGTCAGATGGGAGCCGACAAATCCATCGTCAGGACTCGGCTATTACCTCGACTTTACCTTTTTAAACCAACAATTGACTCGTGAGGTTTGATTTGAGTTTCTCAAATTGTGTGTGAGGTCACGGCTGGTGAGGCTTTAAAGAGGTATTACGTAGCAAATGACGAATTTTTTACTCATTGAAACCAGCAATGAACTCACTTATTTCCCCTTAAAACATCAGTTTGGTAATGTTTTTGCAATACGTCGCCACTTCAATTACTGATCTCTTATTTAGCCTAATGAACACCACTAGTTCTCTCCTTCCAACTAAACATGAATGCACTCGAATTAGGTTTGAATCAAATAAAAATGGATTATGTTTTACAACACGTAAACATGCAATAAGTCATTTCGCATCGCGCTGAAGAGGAAATTAGAATGGTAGGTACTGCTGACTCAGAAAGTCCACTCCAAAACTCACCGCCAACACGACAGCCCAGTCCGATCTGTTTAGCCTCAATAATAAATCCAAGCTGGATTTCTTTCTACTGTTTGGGTAGCGCCAGTGTTCTGTGCCCATACAGGTCATACCTCTTTCTTTGTAATGTTACAGCACTGCTCCCCTCCCCTCTCTAACCTGTCTTGTGTCTGCACCGCCTTACTGTGCTTGTGTTACATGTGGCGATAGGAAATTGCTTAGTCTGATTTCCTGCCATCAGAATGTCTTAGCATACTGTAGCCCTTCCACAGCATTGAAAGGGATAGGACATGGGGGAGGAGGAGGTGCAAAGAGAGGTCATCCTTTTATCAGATGTACGGTTTTATCTGAGGGGACTTTGTGTTGAAGGCAGAATTCACTTACTGTAAGAGCAAGTCAGTGTGAGTGACTTGCTTTTTTCCCCCTAATTAAAGTGTCGGGAAGCATCCTTCTACATTCTACAATTAGTCTATAAAGATACTGTATATGAGGTTATAAAATAAGCTTATGTCAACACTGCAAGAAATGACTGTTGCATTTTTGGATTTATAGAAATAGTTAAAATGAATGAAACAGGGTTAGAAATGACCAACCTTTCCAGAGTACTGCCAACTTTTCTGATTCTGATAATAACAATAGTATAGTAGCCTATAATGTAATAGAATATAATATATTGGGTGAATTAATTTAATGGTATTATTTAAGTGATCAAAAATAGTTAAAGTATTTAATTTACAATGTCTTATTTCTAAGTAGAAACATTTTAGTGTTAATAATTTTGAATATTTGCTTGGTTTGGTTTTGCTTTGAATTATGTCATCTTTTATACGTCATTAAACTTTACTCCTCTGCTCAGGAGCCAGTATCAACATGTTCCCTTCCCAAATCATCAGATACTACTGCTTTTTCATTGGAATTTCACATCTACATGTGACGTGCCAGGTATTCTCCTGCATCTGCTGTGGACACACTGGGATGTTGCTAACAATGCTGGGATGTCAACAAAAGCATGTGGTTAGGTTTAAGCAACAATACCGCGTAGTTAGTTTTAGGGAAAAACATCATGGTTTGGCTCTATACTCATTTTGGAGGGTAATGACTCGTTACCCCGTGGAGGTCTGGGTTTTGCTGGCTCCAAGGTGAAAGTCTGGGGTTTGTTGGACCAATCCACCAACCACCACTCTTCCTGTCCACCTACAGGGACTTTCAAACTCCTTAAATTGTTACCTGCAGAGTTTCAAACTGACACTGTCTGGCAAACCACACAGCCACAACAGGTGCCGCCCGGCCATGTTATGAACTGACACTGTCTGTCCACGTATTACATGTATACTGCCACAAAAGATTACGTCCAGCTGCATATCATAACACCGCAAAAAGGTTCCATCTGGTGGCATTACAAACTGACACTGCCCAGCAGTGAAAGGTGAAAGGTGGCTACCGCCATGAAAGGTGGCTTTTGGCATCAGTGTCTGATGATGATATCACTGGCCAAGCGCTGGTATTTAACGACTTCAAAAAGAGAATGGGCTGATCTCTTCAGCTATGGCTCGCCAGGAAATGTCTTTCTGAATATCATCTTTATAATACAGGGAACATTTTGATATTGTCAGGTCTTAAAAATGTTTTACTCCTCATCATGACAAGTCATTGTGATAGTTCTAAAACCACAGGAGAGGTTGTTTTGTCATAGGAGAATAAATAGTCACTTGTGTGCCAAGCCAGGCAGCAAATGTACAGATAGTGGTGCCAAATCACACTTTGTTGGAAGATAAACCGAGTCATAGAATTTTCTACTCAAATGTGTAACTCTTCAGACCTAAAAAAAAAAAATGAGAAAGAAAATAAAGATGGAGATATTGAGAAGATTAGTTGCATCCAGGGTTTCTCTGGGCTGAGACACTGACATGGCTTCCTGGTGCTTACAGGACAGTTTTACATTTCGATTGACATTTCCTGCATGCCAAATACATTGCAAGCCAGCGACCATACCCATAATTTAGGCAAATAGGGTGAATCCACAGGGTCTTAATTACAGAGGATGGGCACACTCTTTTCTTAAGCTGCCTCAATTTGTGATTTAGGCGGAAAAGATGTATTTTTACATCGAACCTTCGCCAAGCACAGCTTCAAATCCCACTCTGTAAAACGCAGGAACCATACTAAGCCACGGTTTGAACTTGGAGCCATGAGCTGAGCTGCTCATCGCACCACTGAGGCTCGTAATTAAAAATCTCCAGTTACTTCCTCCTTACCTCCGCTGACCCCGGCCTCGTGGCTCTGCGTGTACCCAGGACCAGTGAGCCGCCTCAGGGGAGCCACGGGAGGAACTTGGCCTGGGCGCTGGATGCAGACCGGACGGCGTTGGGGAAGTAATGGGGATGTTGACTCAAGGGTGACTAGGGTGGGCGGACGTGACCGCTGAAGATGAGCGTGCCAGGTAAACACTGCGCAATCACGATGCCAGATTTGCCTCGTTGATGATGCCAGTGTGTAGGCTGCGGTACTCGGCTTTCTGTCTCGGGAGAAAATTGTGGCAGAGAGAGAAACAAAGACAGAATGAGAGGAAGACTGAGAGAAAGAGACAGGAACACACTGAGGACGATCGTGTTTCTGTCTCTGGGGTTGTTATTAAAGCGGCAACTAACACCCAGGAATGCAGGAATGCCCACTGACGTCTTTCTCATCAGGTAGCGAGAGCGAGACGGGGTGGAAAGTGTCAGCTTGTTTCAGGAAGGAACTGATACTGCAGGGCCATCTGAGGATTCAAAAATTGCCAAAGACAGGAAGACAGAGTATCATTTTTGTGAAGAACGGAGAGAGTGACAAAGAAAAACGTGATTGAATGACACCTAAATCCTTCAAATGAGCCAAGGCTAAAGGTAACACTGGTCCCCCTGTCACACCAGGACCCCCTCCTCGAGCTCCAGCCCGCTGTGGTGAGTGAGCGGTGGAGTAGCAGAGGGCCATATATACAGTAGGCGCTCTGTCTATCTCATAGGCTCATTCAGCCGTGTGGTTTGGCAGGTGGTGCTGCGATGTAGGTGGCTGCGAGTGAAGATATGGAGACCTATGTGTGCCCAGCTTAAGTATTCAATTTACCTCTGCCATTAGGACACATTGAGTCCTGTGTAGAGGGGGGCGAAAGTCTCAGTTTATTGCAGCTAATCCTTCACCTTAAGCCTTCACTTGGCATTGTGCAGCACCTTATATTTGTCATGCAACTCAAGTTTAAGATTCAAATAAGGAAGTCGAGGCCTAAGCTTCTACAAACAGTGCGGGAAAGCGCCCGATATCGGCAGCGAGGTGGAACGTCTATTCCAGTAACGGTGGCTCATATACCTACGCAGACGTATTCCCAAACGTCGGCCAGACATACATCAGCACTGTTTCATATCAAAGACCTTTATTTTGGCAATCACACATGTTTGCTTGGAATTAGCACTTTTTAATAAACTCGTTTGGTTCTGTACATAGTGTTAATGCACAGAGAAAACACAAGCTAAAGCCTTTTGACGCCTGTCTTGGTAATATGGGCTTATAGGAAGCTTAGACAACTTCCCATAAGACAACACAGAGGGTTGCATGCAGGGTTTGGTAGCACAAATGCTCTTTGTGGGACGCACAGAGCGGGCTGTCATGAGGTTTTGAAAAAGAGGAAATGATCCTTAAAAAAGGTCAAGTTGTAGCTATTGTGAAGGTACCACTGTCTACCATACACATGCTATGTGTTTTTATTTTTTTCCTTTTTTTTTAAATTCAACACAAAGACAATACATAAAACACAACAGAGGAGATGATCACAATAAAATTTACATACTTATCAAGTTTTGGTCTTTTCATGTCCATATTCCACCCTACTAAGTACATCTTCAATGGTGATATTACCTCCCAAAAAACAAACAAAAAGAGGTAAAGAGGTTTCAGCATCGCCCGTATTAACAGGGACCATCGTTCATTAAACGTGCATTTTCATCTGTTGTTACTTTTTCCATATTAAAAACATTTTTCACCCTGTGTCTTTCAACTGTAGGAGGGTATTGGCAGTCATGTTGACACTTACCTACTACAAGTAAAATTTTAGATTTGATTGAAAGATAAAAGTTAAAGTCCTTCATTTGAACTTCTACTGGCAAAACTGAGGAATGAAAGCTATTTATAACATTTCTTAAGAGTGCAAAATTCTCTTTATTTTAAGAGAGCGTCTTACTATCCTCAAATTTCAGGTTCATATTTGTATTTTCGGTCTCTACAAGAACAAGTTTACATGCTTTATTGGTCAAAAATGCATTTTTGGTTACATTCACATGTGCTGGAACACTTATTACCCTCTGACTGAAAGGCTCTGTTTTGTGCCTGTCCCCCTCTCTGATTGATCAGTGTTTAATAGTTTTCTGCATCTCTGCACCATCATTGCAGCCTCAGAATGACTGAAACAGAGAAATGTGGCACATAGAAGCAGCAAACTATAAATATTGGGCAGATGTAAAATAAATTCTTGCCTCTGACTGACAATTCCTGCTTTAAGCATACTGGTCCTATGGTGACTTGAGAGATTCTCCCAAGTGTTTGTTCTGTATATCTGTATTTTATCAAGTAGGACTCTCACCTTCGACAAAGTCAATTAATTTTAAGTTGGCTTTCATTTTTAAGCACAAGATTGATAAATACAGGTCCTGATTGAGCAACAGCAGCTTTTTAATGTACCATATTTATTCCTCCACACCAGCAATAGCTGATGCTGGAGGTGTTATGTTTTCAGTTATCCATCCGTCTGTCCATCTGGCCTTCCGTCCAAACGCCTGTCACATTCTTGTGTGCTATCTGATATCTGTGATATCTCAAGAATCTTTAAAGAAAATTCTTTAAATTTCACACAAACATTCACTTGAACTTATCAATGAGCTGATTAGATATTGGTGGTCATAGATCAAAGATCAAGGTCCCTGTGACCTCGTCTGTCTCATTCTTGTGAATGCTATATCTCAAAAACACATGAAGGGAATTTCTTCAATATTGCCACAAACATCCACTTGGACAAGGAGCTAAGGTGATTAGATTTTGGTAGTCATAGGTCAAAGGTCAGGGTTACTGTTACCTTGCATTCATCTCAGTCTTGTGAAAACAATATCTCAAGAACATCTTGGATATTTCTATTGGATGGAATACATTCAAATTTGGCACAAAAGTTTGAGTTGACTCAAGGAAGAGCTGATTAGATTTTGGTGGTCAAAGGTCAAGGCCACACTAACCCTTTGTATTCGTCTCATTCTTGTGCAACGTCTTGAGGGCATTGATTAAAATTTGATGTTCAAAGGTTAAGGTAACTTTGCATCAGTCTCATATTTGAGAAGGCAATATCTGAGGATGGCCCTGATGTCAACTTGGACTCAAGAATGACCTGAACAGAATCTAGTGGTCAAAAGTCAAAGGACAAGGTCACAGTGACCTCATAAAATGTGTTTTGGGCATAACTTAAGAACCTTTGGTGTCTACCTTGAAACTGTGCTGATTGTATAGATCTGTGCTGTGGGAGGAAGATGTGTGTGAAGCATCCTTGTCTAACAGACATGGATGTAAACCGTAGGTGCAAGTTAACTGGTGTGCGGAGGAATACAACTGTGTGGTGGTATATGTCTAGTTTATATTTCCTATAACCCTTTAAAGAAGAACTATCTGCAGTACTAATGTAGCATTGTGAAAGGCTGAAAGTAAGAAGAGAGGTCTCTACAGTGCCTGCTACTGTGATGATCTGAATCTGCACTGCTCACAAAATTTTTCTTTATAAAGTTATTTTTCTATTTGTTTCCAGTGTTTACCCCTTTTCCTTCTCAAAATAAAGTATGAAACCTATTAACCCGGCGGTTAAGTAGCAGAGGCTTGATATTGCTTCAGACCCATGTGTGGCTTGTCCTCCTCTCCTGCCTGTGTACACTGAAGCCGTGCCAGTGAGCGGTGCTGCGCCGTGCTGCGATGTGCTCCTCTATTCTATGCTCTGCTGTCCTGCGCTGCTGCTGCGATGCCGGCTCCTCGCTAGGTGCCAAGTGATTTTTATCACTGGGAAAACAGTCTCGTTCCAATCTCGGCCCTCTTAGGAGCATATGAATACACTTTACACTCACACGAAGGAAAACAGGTAACATGAGACCAGGCTTGGGGCAAGAGCTGAGCCTGCAGGTAAAAAGGGCTGCTGTGTGTCAGCGTGTGTGCAGCATGGCATCTGAGTGTGTGTTGGACTTGTTCACACTCATGGATACCTTTATGAACAGAGGTGTGTCTGCACAGTATATATTCTTGAGTTTAATGCTGTACATACGGTGCGTTTTTGGCACAAAAGATGCTCGGCTAAATCTTGTGGTGCCAAAACCGGAGCTGACATACAGTCAGGGTAGAGTTCTCCTACGTAGTTTGTTTTATTTTTAACCTTTATTTATTCAGGGATAGTCAACTGAGCAAATTTGACCTTTTCCAGTGATGCCCTGTGTCACATTCACAAATTGACACATGGAAGCTGCTTAGTGCAACCAGAGCTTTCTGCTGTCAGCCGCACTTTAGCAGTCACATTCGTGCCACTTCGCTCAACGGCAACATGAGTTGTTGAAGGAGGGGTTAGGTGGCATTGCTTAATTTTCCAGCCGGGGGTCAGGGCTTTAAACAGGCAACTTTAGCACATTATTGTGCCTAATAGGGAGGTAAAGGAGTTACTAAATGACTTTCCATGATGTTGCTGTGCCAAAATGTTACCAATTAAAAAAGCAGACAAGTTTCATCTTCAGTGACTCATTAGTTTTCACCAGATTCATCGGGCAGCACAACTTGAAACTTGACTTATGCCGCAAACCTGTATTTTTTTGCTCGTAAAATGATCTTGTAGGTTGCCTTATTTGAAAGAAGATCAGCAGAAGTAAGGATCAGCAGTCTGAGGAGTTTGAGTGACGGGGTGGATAATTAAGCTGCCAATCCGATAAGAGCTGTGAGCAGTAGCAGCTGCAGACTTTTAGACCCAGCACAACAAATGATTAAGTTTCACTTTTACTCCACCCGACATCCTGCTGCTCAGTCTGTGCCCAGAATATGCTCTGCGCCAACCAAACTGTATATATTTTCTAATGGCACTCCTAATGAACAGTCCAGCTCCAAAACTAAAATCAATACGTGACGGCAGATGTTTTAACCTTGGCGGTCTGCTACAAATAAATGAATGTGTGGGAAACCCTGCCTTAAGTGCATTATCCAGCTTACTTGCCACTAGAAATTGGTCTAAAATCTGTACAGACCAATAAATCACAGTTTTACATTCAGTAATGGCACAATCAACCCATGAAATCATTGCTATGTTTGTTTAAATCACATATGTGGAAAAGGAGACTTCTGGAACGTGGCCACCACTCTAACATGGAAACTTTGTGTCCTTAAACATCGATCAGGAGTCATAACCACCACAGTTTCTAACCTGAACAAGGTGTGTCAAAGGCCTTTTCCTCATCAACTTCTGTTTATTTAATCCCAGAATTTCTTTTTTTTTAGACACACATGTACATTAATCCTCAGTCATATGTCTCCATCCCTCCTTCACTCCATCCTTTCCTCCTTCTTTCACCAGTGCTATTTATTTTAGATTTTTTAAGGAAAAACCTGCAGTGAAATGAAAATAAAGGTAGCTTCGCACTCATAATATTTAGAGTGGAGGGCAATTTATTTTCCTTTTATTAAATGCTGATTAATATGCAGTGTTGGGGAGACTAATACTGCGGGTTTCATTTCCCCAGTATCCTGTGCTGAGCCGGCTCGGCCTCAGAGGAGGAACCGGCCGCAAACAGGCTGCAGATATGGAGGTCTGGTTTGAATTAAAAGAAAGAAACGACTTTTCACCGCCTCTCTTTTCCTGTCTCCTCTTCTGTCCGATTTTTTTTCCCCCTGAACTTGTAATTGTCGAGATGAGGTATGTTGTGTTTTGGGGCCGGCGTTAATGTGGATGCCGGGAACATCCAGACCCGAATTGCTCTGGGTACATTTTCAGATGGGAGTGTGTATGTGTGTGTGTGGATTCCTTTTAATTAACAGTGAGCATGTATCATCGTGGCAGATGAGGAAGTGAAATCAGACTGTAATAATGATGTCTCAGCAGCCGTCGCAGGATTTTAAAACCACATTCTTTGTGTATTTATTAAATTTTTTGTTCTGTGCATCAAATTCTGTGTGATAGAAAACTGCATTCATTAACACTCCTGAAGAGTTTCAAGAGTTAAATGGGCAGAATAGCAAACTTGGACACAACTGACAATTTTATTTGCTTGCTTTCCAGGGACTTGATTAATTATTAGGAGAAGCCAACTGGCTGGTTATTTCTCATCTAAAACTAATTTATCATAAAGAGTAAAAGCAGACACTCAGGTTAGACTAATGTAGTAGTTTGCCAATATGCTGGCCAATGCTGGGCTTTTAATAAAATCCGATATCAGCCTGTCAGTGTCTGCACCATCGTGTCCTTCGTCTGGTATGAGGAAGATCAGGATATCACTTTACATCAGAAAATCCTGAAATGAAAACTGCTTCAGGAGCTGCTCATCATTAAATTTACAAGTCAGTGGAGAGTTTTATTTTCCCATGATGGACTGACTGGTAAGATGCTTTTCAACCCTGGTGAGAATAATGCAAGATGTGGAAAATAGAACGGTATTAACACCTGGAATAGAGGAGCAGCCCTGGTTCATGTCCTAAATAGTGGCAGTTGTATTCCATTTAATAGTAAAAACTTAAGATGCTATCATGAAAAAATGTGTCATAAATGGTCAGTTGACTGCATGTTATGTGAAAGATGTTTATTATCCCATGTGGACATATAGTTATCACATGACTTTGAAGTTCTGCATAGTTATAGCAACTTTTAACTCACTGCTTTTGGTTGAGTCTCGCAGTTCTCATCACCTTAATTTCTGGACCTTGTTTTCCAGCCCATTCTCATTCTGAAGTCATTAAATACTGCTGCTTGGTCAGGGATTTTGGCATCAGAAACAATGCCAAAAGCCATCGTTCGCAGTGGTATGATACATCATTGAAAGTCACGGATGGCATCTGTCTTGGCAGTATGATACGCTTCTCCATGGCGTTAGTTTAAAACACTACCGCTAACAACTTGATATAAGGAGCCTTCTCTGTACATCAATTGGTAGGGGTGATTATTTAGAAAAAGACTGTATGCATCTAATGAGCAAAAACTGTACTTTCACTGTGAAATCAAATGTGTTTTGTTTTTTTTTTTTTTTTAATTCCACAATGCATTTTTGAGGCATAAAGTGACACAGCGTCTTTGAATATCAACAATAAAAGCAGGTGGATACCTAGTGTGTAATATGAAGATGTAAATGATACTAACCAAGTGGGGATATTTAATGAGAATGTGTTTTGTTTTTAGTGAAAAAGTTCTTGATAAACCTTTTGTACACTACCCACCCAGCACTGGACAACAGACAGACAAAGTTAGCAACTAGCTAGTGAACCTAATGGATCATTTAGCAGCTAAAGCGATAGATACTCCACTCAGGAGGTGTTGGAGACCAAAAACAGAGCTTAAATGTGCATGAATATTGGACATGCCTTCAGCAGATCATAATTATCTTGTTAACTGGATATGTAAATAGGCAGCTGTTAAGCATATCAACCTCATAAATTATGTTAATGCTGTGTTTGTTTTCTGATGTGCACCCCCCCCCCCCCCAAAAAAAAAGTTATTCTAGTTTTAAACAAATCTTTATATTGATTCCACAGATACAATTGCGTCCTCCTCCAAAATCTATTCTTTGGTCCCTAACCCTAACCCTAACCCTAACCTGAAGGTGGTGAATTAAGTTGCATAATTTTAGAACAGTGTCATTTCAACAACAATCTCACCATCTTAAATTGCCACAATTGCCAGGGAGATTTGGCATAGATCTCTCAGCATCACACAAATACACAATACAAAACGGTGCAAGCAAACATACACATATTGTACATTAATGTTCCTTTGCACATGCACACACTTGCATGTAAGGAACACTTTGGAGATGAAGACCTGGCAGGGGAAATATGACTCACGTTGGTTGGGTAAGCAACGTAGGTCAGGCCGTCACGTGAAAGGCTGTCCTGGAACAACTCTGTAACCATATAACTGGCTGTTTAAACAGGCCTCTGAGAGATGCCCTCTCATTTCCTGCTGGAAAAGCTGATCAATCACAGCTCTCATCACCTTGGAGTCGGAGGAGAAATAGAGATGTGGGTGGACTGGTTGGGGATAGAGTGAAAGGTGACATGAGTGGAGCAATGACAGGATTCGGAGGTCTTTTTTATGGTTATTGAGCTTTATAAGAATGACAAGAACCTGAAAAATCTATACAACAAAACCTCATGATCAAAAATGCAAAGTGCAAAAATTATGTTTAAAATTGTCTTTTGGATTTTTTCAAATTGAACAAAAAGGAGGACAGAATTTCTGACATTGACAATTTTTACCGACAAAACCACATTTATTCCCCCTGTCGGGCAAACATAGCAATACAGAAAGATTAAAGGGAAGTAACAGAGAAGACATTGAAGGACATTTGACGTTGGCTTTACATCGAACTCCCTTTCTCCCCAATTTGTCGCTGTGAGTGTTTTACAAGAGCTAGATGGATTGCGAGCACTAACATCCATCTATCAATGCAAATAGAGGAATGTTCTGCACTTAGTCGTCCTCCCTTCGCTCTTTCCTCCTGAACCGACACTTAAAACAACACATTGTGCCAGCAGCTCTTGATTTCCACGGCTTCAACACCATGTCGTTTTTCAAGCAAGGACTATCAGAAGCATTTAGGCTGAAAGCAGAGCAGACCCCGGTAGCCAACTAGCCCCTGCCTTCTCTGACTCAGACCATACTCAGCTCCAATTTGTCCAGACATGGGCCAGTGTGTGTCTGTGGGGGGTGAAGTGTGAGTCTTGTGTAAATGAAGCACTGCAGAAAAACTTTATCATACTTTTTAAATCTTGGAAAGTTGCACAATACAACAAAATGGATATCTGGTAAAGATGCATGCTCAGATTCTTAATTTGATCCCTAAAATGATGAATAGAAGACATCTGATTCTGTTATTTTACAATTTCCCCACACATTTTTGCTGTTAGCTGTCTTTCAACTTGTTTAAAAGGGTACCGGAATAAAGCCAAGCTAATGGACTGCTTTAGCCCATGGATGGCTTTTTGGTTAATGTTAATTAATAAATGATTAGATGACAGTTTAAACAGTTAATATTTCAGTTTTGTAATTTCATATTTAGGGCAATTACACCCAAATACTTAGCATCATACAGTTGGTTGACTACAGATTATATGGGGTGTGCTGCATACACTCGGAAGTATTTGGGTCAAAATCAAATCACACGCTGAATATCATCGAATGAATGAAACCACACACACGCAAAAGCATGCTCGTCTGCTGCAGAGCTGTGTACACCTCTCTACTGTACTGGCAACCTTTGCTCTAAGCAGTCTATACCTATTTTTTGTAGGTTTACCTGTTTTTAAAAAACATGTACGTACGCTTATTTGGGTGCACGCTTGGTATTAGTCTTGTTACTCCTTGCTCAGTAATATGCAACATCTACTGAACATTCAGTCTTTTCAAAGAAAAAACGACTTGGGTAAAGAAACTTCACTCTGACACAGTTTCATTTTATAAAATATAATTTCTGCCATTTAACTTACAAGATTCTGTGAAGTGAGATTCCTTGGATAAGTGTGATGTATATCTAGCCCACCAATGTTTAATACAAAAGGTCAAACCTAAGACTTTACTGTACAATTTGGCATTTAGGGTTGCTTGCAGGACTCATGCACTGTAACACTTGAGGCTGCCAATCCCTCGTTAACTTGCCACGTCCTGTTGAAAAGAAAAGAAAAAAAAATCCCTGCAACAAAAAAAGAGAATCTGTGAAATGGATCCCCATTATAGCCTCATGTATTATAGCAGACTTTAGTTTTATGAGCTTTTAACAAGTTTCCCAGGGGTTGCAATAATTTCTGTGGTTTATTTTCGGAACATTTACTTTTTCTTTTTCCTTAAACGATCAGTATGGGCCTTTAGCTCTCCAGCCATCTCAACCCAGTTTCACACTCCTTCTTTGGGGCACTTTACTGGAGTTGGATAGCATGTTGGTAGAGCCAACGTCAATCCTCAAATTTCCACAATTCCAACTCGCCTCTTAAGGTTATTGCAGCTTGATTGACGTCCAGTATGTAAAGAGTAATAATAAGCAGGAGAGGCATGGCAGAATGGTGACAGAGGGCAACATTTCACAAAACCAAGAGCTGAGCTCAAAACAGGCAGCGTGGAAGTCGGTTTGTTTGTTAATGCATACCTTGTCAGCCACAACATCTTGTACCCGAGTGTCATGTTCTGGCAACAAAACATAATTCCTCCATCTCTCTGTCTGGCTGTCATTTCACAAAGCCTGAAAGATTACTAGAAATCACATCCATATGTGGGAAAACAAATGAGCGAGGGAGAGAGGATGGTGTAAAACATGACTTCCACCCTCAGCTGTGCCCACAAGAGCTGCTATGTGTGGTGTTTTCCTTTGGCTGCGCAGATAAATCAGCCCAGGGAGGACATCGTTGTCCCACATCTTACCATTCTTTCTCCATTCCTATCTCCACCCGTCATGCTTTCATCCTGGTCTGATATTCCCGACATCCAGCTTTAGAACCCCCTCCCTCTCAGCCTTCTCCCATCCTGCATGTTTTTACATTCCTTCAGCTCCCCTCCTCCGTCCGTCCTTCCATCCATCCACACACTGCGTCATGTCGTTATTGTGTGAGTCTGAGCAGTTTGTCTGACAGCCAAAGTGTAACGCTACACCCCTGACCTGGGAGAGTCAGCAGTCTGTAGTTTTAGTTAGAGAAACATTTCTAGAAGCTGCTCTGCTGAGTTTGTCGGAGAGCAAATGAGCTCTGTGGCAAAGTTCAAAGCCGAAAAGGGAACTATGGTCAGTACACATACTGTAGTTCAGCTAAGATATAGTACCTTTTTGGCACCTAATTTTGTTTTAGTTTTAATCTTTGAAGAAAGTGCATATTAGCTTACTGCATTTCAAGTGTTTTCTGCTGCATAGTAGCATCATTGAGAAGCTAGATAACAGTTCAGTAAAAAGCACAAAAACTGACTGAAAGTTACATTAATGGTAATGAAAATGACATGGCATGTTAATGTCAGTTAACGTGTCTGCATGCTCGCTTGCCTTTTACCGTGGTTTGGAGCTTCTTGTTGACTAGTTTATCATGGGATTGTGGATGCATTTAGTCAAAAAATTATTGCTTTTTTTCTTTACAAGAACCCAAAGCTTTAGGTAGCATTAGTGTCCAAAAGGTAACAAAAGAAATGAAGAAAAGGACTTTATTTTAGTTCATCTGTCCTTCTTTCACATTATCATTTAGTTGACCAAATGACAATATATATAGCTGTATTATCTGTTATAAAACTTTAATTTTAATGTATTTTTGTTTAGTTTTCATCCCGGGGATTTTAAACGCAAAATAATCACTGTAATGAGCTATTCTAAATATTGTCCTTTAGTGCATTTTTCACCCCTTTAATGTTATCATTCAATTGAATGGGCGGTTGTTGGAGGTTGAATCAGTGGTTGTCAGCATCATATGGGTTGGAGGGGCTCTGCTACGCCTACTGGTATTTTCAGAAGGCAGCTGTCAGCCTGTTTAAGGTCCATTGTGTAGGATTTAGGGAGATATGTTGACAGAATTGGAATATCATTTTTAAAACTTTTCTTGAGTGTATAATCACCAGAAACTGTGAATTGTTGGTTTTGTGTTACCTTAGAATGAGCCGTTTATACCATGTATGTAAGGCTCAACAAAGTGCATCCACTCATTTGTAGAGGTCTCTTTCCCAAAGTGCCTCGGAAAAAGTATTTTTGGGGCACATGACATCACGTAATGGATTTGGGAGTTTTAATTCCGCTGTTTGGCCACTAATAAAAATTGGCTTCTAAGCCCGGCACACTTCCTGGGGGCCTGATGCATTCAGATTTTGCCATATAGTGTCTACTGTTACCCAAAACAAGCAAACTAAACACCAGTTCTTGTGTTAGCCACCATAGTTCCCCTACATGCTGGCACATGGGAGAAGTTTGACTTGGTTGCAGTCTACAACTTTACGACCACTAGATGCCACTAAATCCTAAACTAGACCTCAATGTTGTGAAATGCCCGCAGTTTTGTTGGGTTTCACTTTCAGGTTTATTGGGTGTAGGCAGCGTAAAATAAGTGAGGCATTTGTTATACATTTTGACACTGTGTAATATGATGTGACAAACTTGCATACTTCAGTTCCAAAAAAAATGATGTAAACTTTTGTATTGACACAGGGCGTGCACAGTGGTCTCCTGGGTGAAAGTCCGGAGTTTGTTAGAACAATGCACCCTCCCAATCTCCTCGGTAAGTGGACTTCACTTTTACACTTCCTCAAATCCATGCTACTGATGACAAATGAAAACAGGGCTTTCTGAACGTATTAGTAGGTGTAGCAGGCAGGAAAGCACCCATTCAATCAAGTAATAACATTCCAAGCTGGTCTATTTTTTCTGCAAGTAACAAGAACACATATTTTGTTGATTTGTTACATATTTTCTCTCAGCTTTTTTGTCATTTTGTCATTGGTTTGCACAACTTTTATTCCAGTTATGAGATCATTTCTACACAAACACGTTACTATCATAGTAACTAGGTTTGGAAAATTCTGTGTTCTAGCCGCCCCCCCCCACAACAACAAAAACTTGATGTATTTTTTCAAAAAGGAAAATTGTCAGAAACATTAATAATAAGATAATAAGACATTAACCAAATCCATACTTTTTATTTCCCCCTGCAGTCCAGTGCTCCTACTTTAGATGGTTGTGTTCCCCTCAGAGGAAAATTACTCAGCATTCTGCATGCGAGTCACGCTATACTCTCTCCCTGAGTGTTTGTCCCTGTCCACCGGCCAACTCCTTCCCTTGAAAAATAAAAATCAAATCAAACTGCTGCTGAGCTCCTCTAAGATACAGACCCTGGTGGCTTTATCAGACTGTGGAAGGACACGATGTGCTGTACTGAATCTAATGTGTGTGTAGGTGTGTGTGCGTGTCTACTGGATCTGTGTTCTCAGCAACGCCCCCTGCAGAGAGCTCTGGCTGAGGCCCGTTACCTCCCTGCCAATCAGATTTCTCTCATCCTGGGCCAGACAGAGGCTTGAGCCAATCAGAGTCCTGATTCATTTCCTGAGAGGAAACAGTGGCGGTAATGGTGCAGTTGTGGGTATCTCTTGGCAGCTCTGGCAGGGTGGGGCAAGGGACTTGAGTGAAATGATTAATTTCAAGAAAGCATAATCGCACGGTGGCCAAGGACTCCTGAATCATGTAGCTATAAAAACACATGACCTTTACATTTTTGGGGATTACAACCTGACTCAATAAATGTAAGGTACTATAAATTGTGTTTCAACAATATCTACAAATGTAGCGATGTAGCTGCAATAATGTGGAGGAGTGCACAGGGTTTGAAGACCTGCAAAGATCCTTGATAAATGACCAAACATGTAAGCTCGTTATGTTCTTGGTTAAGTCTTAGCAGTTTAATGTAGGATGAGCTTTACTGCTGTGCGCTGCAGGCCAGTGCCTAAAACTGCTTATTTCAGCCATAAAGCATACTCCATGATAAACGATGGCCACATAGGCAGATTAAAAATGGTCCACAGAGTCCATCTCCTCAAACCTCTCATCCACCTCAGACGTAATCTTGCTTACCCAGCAGATTGCTAAATTCGGAGAATGTGGTAAGGTTATTGAGAATAGGTCAGACTAGGCAAGAAACAGGTGTCACACGATCATAGAGGCTTTAAACAAACCTCCCATGTAAACATCCATAGGATCACCATTTTGCTTGAGTTTGACCATCTGAACTTACTGTAGTTGTTCATTTATACAGCTTTATTTGCAGTGAATTCTTATTTTGGCTATACCTTCAAAGTTAAGTGATTTAGATGATCTGGCAAAACTATTGATTTGTTTATTACCTGCTTTGTGGGTTATTTACATTCCTGTTTGACTTATGTTGTAGTGATGCTGTGTGGTCCCAGATCACTCAGGGTTTACCACACATTCATCTATTTGTGGCACACCACAATAACAGCAGCATCTGCTGCCACATTTAGATTTTTTTGGTTGTGAAGCTCTCTCTCTCTCTCTCTCTCGCTCTCTCTCTCTCTCTCTCTCTCGCTCTCTCTCTCTGTGTGTCTGTCTCTCTTTCTCTTTCTGTCTCTATTTGTCCGTCTCTCTCTGGCTCTGTCTCTATTTGTCTCTCTCTCTCTCGCTCACAGGAGAGCACTCTGGGCACATGAGGAGCAGCAGAGCAATTGCAACTTAATCATTCAATAATTCACAAGTTTTAGTGTTGTCCATCATTTTTTCCTTACTCGCTTTAGATGAAAGTGGCTGGATTCCCATGGAAACTGCGGACACTAGGGGCTAGTACTGGGTCTACCTCTCCAGCAGCTGCTCCTCTAATCCATTAATCCAATCTGATTAGCTCTGATCAATCAGACCGCAAACTGATTGAGTTCCTCAATTATCTATCCTGAGACTCAAACTCAAGCAAGGTAAAAAAAAAAAAAAGCAAAATCATGAAACATTATGCCTGCACAGCATTCACAGACCTGCAGAAATATTCAAATCTGAAACCACTCCCAAGAGTAATTCTTTGAAGTTGCTATAATTAATGTTCTATTTCCAGTGGATTAAATTACTGTGTGTATGTGAAAGGGCTCCCTTACAATGACAAATCCACAGACTCAGCTCTACAAAGCGCTTCAGCTTCTTTCAGCTTGTTTTGGTTTTGTGGCTCACAACCATACTGTTTTGGCTCACTCACACAGCTCTCATGGTGTCATTTCCAGACCCAGCAGGCAGCCGTTTGCAGTGAATAAACTCTGATAAACCCACAGGAAAACAAAACACTACCTGTCCAGCAAAGACAAACTTAGTGACTAGTTGGTGAACTAAGTGGAATATTTAGCGGCAACAAAGCCAGATATTTACCACAAGATTTGATGGAGACCAAATCTGAGACTAGAGGGAAAGGAAAGGAAAGGAAATGTTAAGGCCCTGACACACCGGGCAGATAGTCGGCATTAGTCAGTGTTGGGCAGTCAGTGAGTATCTATGCAATGTGTCCTAGTGTTGAAGACAGTGTTGATCTTTGTGGCCATTAAATGTATGGAGACATGTGGATGGAGAATTCTTTTCACTGTATTATTGATACGCTCAGTTTCGGCTTTTTATGAATGACTTTGTCATCTCCCGAGTTGTTAAAGGTTATACTGCCGCCACAGTCTCCAGTGGTACTGCTCGATTTTGTCCGTATCCCTGAATTCTGAGAAATGTGCACAAATACGGAGGAAATAAACAACAGAAGACTTCCTCCGTATCCATATATGTATGTAACATTGAGCATAAATGAGCCCTTCTCCTCTTTTGTCCACGTAGTTTTTCTTTCCCAATTACCTGCTTTCCTTTGACTTCCTGTGTGCTTAAACACGAGTCCTATAACACACTAGTACACACAATTATATGTAAGTTCAAGTCGACACCAGCAGGCACAGAGGCAGGCAGTCACAATCCTGCTAGATCTGCCACACCGTGCCAAAGGTGCCTTGCCAAGACATAATTGTTTCCATATTATTCTTTTTTTTTACACAGTCATTTCTCTCTGTCTCTCTGTCACTTTTTCTCGCTGTCACTCTTTTATTGGCTGGTTTTCTTTCTCTCATTATCACCTCCTTCTCTTGGCCTTGTCCATCTCACTCAACACTGACTTCTTAATATTATCTACACCAATATAGTAGGTGTGATATCTGTTATTTGTAATAAAGACACTCGGAGGGCTTTCCATTTTACACCCTTCCAAGTTCTCTGTGTGTCAAGGCCTGTGTTTCTCTCACTACCACAGTCTGAGCAAGCCATTCTGTCAAAAATAACCGTTTTACCGTACATTAGGGCACATTTCAGAAAATTTAGACCTTCATCACGGATATACTGAATGGGCAATTTCGTATTCAGAGTGCTCCTGCATTAGTTTAGGTTTTTAGGGTTTGGCTTGCGTTTATTTTTCCTCTCCTGTGGTGAGGCGCATATGTTATAGAGCAGCTCCCCCCGGCCCATTTGTGCGGTTCTGTTTCTGTCCCATAAATAAAAGGGGAAATACAGACCGAAACGGGCTCGGCTCTGGTACCAGATGTCTGGGTTTTTTTTTTTTTTTTTTTGGTTCTTCATTTTCGCGGCTGTTAAAAAAAATAGCAAAAAATAACAGGTGATGGAAGAAAAAAATTCAAATGAGTTCCAGTCCAACAACCGCTTGGTTATGACTTTTTTTTTTTTTTTTTTTTTTGGTTCTGGACTGCTGAAGTGAAGCTCTGGTTTGTGGGTCGTCATCTGAAGTGTTCCGCAAAACCACGTGGTGGAACAATGACGGAAATTACCCCCCTTTCTCCGAGAGATTCTGGTGCCAAAGCAGGTGTCTGGGCTCTGATTTCACGGCTTTTTGGGTCTTTCATACATGTCACATTTTCTGGTTGATTGAGCTCGGTCTTGGATTAAATTCCGGGACCGTGTGCTAGATTAAATTCTAGGACTTGGTTTGGGGTCGCGGTTGCGGGTTGAGCCTTGGGAGGAGATTCTGCCTGGATGTGTTTTACTCCAGCGAACTTTCAGACCTCAGATACTCTGTCGGCAATTCCACACATTTGTTTCTGCATGGCGAGATAAGTGAAAGAGGGAAAAAGAAGCCTTGAGGCGTGTCAGCAGTTCTGCATGAGGGACCTTGAGAGGGCCACAGAGAGAAAAGTGGAAGACAAATTATGTGGACATGATTCAGCAAGAAACAACAGCTGGATGGATGATGGATAGGATGGTGAGGAGGAAATGGGGAGACGGCGTGAGTCAGCAGCTAAACTGGAGTAAAAGAGTAAGAAAGCGTTGAAGAGGCTAGATGAGTGAAGATGGTTGAAACCCAAGTCAGTGGTTGTACAGATGTTCTGTCTGTGTTTCAAAAGGAGAAGAAGAATGTGTGGAAATATTGCGATGGACCGTGGTTATAGTTGGTCTGACCTGTAATGTGTACCGGTTACTTCATGACTGACATCTATAATCTCATGTAACCCAGATCGATATTAGTTTTTCTTGTGCTGTGTTTTGACACTTTTCATAAGCAATTTGACCCACAATGTGCAAGAAATGAGTAAAAGGTGACAAGAAAATGACCTAATTAGCCTTAAAACAGAGGAAAAGGGGTTATTAGAAAATTATCCAAAAAAAAGGGAAAACTGTCCTAAAAGCTTTAGTTATGATTGTAATAATTTTATATCTAAAATTAAGTTAAAATATGTAAAATATATATCAGTTCTAATTTCAAAACCCGTCTCAGACATGAGGAAATACACATACATCTGTTTTACTCAGCTTTTCCCGTTTATCTTTCAAAATAAAAGCCCTCTAACTATGTGTCTGTGGACACAATTCAATCAGTTGATGACACAAGGCATTTTATTGTGAAACATTTGCAGGACCGTGTTACTGACAACTCATTGGCTTGCAGGACTGCAAATGGACTGGAAATGTGGTAGTTACGGCAACAGGCAGCTCCAATCAATCTGACAACATATATTACTATATGACTACAACAATCCGAACCTGTCGGTGGCAAGGCAAACACTTGGTTACATCGAAAACTTGCCAGCTGCAGCGCTCCTGCTCAATACTAGACCAATTTCAGAAACTGTTGTTCCGATTATGTTTTTATATTATTGTGTTAAAAATCATGGGAAAATAGGGTCCAGGTTAAAAAATACTAAAGTTACCCTTTAAGTTGGACCATATATGCAGTGCTTCAAAACAGGAAAAAGGAAGGAAACGATAGCAAGGATGATAGTCTGGAAATGTAGCAGCGTGGGCCTCCAGCAGCGCCTCAGAACATGCGTAGGTTCCTCATGTAACTGTCAGTCAGCTACTAACCCTCGCCCTCATCTCATATAGTCCTTATATCTGCCAAGTGACACAGCCCGCTGGGACGCTCTAGGGAGAGACGAGGATCCAGAACAAACACATTAACGCCGCCTCAATGACCATCCACTCTCAAGTTTTTCCAGCAACCACCATTTTGTCCTTTCTCATCTTTCCTTTCCTCTCCTGATTATATTGAAACACACTTTTCAACGGCTGCACCTTCGCCCTCTGATGGCTTTCCTCTCCGATGTGATTATCTTTAGTTTTCAGCTTGTTGGCAAACGCATAACTTCTTCCTTCTTTTTTTTTTACAACACCACACTCTGTCAACTTTTGACATTGCTTCTCATACATATTTCATACTCACATTCTTCCATTCCATCATGTTTTGAGGTAAACAACTGAGATTATGTGTGATATACACTAATCTGTGCATACTTTCTGCTATTTTGAAAGATGTTTGAGGTTTAAGGCTCAGTTCCCAAGAGTCTGCTTCTTTCACTTCTGCTGGTGGCTCGAAACACACCGCATCGCATCTTGTTTCATCTGCTCCGACAGACTTTGTACCTCCTACAGAGGACCTGAGGTGCTTAGGCGTCATATTTTTGAGGTTGGCAGCATCATATGGTGTGTCACTTACTGTGGGATCGCCATATGGACTTTAGGGATGCTTCGGATGTCAACAAAGATGTTGAGGATTCATTGCCATAAACGCAACAGAAACACACGCTGAGCAAAGTTTTACTTTTTTTAACTTTTTTTTTTTGCAAAACAAATAGAATAAACATGAAGAAACTGCATATTTCCTGGTTTAATATGAATCTTCCCAGGATGAAGTTTTTAAATTCTTTGTGTGAATAAAAAAAAGGGACTTAGTGTGCTGTAATCTCAAAAAAGGCAAAATAAGTGTCACTTCAAGAAAGTGTCCAAAGATAATAACCTCTCTGGGCACCTTATGTATTGAAATGCTCCACTTGTGTCCATCATGGTGATGGCATGGAGTAACTTTAGCTCCCTGAGCCTCAACCACCTGCTGCTCAGAGTGAGCCAGATGATGGCTCCTTAATTAAAATGTCCCCTGTTGCTGCTCATGAACTTGACCAGGTCAGCGCAGACAGCATGATACAATCTCTCTCTGTGTGTGTGTGTGTGTGTGTGTGTGTGTGTGTGTGTGTGTGTCTGTGTCTGTGTCTGTGTGTGTGTGTATGTGTGAGTTTTGTAAAGCCCTCCTTATTAGAAGATAGCTTTTTAAAATTTAGTAAGCCTATATATCAGCAGAAAACACTGCATTTGTCAAGATAGAAGCCTAAGTATGGGCTTATATATATATATATATATATATATATATATATATATATATAAATATATATATATATACACACATATATATGATCATATGACAGTCCAGCTAAGAAAGATCTCACCACTCAGAGAGAGAAAGAGAGAAAGATATTTTGGGTTTACAGGTTAGATATTGCACATGACTGCTGGGTGGCAGAGTTATACTTAGCCTGTGACTTGTGGCATTGTGGCTGCTATTTTATCACTGTGGCTTCCGTGCTGGCAGTCGTCACCTCACATGAAGCTGCATATGACCTGTGAAACGCAGCTGATGTGCGTGTTTGTGCAGTCCGTACAGGTCGACGCTGCTGTGTATAGGTTTAAAGTGATGCCCAATTTAGTCAAAAGCAACAAAGTTTTAATCGTCTTGTCCGGAGGGTTAAAACCATGGACGCCTGGAGATGGCTATGTTTAGCCATCTCAGAGTTGACTGGAAACAAAATAATCTTGATGCTGTTTTTGGATATGTGTTTTTCTTTGTCTCTGACACTGCACATTCCTGCTGGATAACAGGTTTTAACCGGTTGTTATTATGCAGTATTGTGTTTCAAATTCCTCGCCCTGAGTTGAGGACCTGCTGCTCTTTGCAGACTGAAGAATTTGATTTCAAAACACTGCACAGCCATTTTGGAATTAAAGCATTTCTAGAAGCCAATTGCTTAACCAATATACTGGAGATTATGTCATCTAAAAAGCTGCTATTTATAATTTTTCCTTATTCCTGATAATTCAGTGATGTTGCATACTGCATAGAGTTTAAAATGAACAACTGCTTATTTTAAACGGTTGACAACTCAGTTTGGAGAACAAAAAAGTTTTTTTTAAGAGCACTTACTCAATAATAACAAAAACAATACAATTTCCCTCTACTCATATTTCTTCCAGCACTTCACATTTGATCATTCTTACAGCAGTATTGGATGTAATGGATTTTATATTAGGAGGTTTTTAAGTGATGTCTCATGTTGCCACACCAACATTTATTGATTTATTTGATTAAATGTTTAGCTAGCTGCTTCTGGCATCTGTAACTGCAGCTTTAGCTAAAAATACAGCCAATTCTCATTCAGAGCTCGTCAAAAACCACCACTTGGTCAGTGATTTTAGTGTCAGACACAAACACAAAAAGCCACCTGTCTCAGCAGTATATGTGGCCTGATAGCGTCAATTTGAAACACTGCTGGTAATGACGAAATATAATCTTCTGGAAAGTTCCCATGCAGGCAGGAGGGCTAGCGTATTGGTCCAACAAACCCTGGACTTTCACCCGGAAGGCAGCTGTTTGCTTCTCGTTAAACTTTTGAGCCAAACCATGATGTTTTTTTTCTAAACCTAACCACGTGGTGTGTTTCACAAAGAAATACATGTAAATATGAGATGATTCATCTCATCTCTGCATGCAAGATGAGAGCTATGCATGTCGTATGTAAGCCAAATTTCTGAGCTATCTGATCTCATTTACTTATAGCCCAGTTGCCTGAATAAAACAGTGGGTTCGTTTCTAGGCCACGGTTCCCCATGCTTACGTGCAGTCATGTCAAATAAAGGCAAAAATGGCCAAAAAATAATCTTTGAAAAAAAAAAAAAGGAAAAGGCGCAGTACATTTAAAAAACGTTAATTGACGTACTGAATGAACATCAAAAACAGATGCAGAGGGATACCTTGCGCATCCTATGTGGTACTGATCAAACAGCGATATTTGACGAGTTCGATGAGAATGTGTTGAAAAACGACACCTGTGGGGCCTATCGGTTACTCACCATGAATTGATCAGGGCAAATTAAATCACAGCTCTCACTTAGAAATCAGTTCAAGTGAATAATGTCAGGCTAAACAAATAAAATAATCAAAAATAAGTTGTTGTGATTCGCTATTTCAGATCATATTGAGGCTTTCTTACTTAATGATGGAAGAGTGTTAATTCTGATTAACAGCAGACAAGAAGAATTACAATACTTTTGCTATTTTACTAAAACTTTACCTAATTAACATTGGCAACCTCAGGTAACAAAAGGTTTACATCTCTGAAGTAAAAAATCAGAGAGGTGGCAGACTAAAGCAAAGCAACTATAATGTTAAATTTGCATGAACACAGTGCCCTCCAAGTTAGAACTGACACATTGTCCTGCTTCAGGGCTTCTTTTTGTCTTCAGTTCCACCATGTTAAATTGGTGCATTTATGAGATTGCACTTACATAATGTGTCTTTGCACTCCTTTTTTAAAAATTTGGGAAATCTCAAATGTGCATTGAAAAAAATCACCAGCAAGATTGTAGCCTGGCGAGTGTCTACAGCTGGATGTCACCTCATCCATTTAATCTCAGTCGCTGCTGGGGGACACTGTCTTCCTGCCACACACTAACACACACACACACACTTCCCTCCCACCACCATATTGCCTTAGGTGGCAGTCGCAGTGGCTGCAGTGCTGAGGGGACCACACAGGGAGACCGCTTTAGAGAAGAGCGATAGGGAAAACACCGCACCGGCAGCGGGATGACTCCGTCCTCCCTGGCTGCTGGATGTGATGAGTCAGCAGTGTGTGGTTCAGGGGGAATATACTCGGTGTGTGTGTTTGTAGGTTTATGGTGATGGTTCTAAGATCAGCAGACAGTGCTCAGTGGGAGTTGTAAAACCTATAACGATGTATAGAACATAATTTAACACCACAGAGTTCAGGCTGTGTTCGCCCTCTGGACCAAAGCTGTTTTTAACACTTCTCTTCCTTCAGAAAATCCCACTTGATTTCCACTCAATAAAATACTGTTGATATAGCATCAGTAAGCGGAGCCAACTCTACTTTCACCCCACATTCAGGCCTTTAAGACGGAGCTCCTCGGTGCCTCATAGTCATTAATCCATAGTGCTGGAGGTCTGCACGGAGTTGGGATCATTCTTAGCGTGTGTGCGTGCAAACGGCACAATCTGACTTTTTTTTTTTTTTAGCGTGTGTGTCCGTGTTTATCCAGTTGTAATTGGAGCACAGGTAGGCACAGAGTGTGTCATTTTGTCCTAATCTCCTCCTCGGCAATTCAGCCAAAAGACAGCCCCCCCATAGACCCTGCTTGACCCTGCGCCATGGCTGCAATTACAAAGCCATACGACACACACACATAAACACACACTACCAAACCTGTCCAAATCCATCCTGTGCTAGACAGATACCAGGACCTACATGGGCGTGTGTTTCCAGAGGAGATGTGACCTTAATTGCTTAAGTCTTAAATTATCTTTAATTGTGCTCGCTGTGTTGCTTTATGGTAATGGGAGGGGAGGGGGGCGGGTGGCCGGGTTCATGTTGAGCTATAGTTACAGCAGGAAACAGGGCAGTGAGAGGCCATGGAGTCACCTCCAGCTGAGTCCACATGCACATACACACTCACACAGAAATGTTTAGCTCTCCTGGCATTATAGATTCATATGTACGAATAAAAGTGCCTTAGCATGCAAAGCACACATATATGCATATACCCACCCACAAGCAATGTATATTGTATGATAGCCAATGTTCTGAATGATCTGATTTCATCTACTTTCAGCCCAGTTGCTAGAGAAAAGTGTTGATATTGTATGTTTCTGAAACCACAAATATGTTACGTTTGCGAATGTTACATTAGGCATAATCACCACTATCACCACTGTTTGAGAATAAAAGCAGTTGTTTTTGCATTTTTTACAGCTGCTTTTTAGCCTCCAAACATGGTTGTTTTGTAGCAAACCATCAGTGTTTCTCCAGGGTTTTTAAAGGCCTCAATCGTGGGGGTTCTGTAACACCCTGTCTTTGTTTTTCTCGTGGCTTTTAGGCTCCAAAAATGTCTGGTTTGTAGCAACCCTTAAAGTGGTGTTCCAGGGTTTTGTTTTAGGCTCAATCATGTTTTTTGAGGCCTGTCAGTGTGTTTCCGTCAGCTTTTCAGGGTCCACATATGGTTAATCTGGAGCAATCCGTCAATTTTTTTCTAGCAGTTATTTTTCGGCTCTTTACTTAAGTATTTTGTGGCGACTCATCAGTGTTTTTCCAGCAGCTTTTTAGAGTCTGCACATTGGTGTTTTGTAGCAACCTGTCTGTTTTTCAAGCAACTTTTTAGGATCCAAACTTAAATGTTTTGAAGCGACCCATCGCTGTTTTTTAAAGCAGCTTTTTGGGCTCCACAGTGTTTGTAGCAACCTGCATGTGTTTTTCCAGCAGCTTTTTAGGTTCTGAACGTGGGTGTTTTGAAGCGATCCATAGCTGTATTTCCACTGGGGATCATGCCACCAAAAGCACATTAACCAAAGCATTTTTGTTATGTAAGGTTTGACTGTATCCGCCACGTAATAACTTGCAAATGTAACAAATTGATGATTTGCAGTGATGTTCAATTACGACATTTTTTTATGGTGATTGGGATGCTACTTTGTGCGCTTGTGTTTAGCTTTATTTGTTTTTTACTTCAGTTTTTTTTTAAAAAAGGCTCACTTTTGACCAGGTAGATGAAAATCCAACCACATAGAACAAGGAGGATGTTTGAGGTTCTGTATTCATCCAAGTTCTTAAGCTGTCTAATGGATGATTAGTGGGTGGAATTAAGACCTGCAGGGAGGACGAGCCTCATGCTGGAGGACAGCCAGTCTGAACAGAATCCCTTTCCAGTCATTATCTCTTTCCATCAGGGCAGATTTTATGGATTTCTACTAAAAGTCCATGGCTAGATTGATAACTGTCTTTGACGTTTCTGTGGTTCATGTCTCACTGCTTGATTGAAAAGCATGCTTTTGTGTTTTTTCCATCTGGCCCAGACCGCTGACTTCAGGTCAGCAGCACCAAGAGCCCAATGGAAGCTGAGTGTCCACTGTATCATCTGGTCTGCCTCTTGAATATTTTGGAGTGATTTACAGTCATAGAGTCATTCCTTTGAGGCAGAAATTTGCTCATTGGTTGAATTAAACCAGTGTGGGTGGAGCCAAAACAGCGTTTCTGGCCTCTTACTTGCTTACTTAAAACACAAGAGCAAACCAAAACCATGAGCTCACATTATGTAGCCTCACGTATTTACTAGTAATAGAAAACATGCATCTTTGCTATTTGGCTCTGCTGACCTCTCAGGGTCACAAATGCCAAGATTATGAAAACGTGTCATTAACATTTATATTGTTCATTTAAACAATAGTTTGACCACGGTTTTCTCCAGTTTGCCGGTTCGCGCTCCAAAAAGCTGTCTTTTCACTGCTGCTAGTGAGTTTTAACATTACCAGTGAGATTATTTCTTCCTTCAGAGTCAGCCAGATTCAGAGAAATGTCTGCAGAAGTAAACCTGCTTTAAATTAACTGCAAACAGGGACTGATGGGTCACAGGGGCACTGTGACGGCTGTGACCCTTCAGCATCTGATCTGACGACATAAAATGATACTTTTCTAGCAGCAAATTGAAAGTGATCGGAGCCATGAGTCAGAGTGCTGTGTGATATCACTACTGTGTTAAATCAGTAGTTCCTCACAACTGGATATCACACAGGTGGGTGTATTACAACAGCAGTTGTCGCACTGATAATCCCTCAGTGTCAACACATCAACATAACAGCCACCCAGCTCCCAGCTCCCCCCTCCATCCATCATCATGTCTGATTTCAGAGGTCGGGGGAGATACTGGGTGACGACAGCTAGAGGTCGGAGCTTGACCGCCATTAAACTGTCAGAGGTCAGAGTGTAGAAGAACCTGACGTGTTCTGTGATGTAAACCTGCTTTCAGTGCTGGCTCAGGGAATGCTACTGGGTGGATGTTTGTGTATTATGTATCTTGGGTACAATATTCATTTTTGTGGAGTTTTGAACTTCAAGGGGCTGGACTCTTGAAACCAGGCCATTTAAGATGTAGTGTGAGGTGCATGTAGCAAAGATCAACATCTAGTAAGAAAAATGGCAAAAACTGACAAAAAAGATGAGTGATAAGATAAAACTTTATTGATCCCATACCAGGGAAATTCACACACAACAGCAGTCAAAAGCAACAGGAAAATGCAGAAAAAGGGGATGTGAGGGCTACAAAAAGGATAACAATATTAAAAAAAAAATGTAAATCAGATCAAATAAAACAATATAAAGTACAGTATGTACACTATACACCTATTACTTAGTCATTATTAGTCACTGACAGTAGATGCCTGTAGCTGTTTGAGGCCACACTATCAGAAAATCTAAACCTTTGAACACTTTGAAGCATATGGGTGCAGTAATTTTATTTTTCAAAAAGGGAAATAAGGCAGCTTGGTAAGTAATGTTTCACAAATTGCAATAAAAAAAACATTTTTTAAATGATTAGGAAAATGTCTAGGGGAAAAAAGGAAAAAGCTATAAAAATATATATATATAAAGCTATTTCTCGTAATTACATATCTAAAATTTTGTTACAGAATGATTATAATTTTTTTAAAACACTTATTCCCAGTTTGTTTCCTTCTTTTATTTATTTTTTTCAACAAAATAATTTCTGACTAATTTCGGGGTCATTTCTTCTTTTGTTGTTTATAGCCTTCTTCCCGTGTTTTTGAAAGAAACCAAGCTAATTTGCTCAAGTTTCAAAGAATTGAACTAATACTGAAATTAAAAAAATACACAAATCTTTTAAATTCAAAGAAGTAATCACTTCTGTAGACGCAGTGCAGCGTTTCTATCAGTGCCAGGGGTGGTACTTGAGGATACTGCAGTGTGTTTATAAGCTAAAGTTGCATTTATGTTAAAGTAAAGGATATACTGTGGCATTGTGGTACTGTACTGTATAACTTACCGAACGCAACCTTTCTAATCGACTGTGGAAAATACTATATCCAACAGACGGTATTGCTGACTTGCTCACTTTTGTGTTGGTGTTATGAAATATCAATTTACATTTTTATTGAAACTCTTAAATGCAGCTATTCACCATTTGTTTTTATAATCACTGATACACTTTAACATCGCTGAAGAAAGTAAAACTGCTTCTTGTTAAAAGTGTTTACTTTGTATGACTTTATTTTCAAGGTGGTGGAAGCTTTCCAGCGGCAGCAGCAGTTAGAAACACACAACATGCCTGGAGGCCATAAATCTGAGCGATCACAGCAAAACCAACGTCAGGAAATATTTGCTGAAATAGTTTATATTGACAAACATATGGGTGGGGGACGCACTTAATGCAAAATATAACACGTTGCCAGGTACATTTCTGTGGCTTTCCCGACTCTGTGTGTGTATGTCTGTGTGCATGCGTGTTGACATACTTGTAGCTGGATATTTCACAGGCTTGGCACGACTCCTTTACTTATGTGTGGTCTTTCTGTAAACATGTCAGTGTTGGAAACCCCTCGACATGCATGCACGATACACAGCGTACACACATAAACAGCATCCGTGCATACAGCCTGTGAATGCATTTCATTGGTTTAACTGGGAATGTGGTTGTGCGTGCTTGTGCACTAACACAACATACATGCACTCTTTATATTTCTCATGTGTGAGGACACACACATGCGCACCCACCGAACACACACACACACGCAATGTTAAAACTATTGAAATCTTGGGTTGTAAATAGAAGTATCTATCTAGAGCGATGACCATTTCTTGAATTTACATGGCAGAGGGAGAATGCAGCACATTTAGTTAATACCAGATAATGGAAGAAAGTTGACAAGAATCCAGTTTGGTCTTAAGTTTTACCTTCTTTGTATTATAAGACAAATTGAAGCTTAACCCTTTGAAACCTTAGCAAACTGTTGTTTTAAAAATGTAAAAATGGCAATGAGTACCTCCAGATAAATTACCCAAAAATTTTCAAGAAATAATTCAAGAAAATAGCCTGAGAATTGCCTTAGAAATTAGAAAGAAAGAAAGACCGATAGTAAAAACAAGGAAATTACCCACAAAAGTGCTAAAAAAATGTAATTATTTTAATGGTAACTTTTATAGTAATTTGTAACATTATTTAAAATGTATAATTACGATTATTATGAATATTTTCTCCCTATTTTTATTATTTTGCCCATTTTTACCTGCTTTCTAAAAAAATATTTTCTAAATCTCATTTCTTCAAGTCGTGGAATATTTCTTCCATCCAAGTTGCTCATTGCCTTTCTCCCCATGTTTTTGATTGAAATCACACCAGTTTGCTCTAGATCCAAAGGTTTGCATACTTGTGAAAGGCATCTGAATCCAACCCAAAAACTGGAAGTAGAAATCCAGTTTTCAAAGGGTTGAAAAACACAAAAAAATGTTGTTCCAAAGTACTCGACCACTGACTTACACAAAGAAACAGCTTGCAATGAATTAAGATGGAGTATATTATATATTGCAGACTACCACAAACTAAATTGCAGAGATCAACAACTGTTTGTTCCACAATGAAACTGATGTAAAGATCAAAGCATGGCTGCCTTACAACCTGCACGCCCACAGCATGACATCTTTGCACTGTGGGTTGTTTAAATCATGTGAGGATGCTCCTATTTGTCCCTTGTGAAGATGCTCCTCTCCTGGTCTTGAAAAAGAACAGCTCTGATTTTCCTAAAGCAGACTGGACTCTGTATTACTAATGTGACGTAACATCCTCCTCTGAAGCTGATGGCCTCTTGATGCAGACAGCTTGGGTTAAATTTCTTAATTTTAGCACTGTGGTGCCCTGGTAGGGTTTAAGGTGTCAACCATGACCTGCAGTGTCTCTAGTTCAAGTCCGGTCAGGGACCATCTCTCTCTCCCATTGTTCCCTGCCATGTTTCATCTTATCTTGTAGTTCTCTAATAAAGACATAAAATCCCCTCAAAGTACTATGACAAGTTACTGTTGCAGAGAGCTCAGTTAAACAAAACTCAACACCTCAAATGTTTCTGTCCTGTCTTCTCCCAGGTCTGTTGAACCTTTGGCTAATCAGACCGTCATTCCGTCAGTGCTGACCCTCCAATGTCTTGGGGGTGTATCTATTTTTTCAGAGTCCTGTGTTTCCAGTTTCCTTTCAGTGTCTTCTTAATGTGACACACTGAGGAGGCCCTTTACTTTACAGCTGCGTTTCCACCAAAAATTTCAGTACAGTAACTTTCGAACCAAAAAAAACCCCTATGGACATGTAAATGGACAGTAGATCTGTTTTGCTTTTCCCCTGCAGACAGCACTCTTAAATGTGGGCAGGGTTGTTGTCACTTACTGCTCTCCAGCACTCACTTCTACTTTACTGATGATGCACCTCATTTATCGTCCATGTAACAGGGTTGCACGCCAGCATTTTTAGAACAAAAAAAGAGCAGGCTGGCGTGAGAGTCTTTTGGTGAGATATTTAAAACCAGCAGTTTGCGCACTGACTCCTTGTCTTGCAAGAGCAGGGGTGTCAATTTGCAGGAGTGAACAGCAACGGTGCTCAGCCATGTTTTTTTTTTTTTTTTCCAGTTGAGGATATAGAATATATGCAGGCTGAGATTCACGTACATATCATTCCTAAAGTTTATCTCATCCAAGAAAGACACTAAAAACAAATGGAGTGGTCAAAGTTGTCATATTGAAATTTAAGGTTTGTTGACAGAATTATGTCGTCAACTCATGCCCTGAGAAATATTACAAGTAAACGCCAACCTTTAAAAGTTGATGGCAGTCGGCACTGTGAGTTGTGCATTTTTTTCAGTCTATAGCTGCTGCTAGAGCCTGCAAAACATAATTTTATTTTATAGTTGTAGTTAACTAATGTATGAAAGGTATGAAGAGTGATTAAAACAGCCACACTCAGCCATTAACAACGGTGACGGTTATTGACCAGTGAACAGAATGCAGTGTTTCTAGCTCCACCTTTTAGTAGTGGTACAGTGGGTTAGGTACCCCAACAGAGGGGTGATGAAAAGAGGGGACCATAAAAAAAAGGTTCCATTAATACCATCCATGACTTTTCACAACCAAAAAAAGAAACATTGTGTGTGCTGAACTGAACTGTGTCAGATGGCTTGGCGGAAACAAGTCTTATGTTTTTGGCCATGGTCAAATGTTCAGTGTATGTTGCTCTGGGTCAGTATATTGAAAATACCCACCTACAGCTTATAGCTCACTGCTGTTATACTCTTTGAAACTGCCCTCAAATTTGTGGGAACTTGACATTAGACTTTGATATCTCCACTGAAGCATTAATTTTTGTCTATCATGTCACGTTTGTTTTTGTGTAAAAAAGACTACATGACTTGCATGACTGTTTTATCAAATTGAATTTGGCAGTTTTGTGCTATGTTGCATTATAATATCACGAAGAACTTTATGTAATCGCCATCATCAAGTTTTTTCTACACTGTGAAATTGTAGACTCTAATCGTGCTTGATGACTCTAGTGAAGTAAAAAAATACTACAGTGATTTCTTAAAATTCAAAATCCTATTAATACACTTGTATTTATTTTTAGATAGTCAGTTCTATCCAAAGAAAACTGGATAAAATCCTTAAAAATCCAGTTTTATTGATAAAGGAACAGAAATGTGTTGCATTGTCATTTGAAAGATATTAAATCATAATTTCGATGGCTGACAAGTTTCACTTTCATTCAACTTCTCGTCAGTCATAAATCAGTTATATTGATCAAGCACACTGTGTCTTTATCTGCTCCCGTTTCACGAGCAGACACATATCATATATTTAACTCCATGTTTTCCTTTTGGGAGTAAACCATTTTTTTCAGTTCATTTAAATTTATAAGAATCAACTGAATGGAAATCTTTTTTCTTTTTTTTTTCCCCCTCCTCTTTTTGGCGGGGGGAGTTTTATGGCTAGAAAAACAGAATTTGTGGTTTCGACGGTCGAGGTTTGATGCAAACGGCTTTGGAACCTTTTATGCAACCTGGCGTCCAGGAGACTAAAGAAAATATTTTGCTTTCCACCCTTTTGAGCCTTTTAGCCTCTGCTAGGGGAAAAGGAGAGAGGGGCTGAAAAAAAAAAAAAAAAAAAACTTGTGGAGTGAGAGAAAAAAAAAGTCTCTCCAAGGTCAAATGTCCTGAGCGGGATGGCTGCCAGATCTGCTCCATAACCACTTTGCTCACACACGGTTCCATGCAGAACACACACAGTTACACAGGTGGAGGAACACACACACACACACATAAGCTTTACAAATAATCTGGAAAAGCAAATTGGAGATACAGGTCATGCATGTCTGTTTAAAACAATTGTTTGTTGCATTTTTATTTTATCGCATATTGTTCAAAAATTGGTTAAAAAACATTAAAATATGTGACAGAGAAGTGTACTTTATTGTAAGTGCAGAAAGATGATTAGATAACTGTGTAAAGGTCATGGAAAGTGTGTGTTGTACGTGTGTGAGAGGGCAAACAAATGTGAGTTTCCTCATCACAGTCCGGCCTTTGTGTGCATGTTCTGCTTCCACGGCGCTTTACGCTCATTGAGAAGTCTAATCTGTGATTAACCATGATGTCATACACACACATGCATGTATATACTGGAAGTGCACACACACACACACACACACACACACTCACAGTCCTCCTGTGTGCAATTAGGATGCAGTGTGTGGTGGCTTAATGTAAAGTCTGTCGCTTGAGATCGGAGCCTGATTACATGCACAGGTCACTCTCATACATGGCTCCCCCGGGTCGCACCGGGCCACACAGAGAAGTGGCTGCAGAGAGGGAAATGAGGTGATGTGTGTTCTCTTAATGAGAAATGGTAAAGGCTCTTGTCTTGCTTTGGTTTGCTTTGTTCCACCAAAGGGCAGATGTCAAGAGAAATCTAACGGGCTGCTGTGCTGGATCAAAAAGGCATTAGCTATCTCAGGCAGGGCTTTAGTCTTTTTTTTTTTTTTTTAATTGTTAATTTCGTGATTTTTGAGAAAATCTTTTGATTACTGTTGCTACGCCTGATAAGCATTCACTCCTAGCATGTGAAATATGGAGATTTCTGCTATATCAGTGATAGATATTCCAAAGGAAATAATATCAAATTTCTGAAAAAAAAAAGTTTAGAAATATCAGAGATGTCGACAGAAAGGTCTACAATATGCACGTGAGAGCTAAATTCACAACATCATTTGTTGGCATAGTATTGACCCTTTGCGGTATGCTTACGGTCTGACAGCGGATACCCAAAAATTTCAGGGAGGGGGGGTGTAGAATTTTTTGCCTTCCTAAAGCCAAAGACCAAAGAAGAGAGATGTCGGATATGGATAAAACAGTGTGGAAGACCACATGAACAGCTGAATCCATCAAATATAAAGAAAAACACCTTCCTTTGTTCCAAGGTAAGATGCTAACTAACGTTAGCTAAAGCTAGCTTTGTTTGCTAAGTTAGATAACCTTAGCAAACAAAGATGGCTGAATAATAATATTAATATTACACAGGAGGGGGGTAAAACAAACAAAAACAAAACAAACAAAATAATAGTAATAATTGCAATTAATAGATAATTAATAATTTAAGGAAAATTTAAATTCCAAGTAAAATTAAAGTTGACTTAAGTCCAGTCTTTTTTCTTTTTTAAGTCTTGGGACTTGTCTTGGGTTGTGCCTTGTTGGACTCGGATTTGTCTTGGTCTTTGGCTTTTTCATGTAGCTCTGACCTCAGTCTCTCATCCACCGCTGCTGTGTTTTACATAAGCACAGTGTGCTAGCTGGGCTAAAAGCAATTTATTACAAACCCCTATTGCAGCAACTAGCCTAAGCAGTCCATGTATTCATCTGTGGTCTAAGCGTTTAGCTTGGTCACCACATTTATTAAAATTTGGCAAATTCTTGTAAACACAGCTGTTGGCTGAGACAAACCAGCTCCTCTACCTTAGGTACCTGCAGGCAGTGAAGCCCAGCATCAGAGGGAGGAGCGCAGAGAACAGGAGGAATGGACTGACATCTGTCTTCTCCATTCTGTCTAAACTTCACTCCGTATTGTGATCTCAAATCTCAGAATGTGCATATTTTTATGTATTTAGCAGCGCCACAGCTGTGTAAAAATCTTACTATGGGGCATGAAGTGGTTGACTCAGTGTCAGAGAAAGCATGTGAACAGAGAGCATATACTTTTTAAATTTTTTTTGCTTCATGTAGACACATAGATTTCCTGGAAGTAGGCCCAAACCAGCTTTGTAAATAAGATAATATCAAGGACCTTTTTAGAAATACTTGCTCCAAGCTAGTTATGTGACCAGATAGAGATCTGATACATGATTGATACATTATTCTAGCAACAGATTTTCTACTTTTTGACTGTGATTTTTAGCTCATCCAGTCACTGTCCATAATTATTAGCCATGGTATTGATTTCCTTTTTATCTTCACAGTAGATATGTTCACATCATTGTCTCAATCCCCTGTAGTAACTGCACAAACCTCTGGAAACTTAACTAAGGGGAAACCGCTCTGAATTTGTCATTGTCTTCTGTTATGATGCGGCACACAAGTGTCTAGGCCTCCATCCAGCTGCAGGAACATGGTGTGAAGTTTTCTCAGGCTGCTGCTGCTCCTGCTGATGGAGAGTTCTGTAAGATGACCCAGGAACCAGCTGGAGCTGCAAATAGATGAGGTGTTCGTGTGTGTGGGGTTGGTCCGAGTGTGTGTTGATCCATGACTTCATAATTACCGGCCGCTCTCGGGGGAACATCAGAGTGCTGCTGGTGACCTAAGCAGTGACCTCATCAGTGACATCACGGCCGATGGGGCTCCGCTTCAGCTCAGAGGCAAAACAGGAAGCTATGATTGAGTGCATGCTGTGTGTGTGCACAGCTCCTGTGTGTGTGTGTGGCCTTATGTCTATATTTATGTGCGTGTGTATGCATATTTGAACTGCTGGTTGGGTTGGGCCGTGTGCTCATGCCAGTTACTGAAGTGCCCTTGTGACATTGTGTGCAAAGAGTGATGCATGTTTGTCCACATATGTGTGTGCAGTGAATACTGCAGCTCATAGTCCACCACTTCTGATCATTATAATCACTGTTCACTTACAAGCATTTGACGTGTTCTTATTAATGTGAGCAGCATAGGTGACTCAGGATAAGTGACCTTATCAGGAGAATAAGACATAGCAGAGAACAGGCTCTGCAGACTTCTGATTATGACATAGACTTCTCTCTTTTCTTATATTCATTTTGATTTCAATGCACCCTATGCTTTGTAACTTAGCCCCTACCCTTCTATTTGATGCGTATACATCTAGGGGTAGGGTGTCCTGGTTCTTGTTGGGATTGCACGGTAGAATGAAGTGTTTGGGTTACATGGCCTTCCAAATGCTTCAGAATAATGTTATTTTCTTCCTTCTTTGTAGAAGTGGTGAGTTTACAACTCAAAGCAACTATATACGCAGATACCGTCTCTGGCTTTTAAATGTTGGATATCAACAAAAAGTGTTGCACATGTCAGATCTGTCATTAGAGCACTTAGCTTATTAACTATGATACATAAGCATCACTGTCACACTGAATATCCCGCTAACTCCCATTAAAAGTATCAAACTCTATACAGGGGGAAAAAAGGTACTTATTGTTGAATATTTATATTAAACAGCTAAATCTGAGGTCAGGTACAGCCTTGCATATCTCCATTTAACCTATTTGATGGGGTATGATGCCCAAAATTTAACTAAAGTCTTTCAAAGTTGCTGTACTTGTTACCTCTTTTGTGGTATCAGTACACACAGGCAGAATAAGAGCACGGGTTGCTGATGTTAGCCTACAGAGCACCACTAGTGGCCTGCCTCTGAAGCACTATTCTTTTTTATTTGATGGCATATTCAATCGATTGATAACCTGAAACTTGAGATTTGAATGCTTTGCAATTGTCTATACTTTCTGTCACCATCAGTTAAATGGCAAATGTCATTATGATGATACAGTATAAGATTTGGAGCAGATTTAGTTTGCTTCTTCAGCATGAACTAAATACTCCAGCTCTAATGAACTTTTCAGCTGCACAAAAGATGTTTGCCATCATCATGAGTGGTGATTCTGTGCAACGCAGATTATTAAAGTACACTCCATTGGTTTCATATCCCATTTCCACTTTGTTTTGCTGACATGATGGTGCAGTCATGAGTGTTGATCAGTCTGCACTGGGTGAGCTTTATCAGATACACCCAAAAATGTATAAATTCAGCGCCTACAGTGAGCAGCAAAAATTTTTAAAAAGCAAGAATTTCATATTGAGTAATCAACACAATTGAGAAAACTCACATATTGAGGCACATATTAAGTTGCTATCAGCCTAATGAGAAAGTAAATGTTGTAGCAGAGGCAGATGTAATTTCTTCTGTCTGTGTGGACAGATTTTTGCAACTATTCTCAGTCACATATGTGTGAATAAATATCTGCAATGAGTCAAAGAAATACAGTAAAATGTGATCAGAAAACTAGAGCCTGTGACGTGAACACTGCTTAAGATTCATTGCTCATAGATGTTGGTGCAAGGCTGCCTGTGATGCACCTGAGGGGACAAACTCAGCCCAGCAGGAAGCATTCATGCCTCTGTTGCCCCTTCAACCCCTCAGGTCTTCACGGTGTCCCTGATGGCCGTCCAGCAGCCCTTTGAATCTGCTGCGAGCAGTGCCACTGCTGCAGGGTGGGGTCATGTGGTCAAGGTCAAAGGTCAGCACTCCAACAGTGACATGCTGATTAAACGGTGCCTTCATCTCCCTCTGATCCTGACCTCTCAGCTGGACATCAAGAGAGGACATGACAGATGAGATCAGGGACTGACACTCTCTTAGTAGTCACTGATCCACACATGCCAAGAACACTGTGCATTTTTAAGGTAAATTATTCCAACAGATGGCAGAAATTAAACAAAAGATCGACACTATATCAATGAGCATTAGCCTCATTGTCTCTCAGAGTCTTTACATATTAATTAAACCTTCAAAACATCTGTGTTATTGTGATTTAGATCATGTTTTCTACTTACTAACATATCTAAGAACACATCTCCCATGTTGCCTGCTGATTTATCCAGGTCTTTCTTTTCATACATGTTACGTGCCTCTATCTGCATGAGAGAATGACTCCGGAATTAGTCATTGCAAAATCAGTGCATCACAACTCATTACTTTGTAGTCAATATAAAAAAGAAAATAATTAAAAATACAGACAAAAATATTGGAAATGAGTATGAATTTCATGGAACTTAATTTTGTCCTTTTAGTCTTCCCCATTATATAGCATTACCCCAGTTCGAAAGAAAGTTGTGTAAAATGTAAAGAAAAACTAAATTTTGACCTGTAATTAATTGAATAGATATTTAATGTTCAAACTGAAAAAAACTTCTTTTAGGGACTCCGCTCTGTTGGGCAGCTGAAGTGCAAGAAAGGGAAATCATTTCCCCTTCAAAACTTGGACAGTTAGTGTGTCCTCAGTTCCCAAACACTTAATGAGTGTTGCTAAAAGAAAAGATAATGTGATACAGTGGTAAACATGCTCCTCTCCCACCTTTTTTAGAATGTGTTGCAGACATTAAATTCACAATGAGTGCATATTGTACAAAAAACAATTAATTTTATGAGTTTGAACATTAAATATCTTGTGTTTGTACTGTATTCAATTGAATGCAGGTCTAAACGTATTTGCAAATAATTGCTTTCTCTTTTTATCTACATCATACACAGCTTCAACTATTTTAGAATTGGGGTTGTGCATGAAGAATGACCTATTTTTTCTCTTGATTTGAAAGTGATAAGACAGGACAAGTTAAAAATGATAATTTAGTGTCTGTTTCCACAGAAATTTGTCTTGCATCCTCAAGCTCTCAACAATCAATAACAACAATAAAACAAACAAACAAACAAAAACAACACATGAAAAACATATGTAAAGTTGCTCTCCAGCAGTCATCAGAAAGACTATACAATAAGAATTATGCCAGGTTGTTGTACTTGTCACACCTATTGACTTCTCATTCTGTATTATCTCTTAACCAGTGAAAAATCATGAACCTTTTCATGTTATCTTTGGGCTCGTGTTTCCACGTGGCCATCTGCACCCCAGGTCAATGCTGAGTGTACTCTTTGACATTTGTTTATTTCCTTGGCTTGTGATACTGTACAGTCCATGCTCTCTCAAATCATTCAATCTCTATCTACTTTTTTCTGCCTTCCCACACCTCATTTCTCTTTGCCTTGGCACCTCCCGCTCTGCCCCAGCCTCTGTCTGCATATACTCTCCATATACTGCAGTTTTACAGGCAGTGCGCTCTCGTAGGTCATTAATACCCGAGTTAAATGGTCTGTGACTCTTCCTGGCCTGACGAGGAGGCAGAGATGTATAGGTAGAGCTGGTACCAGACTTCCCCAGCAACAGCAAGGTTGCGGCCTCGGATGTAGAACAGCTATAGCCCTGTTCACAGTATGTAGAAGGAACGAGGCAGGGAGTGGGGAGGAAAAGACGGGAGGTGACATGTATGTTTGACAAAGTGTCAGAAGACCTCTTAGATTAGCCTGCCTCTGCTCAGTGCATCACTGGTTCTAGCCTGCTGCCCTCAGAGACACTGTGGTTTCAGAGATTTACACTTAGCATAATTACGGACTCCAAAGACGGCATATTTACACCGACTTTGCATCTGAAGTAACCGTGGTCGCATTTGGCAGCGTGGACCGCGGCAATTACTGGTGTTTCCCGATGAAAAATTGCAATAACTTTGCTTCCACCTTCAGCAAACTTCAACAAACTTTTGGGACAACAAATCAACTGACCACTCGGCTTCCATCCGCAGGCCACCTAGGAGCAGCAACCCTCCCCCTCCACCTCCCCCTCTCCCATGACGAATCATTACTAAACAAAAACTCCCTGTTTTCTTCTCCCTCTCGACGCATTTCGTTTCCCACCGACATTCGGACGCTCGCGTGTCACCCTCAGGTGTCGTGCAAGAATCCCAGCGGAGGATCGCATCCCTCATAAGCCGTCGTCATTCCTGATCGAAATAGCATTCTGCATCAAAACCCAAATTAAATATAAACTCAAGTAGTGGCGGCACCACCCACGCTACGCACACACACCGACCTCCTTCGGTAAACAGACAAGGCTTTTAGCCCGGGGCCCCGGTGGTCCGACTGTGGTCCCACCTCGCACCAGGGGCTGTGCTGGCATCCGTTTGAAATCCAAACCTGTCCAAGGAGAGAGATGCTACGCCCTTTTCAGACCTGGCTGTGAACCAGGGACCATAAATGTGGCTCCTAACCTGAGGTGGACAAATGGAGGGGAGGGACGTCTGAGGGAGGGGGATGCAAGATATGCGTGTGTGTGTGTGTGTGTGTGTGTGTGTGTGTAGATTTGTGCACTTCAAGTATGATATGTGAGATATTAGGGATGAAGGTGTGTGCAGGCAGGAGGGGAGAAGTTTTGGAGCTGAAGCCGGACTTTGGCTTTTTTACAGGGGGGTAATATATCTTATGTGGTGTATTTAAAAAACTCTGGGTGCATCAGAGAGGAGTAAAAGCCTCCCTGGTCAGTTCACTTGGACTATGAAAGAAGCCATTCAAGGCTGCGGGTGGCGACAGGTCTGGCACGCGGCTCGAGAAAAACGAAAACGACGCTCGATTTGAGGAGCGTAGAGCAAAAACAGGGAAGCCAAAAAAAGTTTTTCAGCAAACATTGTTAGTTATTTTCTAGAGCCCTCCTACCTGCTCGCTGGTGGGGCGCTGGAACGGTCGAGTCAGCAACTTTTTTGCCCTACTTTTTTAAAAATCTTTTATTGAACATCCTCCTAGACTTAAAATCATGCACAAATGTGACATGAAGCAACTTCCAAAACCAGGACAATATCAAGAGAAAGCACAAATGTCTGCTTCTCTTGCATCTGAATTCCATCCTTGCTGGGCTGATAGCAGAGTCATAACATTGGCTGCATGCATGCTTGAGCACGGCCGTCTATGCATTTGTTAGCAGGCAGACACCTGTGGCCAACAATGACGTCCTTATATCTGTGCTGCAGGATGGCACTGTCATTCAGCAGAGCCCCAGCTGCACACCATTCACTCTGAGATGAATGGTTGTCATGACAACAAAAAGTGCACCCCACCACACACACCTTATCAGAAGTCACATAATGTCGCGCTTGTGTGTGTTGAGCATCTGTCCCATTTTGGTCAACATTTGTCTGAGAGTCTTTAAATATTATATTTATATTAACCCTTTGAAACCTGGAGTGTCATCAGTTTTCTAGAGCTGCTTTTAGATGCCTTTCACAAGTATTAAAACCTTTAAATCCTGAACTGTTGGTGCAGTTTCTTTTAAAAACATGGGGAAAAAAAGGCAACTTGGTAAGAAATATTCTACAAATTGCAAGATATTAGTAGCTATAGAAAATTGTTTTTGAAAAAGCCAGAGAAAAGAATTCAAAAATTTCTTTGTTTCTGTCTTTGTATTAATTCTAAGGAAATATTCTTCGAAAAAAAATGCTGGGGAAAACTAAATACATTACATTTTTTACATTTTTAAAAACAGATGGTCTGCACATAACATGCTTTTAAAGTTTCTTTTTGTCTTTCTGTCTTCCTTTTTTACTAATTTTGAGGTAATTTCTTTGCAGTATCTGTAGATGTCATGATACGTTTTGGGTCATTTCTTCTCTGGTTGCCATCTTTTTATTTTTTACAGAAATCAAGCCAATTTGTTCAGATCTCAAAGGATTAATATATGATGTGTACCAAATCATTATTTTGTGATGACTTAATGACATAATAATCCACACCAAAATTGCACTAATAGTTTCTGTCTTTTCATCCAGTTGTCTTTGTCTGTCCTATCATGAGACGGACGAGGGTCAGGCAGAAACAAAGGAGCTGTCACAGCGAGCATCAGGCCAGAACCCCCACCCTCTCCATCACTAACCTCCACACAACAAGCTCTTTATAGTAGGCACGGATGAGAGTCCAACAGCTGTGTGTGTGTATGTGTGTGTGTGTGTGTGTGTGTGTGTGTGTGTGTGTGTGTGTGTGTGCGTGCGGGTGTGTGTGGGTGCGTGTGTGTGTCTAGAGTATAGGGAGTAGTTCCAGCCAGTTTGTGAGTCTGTTGTGTGATTCAGACAGAAAACTTTATTCTGACTGTTTATATATGTGTGTGTGTGTGTGTGTGTGTGTGTGTTTTCCTGTAATCTAATTTTAAAAATACTGTTATTAATATAGTTTTATTTATATTTTTTCCGATGTTTTCAATTGATTCTCTCTCTCCCTCACCTTTTTGAAATGGCTAATTTTCAGGTCATTTTCTTATCACCTTTTACTTTTTTTTTTTAAACTGCAGTTTGCAGGATATTTCATGCAAAGTTGCCAATTGCCTTTTTCCCCCATGCTTTTGAAAGAAGTCAAACCAATGTGCTTAGGTTTCTGTGGTTTAAATACTTGTGAAGGGCGTCTGAACACAGCACAAGAAAAGTGATGTCAATCCAGCTTTCAAAGGGTTAACAAGCTAACCAAATACAGTTTTATTCTACCATTTGCTGCAAAGTCCATTTGTCCTCATTGTGCTGATACTAGAAAAACAAGCCCTGTTGTGTAATGATGATAGTTTTGCATGTGAGCCTTCTGTCCTTCACAAGCATTATGTAGAGCTGAGGCCTGGTTATCATCAGCAAATTTTTAAGGAGAACAGCGGGGGATGTAAAAAGTAAAAGATGATGCCAAAGCTAAAAAGAGCACAAAAATTGATTTAGTGAAGTTATGCTTTTGCATGTTTCCATAACTGTTTTTTGGAAAGCAGAAGTTAGAATTTAAATTTCAGATGCAGTATAAAGACTGCAGCAGAGGAGCATAAAGGATCTATAGCAACAGTAGCCGTGGTATTAGTGTGTATGTGAACATTTATGGTGCACCTGTCATGCTTTTACAACTCCAGGCTATTTTTTCTCCTATGTTACTCAGTAATACAGGAGAATAAAATGAATGTCTTTCCCAACTGTACCTTGAAACTGCCAACGCTAAAAAGCAAAATTTTCCGAGCAATTCCTCTTCGAGTTGGAACTAACAATCTGTACAGACTAGTGCAACTTTTCCTCACAGCGCTCCCTCCACCTGCTCATTCACTCTCAGATGTATGAAAGTTAAACACGAGTAAACGAGGCAAAGCTGATGGAAAGCTTCTACAGCGAAAAGCTAAATTACAACACTTCATCACAAAATAATTGTTGGAACACTCCAAGCATCACAGATTAACAAGAACTAACATTATAAGCGAATCCAAGGGGCGATTATTCCTTTAAAGTGCACTATTTGACCTTCCATGTGTCACCTGGGCAAACGTCATAGCGCTTAGCTTCCCGCCGCACCTTGGCACTTTGTTAATGGAGACAGAGAGCGTGACAGAAAGTGAGTGTTTTAGTCAAAACGGCAACACTGACAATGAAATTGGGTGTTTGAGAGTGATAAAATAGAAAGAGAGCGCGGGCGATCCATTAAGGGGAACCATTTCTGTTTGGAAAGTTCTCCCTGGCAGCAAATTCGTCCCAATCATCGAGCTCTAATGTAATCACTTTATGAGGCCAGGGCATAATGAATATAGTGTTTAGGTGTGCAGATCCAGCGCCGGCCCCTGGTCCTCCAGAGGGAAGTGTACATTTCTGTGGCATCCTGTATTTATTTGAAATACCCTCTGTCTGGTCTCGTAATACAGACACAGGCAAGTGGGCATAGAAACCCTTTTCTATTCCATCCATTTTCATGATGTGGTCTCGCATTAATGGCGCTCTCCATGTGTTTTAAAGAAATAAAGCAGTAAAAGTTGCTCTGGTCTGCCTTCACTCAATTTGTCTCAAGTTTTAGGGGTAAAAAGCATACAATTTGTTTCCATTTTTAGGTTAAAGTATACAATTTGTCTCCTTTTTACTAGAGAGGTATATTTAAGTCACTGGGGTCACGAGTCTTGGCAAGCTTTATTACAAACTGCACCCTGTGTACACACATTAGAAGATACACACAGTTTGAGTGAAAGGATAAGAGTGTTCAGGGTTTGTGGATTTTGTTCTTGTTTAGGTGTTAAAGCCCTTGAAACAGCACTGACACCATCATAGTGCACTAAAACGCTCTGCTGAAACCACACTGAGGAGATTTTGATATTGTTAGAAGCTCATTCATGTATATCTATTTACCAGGTAAAAAATGTGTAATATTTCTTAACCTTTTGAAACCTGGATCGACATCAGTTTTCTTGTGCTGCGTTCGGATGCTTTTCCCAGTCATTTAAACCTTTGAAAGCAGAGAAAAGTGGTTTGATTTCTTTCAAAAAAAAAGGAAAAAAAGGCAATCAACAACTTGGCGAGAGGTAAAGAAATTATCGAAAAGGTGACAAGAAAATTACTTGAAAAGAGAGATACAGAGACAAAGAAACAGAATTACTGAAAATAATTTAGGAAAATTGGGGTAAATTATTTTTAATTATTATTACCTTTTTTAAAAACAATTTTGCCTTTTTTGTTTTTGCAAATTTCCAGGTCTTTCTTTTTTTTGTAACTCTTTCTTGCTTATTTTGGGTCATTTCCTGTTAAGTTGCTCATTGCCTTCTTTGTGTGTTTTTAAAAGAAATCAGGCCAATTTGCTCAGGTTTCAAAGTATTAATGCACTGGAAAAGTACTTAACGTAAGTACAATAACTTGCCAAGAGTTGGATAAGAAGATTGATACCATTCTCATGGATGTGCACAGAACTGGAGCCAGGAGGCAATTAGCTTAGCTTAGCATAAAGACTGGCAACCATGTTAGCCAACTGGGCTATTCTCACTCTTGGAACGCCGCAGCTGGCTTGTAACCTGTAGCAATAGTTTTTGGCAAAGGGTCTATTTATTTTTCCTTGAGCCCTGAGGGATCCTGTCAGGAAAACACACAGATAATTTATGATGAAAAATGTAAAAGATATATTTATGAATGATCTTATTCTTAAAAATCATAGAATATGCACTCCATGCGTACTTGTTCCACATATTTGTCAGTTGTGTCTAAACAGAAAGTAAGAGAGACGAGCAGACGCACAAACAGAATGATACAGAACTCTTCATGTGATGAGAAAAGAGCAGAGGAACAGAATTGCTTGCTGATTAGTGCAGAAAAATGTACTTCTGGTGTACTTATGGCTAGGCGACTGCTTACGTGACAGTTGATATATCAGAATTCTTCTGTGCTCAGTGTGGACCTGCGGACAGCAGCTGCTTCTCTCAGCTTAGTAAAAAAACTCAAAGCATGGCAGAAGCAGCTAGTCTGTTCTCCAAGAAACAAAATCTGCCTACCAACACCTCTAAAGTTCACTAATATATCTAATTTTAGGATATCTGTTTATTGTGTGTTACATGCCAGAATATATATAGGAGAGTTGCAGAAGCTTTTGGGAGTCTTCCTGGTTGCCTAGTAACCTGACAGTTGCAACCACATTTTTTTTTGTAGCTCTGCAGAGCCGGGCTGGCTGTTCCTCCCTGCTTTAAGTTATTTTGCCAAACTAAGTTAATCTTTTCCTGTTCTGTACTTGATGCACATGAGAGTGGCATCAATCCCCTTATCTTACTTTGTAAGCGAGTGAATGAATAAATGAGTATAATTCCCCAAATGTTGAACTATACATTTTAAGATGTTATGAGCAACATTTGCAATATTTACTTTTTTTTTGCACAAAACAACTATATGGGTGGACTTTGTTTATCCCTTTTGGTACCTTTGGCTGATTGAATTCCAGACTTTCTACATCTGCGGGCCAAAACATAAACACAAATGTACATAAACTCAGCAGAGTGTATGTTAGGGCATTCAGGACATGTTTTATAGGAAAGGTCAGCTTATTAGATGGGGTGTTGAGAGGATAAACAAACACTAAACTTGTCTTCTCACACCTGCTGCAGGACGACTTGTCTCTGTTTGTTTCAGCTAATGGAAAATTAGTTCCTCCTTGCTTCAATGTCATTGTGCGTAGAGGCATCTGTGTCCATGCTGGGATACAGCTTTTCATGTATTTGTGTGCAAATTTGTGAGTGCCTGCCTACATACTATATGTCCGTACATATGCATGATTCAGACATCACAGTGCCAACATCTACAATGTCCTGTTCCAGACTTCACTCATTTGGCTCTTGTTTGTTTTTGACTTAACGCTTGTCTGAACATGTCTCCTGTCCAGGCCCAAAGTGGCCTCGGTTCATTTGCGCAATGTACATATAAAGGAAATGTCCCAACATTCCTTGCTTCAGAGATCTAGCTTGTATTCCATTTTTTTGTAGGTTTTGACCAACGTTTTCATTAGTTATGATAATATTGTACTCACCAAGCTATAATTGCTGACATCTTGTGGCAACACTGCAACAATGGGGCAAAAAGCACAGGCGTTCAGACAAGAGTACAGGTTGTTAATGAGCTAACAGTTAGCAAGATTATCCAGAACACTTCATGGACGGGAAATTCAAAGTGAGCAAGTACGGCAAGTGCTATAGGTCAAAATCAGGAACCAAGGTCTGCAAATTAAATATTTACAACTGACAGTTTTGATAATATATGCACATTTACGACTTAAAATAAGTTTGTTCAAAGTAGCTCAATGTGAAAGTCAGAGCATATGAGTTGTCTGCACATGGTTCTCAACATTGCTATATATACAACAGTTCCGCAAGCACCATTTATTCGTTACAGTAATAAACAACAACAGATTATGATTTGATTGTTTATTAAATTATTTTTTTCAGCTCTGCCAACACAAATAGCTCCGCAGTTGCTTGAACTGCTAGCTGTTTGCCTAAAAACACAAACTTTTTCCTGCACAATAGCTTGCTACTTTGTGTTCGGCTCAGTCTACATGTTATGTGCACACCATCTGCTTCATATAATTAACATTTATCTGTTTCCAGTGAAAAAAAGAGGCTGTTAACGGTCACATTGGCGGCTTGTGTGATTCAGATGAGTAAGTTTGCTCAGACAGTGGCAGTGTCTCTCAGGCTGTGGTTGGTGTAAGATTAGTGTTTCCCTGCCTCACTGCAAATTCTTGTAACAATCTGTGACAGCTGGTTTACTCCCAGGTAATGGTGGTATACCAGAAGCTGGCTGTTGCAGCCGTCCCCCCTCCCGGGCTGCAGGTACGGGCTTCTGCTTCTGCAGAATTTTGCTCAGGTATTTTTAAGCGATGATACTGGTCAGAGGGGATTTCCTTGCTCTTCAAACATTGACACAATCTATGGTAACATTAGATAACTACCAACCGTTAATGTATGCCTGATTAACGGTTTTGAACAGCTGTAAAGCGGAGTGATACATTCATACTTAAAAGTCCCAGTGATGTACTGTATTATCAGCACCCTTGGAGTGCCTCTTGACCAATCACATTGCTTGCTTGCTAACTGTTGTATAATTTCCAATAGTGCTCCCAATGAAAAGTCCAGCTTGAAAAATAGAAAAACAATTTGTAGCTGCAGATGTTTTCGTCATGGCAGATTGCCACAAATAAATCAGTGCGTGGGAAGCCCTGGATGTCCAAATATGTCTGCGATTGCTAAGCGAAGTTAGGCCTATCATTGTCTTGTGTTCTGCAGCTCTTGTGGACAGTTTTTTCTCTCTTGTCCATGCAGTAGCAGCAGTTTTATGCAGCCATCTATTTCCCAGTACATAGATCACCTAAGTGCTAGAGCTGTGAATAGCCGGAACGAAGTGTAGAAATATTATTTCACAGCCATATTATATCTCACCATCTGTCCATGTTACTTATATTCTTACATATGTGAAGGTTACGGCCTCTCTGTCTCTGGCAATAGAAGAAACATGTTGCTATTAGCGGTATGGAGACAGAAGACAGCTCCTGTGCGCTGAGACATCTCCATCCTTTCATCTCCATCTGTCTTAATTTTGTGGACTTTGAAACCCCCACACTCACTTCTGTACACACACACCTTCCCCCTCTGTAGTGCATGTGTTTGCAATAATGATCTGTGCCTGTAAGGAGTGAATGCCACATGGTGGGACTGAATGGAGAACAGGTGACCTGAGTTTATCACACAGCGACGCACATACTGAGGTCCAACCACACGTCTGAGCACATAGTCAGCAGCTCGCGTGAGTCCCCGCTGATGCCTTCCTACCGTACCTGCTGGTGTGTCGAATCACTTTCACGCGGCCGGTTCAGGGGCGTGGCGGATCATGCGAAAGACATTGAGCCACGCTCCGCGGTCGACGTTCACATCGATTGGTGCTGACACCTGGCAAACGCTCCGGCGTTTTCACGTATGGGAGAACATCGACATGCAACTTCCTCCTGCGGTTTGGGCTTTTCCCCAAAATGTCTTTCCATTACCTTCCAGTGCCACACAGATGTTTGGGTTGATTTCGTGCTATAACTTGTGCAGGTCTGGGTTCAGTGGCCTTGTTGTGCTGCTGGTGGCTGTTTGGCTGCGCTGAATGGATTTACAGCAGTGTTTATTTGAGATCAGATTGCCATCAGTCTGGAGCTATGGAGCCTTTGTAAGCCCAGACAGGAGATGCAGACAGTGTGCATCTGTGTGGAAGTCATGCCTATATGTGTACGCTTAATCTGCAATGTCTCTTTATGTGTGCCATATAGGTCATTCAAAATCCAGAGGAAACATAGCAGTTAAAGTTCTGGAGTTAATTTGAGAGCACATTGGTCACATGAGTGTAAAGTAGCATGCAGTATACATACACACACACAATATATTATAGAAAAAAAAGAGAACATTAGTGTTTTCTTTTCTTTTCTTTTGAACATGAATAAAGTACACTTCTTCACAAGCCTCAAGTTATTCAAACAGTAGACACAGAAAACAAGACTAAAAATACAAGAAATAAGAGTGGTGCTGTGTAACATCTGCAACACGGATTTAACATTAAAGGGCCAGAAATAGTTCAAATTGGGGATGGAGATCAGTTGTGCACGCAGTCTATTCTATACTGAGGGTCTGCATATAGTAGTTGTACATTTTTACACATGTAGTGTCTGCACAGTTGCACATTTTTAGTCGCACTGGCACTGTGCGACTAAAAGTGGCTGATTTGGTGCACAGGAAACTCCTCATCTGAGTCTGACTGAGACATAAACATGTATGGCTGAGTCTCTCTGAAGTTTTCTTTTAACGCTATAATTTAATGCTACCTATTTTGATGCACGCTTCTCTTTCACAGGTCACCAGATTACAGGTCCATCGCTTGTTGCCTGTCAAATATAATGTTACAAGACTTCCTGTGTTGCAGAAGCCTCTGTGCTTGTCTGTTTTCTCTTGACCTGTGGTTTAGAATCTATGGCAATTGATGAATATTGCGGTCTAACTATTTATATCACAAAATGATCGAGTGTAGGTGGAGGGAGTTAAGAATAATTTAGTTATGATTCATTGCCTGCATAGTTGATTTTTCTTAAAAACCTTTATTTATTTAGGAAAGGCTTGGTGAGCGTGCACACTGTTTCAGCATGAGTCATGTAGTTCTGCATGCAGGAGCTGCACTTTTTCACTGTTACTTGGATGTGGAGGCAAAATGTTTAAGGACACCCACTTTGATGACAGTAAGAGATTTATGGTCTAAAGTCCTCATATTAGGATGATGGCTGATATTTCAAAACCAAAATTTGAATGAGACATCACAATATTTGCATGTGAAGGCTTTGGTCTCCCAGCAACTATGGAGGTCCATTGGAGTGCTGGCTGTTTACTGAGCAGGCCTAACAGTCCCAAGCGCAGGCATAGGGGGCCAAAGTGTTGGGGGCCCACTTGATCTTCACCTGCAACATTTTACCTGAATTAACATGTACCAACCAGGTAGAGACTTAAAATGACCATAAAGAGACAAAAAAGTAACTGCAAACAGACACAAAATGACCATAAAGAGACACATAACAATCACAAAGAGACACAAAGAGTGGCAGAGTGAGTCACAGAGTGACATAACAAGACTATGAGACCAACTTCAAACGTCTGACTGAGCTCCAAATTCTCCATGTAAAACCCTGTCAAATACTGTTGTGTCCTGTAATTTGACCTTTGACTTTGGTAGTCAAAGGCCAAGGTTACTGTGACCTTGCATTCGCCTCATTCTTGTGAAAGTGATATTTCAAGAGCACCCTCAAATTTGGCACAAATGCCCACTTGGACTTGAGAATGACCTGAATCTGGTGGTCAAAGATAAAAGGTCAAGGTCACAGTGACCTCAAAATAATATGTTTTTGGCCATAAGCCAAGAACCTTGGGTGCCCAATTTGAAACTGTGCTGTTTGTATACAGATCTTCTGTGCTGCTGGGGGCAATGTGTGTGAGAAGCATCCATGTTTTGACAGATGTGGACGCAAACTGTATGTGCAACTTGACTGGTGCACGGAGGCAAAAAAAAACGTTTATCAGTACATCTAGGTTATTCATATTTAGCTTCAGCATTGTTCGGAAAACATACAGCTCATTTTACCAAGCCAATAATAAACTGATCTGTGTCGTATTTAGTTTGACTTCCTCTGTACAATATCCCAACATGTTATTCTCTCCTTCCCACTCAGCACTTTGTTGCCCACCTCTGCACTTCCCAAGGACGCTCTAACTGTGTATTCCACCCTTCTCCATCTGTGTTGCATTCGACAGGTCCGGTCCATTGCAGCCTTCCTGAGGATTACACTGATCTGGTTACTGCATAAACAATGCCACTCCCTTTGTTGGAGATCTACCTGGTCCCCAGTGAGGCCTCACCCTGTACCCGGCTCGCTGACCTTAAGAGAGATACTTCAGTCCCCGGTGCTTGGAGGTATGTTTTTGTTCATTCCTGAGCATGCATCCGAGGTATGACTCTTACTGTACCAAAAACAAGTTATTTCCAGATCTCAATCTAAATCAGGCAGCGTCTAAATTTCTTCAGGTTTTGCAAGACTTTCCCTCAGTGGCCTTTTTTTCTTTACCGTGCCCTTTGCCACAGAGGGAAAGGAGGTAATAGCGTTCACTAATTTGGCCCTGGGCTGCGCAGTCAAAGCCATATGCCAGAGTGAATCTGTAAAGCTAACATTAGGCAGCAGATATCTGAGGCTAGCGGCTGCTGGCTTTGACATCCTGTATTACACCTAATTGCCACCAGACATTACATCGAAGTCTCTGCAAAAATCCCCCCACAACCACCTGCTCCTCGTTCTGTTTACCTTTAAACCGGGAATAATGCAGTGGAGAGTGGGCCGAGAGTTCCTCGCTGTTATTTTCTGACACCCGAGCCGAGGATTGGGGAACTGGAATGTCAGTAGAAATTTGAATTTGAGACGTGTTAGGATAGTTAAGGGGTATCCCCCAGTGCATTGTGTTGCAGGGGTACGGTGTATACTTTTCTGATTTATGTGTTTTTCTAAGAGTAATGAGTGAGGGAGAAAACAGGGCAAGGGTAATATGGAGGCATAACCATAATTAGGTGAATTAAAGTTTCATGGTCATTTTCGTAACACGGGGGGAAACTTTTAATGAGTGGTATAGCGAGAGGAGTGTAAATGTATTCTATGCACAAACATGTGGTTGTGGCCATGATGCGGTGAGTGTACATTTTTAGCAATTTCGTATGTTTTAACCAAATACCAGTGTCTCATGTGGGCTGCAGATGAATTCATCCTCCCCTGTCCCTTACTCCTCCGACATGAAAGACAGGAAAATTCCACACTCCTTGACAGTGGGTTGATGAAATGATTTCATAGCGCTGTATCCTCTTGCACCACAGTGTCAAAACCCAAAATAAGTCAAGCGCCACTCACTCTCTTTAGTAAAGCCCTCCTGCTCTACAGCAAGGAAATAAACCCAGTTATAAAACAACAGTGTTTACGGACTTCATGACTCCAGTTTGGAAGGAAACCATGAAGGTTTGTTAATTCAATTTCTCTGTCTGGTACACTTGAATACAAAACTCCACATCCAAAAGGTGACCTAAGCAATCAGACTTGGCTGTTGGTTGTGATGTATTTTGGTTTGCGTGGTTAGTTACAGTGGCGGCCCAGAGAGGCAACACTGCCTTGAATTTAGACTCTCGAATACCTTTTCTTAACGGAACAATTCATTTTTTTTTATGGTTTTCTTTTTTCCAGTTATTTTCGCCACGGATTGCCTGTTTTCATTTATTATAACCAGTGTGTTCTGAAATTACCTCAGTAACACGCCGGCAGTAGGGGAAGAATCAAAGGCAATTATTGATCTCTTAAGGGAAATTTGGAAAACTTTGTCTTGAGATGAAGTTCAGCCAAAGAATGTACTTTATAACTAGCCTACATATTTCAACTGTAAAGACTGTAGGTATATACTGTATGTATCAGTGGACAGGTGAATTAAAAAAGAATCTTTCTTTATGTGTTTCATATATGTGTTTCAACAACTAATCAAAATCCCTTTAATTGCTAATTGTTGTATGTAAGTTCAGCTTTCAAACAAAGTTGCCAAGACAGGTTTGAATCAAAATAGGTGCAAGATTAAGAAAAAGCCAAGAAACATTTTAAAGCAACGATCTGATGTCACATCGGGAAGAAATAAGACCCTTTACTTCATATGAATGCAAAGTTGAGATACCTTATGGATGCTGATTGCTTAATTCAACACATGCTACTACAGCATTTTTTGGTCTGGTATGACCTGATATCTTATGCTTGATACTTAACCAGTTTTCTAACATCATGACTGTTTAGACCATGGATGTATAAAGAGAACTGGATAAAGCTTTGGAGGTGGGGCCCTGTTCATTCCTACAGTATGACAGTTGCTCAGTGGCACATGAAGTTCAGAACCATTCAGCTGCTCCCACATTGTCACGCAGCTTCTGCACCATTCAGCCCTTAGAGCAGGCGCACTAGAGACGTCTGCTAGCTGAGTCGGCTCCTTCGTTTTTTTGGTAATTTTGGATTGTTTTGCCTGTTTTTGTATTTTCAAGTTATTTCCTGGATGGAGTTGTAGCCTCTTCCATGCTACATACTCAGAAAAAAAAAGAGTTTTTTTCCGCAAAGAATTAGCACTACAGGAAGAAATAGAAAGGAAATATAGTATATTCATACAGTGCCCACAAAAAAACTTTGAAGCTTTTATGTGTCTTTAAAATAGGTGGCTACTAAAAACTGGCAAAATGAGCCTACAGAACATTATCACTCAACGTTAAGTCATGCAGCCATGGTGTAGTTTATTCATAGCCTAACAATAGCTTTTTACATCTTGTGATTATGTTTAGGCTTCAAAAATCCAAAGAGTTGTGTTCATGTGTTCATTTTCTTGCTGAACTAAACACCTGAGTATCATAAACATTTTTTGGCCTCCTAGATGGTTTTCTGCTATAATTCGAAATCCAGTGGGAAAATCCTGTGTGCTTTTTGACAAAGATCGACTTCCACGCCATCCTACAGAAAAACATCATCCCTAGAGCTCTTTTTCAATGCACACAACCTAGCAAGTAGCCTTTTGTTTGCAAGCACTGTACAAATACTTAGCTTATGACTCACTCCAACAATTTCTGTGACTTTGTGTGAAGCAGCACTTAATTTTTGTTTGTATGTGATCTCATTTTCATGACGCTGAGAAATGTCAACTTTCCCGTCTTTCCTTGTGTTGCTCGTCAGTCCAATATCCTTTGCTACTCCAATATGCCAGTTGAGGCATAGAAAAGGAAGAGAGGTGGATTTTTTTTTTCTCACTGCGTTTAGTGGCCTTTCCTTAATTTTGCTAATTTCATCCTATATTTTGTTGCACGTCACAGATTTTTCAGTGGTTTTAACACAAGAGTAAAACAAGAAGCCAACACAGCATATCTCAGTAGGAGAAATGTTTGTTGTCAGGTCTCTTACTGATAACGTCTGAGAAACACAGTACTTAGTTGACACAGTGACTTCTATTTTCCAAAAAAATGTAGTCTGACAAGCAGCACAGTCAGCAACCAGTCCCACCCCCAGAAACTATGTTACATATGGATCTGTGTAGACTTAGAGCAATATTCAAGCTTTACCTTGATGAACATTTAACTTTGTGTGCCACATTGTGTGTGTGTGTGTGTGTGTGTGTGTGGGAGTGGTAGACAGAGAAAGGTGAAGTAGATTTACAGCCCTAATCAAAAACTGGCCCACGGTTGGAAATGTAGCGTGAATGATACCATGAAACTGTCCCCACTCTGATGCTGTGATTTATCACACAATACTGGAGTCATAAAAGAACACCAGTTAAGAAAGAGAAAAAAAAATCAAATCAACAACAGGGACAAACTTTCATAAGCTGTCCTGTGTAGTGTTGCCTGCGTGCATGACCGTCCGCACTCCCTCACCAGAAAAGCAAACACATGTACATTTGAATATTTTCTTTTTCGCCTTGGATGTTACACAAACCTGTTGCCCTGGGATGATGCATCGGTGCCGCCTTGCCTTCATCAATATGGATAATTACACTTTCTGCGAACTCAGTGCAGTTGTAAATATTTTTGCTGCGAATCGGGTTGTTATTCCCACGGTGGCTCCACACAGTCCAGGCCTTCCTGAGATGAACCCAAGCATATCCCGTGTGTCACTGTGTATCTGTGCTGAGAGGAAGCATGACCAACTGCACTTTGGCACTTCATTAAACAAATCAGTGGAACGCTTAAGCCACGAGCCTCCAGGGACGCCCAGTGGGAGAGAGAGGGAAGGAGGGTTGTGGGGATGATGAAATATTCTTTGTCTCTTTGTAGAATACACAAACATGAACATATACTGATAATGTAATATCTTTAAAACAGTGGTGCAGAAAGGATAAGTCTATTAGTTCATCAAAGTGGGAAATGTTTCTGTAATTTATCAAACAAAAATGCACATCCACTGTTTCCCACCTCTCAAATGTGAAGATGTGTTGCTTTTCTCTGTTTCATATTATTTTAAATTAAATTATTTTGTGTTTAAGTCTGTTTGTCGGAAAAAACACAAGCTATGCGATGATGTCACGTGAGCTCTGGGGAACTTCAATGGGCATTTTTTTCTTTATTTTATTTAACAATCGATGAAATGAACCAACAATTTGGATAATATTACACAAGTACAGGCATGAACAATACATTCTCATTATCAAAGGAATAGTTTGACATACAGGAAATATATGTTAACTTACTTTCATTCAAAGAGTTGTTGAGAACATTTATTTCACTCTGATGTATATTATTAGTCCGTTGTTGGTAAAATGGCATTACATTTAAAAAAGAGCACATAATGACTTGTGTTGGCCTCAAAACTCAAAGTTTAGGACTTGAGACTTACTGGGGACTTGCTTGTCTTGACTAGGGACTTGTTTGCCCAGACTTGAGATTAACTTGTGACTTGAAAAGCAGTGACTCAAAAGCAGAGTCGAGCCACAGAGAGGAGGTCAGAGCAGAGCCCGAAATAGAACAGGGAATCCTGACGCTTGTATTTAAAGGGGAGGGAAACACCTCCTCCCACGTGTGTGTCACACTCACACACAGACAGAAACAGGAGGCTTGACTATAATAAATGAACTGCCACAGTGTGCTGTTTCAGGTTGGGTCACTGGAATAATACGGGGGCTGGAGGCTCAGCCGGGTGGCGATCACATGTTCCCCTGCGTGTGGCGCTGAGCTTGTTTCTGCCTCCTGTCACACACAGACAGCCTCCTGCCCCCCCCCCCCCTCTCTCTGAATGTCACACTCTTAGCTCACCTGAGTATTCAGTTTCATCTCAGGAGAAAAGTGCTCTGGAATTAGGAGGATATAAGATGGTGGAGTTTTGCAGATTTTGTCTCTTGCACGTGAAAAAATAGTGAAGCGATATTAGACATTCCACATCATCAGATTATTTTTAAAGGCTCCCTGTGGAGTTTTAGACCTCTAGTAACACTATGAAGTTGTTTTTCTATGAGTAGGCCCCTGTTTAGTTTATCTTATGCATGTGCACAAGGACTCAACTAGACGTGGGCAACACAACACACAATCCTACCAATGATATGACAGTGTTCCACTGTGTTTCCGTTGTGCCAACAAAGAAGTCAAGCATGAATATTTGAACAACTTTGAAATTTTTTGGGATGTCTGTGCCTATGTTCTATTCTTGTGAACACAATATCTCAAGAAAAAATTTAAATTTCTTTAAATTTGTCACAAATGTCCACTTGGACTCAATGATGAACTGATTAAATTTTGGTGGTCATAGGTCATCATATGGCTTTATCTGTCTCGTTCTTGGAACGCGACATCTCAAGAGCACCTTTAGTGAATTTCTGTATATTTAGCACAAACGTCCACTTGGACTCAACAATGAATATCTTAAAATTTAGTGGTCAGTGGTCAAGGTTGACCTTTGACCACTAAATTCTAATCATTCTCATGAACACGATATTTTTAAAACCCTTTAAGGGGGTTGCCTCAAATTTGGCGCAAACCTCCAAATTGGCTTTATTTTTCAGCCTTGGAGTTTGCCACTTGATCCTTACTCAGATCATACAAAAAAAGTGTCCATGATGTTTGCTGTTAGGGCTAGTTTGTGCAAGTTTGTGTTCAGCTTGTGCTAACTGCTTCAGGTGCAGACTTGAAACAAGCTGCCAACAACATCCTTTTGTTCCATCATCCTTTTGGATTCATCTGACAATATTAATAATCCTTAAACTTAATCAAAACTGTCTGCAGACAAGAATTAGTGAACTGGCTCACCTCTTATCCAGCAGCATCATTCTGTCTCTTCTGGGACTTTCTTCCCTCATCACTTGACTACTTGTAGCTCAGTCCCCATCCAGTTCCCCTTCCCCTGCCGTTCAGCTCTCCTCTCAGACCCCCAGCCTCTGCACTCCATGCCCACCCAGGTCCCTCCACAGAGGGGCTTCCACCCCAGTGGAAACAGGCCTGGTCTGGTTACCCACTGTGGAGATGATGGATTGACGGCTCACTTACGGGAAAGGCCGGGGCCTTCAGGTAAACAAGCTCAGAGCTGTATTAAATATGAAGGAGAGAAAGAAAACATGTTCTACCTTTTGGCTAGAACGAAGGGAAAAGGAATGTGGTTTGTGCTGTATGCATTAAAACCTGAAGCTGACACGCTGCGCTAAAATGTTCAGAGGTTTCACTTATGTCGGTTCTCATCTCTAGATAAAGTAAATGTGACTTGGTTATTTGTGTCCTAATTGCTTTTCCAAATTAGCGGATAACATTAAGATGGTATCTATATCTTGACACAGCACTTTAAACATGAATGTTACCTTTTAGAAATGGCCTTGATAGTGGTGACATTATTTTTTTCTCTATCCTGCCTTAATTTTCCATCCAGTAGGCCTACCAAGCAATGATCCATGGGAAGCCAAATCAACAAGGAAATTGGTCTAGATCTTTGCCCTCCCCTATGCGGTATAACAGCCATTTTGCTCATTACCCTGCCACGAGGAACATTCACCGACATTACTCTCCGATTGGTCCTGATGGCAGCAATTTCATCTTCTAAAAATCTGATCCTGACAAATTAATTTCTGCTCCATTTTTTTGCCATGCCAAGAAGAACTCCCTTCAATTCAGCAGTGACAAAAACTGAGACAGACAAAATGAGATAATTTAAGTGACTGTAAATGATGATTAACCAAAGCTCCAACTGCCTGGCTCTTCCAAAGACAGGAAAGTCTACGTTACCTAAAGAAAAAACTGCTGTAAAGTTTTGGCCATATAAATAAGAGGAAATTAATTAAATGCAGGGCGGGCGGTTTGGCGCCATGGAAAGAATACACAATTTAGAGCCTTGCGCCAAGGAGCCAAATGGACAAAATGAAGGTGATCAGTCATATTTTGCTGCTTTTTGACATTAAGCATATGCTTTTTTTCTAAGAGGTCAGCTAAGCAATTTAGACAAATTGGACAAAATTGCAAAGGTAAACATAGGGAGAGGTCTCGTAATGTTTCTTTCACTCCCTTTTTCTTTCCCTCAGTCTCATTTTCAGACACTGTTTTGTTTAGTAAATCCCTTACCTGAATTTTCTGTGACGGTAACAGTGAGACAAAACGACTCCATCAGGGCTATCAGGGGCAGGACTGTGTTATGGTGTTTGAGTGAACCACCATCCACCAAGCCAACTAAAACTACACTCCTTTGCCCTAGAAAATACTTATGCAACTACTGGAAACAAATAGTAAATTAAAGCTGTAGATGGTAACTTTTATTAAAAGAAAAATTTACATGGACAAAATTTCAAAATTTTTCAAGGACCTATTATACAATTTTTTTCTTGCACTACTTGCATGTAATTGCAATTTCAGCTAACTGGCATACTTGGGAGGAGAGACAGAATGAGGAGAGAAAATGAAGATATGTATGTAATGCTAAACAAACGTAATACACTGACGTAAACTAGATCTATGTTATATTGACAGCCACAGAAAATAAATGTACCATTATGTAACATTACATGGAAGGTTATCCGTGCAAAATTACTATAACAATTTCATCGAAACCAATATAATTCCATGACTTTTACAAAACTTTCAAAGATTTTTATTCGTTCCATGATGATTCCAAGCCTGGAACGTGATTGTGAAATTACATGACTTTTCAAGGTTTTCCATGACCACGGGAACCCTGTTATATCCCTACAGTACGTGAGACAGATAATCTGAGCAAAAAAATATGTCCCTCTACCTTCTCAATCTACTTCTACTGGCATTTCTGAGAATCAACCACAGCTGAATGAAAACAACCAATCGGAGGCAAGTAACATATTCGGTAACATATTTTACTGTGCGGTTAAGCTGTTACATGAAAAACAAACGATCACAGCTGAGGAGTCAACCGTCAGTCATGTTTAAGCAACATGTTTTGGTGTACTGTACTGTACTTTAGCTGTAAAACGAGAAAGTTTGCGACCTGGCTGCCATGTTGAAAACAGTTGAAGCGTACGTTAAACAGTTAACTAAAGTATGTTTCTGAAAACATTTGAGGTGAGAAATGAGCAATCTACTTTGATTTGTGAAAAACTTCAGCAATATTATCAAAATGTTAATAAAACACAACTGAGAGATGAGTGTGTTTCCATTGATCGATGTTATGCAACTTCTTTTCTCATGATTACATTCCAAGAAGCATGGAGATGGATGTTCAAAACATTAGCAGGTTTAATTATATTGCAGCCACTGCTCTAGCTGTCATTATATCCAATTGAAGGCAATGTAGGCGTGTTATGCGAGTGATAATGAAAAGGCCAGCCCCTTATATGTGGGAGCAGTCACATATGAGGATTTCAGGGAGGTGATATTCTTTTAGTCTCTTGTAGCGCCTGCTGCATCATGCCAAAGGGAGCCAGTTTCTTTATCATGTGACCTATAAATACCAAAAAAGTGTTTCCATATGAGTTTTACAAAATATGGCTTTTTCAAATCACCTGAAATACCACCTCGTATGAGCGTAAAAACTCTTTTGCTTTTAATGGGAGTTTTTTCTAAATTTACGTGTTTGCATTAGGCATATTTTATATTCCCAATTTCAATTTGTGCAATTTTAGGGTCAATGGAAACCCAACTATTGTGTGCATGTATAGCGTCATGCAACTTGGTGCTTTGATTTGATTCATGCCCCAGGTAAAGTTTGTAACTATTTCTATGTAGCTCTTTATATCAGTTTTTGCATAATTATAAAACTAAATTTTTTTTTTGCAATTGTGCAAGCATTAGTTGATGTTGAACTTTAGCGCCCTTAATGTTGTTGTCCATCAATTGTGTTAAAAAATAGAATATGTGATGTGCTGTGGACAGGAATGAAATAGCTACTCCCCTGGGATTCATACAAGCGGCTGCAGGGTCAGCCTCAGTGCACCACTCCGGGGTCGACTCGTCAGCCGAGACCCAGCCAGTACCTTTCAGCACCGTGTTTCCATGTGGCACAATAATGGCAAGATGAATCATTGGCAAGAGTCACACACACACTCTCACTCTGAGCCTGTTGCTAACACCTTTTGGGTCTAGACATGCGTGCAAGGTGCTGAAAAGTGAGAGTGGGCTGCGAGGCGATTGGTCACACTGACCACAGAAATGAGGTTTACACAGGGAGAGTAACAAAGATTGGTTGCTAAGACACTGAAAGGAAACCTGCTGCTTTTCTATTCTTTCTCAAGTCTTTTTGTTTTTCCTCCCTTTTTGGAGCCCACTGGAATTCCTCGGTCAGTCTTCACTTCCTTTCGACAGTTTCGAATGGGAAAAGTTCACATTTGACAGGTTTTATGCCCTACCTTATTAGCTTAATTAAAATGATGATCGTGGCCACACGTTCAGTAAGACAGAGCTTGTAGAAGTAAAACATTAACCGTCCCTTTAAGTGCGGAGCTCTTGACGTTGTTCGGTTTGTTGTCATCTATTTATCTAATGACTCCTTCACAGTTTAGACAGTGGGCTAGATTCTGTCCACTCCTGTATGCCTAAAAAAGCACAGTGCTGCCATAACCCTAATCACCTAATTGCCCTGCCCTGCCTCATTAGAAAACAAGCCTAACTGGAAAATCACCTTAAGTGGTCTAAATTAATGAGACCTTCACACTGGATGCTGAGTCATCAGAGGTCCTGAGTCAGGGCGACGTCACCACAAAGGAAACGGCTGCTCCGTAAACTGTCAGTGGGCATTTGGGTAGCAGTGGAGAGGCTGACGCTGACCTTCTGACCATCATTTTACTAGTCACATTTTTTGTGTCATCATGTATTGTTATTGTATGAGTTTTGGCTAAATGGCCCGGTCACGTCAGACAGTGGCAACCCAGAATTAATCCTGGCAAAATATTTGTTTCTAAAAGCTCAGTGACACAATGGCAACTCGCAGAGTTAGTTGGTGAACTACTGTGGCTGGCAAGGAAACCACTACCCAACTGGGAAATGCTAATCAGTCACAAAAGCTCCCTGAGCTTGTTTCAGTTTTCTCTGTAGCCGCTGTGCTGTTTACAACCAATCTGTGTTGAAATAGTGGTATCAGGTTACTTTACAAGTTTTAAAAGTATCTCTCGTGACACAGAATCCGCTGAGAGTAAAACTTTTGTTTGGAAGTTATTATCAAACTGTATCTGGTACTCTGCACTAGCGCTCAACAGATTATCAATCTGGCCAATTGTTGGAGCCGATATTTGTCATTTTGCCTATTATCTGTATCGGCATTTTATTTTAATAATCGCCGGTAAAATTAACAAATAAAATAGTGTTTGTATTACACTCCACCAACACTAGGAAAGGCGGTCTGAAATACATACAAAGAAAGTGTCAGTTTGGGAGAAACTTTGACTTTGTAAAACCTCAGGGAGGTATTTTTATTTATTAATTTTTAATAAATTTCCACTTGACTTGGAAAAAAAAAAGTTTCTGGGAACTTTCTGTGTCTGATATTGAAGTTTCAGCTTTGATTAAACATTTGCCAAAGGCATTTAAACAAAGTTTTGTGTTTGTTATATTACAAATTCTAAATTTCAAAAGAAATCTTTTCCTTGTTATTTTAAATACACATTGGTTCCAGATATCGTTTATCAGTCTCATTAAACACTACTTATATTAAAAAAAAAACAAAAAACAAAAAACAATATTGGTCAACCCCCTCTCTGGACAGATCTGACACCTAACCACTCGCCCACCTGCTCTCCTCCCCTGCTCTCTGAAGATTGGTGCGCCGCCATTTCATGGTTAAGGTTCAGCAAGGTAGACAATGACCTGTAGTTTTAGATTAATTTAGTACATAACCTCACTGAATTCACTAATAAGTGGCATAATGATACAGACATTCCTGTTATCTTACATTGCAAAGTCAGCTGTATCAGCAAATGCTGTGTCGCTTATGTCAGTGATGATGGTGTTTTACCGTCCAGGGGAGCTACAATTATAGCTCGATTAGGTGATTTATTTGGATTACTGTCTTTATCCCAGTATACAAGCACCAGGGGAGAATCAATTTATTGACAGGAGTGTGTCTGACTTCACCATGGTAGGTGGTGATGTGCCCCATCAGGTACTTGCTATTGGACCTTTGACCTGTTATGCATATACCAAACAAGTTAGCAAGCAGCAAACAGGTTGCGCAAACAAATCTGCTTGAATCATATTTTTTTATCACAGATTATTGTATTTGCAACTGCAGTTATCCCATAGACAGATGGTCTCTAGTTTTGTCTCTTTTTTATGCAAAGTTGTAATGAAAAACTAAATAAATCCAAAGCTGATAAGTAACAAATCATCAAAAATGCAGGACGAACTTGATGAACTGAATGTCGTCAAAATAGGCGAGATGATTGCAGCGATGACCCCATTATTTTGCAGCCGCGGAGCTTCACAGACCTCATAACTCACCAGCTCTGAGGACGTATAGTGTGATGACTTCATTATGTTTGCTCCCATGGTGCTGCATTCCTACCTGTTGAACTCTGACCCCCGGCATACTGTGTGGACTGTGGGCATGTGTCTCTGCAGCAGACGAGAAGCACAGATTTTGGGTTAAAACAAGCTGTAAAATATCAACACTGTCAAGATGGATCTGGGATAAGAGTCAGTGGAGTGTTGGCATGGCCAGGTGTAACTTTTAGTTACAATGTAGGCAAATCTCTTTTTTTTCTCCTCTTCTCCTTTGCCTTCTCAACAACCCTATCTATCATTCGACTGTCTGCTTGAATCTTATCTCCCACTTATCTCCATTGTAATCTTTTATTTTTATTTCCAGTTTCCCGTTGTTCTTGGTGTCAGCCTGCTTCCCTGCTCATCTGTCTTAAACAGCTGTTTATATATAAGATTTTAAAAGTTGACACAAATGAACAACCTATATCTGTGTGCACACCTGTTGTCACACAGCTCTATGAACCCTTGATAATATAACAGATTCAATTCTTTAGTGCCTGAAATGCATTTTCTATAGGCTTCATGTTTGCTGTTTGGAAGAGATGGCATTGTCTTTTTGTGCCTCCGCACCAGAGGCATTATGCTTGCAGATTGTGTGTCTGTCTCATTCTCGTGAACCAAGCATCTCAGGTAAGCTTTGAGGGAATTTTGTCAAATTTCACACAAACATCCAATTAGACTTAAGAATTGAACTGGTGGCTGAAGGTCAAATATAAAGGTCACTGTGACCATGTCCATCTCATTTTTGGAAAGCCATATTTGGAGAACACCTTGAGCCAATTCTTCATATTTGGCACAAACTTCAATCTAGACTCAGCAATGAACTGATTACATTTTGGTGGCCAAAGGTCCAAGTTACTTTGACCTTGTATCTGTCTCGCTTTTGTGAATACAATAACTCAAGAAGCCCTTAAGGAACTTAGGCAAATTTGGCACAAACATCCACTTGGACTGAAGAAGAACTAATTGTCACACAAATGTCTAATAGGATTTGTTGATGAAGTGATGATATTTTAGATCCAAAAGGTCAACTTCAGTGTGACATCATAATGTTCTGCAAAAACACTTTTCTGGCCATTACTCAAAGTCATATCTCAGGAATAGAAAGGGAGACATTTGGTCAAATACTGAGTTAGTGACACTGGTCTTGAAACTGTGCAGATTGTAAGTATCTTCTGTGCTGATGGGGGGAAGATATTTTCACAGACATGGATGTAAACTGTAACTGTAACTTGACTGTGTTCAGAGGCATACAACCGTAAGATTGTGCAAAATTGTACAATGTACAATAAATCTTAACTGAGTCAGCTTTACTGCAAGAGTGTAGAGTGCACTTATAGTAATTTATGCAGTGTAGAAGTGTAATAGAAGCTTCACCTGAAAAAACTGAAAGGAAATTGTAATTCTGATGGGTTACTCAGAGCTCTTGTGAGCGGATGACTGCGAGTTTATCTGTTCTGCCCTACAGCCGTCCAACCATCTGTCTCTCATCTTCTCAAAGTATTTACCATTCACTTCCCCTCTGCCTGCCATCCCTCTGTGGGAGACAGAGGTGTTGATAGTCGAGAAATGATGGTTCTACTGATTCCTTATTTTGGCAAACTCGTCACTCCGACCTCAGTCTTCAGCCTCGGGTGATGTAACTGCAGCCAGACCGTATGGTGGATTAAGTTATACAAGCATGTAGTCAAGGTAGAAATGCTTTGCTGTCATGAATACTCTAGTATGGTTGTATGAAATCGTAGAGGAAGGAGTTAAAAACTATATATAATTACGTTACAGCACAATTACAATAAAACTAGTTGCTGATTTCCTTCAGGGGAGTCCATCACGCACTCATGAGTGGCTAGAAAATTTAGCAAACTTAGGTACTTAAATTCGCTCTCATTCTTTCACACACATTCAGATCTATATGCATGCATTTTTTTTCATATGCTAACAAAAATAATTTTTTGTCGACTTTTTACAAGTTTAAAATCTTTTGGAACTCTTTCTAAAAAAAACCAAAATAAATCTTAATATAAAATCTACTACTAGTCATAACTTTACATTCATAGTTGCATTTATGATGTAGGAAAGAGCACTTTTTTCCGTTGGGTTTAAAAGGATCTTAGCCTCATAAACCAGGTCATGATTTCTGGAAAGAGATTTTGTGCTTTTTTTTTTTTTTCTTCTTCATTTTTTTACTGCATTTTGAGCACCAATGGCTGAGTGCCATCTAGTTCCATTATACTGGACAGAAGGCGTCTCTATGGCTGATATCTTTAACACTCGAGAGCTCACACCCAAAACAAAATTTTGAAAATTGATAAATAGAACTACAGGTAAGAGGAAAAATATGATTTTTTTTAAAGTTTTTATTTGGGGTGAACTAGCCTTTTAACCTTTTAGCTGTTTTCAGTGCAATCAATGCAATAGTTCCCAAACTAGAAGGCCTGACCCCTCAAGGGTTTTCAAAATAATTCTGATCAGACAAAAAACATTTCTGTTACACAAATTATATTCATTTTTTCTTATACTATGTACATATAAATTTTTCCTTTTTAAAATACAATATCTTCTCTTCCACCTATAGAAAATATCTAAGAAAGAGAAATTGTTCTGCACAAAACTCATGTCCAAACAAACACAATCAAGCATTCCAGGGATCACTAATATATATGCCTGTCTTATTGGACCTTAAACTAATGTTTTTGGGACTGAATCTTCAACTGTAACTTAATGACAATTGTGTCAGTATGTATAACATCCGTTAACACTACAGTAACAGCTTTATATGGCTGGTGAACTGTGAACAGCGGTCATTCTGGCCTCTCGCAATCTCATGAGATTGATCAATTGTGACTACAGATGACGCCACTTCCAACTCTCTCTTAACGTGCGGTCCTCCCCATATCTGTTTCCCCGACTCCAGCCAGCGTCTCCATCACCGCCTGTCCAGACAGACAAAAGCTATTCAGGTATCCGTTGTTTGATTTGGGTCAGGGCCTCCCATAACTAATACCTGTAAGCCCTATAATATGGTAATTTGTAGCGGCTGGGGTAAGGAACGTGGATTTATCAATAACGGGGCTAACCGGGCTCATATTGAGCTCAGATTTGGTTTTTTGGAGGGAGGCGAGGGGCACACGGAGGGGTTAGGTGAAACAGAGGTTATTCAATAAGGGGGTAGTTGTTATTCCAAAAGGGAACTTATAGGCTGTCAGTGAGCAGGCACTGACAGCCTCGTAGACTGACACTCTGTGTCTGTCCCATGGGGGAAAAGGGTAGATGACATGCGTGTGCAAACATACATGTGTATATGAACACACAGATATTCAGTCAAGCATATGGAGGTTATGAAAGTTCTCCTACATGAATTCATCCAGTATTATTTCTGCAGATACTGTGGTATGAATGTGTATACCTTGTCTTTTGACAAGCTTTTACTGTAAAACACTGAATGACTTTAAAATAAGCAGAAATTTAAATCTTTTTTCATCCGAGTTTAATGTCTCGAAACCTCCAAAAGTTTAGTTTTCAAGAAGACACGTCTTCCACAGTTTATAATGAACAAGCTTCTCTTGGGACGGACAGCTCAGCATATGCTGCTAGAGATAGAAAAAGGAATTTAAAACCAGAAAACTGGAGAAGTAAAATTGCTAATGAGTTGCTGATTATGCAAAAAAATCTTTCTGACACTGTCTGAAAAAAATTGACATTTGTGGTATTTCTTTTTCTGAGGTAGTATATTTAAAGCCACTCAGACTTTCCAAAGTGTTAAGACCTGGTCTCGACTTCCCAATAATAAAAGCAGCCTCCTAAGTTTGTCAGGAGTGACCAGCAGAGGTAACAGCTATGAACTTTTCATAGTTTGGAAGAGAAAGATGATAACTTGATACAAGGTCTGTCTCAATGCATGCTGACCACTGACTGAGTTGTGAACATAGGACACGTTTAAAGGGATGCTTACAGTCGAACTAGCTTGGTATCATAACAGTGCAGTTAGTATGTATAAGTGAACTGTGGTAAACATCCCTCCATCCTACCAGCATCCAGGTCTCCATGCTTATCTACCAGCTCAAATGAAATGCATCATCAAGCGGATTTTGGCTGACTCTAGGGCTGTTGTTTGAACTATAGATTGTAGTTTTGCATTTTTGTATGGCCGTCACCATGACACAGAGGGTAAAGAATATATTCATCATAAAAACTCTCAACCTTCATCTAATAATCACAGTATTTGCTGTGTTTTAGTTACCCAAAACAGAATGAAACTTTTTGCCAAACAGTTCCTCTTAAGACTGAGAAAAGTGTTCAGCTAACATGAAATGAAAAGTGGAATTTCTACTATTTCTAACTGCACACATACACACCCGAGAAGTGAATGCATGCACACACACACTGACGTAAGATAAACAAAAGGAATTTATTAAGTCTCCTACCCACTGCCTTTGCATCATACCTGGGTCCTGAGCCAGGGAAGTGCTGTATAATGAGCTGCAGAGATGAAAGCAGTTCTCCAGGCAGCAGGAGGCAGACTTCTTTACACTGTGAAGTGTTTTTGGCCCGCATTATCTTCTTTCCAATCTCGACGGACAAAACAGGAGCAGACCTGGCAGATGGTTGTGATAAGATAAAAACCACCTCTACAGGGAATGAATGCAAGAGCACACGCTGCTGGGTCTCTGGGGCTGTTTACCAGAACAAACTATTCTAGAGATTTTGTACTGCAGTCCATTTTAAGTTAGATTTTTGGATGCAGTCATTAATTTTCTTTTCTTAAAATCAGTCAGTTATCACTAGTTATACAACCCCAGTTCCACAAAATTTGGGACACTGTGTAAAACATTGAACATGAGGGAAAACATTATGCATGCTTCACTTCATACATGTTTAAACACAAGTTTATTCAAGACAACGTTTCAGTCCTGCGTGGATCTTCCTCAGGTCAAAAAATAAATAAATAAATAAAAACTGAATGCGAAGGCCTATATTAGATGGCATTAAGATTGTTACCTGCACAAAGTTAAAAAGCAAGCAACTGTGATGGTATTTAGGGGTGTGTTAATGCCCATGGCATCAAGGGTAACCAGCACGTTTGTTTCCTGTTTGTTCTGTTCTGTGGCCTGCGTTTTGAAATGGACGCTGTAACCTCACTTGATTGCAAAACAAATCTACCTACGGGTACAAATAAAGTAACCTGAACCTGAACATCTGTGAAGGCACCATAAGCACATAAATTTACATACAGGTTTTGGAGCAACATATGCTGCCATCCAGATGATGTCTCTCTGATGGATGTCCCTGCTTACTCCAGCAAGACAATGAAACACACTCAGCACATGTTTTCATCCGAAGTCGTCACATATTGCTGCTTTGCAGTGGACTTCCTGTCTACATATTATGCCATGCTAGGTATCCTCCGGGATGGTGCTACTGGGATGACAACAAAAGCACATAGCAAGATTATGTAACAGGTGCTTATGTTTAGGCAACAAAAGCACATGGCAACTAATGTGGGGATTTCAACAAACACACTTGTTGGCACAGATAGTTGGGATTGGGCAAAAGATGCACATGTAAGGTGTAGAGAAAAAAAGCATCACATTAAGACAGAAAATGACCACTGGATCCCCACAGGAAAGTGTTTTTTTCATCGTTCCATCCACCACCCCTCCTGCCTGCCCTACAGGGACTGTTATGTTCTTTATATGTTATGTTGTCAGTGGCAGCATTTCAAACTGACACCAGTGTGCCAACTTTTTTGGAACATCTTTACAAAAGACAATGAAGTTTATCAGTTTAAATATGAAATATTGTATCTTTAAACTGTTTTCAACTGAATATAAGTCAAAATCAATTTGCAGAACGTTTCTCTTTTATTTCATTTGTGTTTTACTTGCTGTCCCAACTATTGTTGGAATTGGGGTTGTATAATAAATTCACAGAGTTATTAATTTAGCTAACTTTCTTACAAATTTAGCAATTATAAAGGCCTGTTATGAAACTCTAGAGCATGTTTGCTTTATATGACTTATGTGGAAAAAACAAGTTTTGCTCTTTCTTTTCCACTGTCATATTTTACAAAGTATGATCTTCTAGTTGAGAGACAACATAATTTTTTTGTTAGATCATACTACGCTCACTGATTTGACTTTCCATGCTTTGCCATCTTATTCTACTACGAGATCCCCTCCTCAAAAAAACCCGAAAACACTGACATATGCTCACAGAATCTGGTTGTGACTGTGGTTGTGTAGTTAATTAGAGCCAACGTGGCCGCACTGTTAATCACCTCCATGCCAGCCTGCTCACAGTTTGTTAATACTGGATCCCTAGATTACCTAGACTTAATGGACTCATTAATTACAGACATTTACTGTGTTTTTAATTAGTCATCTGTTCATTTCCAGCGGTGAGGCTTTTTGTGTAGCCAGGAGCTCGGTGTTATGTAGCGTTACTCATAACAGCTGCTCAGTGGTCAGCTTGAAAAGGGAGAATAAATGATGTGTTGGGGACTGGGGCAACTGGAGCTGTGAAAAAGAGTGCGGGGGTGTGCGTCTGCTTTGTTTCCAATGTATTTGTTTTTGGTCGGGTTGCCTTAAAAATGGCAGTGTTCATTGTCTGACGACAGCGCATGACAGTGTTTGTTCGCCAAATGATTGTTTATCTCCATATGACGGTTGAGAAATGGAGGCATGTGCGTGCACGTATGTGATTTTGGGATCTCCAGGCGCACAGCAGGCGCAGCTCGATCTGTTCTAGTCACAGAATTCTAAGTGATTTGTGAGGCTGTTCCCATCAGGCGAGTCTTGCTTCGGCACAAGTGGAAATGTTTTTCTAATTTGTATATTTTCTGAGGCAGAAACCAAAGCGCCTGTGTGTGTTAATTAGCGGCTGCAAAGTGCTTCATGATGTAGCGCGCGGCACATCGGCGTTGCATTGCAAAAAAGCGTTGTGGGCCTGTGTGACCACTGCTTCTGCTACTGCTGGTTCCCACTCAGGTCCTTGCTTATTTCATTTCTGCTTTGTAATGGGAGTCAGATGCGACAGTGTTTACAACAGGCCCGAATCACTCACATGCTGTCTAATTAGCTGCAAATGCGCGAACAGCAGAGACGGATATATTTCCTCTGAGTAGTCGTGAGAAGGGAATCAAACCCCATACTGACTCTACATGATGGTCTGCATGAAATGTGTCCAAGCAGGTTGAAGCTGCTTTTGAAGTACTGCGATGAGGAATTATGCTTCAACATAAAAGAAAAAGATGTGAAAAAAGACTAGGACTAGGCATTGTAGGTGGAATATGACGGCAATTTCATTTAATTCTGTTTATGTAGTCTGACACCTGTTAACTGCTAACTAACCCTTTTTATCATTCTGGGAAAAAAAAAAACTAAACACATGCAAAATGATGTGCATTACAAGAGGTCTTTCTTTTTAGTCCGGCACTTCATTGACTCAGTGAGCTTTACCACAGCATTTTAAAAGAGCTATTCATTTAGAGGTGATGATTTTTTAATGTTAGCCTTAACATGTGGAAACGTAGTGCCCTCTTGTTAGCTAGTTAGCTAACATTAGTCTTTATCGCTCTGCACTGTGCTTCACCAGAGTTGTGTGTGTGTGTATATATATGTGTGTGTGTGTGTGTGTGTGTGTATATATATATACACACACAGACACACACACACATAGATAGATAACCGTAAACTATATAAAATAACTGATGCTGCCCAATGGTTTGTGGACTCCCGTTTTAAAGCCTCATGTTCAGAATTTTGACTGTCTCCTTATTGTTTTTTGGGAGTGACCATATTTGAGCAAAAGACTGGTGCTGTGGAGGAGCCAGGGGCGGATGTGACTGAGAAGCCGAGAACACTATCCACAGACTCTCATTTTAAATGCAGTCACAGGCTGTAAGCATGTTTATTTTTATGTAAAATTTGACATTTTAACATGGAGGTCGTTGGGGATTGACTCTGATTTGGAGCCAGCATCAGGTGGCCATTGGAGGATCTGCAGTTTTTGGTACTTTTGTGTTGATTGATTTTTCCAGCCTTGGAGGATGCCTTTTCAATGATTGCTACATTTCTTGGCACTTTATCACGACCAACCATCAAACCGTGGAATACAGAGTGAAAACTTTGGGATGAGTGTGGTGACAGCAAGCTAAAAACAAAACTTTGACAGACTCAAAAAAACCTGGCTCCATAACAAAAATAGTGATCAACAATTTGCCCTAAATAAAATAATATAATAAAAGCTAATAAAATAAAAGCTAATAAAAGCTTCAAAATAAATGACTAAAAGTCATAAAAATATCAAGACAGAAAGCAGTATAGACAGGTTTAAACATGCATTTAAATGTAGCAACTTGCAGAAGAATTTGTATGTACAAAATGTTTTTGATATGGAAAAAAACTAATGGTACTGTGGGCTTGAGAGAGGGAGAAATTCTCAATCTAAATTAGAAAATATATTTCCATGTGAAAGAATGAATCCTTCCAGGTCCTCTAATCTATTGATTCATGAGCATTTTAATTCCTCTCCATGCATGTGCCTCTGCTACCAGCTGTATAGCAGCCATTTAACTATGCAGAGCGACACATCTGAAGGCGACCTGTGACTCTGCTCATGAATGGAGGCAAAGGAAGGGGAGGTCCTGTCCCATTGTCCACTTCAATTAATCCTCACCCTGGACAAGGCCTCTTTCATCCACTTTCCCTGCCAGTGTTTTATTGGGCTCTCCCAAAATGGGTGGGCGATGATGGCCCCACAATCAACATGGAACTTGGAGGGGTCAAATGTCGGATGTGTAGGACGACGTAAAGAAGAAGGAGGGGAACAGGAAGTGTCGGGGTCAGGATGAGAAAGCAGGGTGGATGAATGGAGGACAGAAGAGAGGAGGAGGTTCCATACTCAACAGTGTGAACTTGAACTCAGCCATAAAAGTGGGAAAATAAGTCAAGCTGCAAACACCTGCATGTCTTGTAATAAATCACACAGGTGGTAACAAAGAAGGATTCAGTACTGACAGAGCATGTATTCACTATTTTTGTTTTATTGGCATTTATTGTTTTTGCACCATCACCACCATATTAGTCATCACTATCTATATAGACTCTTAAAATGTTTAGTGTATAGGTTTAGTGGCATCTGGCGATTAGGTTGCTGAACTGAAAGTTCTCGTGTGCCAAACAAATAGGAAAATTATGGTGGCTGACAGGAAAACAAAAATGCCCCAATTTAGGTAGTGTGATTTGTCCATTCTAAGCTACTTAAGAAACAACATTGCAGACTCCTTGGGAGAGGACCAGCTCCGCATGTACATATAAATTGCTCATTCTAAGCAAACGAAAATACATTTTTTTATTTTTTTCAGGTGATCTTATACTAATGAAAACATAGTTATGAATATTGTATACAGTTTCTGCCAACAGATGCCCCTAAATCATGCATACTGAACCTTGAAATGTTCTCCCTTGATTTTCAGTTCATTTAGTTGACATGAAACAGAGGCAAACCCTGAAGCAAAATACCTAAAGATACTCTGTCCGTCTGTCCGTCCATCCATCCTCTGCCTCTTGTCTTGGTTACAAAGCCAGCAGACTAAGTAGGAAAAACATACACAATCCTTTACCTGCCATGTTCCCCATTAATATAACCACCAGAAAAAAATGTTGTAGTCGTACATTTCTGCAATCACAGATATGTAATAATTCTACATGACAAACTACAAACTTTATGTTTCTACGTTGCCACAGTTAACATCGTTATGTTTAGGCGCAAAACTCGCATAGTTATGGTCAGGAAGAGATCATGTTTTCACTTAAACACATGAATTTTGTGGCAAAATCGCAATTGAAAATGCCACTGATGCCTCACTAAAAAACGACTGACGTGTGTTTGTCTAGAACTGTGGTCTGCAACTTGGCAGCAATCCCACCGAGGTGTCATGTCATCAACTATTCCATCCATCTGTTGATGGCAAAGTTGGTTTATTTACATGTAATCAGAGCTACAGCACTTTAGAAAGGATATGATACGTCTAAAATGCACAAATGTAAAGTATCCATGGTTTGCAGAAACGTATAATGCCAACAATATATTGTGGCAACTGGGCTCAGCTCTTCCTGGTGCACCTAAGGGTGCCTGATGGGATTTCCTGCATCTTCAGGCTATACCTGGTGGGCTTCTCCCAGGTGATGTCCCCTACAATGACATCTATCAGTGTGAAAGAGCGGCTGCTGTACTGCAAGCTCTTTCCAGAGGTGGCCCCTCACCCTGTCCCTATTGCCTGAAAAAATACTTTTTCTTACAATATGTTTTGCAAACTGAAGGCACAAGTGTTGGCAGTTTTTTCGACAGTTTTTTCACATTCGAGGGTGGCAAAAGATGCTAGCTAGATGTCAAAGACAAGATGCTAAAGCTGATATGATGATTGCATTGTCAGATTTAGAACACTGTACACAGACCTCCCAATTCTGATGATGTCAGAAAGGTGTGGTGGGAGGGGTTTAAGATGTGATTTGTCAAGACTTTGATTGAAGCATCCTGATATCTCAAGGGCAATGATTATTCATGATTTAAGTCAATACCCAAGTCTCAAGACCATAGGTCAATGTTGGAACTGACTGTAAATCTAATTATATCCAATATTTGTGGCGGTAACAAATCAAAAAATCCCCAGTAATATTATGTTTATTGGTGGTGTATGTCTAGAAGATAATGTTTATTGTTTTGACTTGCTTTGGTAAATACTGATGGTCTTCATCATTAATAAAGTCATTAAAAAATTATTGCCAGCAGCTTTAAATTGCCAAGAATTCTGAAATCATGGTTTCCATTTCAATGCTACATTTCCCACACACTCCCATTTTCCTTCCAGCTCCAGAAAGCCACTTGCCAAGCCGCTATAATGGTGGAAAGCCACCATTTCCCATCATAACCAGATGTATACCCATCTATTTCCATAGTACTTGGATGGGGCACACACGCACAGCCTTTACAGTATGGTATATATTCTATCGCCTATAAGACCTGAAACTAGTCTGCTGGCCTGATTACAACCTCAGTGTTTGCGTTATGCTATGTGTTTTTGCCAGCGGTCGCCAGTGGGATGGTCGGGCGGTCACGCGGCGGCGACAGCTTAAAGAGCAACGCCGCAACTTCTGCCGCCACACCAGTAACACACACATCCAACGCACATGTATCCACACTGGCACCAGGGCTGACTGGTTGGTGGAAGATCACTTCAATTAGACCTGAAGGCAAGAATAACAGGCCAGGAGGCGCAGCGATGCAGCCACACACACATAGAAAGAAAAAGACACACCATGGAAGCTTTATTATCCTGTGTTTCCTGGCTGTGAGCTTTTCTACAGGACAGTTTTCTTTTTGGTTTTCCTCCGCCTGTATCCCTGCAGTCCTGCGTGACCGCTGTGACCACCTTCTGTATGGGATGTGCCCTGAATCTGCTGGGTGGTTGGAAAAGAATGGCTTGCCGAAGTGAACAAGTCATGCGAAAGCTCGGAGAGCATCCATAAATCCACTTCATGCTGTGCACAGTGAAAGTGCAGCGGGATGGAGCAGACACGGGTAAACATGCCCTGTTGAAATGAAGACCATCAAATACACACACACACACACACACACACACACATAGACACACTCACACCTGCTCTCTCCTGTGACTTGGAGCCGCTGTGCTTCATGTGGCCTGTAGTGGTCTGTTGAGGAATGCGCAACAGAACCACAAATGGACCAGACACACAGCCAGACGACATAAAACTCAATTGGCTGGTTCCTGTTCTCTCTGTTTCTGTCTCTCTACTGCTCTTCAGGGTTTTTTCCCCCTCTTGTCCTGTTTCCATTCCAGTGTCCATACCCTTTCTTTATGTCTCAAAAAAGTGGTTAAATAAAGGACATACAATATATATTAAGTCCTTTAACATCCTCTCTTACTTCTTCTATGCCTCCTTGCTGGCGATAGACATGGCCACATTACATTTTCATGTTCTCCGTATATTCGGACATCACATTCTTGTGAATGCCTTGAGGGAATTTCTACAAATTTGGCACAAACGTCCACTTACACTCAGCAATAAACTGAGCAGACTTTGGTTGTCATAGATTAAAGTTTAAGGTCACTTTGACCTTTTCTGTCTTATTCTTGTGAATGTGATACCTCAAGAGCACTTGGAGAGGATTGAGCATGCAGTTCTTCCGTTTGCAAAGAGAGGGTGAAGTCTAGCACGTAGTAGTCTTCTAAGTCTTCCTAACATTGTTGAGCCATGCTTGTTTTTTTGCACAAAAACTAATATCTGTAAATAATGATGGAAGAAAAGCTCACAGGTAATCAATGCCAACCGCCATCTTGCTGCTACTTATGTTGTGCACCTGTTGACACTTCCTTTATTACAATGGTTCTGTTCAAAACTAGTAGAAACGCGACCTGGTTTTCTAGATAGCACTTAGTTTTCAAGAATCCAGAATGGGACCATTTCAAGAACCTGAGATAATTTGGTAGAAAAGTGGTCTCAGAGCAGCTAGTGTGGCTGCAGAATCTAAATCATGTCTTCTTTTTTTCTAATTACCAGAAATACTGATAGAGTCCTCATCCTTGAACTCTTATCTCTTATTTAAGTGGAATACTCAAGAAGAATCCCACTTCTGTACTTCAGTCAGTCACATTCATTGTCTTTGTTATTTATTTTATTAGCCTCAGTTTATAACGTGGTCAAATGGCACCTTTTACAGTGCTGTGACATGCTGCTGGACAGCGTCAGTTTGAAACATGGCCAGTAGCCACATATTATAAAACACTGGAAAGTCTCTATAGAGTGGGCTGCAGGGGTGGTGGATGGGTCCCTGGACTATTATCAGGGAACCTGCTGTTAGCTTCTCGTATGAATGTTAGGCCAAACCATGATGGTTTTTTTTCTAAATCATACACATGCTTTTGTTTCACAAGGAGGTCTTCTACCGAAGTTGTAAGTGTACTTTAAAAAAGACTGTATGCATCTTATGAGCAGAAACTGTACATTTCTTCTGAAAAAGAAAGTATATTTTTTTTAACAGGTGTAAACTGACATGTAGTCCTGATTTGTCAACAACAAATGCTAGAGAATACCTATTGTGTAGTCTGCAGACATGAATGTCACTGACCAAGCAGCAATCTTTGACGCACTGGGTGATGAATGTGTCAATAACATGATACAGGACATACAAAAAAAAAACATTTTTAAGTAATCAAACTAACGTCAATAGTGTCTGCAATTTTTCAGTCTACGGAGATTTTAAGAAATGGCTGTCTGCAAAATCGCGCTGATTGACAGTCCTGTTTGGTTAACACTGAAAGGACCTGGCAAAAATTTGGATGGAGCAATTCAAGCTGTGTTATGTTGTAGATGATGTCACAGCAGTTTGGGAGGGCGTTGCTATGTTGATCAGTTAAAAATTCTACACTGACAAGGTACTATTGACAACAAGGGAAAATGTAATTGAGAAAGACACCTCATACCAAAAGTAAAGAAGTACTCTGATGGACACATTACACAAACAGACTTAAAGCAACTCACCAGCCTAGCAACATTAAGGCTACAAACAACCCATAATGCATGGCTCTACACAGCAGCTGGTAGCGTCCTTATCATTTTTTGCAAATACATAAATGTCTAGTCTTCAAACACAATCTGACCCACACTTTATCTAACTGAATTTCCTGGGGATTTTTTTTTTTCATAGGCCATTTAGGTACTTTTCTCCATTTCTCCCTCTCCTCTTCCACCATTTCTTCCTACCTTCTTTCCTCCAGTCCAACATCCCTCCCTCCTTCCTCATCTTCATCTCAGGTGACTGTAACTCTGCAAACGCTCATCAGAAAATTCTGCTGTGCCAACCGCTCCCCGCCAAACGCGCAGCCAGGACAAACCCCGAGTGTGAAAGCTCTCATTTATCACCGGGCACCACAGGGCAGCGGGCCCAGCCGAGCTGCAGCCATGGGCGGGGTTAGGTAAGGGTTGGGTAGAGTGTTAGGAAAGAGGGGAGGAAAAGGGTGGAGGAGATGCAAGGCGAGGAGCCAAATGAGGTGGGGAGGACTGAGCTGGGTGGGGCCGGTGGGGTGAGCTGGTGTGAGTGTGGGGCAACAAGCGGAGTTACCTTTGGGAAGATAGGAGGAGGGAGAGCGGGCAGGGAGGAGGAGAGATGGATGGGGAGAAGCTGTTTGTGGTGTTAGTGGAAAATTAGGACAGAGTGGAAATTGGCTCAAACAACGTAGTCTCAAGAAAATCTCGAATGGTTAAAATGATCAAACACATGATTTATGACCGATCAATGAAATTCTCAGACTTCAGAAAGCTTCTCCAGAGCTGCATAGGAAATTATACAACTCGTTTTATGTGCTGAGTATTTTCTGTGTCATCACTATTCTATTATATTAACTTAAAAGTAAGATATCTCTGGTTGCACGGCTGCTTATGCAGGGGTTTTTTTTTCTTTCACTTTTTCATTGCAGTGAGTGAGGAAAACTAAAAAACAAAATGAATTTACAAGCGAGCATTGTAGCCAAAATTGCATGTGACCATGTGATTGAAATAATATACTGAAGGGCCTTATTATTCAAAATATGTTTTAGACTTCCAATTTTTAATACAAAACCAGGAGTTTGATGTTCTTTGATAGGGCTATTACCTACTATTCACAACACAACAGTGTCACGACACAAATGTCAAATAGAGTTCTATACTTCATCAAATAAATTGTGCCTCCAAAAGTAACTGTCTTGATCTGCATGATGTAAGTTTAAGAGATGTTTGTTCTTCAAAACACACAGATTAACGAAATCTGTGCCTTTTGCAATAATAGTAGTAATAGAGAGTTTGATTGTATAGCAGTTCTCAAAACCAGTATCACAAAGTGCATCACATACAACAAAAGATAAAAAACAGAATACAGGACATTATTTGATGGACCAATCAATAATAAAGAAAATAAATAAATAAAAATCAATGGTTTTAAACATTTAAGATAGTGCAGTTTCTAAAAAAACTTTGTGTACCAGCGATGATTACACACTGACCTCTGCAGTGAATTTTGATGAGGATGTTGCTTGACAGACAGTTGACGCAGATTATAGGATAGGCTGTTACTCCTCAGCACAAACCAGACCCCATTAAAGAGCGCCGTGTTATGCGGTCAGGTTTGTTTGCCCTGCAGTTTACACACTAAACAGAGTTGCCAGGCGGTAAATGTTTTTAAAAATGCAGATCAATACTAAACAGTGGAATAAATGAATTCTCATGGGAATTATGGTCGGGAGCCGCGCCACTGACGTAGAACTGGTCTTTAAGAAATGTAGGTCTAAATGTGTTTTGACTTGCTCTCTGCAGGTCAAAGAAGAAAAAGAAAATCACAATTTAAGACATCACACCGGTCTTGAAGCATTCCTATCAAACAGTTAGCATAATATTTATGTCCTTCTTGTTCTCCATTGACGTTGACAGTGCTCGGTTAATTCCCATCAGCAGACAGTGTGCAGACAGGCTGGGCTGCTGAAACACAACTTGTTTTATGAAATTACCCACTAAATAGACCAAACAAACCTGGGACTAGTTGTGGTTTTTCTCAGCATTGGGTTGTTGCTGGTCACAAACGTCAGTTCAGCTTTTTTTTTTTTTTTTTTTTACTGGATGTCCTTGTGTGATTGAGCAGATTTTTCCAGTTTTCCCACCCCTGCCGAATAGCCTGCTATAATAAGACTAAAATACATAAATGAAAGCACTTTTGCCATCAATCTCCGTGTTTATGTTGCGCTCTCAAACTAACTTTGACACCTTTCCTGACCGCTGTTGGGAAACTTCAAGGGAAAACTGGCAGTCCTGTTGATCACATCTATCGAGGCTTGAATTTGTCAACAAAATCAATACGGGAAAATACGGAACAACTTCCATAGTATTACATGGCATTTCAAAGTGAACCCTCAGCTAGACCTTTGCAACAGGAACACAGTTGGGGGGTGAAACTGACACTATTTTTGCAGGAAATTGCAAAGCATGCAAATACTGAGCGAAGGTCAGAGAGGAAAATGTTGGTTGGTGTTTTTCAGTATTTCAGTTTAAATGCTATTTGGGCTGTCAAATCTATTTATAATAAAAGTCATGCTTTGCTACAGTTAGAGAACACCTCATTCTATATCCATACCGTTTTTGAAACTTTATAAATAATAATCCCCCAAAACAATGCACATTGCATGATAGTCAGTCTGTCTTTATTTAGCAGTATGATATACTCTTTTTCTGTGAAAATTAGTGCATTTGTACGGGTCTTTTAATGTGGCAATACTAGTCAAAATAGACTGCTTTCCCATAACCAGTAGCAGATGAGTATTCCTTTTTTTTCTGTTATGTCATGTTTGACATCACGGATAGGCTTAAGTTAGTAAACAGTAGAAAGCAGCATGGAGGCCACTGAAAATGTTACAGTTGTTGCTTGTTTTTTGTAACTCTTACTTATTCAGTCTCTTATATAAACATGGTGTGGACTAAATTTTGAACAATGTTTGAACACTGCTTGGACGGGAACTGATGGTATTTTGTGGCAGTTGGTGTGTAACTGGGTGTCAAATTTCCATCAAACCTTTAAGATTGCTTTAATAGTAAATTCTGAAACAGGAACATTTCTCCCTAATTGCACTACTCGCAACACAGATTCAGCAACCTATAACAGGACTGACAAAGGGATATGTCTTCATTTTAAAGGGTCACAAATCAAACAGGTTGGGAACTAGTATGCGGAATATAGCACTGACCTTTGACCCTCTTCATATTTGTTGCTTGTACTGTCATCAGTGGAAAAATACATAAGTTACTCTACAGTTCCACTTATTATGAATACTTATGGGAAGAGGTCTCAGCTCAACAGTGAAGATATAATCCCTTTTGGAAAATTGGGTATAGTCACAATAGCTGCCACTGTGCTTGGTAACTATGTCACTATTACTTCACTTATCCGTTCTGGTCCAAGGACTTTTCGGGACATACTAAGTAGGTCAGTCATGGATAGTACTGAGGACGACACACTGGAGTCAGAGCCAAACCTGTGTGTCTGTTTGCTTTTCAAACCTTTTCATCATCACAGTTACAAGGGCTGGATATCATTTAAAAATGTAAGAAACCATTACTAGTACCAGTACCCTTAAAGTAATATACCAATACCAACAGAGTCTGTTGGTATCCGTCTATACGTCTGTCCGTTTGTCCTGTGCATTCTTATGAATGCGAGATCTCAGACACCTTGAGAGAATTTCCTCAACTTTAGCACAAACATCCGCTTGGACTCAAAAATAAACTGACTAGATTTTGGTGGTCATTGGTCAAAGGTCAGGTTCACTATGACCTTGTTTGTCTTATTCTTGTGATTGAAATATCTCATAAAAACCTGGAGAAATTTTTTTGTCAAATTGTGCACAAATGTTCACTTAGACTCAAGGATGACCTGTTAGATTTTTCTGCCATAATTTTATGCCCAACATGTTAATGAAAGTATTTCAGTTGCGTTAAGTGCCACAACTTTTTACTTGCTAAAATTTCAACTTTGTAGGCCCCTTCTCAAAGAGCATGCATGACATGGTGGGCACCACTGGATTCCACAGGTCTTCTAGTGTCTTATGAGTATCATCACTCTTTGAAAACCACCCCTTAACAGCCTCTTAAAGACAAGATTGTCGGACAGGATTACCATTGATTAAAAAAATATGTAAACACATTTTTTAAGAGCTTTAATTATATTGCGATTAAAGCGTTAATGCTGACAGTCCTGCTAAAAACCTTTTGTTTGTGCTGAAAAGTAGTTAAGAAAAGTTAAGTTAGGCATGTTAAGGCATGATGTACGATAATCCAGGTAGCATCAGTTCTGAGAAGATGGCTTTTGGATATTTTCCTTAACATCTGAGTCATTTTGTTTTCAGACAATTATTCTTTACTTAAACTTGACAAGAACTTGACTTTTTTCCAAACAATTTTAAGAAGCCATGGTCAACAAAGGGGCAGCAGACAAACTGAGAGTGACTTCCTCAGTGTGACAGACTTAATGACACTCAATTACTGGGATTCCCCATACTGTAAATGACTCCCTAAAAGCTTTGTCCTTTTTTTTTCTTTCCATGTGTGAACGCAAAAGTGTAAAAATGTCAGGAAATGCCATTATGCCACTGCAGTTCTGTGAAATGTTCCATAGAGACACATTCATATAGAAAACACCTCAATTAGGTTTTGGATGAATTGACCTTAGGTTGACTTCAGGTTGGTGACACTACAAGTCTTTTAAGTGAGTGAGAAGATTAAGTCTTTAATTGTGTCTAATTTGGGAGATTTAAAAGAAAGAGGATTTGTTTTACACCGCATAGGTAATACTAATTTCAGTGCATGGCACCAAACCTCCACAGACAAATAAACAAGTGAGTTTTTGTCCATGCACTCAAATTGTACACCTCGTAAGCTTGTAATTATCATGCTTAATTTGCAGCTGAAAATAAGCACGGGTTCTCAATGGCTCGGGGTGATGTGTCTTTCCTTTAAACTTGTTTCTTTGCCTCACAAATTCCAGTGGGATGCACAGAACAGCGTGAGTCAGGTCGTCTGAGTGCAAGCTGTCGATTGACGCTCACATTTTAATGACTGTGGTGCATTTGATGTCTTGCTAATTGCTGTTTGCATGTTAAGGATAAATGTAAATCTAAAACTGGTGTTTATAGACTGTTTCTGTATGCCAGCAGTGATGTTCCTGGAAGTTACATATATTTATTTTAAAGGGTCATTCCGGTTTTGTAGTTAATTGCTTCAGTATGGGAACACGGCAACATTGTCAAATTAAACAATAAACACAAACAGTCAATCAGGGAGGTTTTAAAGGAATAGTTTGACATTTTGGGAGAAGCTTATAGCCTATGCTTTCTTGTCCAGAGATTGATAGCACTCATATCTGATAGGAGCATCTACAGCTGTAACCAGCAGCTGGTTCTTAGCTTAGCATTAAAACTGTGGAGACTCCCAAAAGACAATGCTAGTATTGTTTGAAAAAATTTCATACCCCTTTTCCACTGAAATGCGCATGTATACAGAGGTTTTTTTAAACATGCTAAAAAAAAAAAAACTGCTAAAAATAGGTACTCTCCTTTTCGATTGCCAGTTGACCAGAACTGTACACATGACTGCACCAGATGAGTATGAGTGTGTGTGTGTGTGTGTGTGTGTGTGTGTGTGTGTGTGTGTGTGTTGCTTTTTTTCCGGTGTGTCACATTAGACGTCACAGACAGGATGGTGCACAGGTTAGTAAATAGTAGAAAGCAGCATGGAGACCAGTGAAAATGTAAGTGTTTTCCTCTTTTATATGTCTTACCTATTCAGTCTCTCTTTTAAACTTGGTACAGACTAATTTGGAATGGTGTTGCTTGAGGTTTTTTTGGTGGCAAGTCATTGCATCTCTCAGGTAAAGGGGCTAAGATTAGCACATTTACCCAGGTGTTATGACAACTGCAGAGTCATTTGACCCAGGTGTAAATGCTGATTGTAACTTTTCCCATAACATACAAAAGATGTTAGCAGGTGTTAGTGGGTTTTTTGTGCTGTGTGAAAGGGGATAGCTGTTTCCCCCTGCTCCTAGTTTTTATGCTAAGCTAGGCTAACCGCCTCCTGTAGCACCCTATTTAATAGACAGATATGAGTGTGGTCATAATCTTCTCATCTAAGTGTCGTAAAAATGCCTATCAGGGTATTTCCCTAATTGTGGAACTGTGCATCAGTCAGTGGCTGAAATGGAAGATAAAGTAGCAAAGGGTATTTTTATTTATCTTTTTTACAACAGTGAAAGAAAATTGCAGATTTACAAGTTATATTTCTGTAGCATTCTGTACAGCTGTGTGAATCTCAATGTTTGTTGTCATTTTTCTATGCAATTTTTCTCTTGCTACTTTCGCCCATTTCCAGAAATTGACCCTTTAAATGAGCTGTCAGGACTTCTGTGAGGTTGTGATGTCACAAGTACACTGTATAAAGGTCTGCTACAGTGCTGTTACAGTCATTTTCCGGATGCAATGACATTGCAGAGACACCAAGAGCACAAATGTGGAAGACCTGGAAACAATGACCAATCGAGCAGACTGGGCCTTTTTGCAGGTGTCTAAAGACAAGCGTTACAACGGAGTGTTTCAGACAGACGGTGAATGCAGGTATAAACGTGTTCTTGTAAAAGCCCAAAATACAAGTATGAACCTGAAAATGAGCATATTATGAGACCTTTAAAAGCAATTTAATATGTGAGTATATTAGCATAATCGACAGAAATAAGACCCATGTTGTAATAAACTAAATATAGCCTTGAATTATTCTGTCAAGGATTATCAATCTCTGTTGTTTAGACTAAAAGCTGTGACCGTCTGAGTGTCACTGGATATTGAGACACACCAAAGCACTTACTAATCCCTTTGATGAATTATTGCTCCCAGTGTGTTTGCTTTCTAAAGGCAGCGGCACAGTTTACCCTTGTTTAGATAATAGTAGAGATTCCAACCACAGTTTGATAAACTTTGGGGGAAATGTGGAGGAACGGTCGATTGCACTTCAATCAGAAAGGGAAATGTGAAACACATGAAAAGCTAAACTCGACTCATTTCTCAATAATCTCTGCGGCGGGGGCGTCCTCACTCGACTGTGCACTCACTGGCTTTTTAAGTCACACTTTAATATTTTAAGAGGGAGAGCCCTGCCACAGTGCAGAATTTAATGCGATGACTTGTTATTGTTGATTTAATTTCATTCCAAGCCTTATTAATACTCCCAGGACAGGTATAGGCTACTCCTTTGGTAAATCTATTTAATGCAGCTGCATTCTTTGAGGCATGTTCTCGAAAAATCTGCCGCACATGTTACAAAGACCTGACTGAATCCACGGCTCAGCCCACACACTTTTTCCAGTGGTTTTTGGCCTTGGCAGACCTTTACCCACTGCAGCTACATGCCAGCGTCCAGACTGTGCCTAATATGAGAAGGTGATGTGCATAATTTGTTATATATGTATTGCTTAAAATCTGAAATATAAACACAGCAGAAACGACAAGCTCGCTGCCCTCAAAACCACTAAGAATAACAGTTCAGTTTAAGCGTTCTGGCTGCTCGCATCTGATTAGGACAAACTCCACAGTTGGATTTTTTTTTTTTTTTTCATGTCAAAATGGCCGAAGGCTTTCCATAAACACCTCGGAGAAATTCAGGGAAAATGAGGTTGTGGGTATAGAAGACGCAGTTTGTATAATGAGAGCATGTTGGGGGAAATCAGAGCATGTAGGCCATCATGGCCTTTTTTTTGTGTAACCTCATTATTGGATTTACTTTATGACATTTTTTTCTGTGCTTCATGTTTCCTAATAAATTCTGACTTTTATTTTCATATGACCAAGTAGATGGGTAGAAAGACTGATGTTTCTCCTCCTCTCTCCTGTTAAGTGTGTAAAGTATGACTTTACGGTACATTGACGTTGAGAGGGAAGGGTCATGGACTTCAGTCTAGACCCTCCTACACACACACACATACGCCTTGGTCTCAATCCGACGCTCGATTAGCGTTCGATTTTGTGGGATTTTCAGTCGCGCTGCAGATCTAACCCAAAGAATAACCCAAATACCTCAATGTCTGCTTCTGGTCCCTGTAAAAACATAGTTAGAGCGAGGAGATGTACGGTGTGGTCGCTGCACTGTGCGCACACACACGCTATAATTGGAAGGATCAGTGGAAAGGGGAATTTGAGACAAGCCAGAGCAATTTGGGGGGATGACAAGATATTGTGAGGAGCTGAAGAGAGGATGGCAGCAGGTGAGAATGATTTGTTGAAGTTCTTCCTGTCATGCTGCAGGGCTGCCTCTGCATCTGCCTTACCTGATACTGAACAATGTCACTGTCAATAGCCTTTAAAAAAATAAAGGGGGGGAGGGTGCCATTAAAACAGAAAACATTTTTCAAGTTTTAAGTCAGTATGAGAGATGTAACCACATCTCAACGGTAACCACAGAGAATATTTTTGCTGGGTTGATATGTTTTTTTTTTTTTCTGCTTCTCCTCAGTTTACTGCACTGCGCACCGCCTGAGTCTGGTCAGGACGTTTTCATTTTGAACTCATCAAATACATAGCTCTGTCAGTGCTTTTTTTTTTTTTTATTACTGTACACAGGCGGCATCATCTTAGACCACAGATGGACAGAACCAGGCTCATGCGTGTGAAGCACGAAAGGACTGTGTCAGATTGAAATGCTGCTGGTGACAACATCATATGAGGAGCGTAAGTGCACTTATAGGGCCATAGTGCCACCATGAAGTCACTTTTTCATGTCTCCTTTGAATTTTTTAACAGCATCATCATGCTGCTCCGGTGTGTAATTTTAGACAGCATGCCAGCATTGCAGAACCAAAAGAGGCATGATGTACAACACAACAGTGTCGTTCTCTGGTGTGACAAAAAACGTGCGCGTTGGCAGCACTTTATAAATATAACAATAGCATAATACGTCAATAAAAATAATTTACTGTCCCTTTTATGTAGCGGCTGATGTTGTCCTCTGTCGATAATAATAAAATTGCGCCTGGCTGGCTGTATAAGAGAGAATAAAATAAAAAGGCAAAACATTTACATCAACAGACATTAAAATTTCACTGTCCCTAAAGGGATAGTGTTTTGAAGCGTGCTAAAGCTCACGGAATAAATGGAGCAGCGGACTAAAAGGAAAGGCTTCTTGTATTTCACATAATTTTCTTAAATATGAACCGCTCAGTGTGTGTCGGGCTCTTGAAAGCAAAATTAACAAAACGGACGTCCCTAGTCTGTATATATTTTTACAAAGTATCAGCCACTTGTGCTTTAGTTTAGAAACGCAAACATCACTATTTGCTTCAAACACAGAGGTTGAAGCTTACACACACACACACACACACACACACACACACACACACATGCACACACATCCAGAGAGGTGCTTGCCAATGTCTGTTCACAGTAGCTTTCATCCATCACAGCGACATGGGCGGAGGGATATAAAGAGAGACAAGCAGGATCACCTGCTATAGCTCACCTCATTCTGGCTCCTGCATCCCCTCTTTCCTGTCTCCTCGTCGCCATGACAACAGACCAAACAGTGCTGTGCCACAGTGCCGACAAACAAGCTCCGGCTCTATGATATCATACCGGATCTCTTATGCTGGAAGAGGCTGTTTTCCAAGACGTCCGGAGGATTAGGCATCGTCTCGGTCACGTGATGAGAGACGAGTGATTTTTTACCTCCTTGACATTCAAACACTGAGTCGGAAATTCTATAAAAACAGATGCACATAAAATGCTGAATTTATAAGGGAATTATTAATTCTTTTATTGGTATGCCATGTTTTAAACAGCAGAATTTACAGTGCTTCAGGGAAAATGGACTTGGCTGCATCCCGTTCAAATAAATTGATAACTGTACATAGGACTACGAAGAATCTGTAATTGCTGTATCTGCATTCACTTAGTTAGAGTAATCATCAATTGTTTCAAGTGTCAAATTTTTCACTTTGGGGGGGAAAAGGTCTTTTTTTATCCAGCAACACACATACATATTGATGTTAAGCAGTGTGCTGGTGTTTTCCTGCTCACTCGAGCCCTCCCAGTGAACCCTGAGCCACTGTTCGGGGAGATGTAATGGGGTTGATGTTGGCAGGCCATCACACGGGAACTGTGAGAGCTCTCTGTCGGCAATCACGGATCCTCCGTCTGCAGTGCATAGCGGTGCCGCGGCTAAAGACATCCTTTATCATGTCCTCGCTCTCATCTGGGCTTAACTCCCAAACCTTGGCATGAGCATGTATCACATGATTTAGAAAAATTAAATAAGGTTTAAAAAAAAAAAAAAAGAAAACTAGAGATATTATGAAGTGGCGTTCACAGGCTACATCTGAAAGTGCTTTACAAAAAAAGACAGGAATATGTTTCTTTGCTGTGTCCTGCACCTAAGGAAAACGTTTCTGACTATAGCTTTCTCACTATCTCTTTGCTTTGCTTTAACTTGAGTTTCTCATTTTATTTCTTCTATTTTTTTCTTTCTTTTTATTTCTTTCAGTAAAATGCAGAAAATGAAACACATACTCATGCCTTAACAACAGAATAGATTGTTTGCTAATGACCAAATCAACATGACTCTCAGAGAGTAACAGCAACAAGCTTGTTAAACAGTTGCAGCTATAAACACCGGGTTAATGTTGTGAAACGGTTAAAGTTATGTTTAGGTATCAAATGTTTTTGGTTAGTTTTAGGAAACAATCATGGTTAGGGTTCAGATAAGTGTGTTTGTTTCCTAACTTATGTTCCAGAGATGACACACATATAGGTGACATAACTTCGCTACACAGTGACTTATTACATTATGTAAGTTAATGTATGTACATAAGCCGTAGCTAATCACTGCCCCCCAGTGAAAAATCTGAAATCCAATATTCCTGTCTTCAAGATGCTTTGACGTGCATTCATCTGAGCACTAAATTTTGGCTGGAACAACTGGCATGGTCATTTTCGAAGGGGTCCCCTGAATATCCACTTCAAGATATCTGAATGAAAATAGATTCCACAGATACCCACAAGTCTCCCTTAAACTTGAGAGGGATTGCTCCCAGGAAATGTTTTGTTCTTTTCAGTCAGAGTACACCTTCAAATTAAAGCTGTATATTTGTCTTTTACAGGAGAGGAAGCTGGTTGTGGTGGTGGATGGGCCAGAAAACACAGAAATTCCCTTCGGACTTTCCTCCAGAGTGTTCTGAACCGTGAAAAATTTCACTGAAGTCTGAAGCGTAAGGTACGTTGTCACCGTAATCCTTTCTATCTATACATAACCACAGGTACTTAACTTTCTCAAACCTACTCCTCTTAACATCAGTTACGTAACATTGCGTTAGGTACTTAAGATAATTTGTGGGGCTCTTAATCATAAGGTATCATACAAATATTGACAGAATTTTCATCACCCCTATTTAATTCAACACCTTAAAGAACCTCAAGAAAAATTTCTGGGGATGCCAATCTACGTTAATTAAAAAAAGAAGCCAGCACTGACTTCTGGTTTTACATGGGACACAAACATCTCTTGGGTGAAAGTCCTGTGTTTGTGTACCTTATGTGGACTTTGTCGCTGTTTTTACAACGTCATCTAGCTATGGCCACTAGAGGTTGCCACCTATCAATAAATGTAGGTTGTAATAAACTGCTTGCATGCACAGAAAAGCAATACGGCCGTTTTTGGGGAAGAGTGTCTCATAAAAATGTGCCAGAGTTTCCTTTGCATTCCTGAGGTCCTCCCCATGTTTATAACAAAGTTATAATTATGGTTATTATGAGTTTAAGTGGGAAATAAGCAGCATGGATACAGTAATGTTATTGCTGGGGCACAGATCTAAAGTGACACGGTTGGGACTGAAATATACAGTCTGTCTTTTTTTGGAATTGGAGCATTATAATAGCTATGAAACCACAGGTTAAGTCTAATTTCAAATGCGAAAACACACTCTGACCCATCTGGTGTCAAATAAATGTGTTAAATGTGGACTCTGCAGATAGCATTAACATTTCCCGCTGAGGTTGCATCACTGTACTGGGCGTCTACATCTTTGTATAAAACCCACTGACGCAGGGCATTATAATGTCATCTTTCATGTTGCGTGTTTTGTTAACCCCGTCCACCCTGTCAGTGTTAAGGAGCATGTTATGGCTCTAAATTATTCATTATCTTATGACCATTGCTTACAGAGTAGTTTTGTATTTCAGAGTAAAATCACTTACCTGTTTAGAATATCTGCTGATGTGTGTCAGGTAGCAATGCTTCTCTAAAATGGATGTGGGCTGTTTTGAAATGAAACCCTTAAAAAGCTCAGAGTGAGTGAGTGCCAAAAAAGCCGCACAGCAACTCCTATTCATGAGTCGGGTCTGGGAGAGCCCATTGATAAAAAGCAGGCCGCATTGAAGTCGGAGCGAGTGGAAGTGGATGAAAGGGAAACGATGAGGTCACTGAAACTGATTAAAGAACATTTTATTGATTTTGCAAAACAAATTATATCCATTTCGAAGAAACGAAGCATCATCGTCTGAAGGCCATCATCATGTATCCCACAGACAGTACAGAAAACCTTTTAAAAATACAAAAGTGAGCAGGTCTTTAGGCAGTAAAAAGAAGAAATGGTGCAGTAGCTGAACACCTATTTAATGTATATATTATTTCTGTCCTGCATACAGACGCCAAGGGGTTCAGGTAGCCCTGAAACACATCCATTAAAACAGTGTGTGTTATTCCAATCCCTCACTGCCTGGAGTTGGATAGCATCAACATCCACAGAAAAACAATAATATGCCTGGAAATTAAACAAACTAGCAAAACTTTTATTGCACGCAAGCGTTTTGATATTCCCTCTCCCCTCAGAAAGGCAGCCTATTCAACTCTGGCTCCCGGCTGACTCCCGAATTACACTGCGTGTGCGTCTGTGTGTGCGTGTGTCGTGGCCTACATGGTGAAAAGCAGGACTGTTGATCTTGGTGTAAGATGCCAAACAGTTCTATAAAGGGACTTTTGAGGGTCTTACTGGGCACTGTGCCAGTCTGTCTGTGCCCTTGGGATGCCATATTGTGTGTCCATGTGAGTGTGTGAGTGTGTGTGCGTGTGTGTGTGTGTGTGTGTGTGCATGCCTGCCTGAGTGTACGTGAGTGTGTGTGCCCTTGGGATGGCGTGGCATGAGGGCAACAGGATGTCGGAGACCTCTCTAAATTAATGATTCTGTGATGCTTTTATTTGGTTGCTTTTACCTTTTCTCTTGCTTTGCCTGCTGTACCTCAGCCTGTCTGTCTGCCTGTCTGCCTTTCATAAGAGGATGAGTGTCTGTCATCAACAGTAATTGTGGGAAATCCTGAAAATAATATTGGTATGGTCAAGGATGGTATGGATGAAATTGAAAGAAAAAAATTGACACTGTAGAGCTGAAGGAAAGTATTAATTCTGTGGCTACAGTACTAATAACAATTTCCACAGTAATTTGATCCATCGTTATTATACATAAATTGATTAGTGCTACTAACAGATTAATGGTGAGTTAATGTATCAGTAGTTTTGACTTGTTCATACATCTGTTTGTATGCGGTTGTTCCTGATGAAATCCCTGAAAGCTCCGATAATGAAGATGGTACTTTGAACCAACTTTTAAAAACGTACTCTAATGGGTTCCAGCTAAATGAGCTAGTCTTTCTCAAATTATATTATTATATTTATGATTTGGATTGGACACCTTAAATTTGGAATGTTGGAACCTACATTCACTCACTAACCCTAACCCTTTTTTTTTACATTGTCACAACTTAACTCTTCTTATTTTTCACTCTTTACTATGACTCTTTTACTTTACTCTAAAAAGAGCTTTTGCTTTGAAATAAACTAAAAAAAACACTCTAATTTTGTTACATGTAATTTTATTGATTTTTCTTAAGGTAAATGTGTGATTCAGTACAAAGTATAATTCTTATATTCACCCGAATAAATAGATTTCCTTAGTTCGATGCCAAAACATTACTTAATGTGGGTCAGATAACATTTTTTTTGCCTTTTTGCTACTTAGTTTTAACCAAAAACAAAAGCTATATTTACAATAATATACATGATTTTTGACTTAAGACAAAACTTAACACATTTTGTTCCAGTATATGTTTAATTAAATTTACTAGCTATAAATGAACGACAGGAATACTCTTTTCAAAAACTTATTGTGATGTCTTTTTTTTTTTTTTTAATATACATCACCTTGTCTGTTAAGAATAGTGAGCAAAAAGTAAGGGTAAATAACTGAAAGTGTGAGGAACTTTTTATTGTGTTAAATTGTGCTGTGGTTTTTTATTGCATATAGAAATTGATAAAGAAGAGTAGGTATAGATCAGTCTTCAGCGCAATCCAGACAGGATGAGGTCTTATCATAAACAGTGTGGCTGAGTCAAAAACAAGATGTCACTATCAGAGACTGGATCCCATCGCTTCAGCCCTGAACTAAGCGCTAACAGGCTAATGAACTTGTGAACCACGGGGCTCCAGCAACTCCCCAAACAAGGCGGTGATTGAGCGGAACTGACGGTGACGTGCTTCACCTTCACTTAGCCTAACGGACACTTGACTGAGTCCCTGGGGCCGTCTCTGAGGAAGGGGGTCAGTGTTTACCGGTGTTTGCCCGTCACTCTGCAGGGCTCCTGCAGGTTCACCCCTCACTCTCAACTCCCCAAATGGCTCGCTAAGCCAAACAGCCGAGGCCTACAGCTCTCGGTTGTTGATGTTTACTCTGCTAGGACCCTGCCTCCAGTCCATAGCAACGCAGATACCATTTTGGAGATTGGGAAAAAAAATATTTTCCCAAGCAGGCTGACTCGGGGCAAAATAAACACCTCAGTTTAGGGGTGCACACAGCATCGAAAGAATCCCACCTCAGTCAAGGAAAATTGCCATGAGAGAGGGGGGGAAAGAGAGGAAGAACATAACATATGGAAACATGTAAAATGATACAAAAGATATAGAATAAATACCAACAGGAATGTGCAAGCATCAGTTGGAGATCCCAGTAAACAAGGTGACTCGCAGGTCAAAAGGCCTTAAAAACTGGGCTAAATTTAGCTTAAAAATTTCTGTGGTAGTTTCTAGGTATAAGAATATCATCTTAGCCTTAAGATCACTTCAACTATCCTAACTAGACATTTATACAGTGCCCCAGGAATGAAGTTTTTCTGCAGGCCAACAGGGAAGTCACTGTTGCCCTGGTTCCCTCGTCAAAAAGCCCATGGGATTTTTGACGGCTAAATACACTGCCAGAAGTAAAAAAAAATAACGCTAGGCTATAAACAAAGTACGCCATGGTTGCACAATTTAACGTTGCCACAGCAACAGGGCTATAGAGACGTGTTCAGCAAGACTTGACGTGATGATGTTCTGTAGTCTTCTTTAGCCACTTTTTGGCAGCCACCTTTTTTAAAGACACAGAAACGCTTCAAAATGCTTTTGGCGTAAGAGTGCAACACCAAAGGGCACCTTTCAGGTGTGCATGAAATGCAGAAGGACGGCGTCACCTGAGAATGTGGCCGAAGGTAATGATTTAGTATAAGGGCATGTAGGAAGGGAGGTGGCTGCTTCCAACAAACCCTACCTTTGATGCTGGAGTCCGGTGTTTGTTTGAATGTGATGTCTTTCCATACCTCACCATATGGCTCCTTCACCTAATCCTAACCATCAGTGACTTTTTCGCCAAATCGGAATTATGCGTGCACGCATGTGCTGTGTGTACTTGTTGACATCACGGTAGCAGCATCTTGCTACATAAAGAGCAGATGCAGAAGATAGATACCTAAAATGTAATATTTAGACCAGAAAGTTGTAACAGTTGAAATTGTGGAATGTACCTTTGAGACATTGTGTTGCCAAGATACGTCACTAGATGGCTTCTTTTTATCTTTGAAGTTAGTTGAGCTGCGTTCTCGCCACGGACGCTGTACACTTTTGGCTAACTGTACTGCCTCCAAATCTCTTAAAACCTCCACCCAAACTGTTAGGAAGTTCACTGCAAAGCTGCAATATGAGACAGCTTTGGATGAGAACATGTTGCGCTGTCACATGGTCATAGATGGCCTCTGCCAAGGACGGCTGCTTAAGCTGAAAGTGGAGACCCTGATGGCAATTTCCCACGCTAGTTAGCGCAGGAAGCTTCTCTTACTTTTTTAGCTTTTCCAATTAAAAAAACAAAGTAGGAAAGAAGTTCAGTAAGTACTGTAGTACTCAAACCCCAGAGTGAATGATAAAGGCTGGGAACGGGTCATAAAGCAAACACCTCAGGGGTCGAGGTCACAGGTTCACAGGCATTAATCACAGCTGTCCGGCTAATGGCGACAGCAGCACTCGAGGCCAGGCTTGATCAGCAGAATCGCATGTGACTGTTGTCCTGGGGAAGTTGTCTCCCTCAATAACGAGGGTTAAATGGGCTCCGAAGAACAAGCTGTCTCTCTCTCTCTCTCTCTCTCTCTCTCTCTCTCTCTCTCTGTCTCTCTCTCTCTCTCTCGGTCTCTCTCTCGAACCCCTCACACACACACACACACACACACACACACACACACACTTTCACTGAGGAAAGTCTTCACTTTGTGAGCCACAGTGCTTAATCTGTATGAGATAATTCTGATTTAATACGATTATATTTACAAAGTCTTGGCCATCTTTTCTTACAGTTAAAAGAACATTGTACTTACTAAATTTTCTAAGTAACTTTCCAAATGCCAAGTCTGATTGGGCTAGAAACAAATTGTCAGAGAGGGAGACAGGTTGTAAAACATCTCATATTATTTTTATATTGAGGTAAAATTTAAATAACACCTGTAATGTTGGCAATGATTCCTCATTGATGTCTATAGGATATAAATATAATTTCACACCAGGGTGGCATGATGCCGTCATTAAAGAACAGGCTTTTTAGTGCCCCTGTAGTGCAATCTTTGTATAAACAGGGGGTTTTATTAACCATGCTCTTTTTTGATGCTTTTTAATGTGTTTTTCGCGCCTGTATCGACATTTGAAAATACACAACTTAATCATTGAAAAATGGAAACGTGTACCTCAAAAACTCAGCAGCCAGCCTACCATACTTTGGAACTGTGATGTCAAAAATGTTGGTAGATTTAATATTAGCATTGTTTCGGAATATAATACATAGCAATAGTTGAAAAACAGTAGGATGTTTTTACATTAAAAAAAGCATTTAAGTACCTCAAAATTGTACTAAAATAATAATTCTTTACTGTTACATTTTATGTTACTTTATACTGTACTGTACTGTATTGTACTATACTAATACTACTATCTGAGGGAAATATAGTACTTTTCATTTCATACATTTGTTTGACAGCTTTAGATTCTTTGCAGATTCAGATTATTAACACAGAATATGATCAATAGATTGATTATGATAATATATGATAATAGTAAAGATTGAAACTAACCAGTAGTTTATACAGTATGTGGCATAATCTGTTTTACTACTCCTCTCCTTCTTTCTGCTCTAAAACCATGTCTGCATAAAGTCTGACCTTCCTGTGGCCCTCTCAGCTCAGGTGTTGCCTCAGTCTCCCAACCCCTTATAGCCTGTTGAAATTCTGCCTCTCTTCTTGACCCTGCAGGTCATTTCATCCATGGCATTTTCAGAAAAAGGGATTTGGTTAAATAATATTTTCAGTCTCCCTCCTTTTCCGTCTCTCTGCTTGAGTAGTTTGATCCCCTCAATCCAAGAACAATTGGCCGCCGTGACAAAAGCAGAAGGAGGGAAAATGAAAGAAAATAAATTGATGGTGGAAAGATAACATACTTTGCAGACGTGGAGGTGGGGAGAAGATCAGCGGAGGTTTATAATGGCAGAAATAAATCATGCTGTGCTTGTTCGTGTCAGCGGGCTGTTTAAGTTCTAGTCTCTTTATATAAAGCTTGAAGAAAAGTCTGCGTTCGTCCCGTCGCTGTTAGTGACGCAGGGGTGATTGAGGGTGAAAGGTTGGTGTTGGGTTGCAGGTCCGACGCTGCAGCTCATTTAATGAAGACAAATATTGTTATCAAACAAAAATAAGAAGCTCAAACTGCCGGTAGGCCCTGACAAATGGCAGTGACAAATGTTCATAAAACAAAGGCAGCTGGCGATGACAAGATGACTTAGACCATCAGAGAATAGTTTCCATCTTTTACAAAATATGGTTCATTTAGTTGCATTCAAGGCTATTTTTCTCTTTAAACTCCATCCAGTTACTTTTAAGATACATTGCTAAGAAAGGTGGGGCTCTCTTTCTTTTTGTCTTTTTGTCCCAAATTGAAATACCGTCATGCAGTTGTATGCCTCCGCACACTCGTCAAGTTGCACTTATGGTTTACATCCATGTCTGTTACAACATGGATGCTGCACACACAAAAAGTTAGAATTTTACAGATAAAAAGTCAAGAATAAAGTTGAAATTTTACGAGACGGGGCATTATATTACTGAAATTAACATTTTGCCAGCAAAATATAAAATAGGTGAGAGCACAGGTTGGCAACCAGGGACAATGGGGACAATTTTTTTTCTTCAAAATGGCCCTAATCCTCAGTCGTAATATCCTATGAGCCATTTGTGTGAAATTTGAGTGTATGAATTCTTGAGTTATGGTTGAAATCATCTTCTATGAAGGGGCAGTGACATTGACCTTGACCTTGACCTTTGACCTTCGACTGCCAGATTCTGATCAGTTCATTCTTGAGTCAAATAGACGCTTGTGTGCTAAATTTGAGGAAAGTCCCTCAAGGCCATATTCAGATATTGCATTAATCTCAAGGTGTTCTTGAGAAGTTGTGTTCACAAGAATGAGATATATGAGGTCACGCTGACCTTCACCTTTGACTTTTTCACCAAAATGTGTTTAGTTTATTCTTCTGTCAAAGTGAGCGTTTGAGCTAAATTTGAAAAAAAATTCCCTCAAGGTGCTCATGAGCTAACATGTTCATAAAAATGGACCGGATGGACGGATGTATGGATGGTTACCCTGAAAACATAATGCCTTCGGCCTCGGGTATTGCTTGTGCAGAGGCATAAAAAGAAGAGTTACTGAAAAAACAATTGCATTTGTTCATTAATATCCATTAAAAGTTAGCAACATAACAGTAACTTAAGCAGTGTGTTCCTCAGATTTGGAATCTTAGTGTGTGTGTGTCTCTTTTTATAATTCTGTGTCCCTTCTCATTTTTGCTGGTCTGTGAAGGGAGCGCTGTTGGAACCCTTTATGAGCTCTTTTTCTTCCTCAGCGGCAGTTTGTAAAGCTTGAGTCATGGGGTTGAATAATTGATCTGTCAATCTGGTCTGAGCTGATCAGACCATGGTCTGCTGTTAGATTCAAGTCCTCTAGTCCTGTAAAAGGGATGAAGTGAGAAAAGGTTTTGCAATGCTTCCCCTAAAGGCCCTATGATACCACTTTCTACAGTCCAACACGTCCATTTAAAACTATAAGTGGTGCAAACAACAGAGGAAGGATCAGTTTCTTTGCCAAATATTCATCATGTTTATACTAAACTTAGAAACTGGAGGCGTCTGAAGGACAAGTAAAAATACTCAAATAGAAACAATCCCATGAAGATATACATTTAGTGAGAGGACAAGCATCTGAGAACATTTGAACCCAACTGAAGCGTATGTAATGTTTATATTTAGGGCAAGCTACACAGGGAAGAATAGCTATAATCAGAATACCCTTCCTTGGAGTGCTGTCTCGCTGCTTTTACTTAAAAAAGTCTTCAATTATAATTCATTTTTGTAGTTGAGACAAACACAGGGCGTAAACGTTAGTGGTGGACTGTCGGACATTCGAAGTGAGCAGTATAAGATCGGAGCGCCGACTGACTGTAAACTCCAGTAAATAGTCTGTATTGCAATGTTTCACTAGCCTGCAAAACACTCACATCAGAGCAGCGTGAGCTGTTGGTGCAAGTTGTGAGCTGTAGCTCAGCAGTCAGTGAGCAGACGTGTGTCTGACTGTTGACAAGTTTAAAATGTAAATTTCTGCTTCTCAGAGGTGGGATCAACAAGTCATAGTTTTCAATAAACCTCAGCAGAAATCCCATTTGTCTCAAATTAGTTTTTTAAGGTGTCAAAGTGTTTGAGACCATAAATGGAGAGATTTTATGCTGATCAGTGAATGTTGACTCATAAAACATCCCTTAAACCACTCAAAAACTCTGCTAGAGAAGTGAAAAGAAATGATTTGGATATGGATATATATGGTCATAAAAAAAAAAAAAAGTCTAAATTGATTTTTCATACAACCTGTCACCTTGATTATAATTTGGACTAATTTAAATAGAAAACAAAAATCTTGAAAAACTAAAAATAATGACTAAAAGTTGACCAAAATGTCATGAATTTCACTTAAATGTTGTGAGTTTGTGACTAAAATGTAAATAAAACAAAAATAAACAAGACTTAGACTAAATCAAAAATAGCTGCCAAAATTAACACTGCGGTTCAACATATTTACACGAAACCTATGTTTTTTGATGCATACACTGTGTACTTACTTGCACACTTACTTGCCAAGGTTTTATGATATCAAAGTCTCACATCTCACGTTTTTTCTGAATTTTTTTATTGCCTTGAACACCAAAAGCAAAATTCAATTCATCTCCATTATTTTGTTTTGGAGGGAGAAATCTGTCCAAAAATCTGTTTGTTTTTTTTTTTTTGGTAATTTAGTAAACCAACACTTGAACATCAACAGTTGTTCTGCTGCAAGTACTACTACTTGTATTTGTGTGCAACAGCTGATGTAGAGATGAATCATTGTTGAAGCACTGTTTGCAGCAACCCACACATACAAAGTCCACACAGTGACTTTGGTTATGTCCCCTGCTGATGCCACAAACTTTATGCCTGTACACCTTATACTGGTATCCCTTCTCCACAGAAATCACCGTGAAATGGCAGGTCATTTTTTATTACTTTCTGCTAACAAGCCAAAACCTCGTCCTGCACAGCCGACCGTTTTAAAAAACAGCCCATGATTAATGATCGCTGTGACATGTCTGAGCGAACCAAATGGAGTGTGCATGTAAACGCTCCCCTGCCAGAGCCTTCACCCTCACACTTATTGTAATCATTACAGGGAGAGAAAAATTAGAGGGGGAACTGTAATGGGTTAATTACACCACAATCGGCGGGTGTAGAAATACAGGCCTTTTTAATTATCTCCCTCCATCATTCGACACATTTCTATTATTTGCCTTCTCTTTCTCTGCTCTGTGCTTTGACTGAGGTTCAGCGCCGTGAAGGAAAATAGGGGGATAATTGGGTTCATCCATCTCTCTCTCTCTGTAAGCCCCCTCCCACCTCTCGCTCCACCTCTCCTGCACTCTCCACCTCCTCCTACTACTTGTTTTAACTCCCTCTGTCTAAAACTTAACATTCCCTTAACTTCGGCTGTGTTTCGGTCTTTTCCTCACTTTCTCTTCTTAGCAGCGTTCTTTAACTGTGGTTCAGCTGAGCCTTCTTTGCCACCTGTTTTATCACATGAACGTAGTGCTGGTTGTGACACCTAAAGGTTTCTAAAGAAATGGTTCAAAAATTGAACTTAAATATACCTCCAACTGCTGTTTGTGTTACTTTAAATCCTGATTCAATCAGGTACCACTGAAAAGGGAACAAGTACGATGAGAAGAATAGGCTGAGCGACCTGTCAATAAATCTAAAAGTTGTTTGATTATAGCTTAGAAGCACTTGCAAACACAAGGTTAAACAGTAAGTATATCTCCGGCCTGATAGGAGTGCTCTTTGTCCCTCTGATAGATCATGATGATCATTTTTATGCCTCTGAAACAGCCAGAGCCGTGGTGGGAGGCACTGTTTTCTGGTTTTCCGTCTGTTTGTCAGTTCATCCATTTTCTCATTCTTGTGAATGAGATATCTCAAGCCTTTAGGGCATTTCCTCAAATTCAGCACAAATGTTTACTTGGACGTGATGATAAACTAATTTGCTTTTAGTGGTCAAAGATCAAGATCACTGTGACCTTGTTGGTCCCATTTTTGTGAACCATGTATCACAAGAACACCTTGAGGGAATGTTTTCAAATTTGGCACAAACGTCCATAAGAATGAACTGATTAGAATTTCATAGTTGAAAGTAAAAGTGAAGGTGAAGGTCACTCAGACCTCATCCTTCCCATACTCTTGAATGAGATTTTTCAAAAACTCATATAGGAAATTTGGCGCAAATAACGACAAACTGATTAGATTTTGGTGGTCAGAGGTGAAAGGTCAAGGTCAGCATAAGCTTGCCTCCATCTCATTCTTGTGAACCTGAATCCTAAGTAGGCCTTGAGGGAATTTACTCCAATGTGGCACAAACATCCACTTGGACTCAAAAATGAACTGATTAGAATTTGGCAACTGAGGGTCAAAGTTCACAGTGACCTCACAAAATATGTTATTGACGATAACTTAAGACTTTACATGCTCATTTTGAAATTTTTTTACTTAAATGTCTAATAGGATAATATGCTGAAGTGATTTCATTTTATATCTAAAAGGTGAATGGTCAACTTCATTGTGACATCATTATGTTTTGCAAAAACACTTTGTGCAGATTGTATAGATTTTCTGTGCTGTGGAGGGGACGATGTGTGTGAAGCATCCATGTTTTCGCATACATGGATGTAAACTGTAAGTGCTGCTTGACTGGTGCACAGAGGCATACAACCGCATGGTGGTAACTGTAGTTCAGAACATTTCAATCTTTTTTTCAACTATTTTTATTGGGGTTTTCAAAGTTAGCATGTGACCGAAAAAGGCATGGGGTGAAAATTCTAATACCGATGTATTTAAAACCTTGTCAGACAAAATAAAAATACCCTAAAGGCTAAGTTGTTTAGCATAGCAAACAAGTTTACAAAATATATTTCTCACAGATATGTTACTTAAAAAAAGAAAGAAGGAAAAAAGGTAAGAAATATAAAATAAAATATAAAAAGAAATATAAAAAAAGACAGAGAAGAGAGAAAAATGTTTGGAGAAGAGGAATGGAGAAGAGAAACAATGTTACAGAGGACATTTTAATCTTTTATTATGTCTTAATCTTTGTTTCTTTGTAAAGCTTTTTACTTGTTGCTTCCTTTGTGAGTGCTATCACACTTCCCAGTTTTCATAATCTATCGTACACCCCTCCTTTCTTTTCTCCCTTTTTCTCCCTCCCTTCATCCCCTCTTATCCGAGGGACAGGGTGGGATCATACGATCTGTATAATGTGACGTGAGACGTGTGGCCCCGCTATGCCCCCTGGAGATCGCTCACACTCCTCATGATGAAACGAACTCACACACGTACAGAGCACATGTCAAAAGGCTCCCGGAGATGATTCCTGGAGGCTTTGCAATCACACCAGCCTGACGTTCGCTGAAGCTTTTAATCTTTGCACATTAATGAAGTGTCCCGTCTAATTTCCCCGTCCTCCTGTTGATCAGGAGGTGGAGGAAGGACAGAGAGCGGTCAGAGGGAAAATCACCAGCAGCAGCTCCACGTTAGCTGATAGACATTTAAGAAAGCAGACAGGGGCTTCCCACCAAAAATGTCATACTGTTTACTGTTTAATAGCAAAATGATCTATAGTAATTATTACTGACATGTTAATGAGTTATTGTTTTTGTATTGTGGTGTCTGGTTGTTGTATTCAGGTCCAGGTTTATGTGATTTAGCGCTATCATGCTTTTGCTACTCACTTTTTACTCTTATGTGATTATTTGAGTTGTCTGTGCTTAGCTGTTGGTGTCGTGCAGCACAGTACTGTATGTAAGGTATGCACCTGTATAGCACCAAGGAACCTAATGTTTGCAGACTGATGTGAGTGATGCTAAGCCAGTGCAATGTCTGTGTGCACAGTGCAATGAGAGAGATGATGTTTGAGAGCAGGTAAAAAGGTTGTAAGTAGCCGTTGCGGCAGGTGACCATTATTGATTTATCTACTGAAAACAATTTTTACTGGCACAGAACACTCGGCAGGTGGGGGTCTGCTTATGAGTATCTTCTTTTTATATATCAAGTGTGTGGGTGTGGGTTCAAGAACCAGCCTCTGCCTGCGCTGAGCAGCAGAAACCCACTCTTGTGCGCAGTTCAGCAGAAGAAACACAATGAAAACATTCAGCTGTGCTCCTCAAGATTGTTTTTGGCCACAGAAGCCCTGTAGGAGGAAACACAAGCCCACCTCTATACCACTTTGTGTCTGCTGAAATGTATGGATTTTTTTTTTTGTTCCCGTCTGCGGCTGAAGTTGTGCAGCATGCCAAATGTTATTTAATTAAAACTCCACTTTATAGGAGGCAAATGGCAACAATTTTGTACACCCAGATCGTGACAAGGAAATGTAACTAATTGCTTAACTTTTATTATTGATACAGTATTTAATGTTTTAAGAGGGTTTTGGCACAGCCGCTGTTGGCGATGGTGACGTCGGTGGAAAATGAACCTGGGCTTGGTGTTTTTCAGTCTGCGAGGCCTTGTCCTGGGCAGCGCTGTGGTCAGACCTCAGTCCATACAAAGTGATGATTAGTTTGTCTTAGTCGACCGCTGACCAGAGGAATCCTCGGGAGTTCCAGTAAGTGGGGCTTTAGACACTGAGGAGAAGATTAGTGTTTAATTTCACCGTGAACCACCTGTCTGTCTGCTCAACTGTGCTCTTTCCTTCTCTCTCTACCTGTCTCACAGTCGGGGATCTCTCAAGCACTAAAATCAAACGAGCTCCTTTTCTAAGGAAGTTGTAGCTTTCAATTTTTTGCGTATTGTGCCTGTTAATAATATGGTAAATGGAACAGGTTGCATTTATACGGAGTGGGACTCAATCACAATGCGATCCAGATCCCCTCCAGATCGGAATTTGATATTACAAAGAGTTGTACCTGCATGTAGGCAACAAAGTAGTGGCTAGACTCACTACAGGACAGCCGGAAATCCTTGCTCTATATCCCCATGAAACCTGGTGAAGGGTCCTAACATGCCATTGGTGCCTTCAGCTTTCCTGGATTAGAAAATGCTGAGTCCCTTAATGGCTGAAGCTCTGCTATGTAAGGCCACACTAAGAGACGCCTGGACGCTGCTTCCAGGACATAGATATCTCCCTGTAAGATGCCATTAGTAGAGGAAGGTGGCTCTGCTGGCTCTTCAGGTCAGCTGCCATCTCAATGATGCCTGGGAGGTCATTAAATAGAGCCTTGCTGGTGGGCAGTTGGCTGGCAGGTCGTGGTGAGGCGGGAGACAGCCATGCTGGCGGGACTCCCTCTTTGCTCTTGAACTCCATGTCTCCCATTGGAGAGAGGGGAGAGCCGGGGGAGTGCCAGTGATGGATGCAACTGAATCATTGGACTCCCGAGCCAGGTCAACTTTCAGTCAGCCCAGATGTTGTCTACGTCACCTTCCACCTGCAGCGATGCCAAGTCACTCACTGCTGTAGCTCCTGGACAGTGTACCTGAGATCGAGGCATGTTTTGAAGCAAACATAGAGGTCTGAGGGCATGTTTTAGGGACAAAGACAGAGCACTTTGGTAAAGCTTTGGATAAAAACATCTTTTCTTTTTTGTCTTCCTTGACTGATGACTGCATCAAATGTTTAGGAAATGAATGTGAACCACTTCCATCACTTAACTTAGACCAAAGGCCTTTGCACACCGAGTCTGTTTTCTCATCCAAAATTGTCGTTCATCTAAAAAATAAATACAGCCTCATGTTGTGTTCATCATGTTTGCAAATTGACCCCAAAACTCATTTAAGTTTTCTGAACAAATTTGATTTGAGTTCAAACATTTTTAACTTGTGCTGACTCATGTCTTGACATTGATGTCTAAAATTGTCTTCTCTTGTCATGTCATTTGATTATGCCATGGTAGCACGTTGTTGTTTTTGTTAAAATGCATCGGCAGGCAGGCTGTCTAGTCATCACCTGCCTAACCCCTGTTAGACTGGTCCAACTATACTAAAGACCCCCCCCCCCGGCTGATCCAGCCTGGAGCCTCATTACCTGTACCTGTCTGCCTGCCTGTAGGTACAGTCCATCTGACTGTCTGACAGCGTCTCCTCCACTGCCGACTGCTATTCAGGATTAATGAGAGCCAATGAAAGCACCCCCCCCCCCTTTCCCCTCCTGTTCTCCCCCTGCCCAGCCAAAGCAAAGGCCGGCCGTCGGCCTCATTATTAAAAGCAATGGCCAGGACTCAGGCCCTGTCTGTACAAACACGCAGCGACGGAGCTGGGAGGGAAAGGGAAACCGGCTCGCGGGGGGATGAGGTTTCAATAAACGTCAGCCAGCGTCGGCTCTGTTTGGACTGCAAATTATTGCTGGCTGATGCTCTATTATTTTACAACCAAAGATCGCTGTCGAGAGAAAGGTAGAAGGGGAGGAAAAAGAAAGAGAGAGCTGCAAGGGAGGGAGGGAGAAAAAGAAACTCTGGAAGGGCGCCTAAGGGGAAAAAAGGTTTAGTGAATACTATAATAATCTTTAAAAATATTACTGGAGCGGCCACAGCTTAAGCTAAGAATAGGCTGGAGAGAGCAAAGTCCTTGGATGATTTCACTGTAGATAGGAGAGAGAGGAGGAGGGAAGAAAAAGCAAGTGAGGGAGGAGGAGAGGAGAGAACGGGACAGCCATGTGAGACGGTTATAAAATCAACACCTTCGGTAAACATAACTTACAGCTGCTTCATTACTGCTGCAGGAGAAAAACACAGTTTATAACACAGTGAAACTCCCTTCATATCCAAATCCATCAAGCATTTGCTCAAAAAAACTGGAAAACACAATGAAGGTCATCGACAGATATCATCATCATCCATCAGTTCTGCTCCATCTATCAGGTGCTGCAGCAAATATGGAACAAAGAAACCCAAAATACAATAATGGAATAAGTATTATTTTGTTAAATATAAAGCAATACCATTGAATTGACTGACTATTGACGTTTAAAAGCAATTTAAAGTTTCCCACAGTCATGTCATAGAAGACAGAGCCGATATGAAGGTGCACACTGAAGACTCTCTTCACCATTCTTACTGTCTGTTATCTGTAATAACATTTTCACTGTACCACAGCACACGCACAACATGTAGCTTTTGCGATCTAAAAGAAGTCCAGGATGTTAGCTACAGCATGGAAAATCCGTCACATCATCAGTCACCACTTTGGTCCAGACTGAAATATCTCAGCAACATGTATGTGTTGAAATATCACACATATCTTCATGGCTCTCAGAGAATGAAGCCTACAGAGTTCTGTGATCTTTTGACTTTTCATTTAGAGCTGTTGTCAGGTCAAAGTTTTAACTTGGCAAATTAATGACATTCCCATCAGTCTTAGCTGCACTTTGCAAAACGTGCTAATTTGCAAATAGTAGCCTGCTATCAAGCTAAGCTAAGTTGCAGAGATGGTAAATATTACTCTGTACAATGCAGCATTGTCACGTTAGCATTCAGCTGAAAGCAACATTATGCCTAAGTGAGGCCTCACAGGGCTGTCAGCTGGGACTCTAAAGCATTGTTTATGCTAATGCGAGACACTATGGTGAGGTATCTATTAATGGAGTGCAAGCATGTTAGCATGCAGAGAGGCATCTATGCTCAACTAGTTGTTTGTTGCAATATGCTCTGAAATTTGTGTCCCTTTGTATCATTCTGTGTCCCCTCTTTAAATTCAGAGAATTTTGTGAGTCCGCTAATGCAGGGCAGGTGGAGCAATAAATGAGTCCTTTTTCTTTTCCTCAGCAGCAGTTTGTCACTCGAGGTAGATAATTGATCTGTCAATCCATTCAGAACTCTGCTGCTCAGTGTGTGCCCAGAGTATGCTGTGTGTCTGAGTGCAGTACAGTTAGTACAGTGACTATCCAAACTAAATACATGTATATATATTTCAACAGCACTCCAAATGAATGGTGCAGATCCAAAAATCTAAACTCTATTTGTGGCAGCAGTTTTAAGCATGGCCGGCTGTCACTTACCTCCAATTCAAATTTATGTTCATACTGCTCAGTATGTCTACAGATCAGCACTCTTTGCATGACTAATTTTTAGCTTTTACAGTGATCTCTCATGTTCTTCCACACCCTGCAGAAAAAAGTCTCCTCTTTATCTGGTGTTGTGGCTAAAGACAGTCCATGTGGTATTTTTTCTTCAACTGAAAAGCAAAGTTGATGCAATGAGTGCCGTGTTACAAAAATTCAGAGGTGCACAACCAAGTGCCACAGCAAGGAGTTTCTAAATGATTCATTTTATGCATTAGTTTCAAAATGATGCACAAATGCAGTAGAACAGTCCAAAGAAAAGGCATCGACTCCAAATTATTAACAGATAAGCAGCACCTGGGCCCACAGAGCGACTGTGTACGATCTGTCACAACTGAGCAGCAGTGATACACTCCTTACATTCCTCTAGACACATAGTTGCAACACACTTGTGGCGCTCTTTCAGGCTGCTGTGGTCGATATTATTCAAGAGCTGCTGACATTTCACAGGCATCTCTGCTGGTTAATGTGTTTCTGTCTGGATGCTCACAAACTAATTTGATCAGTGCTTTACAGAGGGGTGTGTTGAAGACTGGGGAAGCTGTCACACTGGATAGTTTAACCACCGTATTCAAGTCTGAGTGTGTGTGTGTGTGTGTGTGTGTGTGTGTGTGTGTGTGTGTATTTGTGGTTGTAAAGGTTTTAATGCATTTGTGCATGTGTGTTTTGTGCCCCCACTTCCATAACACCAGCCTCCCCCTAAAATAGGTTTAAAAACTCATGTGGCTGACAGGGGAAAGCAGTTTTCTTACCTCAATAAAATTATCTTGGATTTTAGTGTTTGCCTAACACTCTTGTACCCGTTTAATATTCGAGCACGCTCCTCCACTCCGGGGTGGAGGGGGAAAAAAAAGGTGTAACTTATAATGGGCTTGGCCTCGCTGGCAATTCCTGCAGCTGAATTAAAATGCAACATTATATGTGCTTGGCCAAGGTTAGTCCGTGTTAGCCGGGGCGCTGTTACGGGCACTTTTCGAGCCTCTCAATTGAGGTAATAAATTGAGTCTGATGGCTAATTTTAGGTGAAACCCAATACCTCTGGCTAAACTATGAGCCAGAGGGGACCATTTAATCAAAATATGTCTGGCACTGCTGCCAATATAGAAACAAGTGAAGAAAAAAACACCAAAAAAAAGATTTTAGAGTAAATATGTATTTTAGAGAAATTTGTTTTAAGGGATACTGTACCCTCTGTCAGTCAAGTGAAAGAGTTAACAAACTGTGGGAGGTAGCAATCTGTGATTTAAAATATCTAAACATCCACTGGGTTGATTAAAATCGTGAAAACAGCAGTTAAAAAAACAGCAATTAAAACGTCAATTAAATCCAGTAAATGTGGCTGTTGGACAACATGTCTGTATTTTTAAATATCTTTTTATTCATCAAGATATTCGTGCTTTAAATAAATCCAGTGTTAAACAATCCTTGTGGAGTAATTTTAATGCTGATCTTCTGTTAGTAACAGATTGCCAGAAAATGACATTTAGTGAAACATTACAAGATCAATTCAAAAGATGCATAAGAAGAAACAAAAAACCCAACCGCTAGAATAATTATTGGCTTTGTACGTTTCTGCAAAATACAGATATCTAACATTTGTACATTATAGTAGATATGTTGAAACTTTTCTATAAAGCTGTGGTAAACGTGTGGTTACGTTTAGGCACCAAAAAAATTTGGAAAAGATCTCGTCCCGGCTTAAAATACCTATTCTGTTCTCGCTCAACACATTCTCATCCCAACTCATCAAATATCTTGGCTCCTGCCGTTCACATCCACATATTATGTATTATTAGGTATCCCCCCGTGTTTCTTGTTGATGTTCCAGGATGGCGTGTTAATTTACGACTGTTACGTGCCTTATGTCTTTTCAAATACACTTAAGTTTTCACAAGAAATGGAAAGTTTACACTCGTTACAGTCTTTTCCAAAATAAACTTGTCAGTAAAACACCTTGTATTATATAACTCTAACCCTTTCATATTGTTGGCAACGCAAGTGCGTGGTTAGGTTTAGGCAACACAAATAAGTGTTTAGGTTTCGAAAAAAACATCACGATTTGTGAACAGAGGAGTCGATATCTCTGACCAAGCAGCGGTATTTGACGAGTTTGGAATGAGAAGAGGTTGTCTCATTCCCGGGTCGTGAAATATGGACGCTTTGTCACGTCCCGTGGCGTCTCATAGTGACACACACACAGTCGTCAGCATAACTATGTGAAGCGCAACTAAAACACACTGTAATACATGTTTAAAGTTGTGAAACCTTGCAGCTAGATTTAGGAAACAAAACTACTTGGTAAGGTAAACAAAAAAAAATAATGTTTGGGTTGAATTAAGTTTATTTGTTACGTACCTCATGTGAGTGACATTGTGCGACTTTCATACGTACATGACCTAGCATTACGTTACAGCAACATTGGCTTTTGGTTCCACATGGGACGTAGATACATAAGTGGTGAAAGTGATGTAACATTACATTAAAACAACATTGACCTGGTATGTGAATAAGGCAGCGTTACATTAAAACATTAATGACTTCTGTTTTCACATGGGTAGTAGGTACAAAAACACACTTGACTTTGGTTTCAAACAGGATGTAAGTACCTACGTGATGTAACGTTACGTTAAAACATGAATGACTTTTGGTTTAGCATGGGTCCTAGGTACATAAGTGACAAACATTAATGACTTTTGGTTTCAAATGTGACATGATTTGTGAACTCATGACTTAAAGTCCAGTTTTGTCTGAATGCCTGGTTTTGCTTGACCCATCCACCTCCCCTCCCTTCCACCCTACATGAATTTTCTTACTCTTCGCACTACATCAGTTGCTCTTAGCGTCAAGCATCTCATTCATACGCTAAAGGGTTCTTTGGCATTGATGGCACAAGCTGAGCACTGGGAACAAAAATGGGCTAACAACCAGGTTTTGGTTAGAGCTGGAAATGCCAGGATGTCTCTCTCAAAACACCAGCTTTTGTGGTCTAGCAGCCATCTTCCCTTGATCTCAAGCAGCTCCCCATGACAAAATCAGCTCAAATACATGTAATCAGAACTCCATCAATTTGGAAACGTAAAAACGTACAAATGAAAGCGAGTTTGCAGGAACTTACATTTCCAACATTTTCTCCCTGCGACTGGGCTGAAATAAAACTGCCTTATTCCTGCAGTGGAATCAAAAATGTGCTTTTGCGTTCCCTTGCACTCCCTAAATCATTCTGTGAGAATATCTCTCAATTAGCAGGGGAGTGAAAAGATCTCCCAAAGAGGCATCCGGTTCGCAGCCTTCGCAGCCTGCCAAGAGCCACATCTTGGACCCGCAATCAGTGACACTCACAATAAACGGGCTGATATTTAATCATTAGGCGAGGAATGCACAGCGGACGTCTCTAATCTGCTCCCGTGGCTGCTGAAAAGTTCCACGGCACGCAGAGTGGAAGCCGTGAACTCTCCGTGTCAGCTTCAACAGCGCGCCTGCAGGGTTTCGGTGGCAGACCCGAGAGGGGTAACGTTGCATAGCAGGAGGCCTCGGCATGCCATTGCAATTAATGTATTGTCTTACTTAATAAGATGGAAATGTTGGAATGATTAGTGAAGACTGTGGTGTGCACTCTGGGGTCGGTGGGAGGATTAGTTACCAAAGTGCTGAGGCGCTCACTTACACCTACTGCTGAGCTGGACTGAAAGAGAAAAAGACGATATTCTACCGTATATACAGTATTATTGTTGGAAGTTACAATGTTTTTGGTTTAATGTTAAGTTTACTGGAACTGTGTCTTGTTTTTGGCTCAATTACTATTTCGAATTAATCCTTAAAATGTCTGAGTTAGACTGCATTCTGCAATCCTACGAACATTTGGCAGATCAGTCATGAAAGGATCATTCTGGAGGTATTCTATATTTTTCCCTAAAACCACTAAATACCATGAAAGGACCAAAACCAAAAGCGAATTTATTGAACAAGTATTATTTGAGTGGCCAATGCCTGAAACAAAGGTGTGGACTCGGGTTACATGACTTGAAGTCACGTCAGACTTGAGTCACACATCTGATCGTCATCTTCCATCTTCCATCCTCATGCTAATGATTGTCAACTTTCTAATTTTACAGCTTAACAGTGCACTAAAACCTGTTTATGAAAAAAATCAAGGCAAGAAATAGATAATTCAGTCCCTGAATATTGATTCATATTTGATCACCACTGCTTGGTTTGACAGTTTTACCAAAGTTCACGAGCAGTGATTTACGTGATTGAAAGCTACGTTAGGGCTCTGATTGGTTGTTTTCCCTGCGGTGGATTTTAGCAAATGTCATTAAAAGCAGTAGGAGGAGAGGGAACATGATTTTTTTAATGACCCTGCACTCGCGATAATCATGCTAGGAGGCTTATCTTTATGTTTTCAGGTTGTCTGTCCGAGCCACTCTCGTCAACCCGATATCTCAAGAATATTTAAAGTGATTTTTTTCAAATTTTGCACAAAGGTCCACTTTGACTTTAAATTAATATATTAGAATTTGGTAGTCATCTGGGGGTCACAGGTTACTGTGACCATGTTTTTTGAGGACCAGGTTACTATGACCTCAAAAAACATGTTTTTGGTAAAAACTCAGGAATTTTTATACTAATTGTGACAAATTTCACACAAATGATAAAATGATGAAGTGATGATATTTTATATTTAGAGTGTCAAAGGACAACTATAACATAATTTTCTGCAAAAACACTTTTCTAGGCGTTACTTACCATCGTAACTCAGGAACAGAAGGGGAGACATTTGGTGAGATATTACATCAGTGACAGTAATCTTTAAACTGTGCTGATAGAAGAGGTCTGTGCTGCTGGGGCAGGGGGAGATGTGTGTGAAGCATCTATGTTTTCATGGATGGATGTAAACTTTATGTGCAACTTGACTGAGGCGTGGAGCCTGGCGGTGATTCTAGTTTCATAGATTATCTGTCTTGTTTAAGCTTTTGGATCTAGTGACAGTTTAATCAAATATAGCATAGTTATTTTTTATAAAAGTTAAAAACTGTAGCTTTAAGGGATAAACCTTCTGTATGTTAAATATGAGCATAAACCAGTACACAGTATGTACAAAACACCACTGAAGACATATATATTAAAATATACTGTTTTAATGTATTGTCAAACTCTTTGAACTTTTTCAGTGTAAAACTGTAAGGCAACTAATTGGACAGTAGAGCACAAGCAGTTAATTTTAAGCATTGCATTTTTTTTTTTTTTTTTCACTAGACATTGCCCGTATGAGGAATTACACCCAAACCCGCCCAATTACAGCTCGGTAAGTGGGTAATAAATCGTGAGTCTGCAGTGCTGAGATATAGAGCAATAAAGATTTGACATATCAGCTGGCAAAGTTGTTAAAATCTTTAACCCTAATTACACAACCCAAGCATAAATTAACATTCAAAGCTTGTTGATGTGTCCTATCGTTAATTTTATTTTGAAACAGAGGAGAGTAATAGAGCGTGGATGCATGTGGACCGCTCCTTTAGTGAACACGCACGAGCATCGAACAGTGTGAGTGCAACCGCAGTCGATGGCTGAGACCGCAGCATCCATACCATTGTGTCAAACTACATGGAAATATAATATGACAGTAATTATATTTTGCATACCTTCGTGGAATAATCAAATTATTACCAAGCTCCTTTTGGGCAAATAGTAATGCAGGAAAGCAAACAAGAAGGGGCCGCATGATTTTTTGAGAAAATATTTCTCTGGTGAAGAAATTAGCCACCATCAAGTGTTCATAATTTGTTTTTTATTTTCTCCCTAAACATTTATAATTGCATCCAGAGGTGTGTGTGTGTGTGTCTGTCTGTGTGTGTGTGTGTGTGTGTGTGTGTGTGTGTGTGTGTGCTGCCCCTGTGCCACTCCTCTATTGTTGCTAGAGTGGGGTTAAGTGCTTCAACACTCATGCCCACATTAGTTATACGAAAGTGTACAGAGATCCATTCAAGTTCCCTAAACGCATTTCTTCTTCTTCGTCTTCCTCGTCTTCTTTCGTGACTTTCTGTATTCCCTCAGAAGGGAAATGTACTTTATACTCAGTTTTAATACCACTCTTATGCCCATATGGTAAATATGACGCTACTGCTAGCATCCAGTTAGCTTTGCTTAGCATAAAGCAGTGATACTCAATTTATTGGCCTCTGATAGGGTGCCAGGTGGCCCCCTAACCATTTTCTTATTCACAATTAAAAAAAGGTATTCATACTGTGATTTTCTTTGTACTTCTAGTATACATAAGGTGCCAGAGTGTATATAAAAGCATCATTAAAGCTTGTTTATAAAAAAAAAGTGCCAGTGGAGGATCCTCTGCACCCACCTGAGATCCTAGCTAACCTCCTAATGTCCTAAAATCCTAGAGATGTCCTAAAATTCTAGTAGCATCCTAAAATGGTAGAAATATCCTAAAATCAGAGAAATCTCCAAAAATCCTATAAAAGTCCTAGAATCCTAGAAGCATCCTAAAATCCTATAAACGTCTTACCAAGTTGCTCATTGTCAGTTTTCCCATGTGATCAGAGAAATCAAACCAATTCACTTCCGGTTCTAAAGTAGATACTTGTAAAAGGCGTCTGAAAGCAGCACAAGAAAAGTGATGTCATTCCAGATTCCAAGGGGTTAACTATAACTGTGGAACAAAAGCTGATCTTCCCAAAGGATTCCTCTGAAGCATGACTCAAAAACGTTGAACTTCCACAATAGCTGCATCTAAAAAAAAAAATAAAAAAAAAAAGCAAGTGCATCTCGCCTTTGAAACAGTTTGACAGCAATCCTCCCGCTGTCTTGTATATTCACATGTCAAGTTGATGTGCTGATCGTTATGGAAAACATGAAGAGATTATTGGAGGGAGGCGAATCAAAGTGACACTAGTGACACACACTCGAGCCAACCAATATACACTACAGGAACCACAAGCTGGAGTCCCTCAGGCTGTGGTGAGTTTATGGCTTCTGGTGACGTATAAAAGCCGGCGGCTCTTTAGTGTTTCTTTGCTCCTGATTGACTTTTAATTGATTTCTCATAGAAGTGCGGTTCATTCTTGTCATTGAGATGGAGTCTTTTGGGTTTTTAATTTGCAGATCTCTTGATTTATCCCCCGACTCTGTGATTATTACAATTATGTGGCTTTTGTAATTGGTGGATATCGAGTTGATGTTTTTTTGGGGGAAAACATTACTTTGAAAGAGTGAATGCTGCCAGGGACAATGAGGCCGTCCCGGGTGGAGTTCGATACATGGGCACCCTTGTGGTTGAACCAGTGTGTGTGTGTGTGTGTGTGTATGTGTGTGTATGTGTACAGTATGAGCATGTTTATTCATATTTCTGCATCCTGTGCGTCCACAGTGTGCGTGCCGACCACAGCGCCGTCGCTGCCTCGCCGTCTGCTCGCCGTCTGCTCGCCAGCGTAATGCGTGTTTATGTTTACTTTAAGTGTGTGTGTGTGTGTGTGTGTGTTTGAGGAGTGACTGTGATGTGGAGCACCTGCCCTCTCCGCCCAGTCATGCTGCTGTGAGGCGGCTACCGAGCTGGAACCTTCCGGATGACATCATCAAACGGTGACAAGGCAGACAGGTCAGGGCGCCTGTGGTTGTTGCTGGAAAAGGCAACTCCCCAAAGTGTGTGTCTATGTGTTTTTAGGTACACACACACAAACTATTTTTGTCATATTGAGTTTCATATTGACTTGATCTCAGCAGCAGGTAGCATTCTTATACTCTCAGTTTTAATGTGTAATACAGAAACTCAACCTGCTTTGCTTTGAGGGCCATTTTTGCAAAATGATAGGAGGCCAGGGGCCAGTCGCAGCAGCCCTGTATGTGTTTTTTGGATTCTAGGACATTTCTCGGATTTTAGGATATTTTAGAATTTAAGGACGTTTCTCTGGTTTTAGGACATTTCTCAGATTTTAGGACATTTCTAGGATTTTGTGAGGCGTCCAGGACTTTAGGACATTTCTAGGAATTTAGTATGTTCCTTGGATTTGGGGGATGTTTCAAGGATTTTAGGATGCCTCTCCAATTTTAGCACATAGGATTTTAGCACATTTCTGGGATTTTAAAACGTTTTCTTCGTTAGGATGTTAGTACATTAAGTAAACAAGCGTTATTTTCATACTGTTTTATGTGCTTTGGTACCTTATGTTTACTAAAAGTACAAAAACAATTCTCAGTGTGATTCATTTCATCTTTATTGTGCATTAGAAAATGGTTTGGGGGCCACCCAAATTTGGCCTGTAGTATGAAAGCTTAGTATCGCAGGCGTGCCATCCCAACTGCCTGCCAGATCAGAGAATGATTTTCCCAGAGAATGAACAGTTAACATCTGCATGAGCTAATACACAGCAGGGGCTAACATCCAACTTTGAGCCGTTCCAACAAACTCACACTAAAACAACTCCGCTCTGTCATTAAACTCCTAAATAACCATCTGCCATGTCATGCTAACAGTCAGCCCTGTCAGTGTGAGTGTGTGGCGGGGTGGCCTCCTTATCTAGTTGTGTCTGATAGTGTTAGTTAGCACAATTGTCAGCAAAGCTGTTTACCTTTTGAAGCCTGGGCAAATTGTCTTGATTCTTTCAAAAGAATATGGGAAGTAGGCAATCAGCAGTTTAATAAGAAATGACCCAGAAATTGGCAAGAAATTAGTAAAAATGAAAAAAACAAACAAACTGAAAAGTCAAAAACATGCCAAGGAAATTGCCTGAAAATTTGCAACAAAAAAAATAATAATAATAAATAACAAATTTTAACAAAGGAAATAACCTGAAAAAAATATCAAAATTCTAATAATTATGTAAAATATGTCAACAATATATAATTATGAATAGAATTTTTTTAAATAACTTTCAAAATCTAGTAATTTCTTGCAGTTTGCCTATAGTTTCTTGCCAGATTTCTCATTGTCCTTATTATTCTATGTCTTTGAATGAAATCAAACTAATTTGCGTAGGATTAACGTGATGTGATGCTGATACAAGTTCCAAAGGGTTAAGAGCAAAGATTTGCCAGTTGCGAAATACTCCTTAAAACTACTACTAACACTAAAAACACTCCAGTGGCTCAGGCAAAAATTTACTTTGCATGTAAATTTAATTCAAGTAGAATGTATTTCATTCTGGTGTACATTTAGGAGTATGAATAATAGAAAAAAAAAAAAAAAAATTCTTGTGTTTGGCACAATGTTTTACAATGCAATATATATAGTAAGTATTTGTTTTTGTTAAATTAATTTCAAAACAAAGTCTGTGCTTTATGAAATAGAGCACAGAAAAAAAAGAGACAGGTTTCTTGCACCCACATATATTCCTAAAATATTCAACTCACCACTGAGTTTCTACCCTTTTCATAAAATGCTTTCTTACACATTCTACTCGACTGCTCTTTGTTTGCTCTCTTTAGTTTCAGCCTGGAGTATGCATGTTGCTCTGTCTGGACCACAGAGGACAGGTTAGTGAGGGTAGATTCTTTTTCCATTTGCAGATTTAGAGGATATTATAGCCTATTTGCACCTGCAAACCCAAAAAGTGTTCCTCCGCCTACCTGCTATTTGTCAGGATCTGTGTAATTACCAGCGTCTATCCCTCACTCTCCATCTCATATCCTGAGCACAACATTTGCCCAGATTTACCTGCTGGCTTTAGAAATGGTTTTCGCTCAAAAACAACACTCAGATTTCACTGCAGGGGAAAAAGAAGTGGCAGGAAGATGCTGCCAGGGTGCAAAATAGACAAAATATCTCCTGTCCTGCGTGCCACCGCATCATAATCAAATCAAATCTTTTTTTTAATGACTCTCTGTGCACAGGAGACGGCGCGTGGCTGCCCAAACAAAATAACCCAGAATGCAGCGCAGGAGCAAAAAACGGTATCTGCGTTTCAGCGAGCGTTCTCCTTAGAGAAACAGTTTTGATTCAGGAACATTCCTATTTCAGGAACTTTAAATGTTAAGTAAAGAAACATTATGAGAGGAGGGCTGAATGGAAAGCTGTGTGAGTGTGTGTGGACGTGCATGCGTGTGAATTGGAGAGTGTGTGTATGTGTGATTTGGACATACACCTCTAAGCACACCTAAGTGTATCTAGCCAAATGTTTTTATATGGTTCCATGACGGGGGAGAGAGTGTGTCTAACAAAGGAGACTATTTCGATGGGGCCGGTCAGTGAAGGAGCGCTGGACTCATAATGACATAGAAAACAAACAGTGGTGAATGGGCACATGGTCCCTCCGTAACCACAGGGCCCTTAACGGGAAGAGCCTGTCCAGCAGCGTGCAGCCCGGCTCCAGCGTTACAGGAAGACCCAGGCGCCAAGGAGTTAAAGCACACCTACTGTGCGTGTGTGTGTGTGTGTGTGTGTGTGTGTGTGTGACATTGCAGATCAGCTGCACATATGCACGGATACCCGATGATACACACATCAAAATCACTGAGTCAAGACGTTCAATATTAACATACAAATACACACATTCATGTCCCCTGTCAGTCTCACTCGTACACACAGTCACAGGGGAGACTTCCCAATCAACCAGCAGCAACAATATTATTCTGCCATTCAATGTCGCGGGCGTGATTGATGAAGCCGAGGGAAGGCCCGACTCCAGATCCCAACGTGGCGCTCATGTAGAATAACAACGTGCAGACAATGCTCATATTAGACTCGTTGATACATGCACAAGCTAATAGCCAAAAAATACGGAGCTGTCCCCATGCTGTGCTCCAGTGACATGCTTTGGTGAGTTTGAAATTTCACATATTTGTGAGACTTTGGATAAGTCAAAACTTTAAGCACATGGTGTAATCAAACAGAGTTTGGTATTTAATCCGTTGAATCCTGAGCATAGTGGCTTGATTTCTCTCAGAAAACATGGGGAGAAAACAATAAGCAACGAAAAAAGAAATTACCCAAAAATAAGTAAGCAATTATTAAAAAATGCAAGAAAGCTACCTGAAAATCAGTTTACTAAAAAAAAAAATAATAAAAAAATAAGAGAAAAGGAATAGAGAGTCAAAAAAGCCAAATGAGACTTGGAAAAAGTGCTTTAACACTATAATGTTATTTTAATTTTTCCTGAGACATTTTCCCTAACTTTCCTTTTCTATAGAAAAAAAATTCTAAATCAACTGATATCTTGAATTTTGTAGAACATTCCTTGCTAAGCTGCTCAGAAAACATGGGAGAAAAGCAAAAGGCAACAAAAGAAGAAATTACCCAAAAATGGTCAAGAAACTACTAAAAAATGCAAGACCTGAAAATCAGTTTATTAAAAATGAAGAAAGAAAAAGAAATACATTTGTGGAACATTTTTTGCCAAGATGCTCATTGCCTTTTCCTTTGTTTCTGAATCATATTTGTTATAATAATTGAATAATTTAATGAAAGCAGACTGAAAGCAGCACAAGAAAAGTGATGTCAATCTAGGTTTCAAAGGGCTGAAGTGATGTGAATTATATTACTGTTCAGAAGGAAACTTAAGGTTTGGCATCTCACCTCTTTCTCTGGAAACATGATACTATGTTGGAATTTAGGAAAGGGATTGGTGTCGTCCAGCCCATTCTCTTTCCACTGTCGCCAAATACCTCCACTTTTGCAGTGATTTCGATGTAAGATCTCAGCGGCGGAAGCCACCTTTAGCTGTGTTATGATATGCTGCTGGATGGCACCTGTCGTGGCAACATGATACAACATGGATCAAACAAACAATAGACTTTCAAGTGGAAGTCTGGGGTTCATTTCCCACTTTAATGAGATCTTTTTCTTTTCTACACTTAACCATGTGCCATTTTTGCATAAACCTAACCATCCGTGCCAACATGTGCTTTTGTTGACACCCCGGTGTTGGTTGCCATGTGCTTTTGTTGACATCAAGGTAACAGCATCCTGTAACATCAACAGCAGTCTCAGAGGGATGCATACGGCGTAATATGTAGACATGGAAGTCCACAGCAAAGCAATATGTGACGACTTGGGACGAAAATGTGTTGCGCATTCACAAGTAAGATTCAGCAGTTAACCTGACCTATATGTCTTTTGACTACAGGAGAAAGAAAACCCACACTAACATGCAAACTCCACACAGAAGGGCCCCCTTCTAAACCACTGCACCATTGTGCCTCCTCTCTGTTACTGAAATTGTATAGCACATTAGTGAAACTCAAAATCAGTAAGCATTCTGGTTCTCTTCCTGAGCTTGAACCAGTTGGTGTGGGTGCATCCTATTTTTGCAGACTGGGAGATTAACACCAGCTGGTCTGGAAGCTGTGGCTGAATAGGGGCTGTTCTTGGTAGCAAATCAAAATGCACACTTTTTTGTTGCTGCTTCCACATGTTTAATGTCAGTTGCATAAAGTTTATCTTTTCTAAATTCCCCCACATTTTTTTATTCCTTGAGTCTTGGTATGACTGCATGACGATTGAAGTTTGATTTATATTACAAGCACACAGTATTTTGTAGTGTGTAGGTGTGAACAGTTGGTAGGAGTAGTTTTTGCCATTTCTAATCCTTGTCGTGAAAGAGCAGAATCTAAAGATGCTCTTTGGTTTCAGCAAGTGATTTCTATTTGAACAGTATTAATCTTTTAAAGAATTTTATTTGATATAACCCCTAAGATACAAACTACACAGATGTGTCTCTACAATGTGCTGATATTTTTTAGTTTTTTTTTTTTTAGTTTTTTTTTCTTTTTTTCTATGTGGTAAAAACACTGAGCCGAGCAGCGTGGGCGGAGGTGTCTAAACAACAGATGCACGTGGAAGTGCAGACATGTGTTCGCTTTCCGGTTTATGTCCCTCTCTGTCGGCCCACACAGATGTTTTAGAGACGCTGAATTTAGTTTTATTTATTTTCTTACTGTGTCTGGCAGATACACACATTTTCCACCTCGTGAGTTCTACTGAAGACACTCTGAGGGGGCAGTTGCTATTTTGAACCCAGCACTTTCTGTTTCTGTCCCAGTGAACAATGTGCAGCAGCTACTCTGGTGCTTTTTTTTAACTTTTGTGATGCTTATGATTTGAGCATGTTAGCATGGATTACTGATGCCCAGGATCATCTGGGGACACGTGATTTTTCATTTGTACTCAACCCTTTAACAGGCACACTATGAGATGCATTTGAAAATCATTATTTTTTTTGGTTAAATTTCCCCACATTTAGCAACTTTTCAGGGTTTTTTTTTCTTTTCAGATGACCCATACAGGAAACAGATAAGCAAGTCAACCATCGAGCTGACATAGGGGAATTCTATCATTAACTAACACAATTTCGGCATGAATAGATTTTTTTTTATCCGTGTTTGATTTTTTTTTAATATAATAATAATGATATACAGTATAATATGTAAAAAAAACATTATTCCTGGTATATTACATAATAAAAAGTGCCTTCAAACTATAAACAAAGAATCTAAAAAGAAAGAAAACTTAATTTATACAAATAAATACATCTTCATATACAAAATCTGTACAAAATGTCTGGCAAAAAACAGACAATTTGATATAATAAAATAGGATTGGATACAATAAGAGTATAATCTAAAAACTAAAATGCATCAGTATGAGATCAGATTTGGGTTTTTAGTACAGCAGTTTTATTGCAAAAAAAAACTCAACCCTGCTGTTACAATGCCTGTTAAAGTGTTAAACACACAGAAAAAAATCCTTTTAGGTGCAGAAACATGCACAGTCATCATGATCTTGGTGTCTCTTTTCACTTTGCTTGTTTACGTGTTACCATGATAACTGTCAATGGCTCTTCACTGTCAGCTCTCTCGGCCCACACCTACCCCCAGTTCACTCCCAGTCAGACATCCCAAAGGTCCATTAACCGCATTGAAAACATCTTAAAACAGACTCCATGCTAAAAATTGTGCCAGGGCGTCAGCGGATGGTTTATAAGGTCACGCTGGTGACTAAGCATCAGGAAGGTGTCACAGACGAGCCCTTCATGAGGTGTTTTTTATTGGGAATATAGTGATCGTGTGAGCCAAAATGATACTACATGAATTCATATTATGTTACATAATATTAACAACATCAAATAAAATACCTGACAAACATTTTTATGTTTTTGTAACACACTGTAGAAAATACTATACTAATACTGTAGAGCTGGCTATGGTGATCTTGCAGTGACATTTTAGTTACTGTTTATATTGTATTGCTATCATGTTTCCTGCAGTATTTATATGGTTTTTCAGGCACTTTAAGAAATGAGTATAGTTATACTGTAAAGTTTTATATGGTATCACTGTAGGTTTTTTTTCTATATTATTTCATTTTTTTGGAACACACTAGATAATTTATATAGAAATACTCTAGAGTTGGTGTTGGAGTTGGTTATGGTGATCTCATAGTGAAATTATATAATTAAGTGCATTCCCATTGCATCATAAAAAGATGTTAGAGGGTATTAGTAGGTTTTTTGTGCAGTGGAAATTATTGTTAAACTATATTTGCTATGTCATGTCTCCATGGTGATGATTGTATCACCATTCTTTACTAAAGTTCAGGTAGCTAAGTATGTTAGCTTAAAGCAGATCGGCAACACTGTAATATTACCTTAAATATTTACTATAAAAACACCAACAGAAAACATAAAAGTAATACTTTTATGAAAAGTATACTGTGGTAATATTTTAAAAGATACTGTACATTTACTATAACATCATCATAGTATTACTACTGTAGTTTTTCATAGTGTGCTTCAAAAACAACTACAGAAACTACAATATACTATAGTAATTCAAATAAAATAGAAATACTACAGAAACAGTTACAAACACTACAGTAACACTATCCATTCAATATAATACTATCATAGTGTTCCTATAGAAATGTTTAATGGTAATACAAGGCCTATTTAAAATAATATAGGAAGACTACAAATATCTAGATAATCTAGATAATCAAATTAGTATTGACATATGAAACAGCTACAATAGCTAATGAAACTATAAAACACTAGAAACTTATTAAAAGGCACTATTGAGTTTTCATAGTATACTATAGCAATACTGTAGTTCATTTTCATAAGGGCCAATCACTTGCATATTCTGCATTCTCTGCAGAGTTAAGCTAACTTGATCCTGATGGGTGAAGTAGAAATGCTGAGAAACATTTTTCACCATAACACCTCTCTGGGGTGTCTGGACGTGCACGTGTGCTGACCGCAGCAGCTCCCCCACTTAGTTTTATTACAGGGGGTCATAATGTTCTTCCTTGCGTTGTTCTACTTGCTTTTTTTTTCTCTGTAGTCGCACCTAATACTGCCAAGGACTAATTGGTGTAGTTACATATTCTCTGACTGTATCTGGTTCTGTGTGTGTGTGTGTGTGTGTGTGTGTGTGCGCACGTGCGTGCGTGTGTGCGTGTGTGCATGTAAGTGAAAACCAGACACAAACCAGCCAAGAGAGAGACGGGCTGCTTTGGCAGAATGTCAGGTTCATGCCCCCACTAACCACAAGTAGCCAAGACATATCGGCAGTTCCTGTGCATTATGGGATACTGTGCTGGCAATAAACAGAAATGGAGGAAATCTAAAATGAGGTGGCTGAGACATTGTATGACTTGTCCTCTTCACAACGCATAGGTCTGCTGCATGAATTGCCAGCAGCAAAAATCAAACATATAATCTGTATCATAATATATATCTTACTGTCTGCAGCTGAAAAACAAGAACACACACTGAGGTCCTGCATGGGAAAGCTGGACTGTCTTTTGATTGATATTGTCTCTGAGGTTAAACGCACTTTAATGAGAAGTCCCCCTCTCCTCCCTTTCTTTTTTTCTTTAATCTCCTTTTTGCCTGCCGTTCTGGCTCATTGGCCCAGGAAACATGGCCTGAATCACAGAGGTAAGCTGATGATGATGATGAGCTCTATTCATTCTGCAAGCGTTGACATATTTGCTACCATAACCATCAATAACTCACTTCCTTATGTCTGAGAGTGTGTGTACTGTTTGCATCATGTGTCCCTCCTGTTGATCATCTCTCCACAGCCCAAGCCAATGTACTTTGTTTAAGCTAGCTTGGATGTAGGCATGCACGGTAGCTGTTAGCTTCTTGTACAGGAAGTTGCTTAGCTTTTTTCTTCCCAGTTAATTATTAATATAATATTCAGTTAATTGCCTTGAATATTTTTGACAGGTTACGCATTTTGCTCTTTTGGTTAATTTTGCCACTCTTCAGTTTGTTGTACTGTGCACCACCTGTGTCTAGTGGGAGCTAGCTAGCTAGTGGTGCTGCTTATTCAGCTGTTATGGCTAGTAATGCTGTTCTGACCCAACATTCTTGCTGTGGAAGCATTTTGCCCAACCTCTGGTGTCCCCTCAGGTTGCCACCAGTGAGTAACTAAACAAAACTCAGCTGCAAACCTCCTTTAGCAGTGCTAATTCACTTCTAGTTCTGTTAACTATGTTTGCACGGTTGGCAGTGTCATCACCAGCTCATTCTCATAAAGTGCAGCAGGGATGACACGCAAGAAAATCGTCACAACCAAACATCACTTTTAGGATTTTGAAGCCTAAATGCAGTCACCGGAAGTAAAAAGCTATTGTTAGGCTATTAACAAATGACATCACCATCACATGACTTAACAAGCAAATTCTTTAAAACAGAAAAATAATATAAAAGTAAAGATATTTAGATTACAAAACAATACATTTCACCACTTCTATGTGGGTAGTACATAGAAATGTGGCCCTAAAGCTCACTAAGTCAGTGGAGAACCACACCAAGGTCTGTTGTATTTTATGTTATTTTGTCATTTTTTTCCTTAAAAAATAACTAGTTTGTTACCAGTTAACAGATGTCAGGCTAACAAATGCAAAATTAACTGAAACTGATATCCCAAACTCAGACATGGTCTGAATGAGGGGTTGCTATTTAAGGGGTTAAGTTGGAAAAATGCATGGTGTTTTGTCAGTTTTTACCCAAGCCATGTTTCAGTGCTTAGATTAACATGGGTGGCCACAGCAGGAAAGGAGCCCATTACAAAGCTATAGGCAAATAAATCATTAATATAAAGAGCCAAAGAAAAGAAAATATCATTGCAAGATTTAGCTCTTTATTTTACGTCACTCTGTGGTCAGGGTGGACACTGACTGATCAACTGACTTATGGTTTATTAAAAAGCTGATATCATCCTCATATATCAGTTCAACTTTACCATTGCACTTATATTTCTTTGTCACTTCCTGGGATCTTGAAAACATTAGCGCTGAATCTTCACCCCCGCTGCTCTCATCCTCATGTTCCTCCATGCTCTTTGATTTGGTTCTGGCTCTGATATCAATAAGCTTGATTTGGAAAGGAATAACTGAGGTCTCCCTGTGAACTTGAACTGGATCCATTGATACTGTTTGGATAGGTGCACAGTAGGCCTTGAGAGACGCACGATGTAGCTGTAACCAACATCTTTTTATTGCATGCTTACTGAGCCACCCCTGTACTTTGGCTCAGTCCTCCAGTAGAATTATTTGGGGGAAAGAGATTGTGGATTGAAAGATGAATTTATATAAATATTTTTTCAGAGACAGAGCTGCTCTGAGAGCAGAAATAACTTCATTGGTTAAAGTGTAAGACTGAGAGCCAAATGTTTGGTTCAGTGAAGATAATAAGACAAATCAGAACCAAGGTCAAAACTGTAGCGCTTATCTTTCAATTCATTACACCAGCATTAAAAGCTATAAATATAATAATATTAAAAAATCGTTATACATGTTACTATATATAGTTTACTCTGTTGCACATGCAGCTTAACTTAAAGGCTAATGTAGCTAAATTGCAGAGTATGCTGTGGTTGGTTACAGTCCGAAGTGTTTACAATTTCAGAAGTTTTCTCTTGAGTCTTTTCTTTAAATTAGCTTCATTATGGCATTACCAAAAAGCACTTCTCAGCAGCTGTGCATAATTTTTTTCTGCTTACGTAAAGCCGAGTTGTGGTGGAAGCCAGGTAAAGCGAGGTATTTCTGAAGTCCCTTTTCCGAGAGATGTTTTTCAGCTCTTCCTTCGGGACCCCAAGACATTCCCAGGCCAGATGACATTTAGTATAACCTCTGTAGTGTGCTCTGGGTCTACCCCAGGGCCTCCTACCAGTTGGACATGTCCGGAAAACCTCTAACGGTAGGCATCCAGAAGTATCCAAATCTGATGCCCGAACCAACGCAACTGGGCCCTTTTGAGGTAAAGAAGCAGCAGCTCTACATGGAACTCACTCCAGATGTTTGTGCTCCTCACCCTATGACCCCGATGAAGACCACAAGCCAAAACACATTGGTCTTGAGTTGAATCCAAATGTCCACTCTTTGGACTTGTGGACTGAGCCCTTGTGGACTTCAGTCGTACCTACTGTGACATGTTTGCTGTCATCACATAAAGTCTGCAAGCTGCTGATAGAGAAGCCTCAAGTCCATTTCACTCGTTGCCATGGAAATGTTGATGCAACAACTGCAGTCATAATAAGGTGATCATTGCCATCGTACTCCTTCCTTTCCTCAAATCAGTGAAGTCTGGTGAAGTCTATACCCCAAGCAGACTCTCTGGAGGTCTGCAGAAAGTCTGCTTGAGGCCTTTCATGGACTGGATGAATTGTGGATCTGGCCAGCCCTTACACTCCCGGACTTCCAGGAGACACGCCAGCAACATCTATGAGTCTGCAAGTGTGGTGAAGTCCTGATATTTGTATTCAACCTAGTTGTTCCTTAGCGTACAAGTTTTGACCTCTTAAGACTCCTTTCTCTTCTCCTTGCAGCTTTGAATCTCTAAAGCTGCACCCAGCCACCCTAACGGAGGAAGCTTATTTCAGCCTACACCTTACATTGATGATCTTACTCTTTGGTTCACTACTCAAAGCTCATTACAGTTAGAGGTCGGAACGTCGATGGACCGGTAAATTCAAGAGCTTTGCCTGTCTGCTCAGCTCCTTCTTCACTACAGCAAACCAGCACAATACCAGCAGCACTCCATTATCTTGAGAAATACCCTAAGATACTTGAACTTCTTTGCCTGGGGCCAGCAACTTATTCCCAACCCTGCGGAAGCAATCCACCCTTTTTACGGCATTCATATTGAACTGCTCTACCCCTCTTTGCAATTGTTAAGTTAAAATTATTTTCAGCTTTCAGTACTTGTAAGAATTACTCCATATTGTCCTTACAAGGTTTTGTATAACAAAGGAAAAACTGGAGAAATGCGTAAACTAGGTGTGCCTGCAATTTGGAGCAAAGTCTGAGGGTACTGTTATACTTCAATGCAATGCAATAACTGCACATTACATCAAACTATATGCTTGTGCCATTTACTGACTACACAGCAGACATGTTCCTGCACATATCAGCTATAGCACCTTGTACTTTCAAGTATTAATATGGTTCAGTCATAGTTTTATTTGCTAGCTGGTGCACTGGTGCAATGATGCTGTACTAAAAACGTAAGGATGCATGACTGACATAAACAGGCACCTCCTATAAGATCATTTGCATCACTAAGCTGTGAAAACATATTTTGCTTGATCCTGAGACTTGATCCTTCATTCAGTCTCTCAGTAGAAAACTGTTTGAAGTGCTAATCAGTAACAGATGTTGCTTTGTCCACTTTGTCAACCTTCATTTATACAGCATCGAGATGCTCAAGGTCAGAGTGTGTCACTTACATTCCTCACAAAGCTTTTTCCTCTCTGGACTCAAACTAGCAACTCTCCAGCCACAGTCTTGACTTTCTGCCCATTAGGCCACAGCTCATGTCGAAACTCTTTGTTCTCACCAGGATGTTCCTGCTCCGAGCTGCTAGTTGGACCACTTAGCCGAAACTTTAAGCCACTGTGACAGTTACTGGCAACAGAGAGCAGCAGCCCTGCGTGAGTTATGGAAGATCATGACATGTGTGATCCCACTGAGCTTGAGTTATGCTCCCACTGCCTCTTGTTGTCTTTTGATCACAATTTATCGCTGTGTGTTTTGCGAAGACCTTGCACTCTGACACACTGAGCAGAAAACTGAGGGTGAGATAATGTGAAAATATTTGATGTTTTCTCTTGAATATTGCTAAATACTCTGCTGATTGGTTAATGTTAGAAAGGGTGGAACTATTTGAAATGTATTGTATTATGCAAGTTACTCTGTCTGATACAGATTTGCATGGTTTTTGGACCTTTTGCTAATCATAGCTTTGCAACTAGGCACAGTGGGTCTGAAAAATTTGGGATTTTTTTTCTCTGCATGTCAGCAGACATGATGAGAGTTAAATGGTTTCCTTTTTTTTAAGTATAATGAATGTGCTCCACCAAACTGTAAATGTTAGCATGCCTGGCTAACTAGCTTACTTACTGTAGTCGCTTAACTTAAACTTAAGCAAATCACCTCCTCATCCAAACCTTACTAACTGTATAGCGAGCAGATAAGACTACTGTCATGATTTTGGTCGGGTAAGTAAATGTGCTCAAGTATAAGCTAACTGTCTTAATTTGGCTCTGTACATGTATACACCGCTGTCGTTACAAGCTAACGTTAGCTAACTTCAGCTACAATTCAACCATTCCACAATGTCTGGTGAGACGCTGTTAAAAATATGGGTTGCGGTCAAAAACATGGAGATGTCACAGCACTTTATTTAATCTAACTCAGGCATGTTTTAACAGAAACATTTGATATAAATTGACTCCTGACTCCAGACTCAAGACAGATCTTTGATCCACATCTGCTGCTCTGTGAGTTTTTTCACTTAACTTCTTCCATTTACATCCTACTATTTTGTGACCCAACGTGACTCGTTTTTTTTCACAATTTGATTAATTGGAACAGAAGTAAATAGCACAAATGAGATGTATTTGTGCAGTGTTGGTATTCTTTGCCTCCAATTTTTTTTTGTTCTTCATTCAACTAAAAGCACCTTGAAACAAATATTTATAGTGACTAATGTGACTCTGATCACTGGTGTCCCTTTTTGTCAAAGATGATAACCTCAGTTTAGCACCAAGCACACTCCTGGGGTTGTTCCCTTGTCCTCTTGTCCTTTGGCCAAAGGTTCCCCAGATGTTGTAGCTATGAACAGAGGGAAAAACAGTCAGGGTAACTCTGATGAGTCACCAGCCTAATGGACCATGGTATGAAACCTGATATGGGCTGCGTCTGCCTGGAGAGGGCAGTTTAGTGAAAACAGTGTCATTACTACAACCTGAGGCCTCCCAGGCCAGGACCTCATGCGGTGAACCGTGTGCCAAGAAAGGAACGAGAGGAGAGGGAGAGGACAGGCTGAACATGATACAATCGGGGATGGAGGGAGTCCAGTTTCAGATGGCGAGAGCAGGGAGGAAGGACAGGGAACAGGCCAAACTCTATGTTTTATCTGGAGCGTACAAGATACTTGCATCATAGCAGCCCTCCAAGAATAATGTCAGAACCTGATGACTCAAAGAGAAAATAGAGAGTTGATGAAAATAAAGCTGAGCCTGTCTCGCATGGTTAGCACTCGGAGTTGGGAGCAGAGTGTGAAAGTGGCTTTTGGACAAATGTATGTTTGTATCTCATTATCGTATTTGTAGTTTGTTTTACATTTTTATTGCTGCAAATTCAAGTGTGCTACTAAAATAATGGATGCAGACAGCAAGAAATACTCTCGCTTACATAATAAAGCCAATGGCAAAATATATCCCAGATGACTGTCAGCTGTCACTCAGCATTTTGCATTTCACCTCGGTCAGGAAATAACTAAATTGACTGTACAAAATCCGATGGTATGTTTGTTGGAATACTGCTAATGTTATTCGAAGTGAAACTGGGGGGAAAAAAGTCAACTTTTGCTGCCTTTTCGGCCATCAGCACTTATTCTAATACCTCGTCAGCTAAAAATTAGTTTTTCTATTTCAGCATACATTGGCCCAAGTGTTAAACACACAAAAAAATGTCTGCAGACTACTTTTAGGAAATGCATGGAGGGAAATAACCATGAATACTAAATATATTTAAAGATTACTTGAAGTACAACACATACAAGGTTACAAGGTGGCACTCCTGAGTGCAGCTATAGTTGCAGCCCAAATTTCAGTAATAAACCACACCTAGTGAAGCACATGTCACCCTTGGAATAGAACAGAGTAATTGATATTGATATTGATATTGATATTGAGGGGAGGGGACACCAAACTTTTTTTTTTCTTTTAAATGTGTGTGTGTGTGTGTGTGTGTGTGTCCCTTTTTTATTTATCATTCTGTGTCCCCTCTCTAAATTCAGACCTATTTTCAGGTCTTTGAACACAGCGCAGGCACAGTTCTTTTCTTTCCTTTCCTCAGCAGCAGTTTGTAGTTTGCAGGATGGATAATTGATCTATTGATCTATCCACAGCTGATCAGTTTGATGGATTTACAAGAAGTGCAGCTGCTGTGAGTGAAAGCAAACGTTTAGACCCAGCAGAATGAACATTTAAGTTTCACTTTCAATGTGCCTGATGATAAATATATTCCGACAATGCTCCATATTAACAGTCCAGCTCCAAAAATAGTAAATAAGATTGTGGCAGCAGATGTTTTAGTCGTGGCGGGCTTCCACAGATAAATGAATGTGTGGGAAACCCTGCAATTTCTGTTGTCGCCAACAGTTTCCCACGTCTCCATTGTGGTAAAACACATAAAAAGCACATTTCATAAGTTATAACAATATGGCTTTGTAAATATTTCAAGAGGAAAAATCATAGATGCAAATAATGGTCAGAGTTGCATGTTAAATCTGTTTTTGTCAAATGCAATCATCAATGAATAAATCACATTAAAATTAAAAACATTGAATTTGTAGTGCTGAAATTTTTCTACATTGATAAGCATTTATCTGAACTCATGTTGTGTGGATTCTACTATTTCAAATTTTAAACTGTCATTATCAAGTTCAATTGCAAAAACTGTTTTTCCAGTATATACTGTATATTTTCGTTCACATTTGTTTGCTTTGTACTTTATCTTGCTTCTCTTTTTTAATTTAAATGTGCTCTAGCATTGTTTTATTCAAATCTTTTGACTTATCTCTTGAGAAGGGGGACAGATACTGTCCAGTCCTAGCTGAAGAAGCAGCTCACTCCACTTTTGCAAAACCAAAGAGATCAAGGTGTCCGCTGTCCTATGGGGCTTCTCTCTAGCACACTTATACTGTATAAATCTCCTTGAAAACCAGCAGTCTAGAAGCTGCATGGTGATGAGTGAATCAGTTCAACCATCATGACTGCTAACAGCTGAGTGCTGAGCATCACTCTCTGGAGAAACAATCGCGATCGTGTGGCCTGTCAAAGCCTATTACCATCCACATGTGCAATTTTCCTTGCCAAGGCCTTCCTCTTGGTTTGGGGGATTATGCTGCCAGAATATTTAGGGATGGAAAAAACACAATTAAAAAAAAACCTGAATATTTAGAGATGCGGAACAAAAGGAATGAACTGTTTATGTTATCTATTTGTCGTACCTAATAGTGGAACCACCTAATTGACATATTGCAGTTGGGTGACGGAGGATGGCACTTATTAGTAGCACTCTGTAAAAATAAACGTTCCTTTTTTACTTAAAAAGTTAGTGTCTGTGCTGCCTTTAATTTTCAAGTTGACTGAATTTGAGAGGACAAATTGAATCATTACAAAATTACCTCAACTTGTCTTCTCAGTTTCAGTTGGCTTGAACATTTTAAGCCTGGACACTAAGTTAAAACAAATAGTATTTTTCTACAGTGTAATACCCAGCTGCTGTGACCTGTCCACATTGCTCATTAACTTTATTTGGACAATACAAGCAAACATCAGAACTGCATTTAAATAGCATAGTGCTCACAATACCTGACACATACAGCAACAGGGCCCTCGACTCCTTATCTCAGCCCCTCTCCTTTCTTTGAGGTAAACTCAGACTTGAAACTGGGACTAACTTTGGAATAGAGCCTTCAGTGGGCATCTGTCTTTTCACCCTGAGGGTCACGAGCAGTACCATGTCATCGCTGCAGTCCCCCCAGTCACTCACACAAAAGGCTCTGCTTCGTGTCCCAGTATGCCACTGCATTAAGACTGAGACAGCATGTAAAAGAGTGTGCCGCCCCTGGCTTGGTGACACCCATCTGCTGGGTGTTTGGTAATGTAAATGGGGCTCTGTGTATCCATCACTCTCTGCTTCTTTAGTCCTGAAGATGCCAGGCAAAATATATTTTAGGACGTGTGTCAGTTAGAAACAACAGTAAGAATGAGCCTCTAGATCAGGAATACTTAACTTACAGCCCATGGGCCAAATCTGGCCCTGCATAGGGTGCCATTTTCTACCATTTTCCAATTCACAAAAACAATAGTGATTCACACTGGGAATAGTTTTTGTATTTTTTGTATAAATGAGGTGCCAGAGAGCATAAACAGCTTCAAAATAGAGCTTATTTGTCAAAAACAGTGCCAGTGGAAGATCCCCCCACAGAGGACCTCGCTGGGCCCCTAATGTCCTAAAATGTTAGACACATCCTAAAATCCTAGAAATGTTCTTCAATCCAAGAAATTTACTTAAATCCAAGAAACCCTAAAAAATCCCGGAAACATCCTGAAATCCTAGAAAGGTCCTAAAATGCTAGAAATGTCCTACAATGCTAGAAATGTCCTAAAATCTTAAAACATAAGAAACGTCACAAAATCAGAGAACAATCCTAACATCCTACAAACATGCTGAAATTCTATAAACAAATGTCCTTAAATATTAGAAAAGTGCTAAAATCCAAAAATGTCCTAAAATTTTTAGAAACATGAGTGGGGCTGCTGTGATTGGCCCCTTGCCTACTGTGGCCCCCAAGCAAAGTAAGTTGAGGATCCCTGCTGTAGATGACTACTGCAAACCTCTTAAAATGACAGAACTAATTTCATGAGCGTGCAAGGGATATTTTACACTTAAGGGATGTTGAACATTGATTCAAGAATGTGTCAGGGAAATTTGCACCATTGAATCAAGAGATACTCAGGCAACTCGCCACGTGGTGTAAATATCAGGCGAAGTTGGCCTCGTAGTACAACTTACTGCGGGACACTTTATCTAGACACAGAGGGAGTTGAAATGTGTGGAAGCAAAGAAAAAAATGTCACCTCATGATAGCAGTGAAATGTCCGGCACATTTTCTGGAAGCTGTGAATTTTAGAGACTTAAAGGGACAGTACACCCCAACATATTTTCTTACATGTAGTGCTATTTATCAATCTAGATTATTTTGGTGTAATTTGCCAAAACAATAGAGATATCAGCTGTAGAGATGTCTGCCTTCTCTTGAATATAATGGAATTAGATGCCATTTTGCGCGTGATACTCAAAGCGCCGAAAAAATACATATCAAATAGTCAACAGCAAAGTCTCTTTCCAGAAATCATGACCCACTTACTCAAAATAATCCACAGACTTTCCGTTGAGCAGTTTACTATTTTCTTTCCAAATTACACCCACCAACTGCATCATGGTCCATATCATGTCCCTTTAAAATGTCTGTTCTGTAGTCATACTGAAAGCAGCCAATAAGTGGCCTTGCTTTAGTCTCATGAAGCTCATGCAACTTTTCTTGTGTCCAAACAAAGACACAAACAAATATGCTGTTACCTAAGGTTTATTTTTTAATTCAAAGGGCTTATTATTACTTTGTTAGTCGCTTAGAAATCGGTTTAACTCTTAACTACTTTTGAAGTTTCTCTTTATCTCAACCATACTCAGTTCCATGTAATGATCTGTAGAGAAGAACAAGACGTGTAAGATTCAAAAGAGCCTTGTGTCCTGCACTAATGCATAAGTGACCACGCAGCAAACAGAGGTCAGGGTGGAGTCAGTGGTCGGAGAAAACGCACCTGAGGCGATGAGTTAAAACTAATGTTCTCACTTCTGATGTCATGGCAGGGGGCGCAGCGGCCAGTGAGAAGTCAGCCCACCTTCTTCCTGTCCTGGCATCTGAAGGACGCCTGAGGGAGCAAGATGTCAGCGCAGCCGCCGCCACCTTCATCGACACTAACATCATCATCAAGGTAAGGGCCATATATCTTTCATCCATCCATTCCTACCCACTTATGAGGGGTGATTTGGTACCTGCCTCTCTCTACCTGTTTTGCCGACCCTTGTTTCCATTCCCTGACTCTCTCCCATGTTCCACATGGAGCATAAATACACTCCTTAGCACCACATGTCATTTAAAGTGTTCCTTTTCCTTGGTTTATTTTTAATTCTGGAGAACTGCTGTGTCAAAGGCTGAGTTGGCTGTTGCCTTGTCTCGTATTTTATTACTAAAACCTGTTAAAGTCGCAGCAGATGGCATGTCTGCTGTCCAAATGCAGAGTGCAGGGAGTTTGAGTCCAACGCTAAAGATGCTAAACTCATTTCACCAATCAGAGCTGCTAAAAAGCTATTTTCTCACTTCCAAAATCCACTCCGAGGAGCACAGACATATGCTTCTCGCTATTTATATAAAATGGCAAAGTACTGTACGCACTTAATTTTGTGTTTTTACTCGATTTTCTTCTTTCCTACGATGGGATTTCACCTCCCTCTTGTTTTCCTTCTCCCCCTACTTATCCTTCCTGTCTCACCACAGCCATTCTCTATTTGGCTTCTATTGCTTGGATTAGACAAGCCAGGATTTACACACACAGGAAAGATAAGGGGACATTTTTACGGCGCGACCACTATTTTAGAGGTGTGTATGAGAGTCGAGGAACCATTTTTAGATTGCAGACACGGCTGGAAAATTCGGTGTAAGCTACTAAAAACTTGGTTGTAACATTTTAAGGCCTCATGGCTTTTCACGGAAACACCTCCCATATACAAATATACCATATTAATCATGGAGCTATTAGCATGGTTGTCTGTATATAAAGTAGGAGGAGTTCGTATTACATATAATACTCTTTTTAGTGTATTTGGCTTTTATAAGCTTGACGTAAATTATCATCAAACAAAAGAGTCCGGTCTTGTGTGAAAAGGTTTTTGTATTCATAGGGCAAAATACATGAGAACCAAGGATTAGCGCCTCACATAGTAGCGCTTACAGTTTACAGTCTGTGAAAACGTCACAAGATCTCTATAATCTGCACAGGTTCAAGATTAGTGTATCTGACCAAATGTCTCCCCTGCCGTTCCTGAGTTATTATGTTGAAAAATGGACAGAAAAGTGTTTTTGCAGAACGTTATGATGTCACAGTTGACCTCTGACCTCTTGCATATAAAATTTCATGACTTCATTTTTTCCAACTAGATGTCTGAGCGAAATTTGTCATTTTTAGCTTATTAATTCTTCAGTTATAGCCAAAAACATGTTTGCTCGTGGTGGCTTTGTATGAATGCATTTAAGCTGTGTGAATGTGATGTGTCATTTTAGCGCTTTGAGTGGCTGGATGAGGAGAAAGGTGCTACACAAGTGCAGGTCTATTCACCATTTAAATGTGTTTGATGATTGTATTTTCCTGTCTGTTTCTATTCTTGTTGTGATCAGGCAGCATTCATGTGCATTTGAACTTTTGAAACCTAATGAATTGGCTTCTCTTCTTGGATAAAACATGGATAAAAGGGCACTTGGAAACTTGGTATATGTCCCACATAGTGTAAGAAATTAGGCAAAGGTGACAAGAAAAAGACCTGAAAACTAGTTTCATCTTTTAACTCATAGTTTATAACTTCTTCCAGTGTTTTGGAAAGAAATCAAGCCAATTTGCTCTGGTTTTACAGGGTTAAATAAAGGTTAAATTACAGAAAAATGGCACATTGACTACACCTAATGAGAGGGTTTTGTTCCCAAACAGAGGAACTATAATTTAGCCTCTGGCCATAAAATAGTCCCTGATCAGAAGTCCAGTAGTATCATCCAAACGCTGCTATATCTGAGTCATTTTGTGGTAAAAGCATGTCTTGCTGCACTTTTACAATGTCTGTTACACAGTCTGAAGTCTGAAAAACAATCCACTAGATCCTGTGTGTTGGCAGCAGTCATAGGAGTTCCCCCGTGGGTTCAGCGTGTTGGTGACCTGCTGTCCTGTGCGGTAATGGTGTCAGTGGGACACAGAGTCCTCTGTGCAGCAGCAGCAGCACACTGGCCTGTTGTGACCGTGGCTCGTTAAACAGAGGCCCTGTATGCCCCTTCATGAGTGGCACGTGTGTCCTCGCGCTCTGCTGCTAAATATAGCAACAACAATGGCAGTAGCGAAACGCCTGTTTAGGAAAAAAAAAACCTCCGATGATATCAGTTTACAGCTTATGAATAAAGCTCAGAGACCTTTAATTTTGCATTGATGATGGAGAGGCTGAATACTAAAGAGGATTGTTTGTTGGAGTATTTGGTTGTTTCTTCCCATAATGTGTCGATTTTTTATCAGTTTGGATCTATAGCTGTAGCTACAGGAATGGAAAGCCTTGAAAAACTTGTGTGAAAATGGTCTTCATAACCCATAAAAGCCGTCATGCTTTATCAGGCTCTCTGCCAAAAGCACCAACTGTAGGTGAGCCCAACACAAACCGTTGACCCTCCAAATCCTCCCACGCCGGTGCGAACCATTACAACAATCCCTGTTGGAATATATCACAGTTGTAGCTCTTAGTTACTCAAATACTCCCATGCACATTAGTCTGGATGTCTAAGTGGCTCCCTGGTGGCCCACTAGGCTGAAAGATTAAATTATTATGGTCGATCAGAGTGGTTGCTGTGGGTCCTGATATGGGGCGGCACGTTCCTCGATGAGAGGATCTGTCTGTGGCTGGACTTTGCAAAGGGGACTGAATAACCCTCAGGCGGTGAACTGCAGCTACAGAATGACTCTCTGTCTCTCCTGAGGACATCACTCGACCAGGGGGGTGTGAAATGACTTATTTAATCAAAGAAATCATTTTTAAACAGTTTTTAATATTGCAGAGCAATAACAGCCTTAAAGGGGCAAATACATATGTACCATCACTTCACATTAATAATGACTGATGCTTCAGAGAGTTGGCCAATATGCCTTAAAATGAAATGCCTTAACAAAAGACTAACAATGGATTTTAAAATTTAAGATAATCTAACAAAGCATACAGCAGTTAATTTATTTCATATTTTATGACTTTGGGGATTATTTAATAATTCTTTACATTTGTAATATCAGTGTTGGACACAATGGACAGTGGTGGAGGGAAAAAATCCAGAATACCTCATGTTATAATTCTTAATAAAAAAGTAAAAGTCCTATTCTTTATTTCACCTAAGTGGAGGGACAGTAGACTGTCCCTATCAAAGTGTCATATTATAAAATACAGTATATTGTTGGTTATTACTGATGTATGGAAGCCCATTTTCACCAGTGTGATTAAAAAAAAGATCTCAAAATAAATAACATCCTTTTCTGTTACTTTGGAGATAACAAGTCAGTTTACTGAGAAAATGTTTTATTATTTTGAGATACAAAGTTGTTATTTTGAGAAAAGTATTCATCATTTTTGAAAGTTTGTCATTAGTTATTAAATAATTTATATAGTTATTATTTTGAGAACAATTAACATTATTTTGAAATTCTAAATTGTTATTTTAAGAAATGTTTTCATTAGTTAGAGATTCTAATTTATTTTAAGAAATGTTTTCATTATTTTGACAAAGTTTACCGTTATTTTGAGATGGTCATAATGTTTTAGATAGTTTCTCATTACTTTGAGCTACTAAGTCATTATTTTGAGATAGCCTCTCATTATTTTGTGATGCTAAGTTGTTATTTTTTTAGAAACTATTATCATTATTATTATTTATAATATACTATTTTGAGATTGTTAAGTCATTATTTTGAGGAAGTTCACCACTATAATGACTCACTGGATTTTTTTTTTTGTTGTTTGTTTTTTTCCATCATATTTGCGTAAATGGGCTTCCATATGGTTGCATTAACATATAAGCTGCATTTTAAAGTTGTAGCTGGTTATGGTGAAGCTTATTTTAAACTACTTTATATAAAATATTTGGTAGTTAATTCTATCTAAGAAATGCATCATATTTCATGAGCTAATTGTATGTTTTTTCTTCATATATAATCTTGATCTTACACTAATAACTACAGAAGTCAGGCAGATGTAAGTGCATTAAATTAGTATAACAAGAGCACAGATTATACTGTTTGCATTTTGTATCAGAATACTTGTGAAAAAAGCATTTTGTAGTGTTGAACCTTAATATATGAAGTCCACTGTGATACATCTTTAGAAATCCTCTTGCATATATTTGTAGCATAAAAATGACATCTAGTATCACCAAATATGGCCCGTGAATCTGTGCTTATAACTATTTTTATTCAACAAGCAGGATTTATTTACATTTCAGCCCTGCGGGTGACTCCCGGCCCTCCTGAGCCTCTTAAGCGTCTTGTTATCTCTGTTAGGTGTGTTTTGCCAAGAGTGTGAGAGCTGGATGCTGTATGGGCGTCTTGTTCCGCGTGTTTGCTTTTCACCGCTGGAGTGGCGAGAAGATGGATGAGTCTTTCAGTGCCGATAACTCTGGTTTTTTTGCCACCATTAGCTACCGAGCTGGCTGACACCTCCCCTGTGATCCCCCTTCATCTCAAATAGACTGGAAAATCTAAGATTGTAAGAGCTGTCAGAAGTGACCACTTCTATATTCAGTCCAACCATGATGGACAACCTGAGTCAAGACCCAGCAGTCTCAGCACCTCTCAGTCTCTCTTTTCCTTTTCTTTCTCTTTCACACACACACACACTGTCTCTGTTTAGAGGCAACACACGGAAATGCAGGAAGGCAGCGTTCCTAGATCCGTCAGAGCTAATTTGTCCGAGCGCTTTGCCAACAACACAAGGATTTAGACAACGAGGGGAATTACGTTGAAGTAAACATGCCGGCTTGCATGTAAACTCATCAGCACTCGCGACGCGTTCCAAATAATTCCATCTTATTTTCAGAGATGAAGTGGAGGAAAATGCTTTGCGATGGTGCGGAGAGTCGTCGGGGTTTAAAGTTGCGGACTGTATACGTTTGCGTCATGGTTCCCAGACCGCGGCGCTGCACGCGTCACGAACAAGAAGTGCTGGAATATTTCCTTTCAACAGTCATGGGAATCTTAATATTCACAATCCAGCTTTTTGATTGTACCTTCTCTCTGCTAAGCTTGTTTTTTTGCGCGACAGCCAAACATTAAACAGTTAAGCCCCTTGATTAGAGCTGAACGCTCCATCTGCATGATTAGGCATGTCTGTAGAACACAGAAGAAACATTGTGGTTGTATTCTCGAGGGATTAATTAGGCTGATAACTTTTAATAAATAGATTTTTTTTCAATTATGTGTAAAGGTTACCCAGTGATCACAAAGTGCCAAAAAGTGAGGACAAAAGGTCCCAAAAAGGGGTCATGAGAGGACTTAAATATGGATGCCAAGGCAAGAAGCCCATTCAGTGCCGTGAGTTGTACATTAAAGATGCTAATGTCTGTTTCTGTTTATTCAGATTTGATCATTTTCTAGCAAATATTGAAATGAAATCATACATGACAGTTGATCTTTAACTTTTTGTATATAAAATATTACCACTTCAAGCATTTTGTCCTATTGGACGTCCGTGTAAAATTATGTCATAATAAATGTATGAATTCCTGAGTTATGGCCAAACACATGTTTTGTCAGGTTACAGTAACCCGTGACCATCAAAGGCAAATCAGTTCATTCTTGAGTGTAAGTGGATGTTTGTGCCAAATTTGAGAAATTTCCCTCAAGGTTTTCTCGAGATACCACTTTCAGGAGAATGTGATGGAAGAGGTCACAGTGAACTTGACCTTTGACCACCAATGTCGAATTAGTTCATCCTTGAGTCCAAATGGACAAATTTGAAAATTTCCCTCAAGCCATTCTTGGGATGTTGTGTTCACAAGACAGACAAGGTAACAGTAAACTTGACCTTTAACCTATGACCACCAACATCTGACCAGTTCGTTGTTAAGTCCAAGTGGACATGTCAGCCAAATTCGAAGAAACTGCCTCAAGATTTTCTTGAAATATCACCTTAATGAGAAAGCTATGTTCCGAAAAACAATAAATACCTAATACAAATAATTCACAGTATACATTAGTGTTTTCGCTCTAATGATAGTCGCTTGCTTCAAGAGAGCATTTACAAACATCCCCGCAAAATGAGGAGCCACTGTGTGACTTCTGAAAGAAGAAATTACAAATCAAATACACTGTGGGCTGGTACAGTCTTGCTTTATCTGGTATGACCTGCAGATAATGCTGCCTAATGCTAACACATTTTTCATAGAAACTGCTGTCTAATGGACAAAATCATCTCCCTGACTTCATGACTTTTCTGTATTTGTACACTGTGTTTTAGCTATATCCCACAATTGTTACTTTTGGCCACAGTGGCTGCTATTCAGCAAATGTTACATAGTCTTATTTTGCAAAGAGACACTTTTGGGTGTTGATTTTGCTAGGGATGTCTGGTTTTCACTTAATCTCCAGCTACAAAGAAAGCATCAAACACCACGTCTACATTTAAAACTAAAGAGTCATGCTACAACTATGAACTTCTTGACCCTCACATATTTAGAACAAATTTATGTTCTAAATTTACAGATGTAATCTGTGTCCCTTACGATTACAGTCATGAGTTAGTACTAAACCTCGTAGTTCACTATCATAATTTAATGCACATCGATTTGCGGCTCCTTCACATATATGTATGTCTTTATAAAAAGGTTTGGACCTCCTGTGCTATAGTATCAATTACTGCATATTTTAAGAGCTTAGTGGTAGGTAAAGCCCAATGAACAAATATTTGGCGTGTCCAAGCAAACATTTTCCCCTGTGTTTAATCGTTAGGAAGAACAGCAGACCTGTATAGGTGTCCTTCAGTGAATCTCGGTGCTACGTAAACACTTGTGGTGGAAGGTGTTTACTCGAATCTCCAGCAGACGTGTGCTCAGGCGTCCACGGAACAACTTAAATGTGTTGGTTGCACGGCCAATTTGCCCTTCTTGAGAAGCTGCGGTGAGCGTGTGTGTGTTTGCAGAGATATCTATTACAAACACGGAGTGAAAATGCTGCTGGAAATTAGAGGAGTTTGGTATGAGTGAGGTCCTCCTCCCCGCTGTCTGAAAGTGTCTTTTGTTTGTTGTGCGCAAAGGGGAAAGGTCAGTGTGTAACCTAGACTTATATCCACGAATCATTTTACATACAGAGCCAAAACAGGCTCCGAGTGAAAGGTATAATTTGTGAACTTTCATCATGCGTGTCATGCTTTAGGCCTGTTATGGACTAAATACAATTTCAGAGGGTTTAATGCTCACAGAATTTAAAAAAAATAAAAATGGCTTAATGTGCAATGTTGCTTTTAGAATCGTTAATCTGCAATCTATATGTTTCCTTCATTATAAGTCACTCCTATTGTAAAAACATCAGCTAAATGCCTTAAATGTAAATGTGAAACCCAAGTATTGTCTCTTCCAGCAGGATGTCTGCAGCCTCTCATTGGGGAGCCTAATAATGCTACTGTATCTGAAGATGGATATGGACATTAAAATTCAGAGGAATGTTGGTGCCAAGACTCTCTTGAGGCCGTCCTCACTCGTGCTGATACACATTCATAAATGCAGAGAGACATATAGAAGAACAGGCTCACAGCTATACGTATTAGATTACTTGTAATGATAATCATTACTTAGCCTTAGCCTTTGTTTAACCTTAAACCCAAATCTAGCCCTGTCTACACTGCAAAAAATTAATATCTAAAAAAGCTGAAATATCTGAAATAAAAGCAATATATGCTTGTTTTTTGCTTGACCTCAATGAGGCTAAAGCTATAATTAATAGATTTTTCAAAACATTTTCTTTGTATCTTGACAACTAACACCTGTTTGGAGTATAACTGACTGGTTTTAAGATATAAATCCTTATTTCAAGACAATGGCACTAGCTTTTGTTAAATAAGGATTTATATCATTATATTATATTATATTACATATTATATATTATATTATATTTTTTTCCTGTTTATTAAGAAGTCAAACAAAAAGGGAAGAACAAAATGACAAAACACAAAGTGTCAACAAGAATAAAGCAAATAAAAGGGATAAATGTGATAAAACAGGTAGAACTCGAAAGGCAGTTGAAGTACTAAATGAATAAAGTTTTTTTTCCTGCCTTTTTCTTGTTTATAAGAGCTGAATTTTAGCAGTGAAAGAGTGTCCTCAATTGTGTGGAGGACAGTTCTGGATGCATCTCATGGCAAAGGTCATGGAAGCAGATGTGTGCTGGTTTTTATTGTGAATTTTGCTAACGAGTCACTTCTTGTCTTTGTTGGCTTTTGTTTTGTAAAAGCAAATGGAATGTGTTGGAATATGCTTTCAATAAGGCATAAATCAAACTTTGTGAAGTTTCTAAGGGTGCCAGAATAGGCATTTTGATACCTGACGAATATCTCTGATTGAAACATTTCAAACCTAAAATTTATTGTGAGCTTTTAGTACAATTTGCGGATCTTTTGTTTGATTCTTGCTTTTGTTTTCTGGGGGTTTTTTTGCACCTGTAGTAGTCCTTTGGATGTTGCGTGCCCTGCTACCTTGTTTGTTCTTATCTAATGTTAGCCTGTCAGAGGGAAGACACGAAAGAGTGAAGCAAAAAGGGACAAGAGTGTCTTATGTTACTGGACTATGGATGATAACCTCCTTCTGTGAAGTATTGTGATTTAGTGGCTGTTTATCATCCTTAATGAACTGAAACTAACAACAAGCTTAGTGCACAACTGAGCCAAGTTGGCTGCTTAACCTTAAGCTACCTTTATCAGCTGTTAGCTGTAGTCTCAAACATCAATCTTCTTGTCTAACCCTCAGAAAGAAAGCGAATATGCATATTTCCCAAATGTTGAATTATTTCTTCAGCCACCAACATTCTGAATTAATGTTAGACTGATACTTAACTTGCAAAATAAGCTTCAACTTCTTCAACTGTTGTTCTTCATAGCTGTTGGGACTTTGATTCAGGCAGTACATGGTTATGCAAACTGAGCAGTAGTCCACTGAGCCTATTGATTTACATCTGACCCCCTCAGCTCCCCCTCTCTCTCCCTGGGCCTATAGATTTACATTAGTGTTTCTGTAGAGAGAAGGAGGAAGCAGACTGAAACATGGCACAGGAACAGGTTTATGGGCTCACTATCTATTTACGGTGATCTACTTTTAATCCCCATGGAGAGGACAGTCATTCATTCAGTCAGTCTCTTGGAATTTACTATATGATAGTGATACTCAACTAATGGTCTGTGGGCCAAATCTGGCTCCTGATAAGGTGCTGGGTGGCCCCCAACTATTTTCTAATTCACAATAAATATATAAATAAATAAATATATACATACATACAGTGATTGACACAAAACGTTCTAGAATGCATTAAACTGCACCAAAATAGAGTTTGGTAATCCAAAAGAGTGCCAGTGGAGGATCCCCCGCATCCCCTTACAAAGGTCCGAGCTAAGCCCCTATATCCTAAAATCCTGGAAATGTCCTTAAGTTCTAGAAATATAATAAAGTCCTAGAAATGGCCTAAGATTCTAGAAACATACCAAAACCCTAGAAATGTCCTAAAATCTGAGAGACATCCTCTGAAAATCCTAGAAATGTCCTAAAATCCTACAGATGTCCCAAAGTCCTAGGAATGTCCTAAAATTCCAGAAATATCCTAAAGTCCTAGAAATGTCCAAAAACCCCAGAAACATCCTCAAATCCCAGAAACGTCCTAAAATCATAGCAATGTCCTAAAATCCTCGAAAAGTCCTGAAATCCAAGAAACATCCTAAAACCCGACCCTGGCCTCCTGTCATTTTGCGAGAGTGGCTCCTAAGCAAAGTAAGCTGACTATCCTTGCTGTATGAGACGCTTCAGCATCATTAAAGCAAAGTCACAATTTCGCATTACACAAGGCCAGTCTAAACAGCCTGAATTCATCTGAATTTAAACTGACTGAACGAGCTCTGCATCATCAGCGCTGTCGAGCTCGCTGCTGACTCTCCCATTCAGTTTCACACTCTAACACCCATCTCAAGCCGGTGCCTCGTTTTGACGTACCATGTTTGACAGCGCAAATGCTGTTTTATTTCAAAATATTTGCTCAATAATTCAGAGACAGATGTGCTCGTATTCCCATAGATTTGATTTCACGCAACTTGAAATAAAAGCTCACCCCCCGCTCATAAAACGCACCAGTAAGCTGAGTCTGCTGTGGGTACGTTATTTTGCACATGGACGGAGGGATCCATTTCAGATTGTTATCAAGGATTGTCCAAAGACTACACATGCCTTCACTGCTATACTGGGGTCTTGGCACGTCAGTATATTTGCACAGTTCTTCGTCCGCACCGACAGACTTATGGAGTCAGTCGCACTATTACATTTCGGTGGCTTGTATGCCAATAAAAATGTTGTATTCATGTCTTCTTGTGTATGCTGATTTGGCACTTAACAGTTACAGACTTGTGCGGCTCGGATTGTTTTTGGGTGCACATGCCCAAGGACTTGTCAAGATGTTAGACCAAAACATGCTCGACTAGATGGAAAGAGAGGGATTATTCCCCTGAGCCATTCCACACAAGGGTGGTAGACAAGCATGTGATTCAGTAATTGTTGCACGGGCAAAACCCTTCGTGTCTGTCTTTGCCCTTAGTCCATCATGTCCAACAAATTGTCAATTTAGCGTTTTCTTTTATTTGCAGTGATGCATCACCAGTAAGATAGAGGTGTGATTGTTGATTTTATTTTTGAAGGCAGACGTTTAGAGGCTGTTAGAGGCAGAAATGTAAATGCTGAGAGTAGCAGTGGGTGTTTTTGCTTGTCCTTGGGTCAAAAACATTCCACAGTTCACATACAGCAGCTTTCTGTTGTATATGTGCCTGGATGTGAACATGTACAGTACATAATGTCTAAACATATATTTAGCCTTTGCTCTCTGGGCAGTGGTGGGGGAGGAAAGCCATGCTTGAGTAAAAGTAGTAGTTTTCTTACCAGAAAAAAAATTTGGTAGAAGTTAAAGTCACCCAATAGATTATTACTTGAGTAAAAGTCTTAAAGTATCTGATATTTATAATAATTATTAGAATTAGCAAAAATGTATTTAAAAAGTATAAACAAAATCACTTGAAAAATAGTTTAAAAAAAACTACTGTTATGATGATCATTATAAAATATAGTTCTTCCCTAGCTTTTTGAAAACATTTTTCTAATTCTACTTATTTCATGTAATTTATGGAGCATTTATAAGTTGCCCACTGCCTTATTTGCTAAGGATTCAAAGGTTGAAATACTCATAAAAGGCATCTAAAAGCAGCACAAGAAAAGTAACGTTGCTCCAGGTTTCAAAGGTTTAAGCTAACTCCTGTGTTCACAAATTCCACTTCAGCTCCTTTCACTGCTTATACTCTTACACTTTCACTTTTTTATTTTTTTTGAGAGAGATTATTTTGGGGTGTTTTTGCCTTTATTTGATAGGACAGCGTAAGTGTGAAAGGGGGAGAGAGAGATGATGACATTCACCAAAGGGCTGAGGCTGGAATTGAATCCAACGCCGTCACGGCGAGGACACAGCCTCTGTACATGGGGTGCCCGCTCTTTCAACTGAGCTACTGGGCACCACATTTCTAGTGCTTTCTTCAGTTCTTTCCCTCCTTTTTTTTGTATTTCAGAGTATTCCTAACCCTCTTTGTAAATGTCTCTAGATACATATAAACAATAGTAGATGCACAGTCAGCACATTTAACACACTCCCAAATCATATTTGTTTGTGTGCATACATGTGTTGCAGCACACTGTGTGTCCATATCACAGTGCTTCAAAACGCCACCTGACCAAGAAAGTGATGTCACCCTCTTAAAACCAGACACATGGTATACCCAAGGCCACATGGCGGCTTTATATGTCAGCTCTACCTGCCATGACATCTTCATAGGTTTGGCCAAAAGACTTATTGCTTTAACACAGGGTGTACACAGTTCATATCAAATTCCCTCTCTGAGCTTTGAGTTCAGCCGTCAAAAGAAGCCAAAATAATTCAAAGAAATCTATAAAAGAAGTTTATTTTGACAAAGGGCGCAACACAATATCCTCAGGCCTCCTAGACAATAGTGCAATCTGATCATTTGGTATCTGAAATACACAAGTCCAGAGAGGTTTTTGGCAAACGGGCTGCATATTATTGGGTGAAAAGAGTGGATAAGAGTTTTTTTGGTGGCAACCAACTGGCAGGTTTATTAGGTGCAATGTAATTCGATACCAAAAGTGTCCAGGGGACTGGTGTAGCTTGTGTCAGGGCCCTGTTTGATTCATTGAGATCCCATAAAAGCAAAGAAAAAAAACAGCCTCCTCCTAACCTGATGCCTTCAGCCTCCTGTCACCACAAACTCTCAGGCCAAAAACGTTGATGATATATTACATCAACGTTTATCCTGATATCTAATGTCAAATAAAAGAGGACATTAATTGAACTTAAAGAATGTAATACAGCGATTTTAGAGATGAATTCGATTTGAGCCCAGTACTTAAAGTATGTGGTTTTCTTATTGTACTTTATTGGTATATAATGCCACTTTGTTTGATTGAATCTTTCTTTCTTCATACCCATAGACTGAAGTGTCCTCATATCATCCACAAAACTGAGTTGGTGTTATGATGACAGATGTTGGGACTCTTTGAATGGGATTACAGCCAGCATGTATTAACCAGTAGAGGAATAGCAGCTGAACACACTTGAGACTGATTTATAGTTGTACGTAGACTGAAGCCTGTGCAAGTGGTCTGTTCCATTGTGAGCATTTTGTGCAGTGGTGTGTCTGGGTCGCTCTGTAGTTGTAACTTTGCTCAGTCCTGTCAATCATACATGTCAAGAACATGTATTAACAGGTTATTGTTTTTTACTGGCTTGCATAGACATTCTCACCAAGCTGCTGTTCAGCTTCTGTAAATTTTTTCTCTAATAATTCAGCTTGCTACTAAACTTTTTATTTATTATTCTTGACACTCCTTGCATTTTGACAATACAGAGAATAAGTTGAATTCAAACATCCTTCGATTTGATTACCAAAATGTTATAAAGAGCTTAGAGTCATGTAATGTTTAGAGTATGGCGCCATATTGATGTTGCTTCACACAATTGTATCAGACAGCTTGGGGTAAACAGATCAGCTATCGCGGTTTACTGCTGGGAAAACCAACATTTCGGTTACAGTGTTGAAGACAGTTTGTTTGTTTCTTTCCAAATATCTTTGCAATGTAACAAAATACGAGGAGTACACCAGTACATATTGCCTAATATCTCTGCAGCTGTACATGAACTACTGATTCACACAACCTTTAGCCATTCAGCTGAACAAAAGTAAGGTTTCAGGGGAAGAAGCCAGTTTGTTTTGAAAAATGTAACAGATGAATCCAATGTTATAATTCATGTGTGTACAAAAGAAATTCAATGCAAAGAACTAAAAAGCAAGGAGAGGGGTGGTAAAGATTCCCTCTGTCTTTGACCCAAGTCTGCCTCGCAGAGGTAAATTTCATCTCCAGGAAAGAGAACCCCACAAATCTTTGCCAACAGACAGACAGACACGGACAGAATGGTCCCATCAATGAGCCGTGACGGCTGAATTTCAAGTATCTCTTTTACAGCAAGAGGGAAAATATAAATATTGTTCTAGAAGAAGCCTGGACACTTGACTATTTCAATCCAAGCTAATTTTTAAGCTCTGTGATGTTGAGGAAATGAACTCAGAGGTCCAGAAGTTCTGCAGAGCGATTTGTCAGAGTCCCCAGAGAACATTTGTGTTGTATTTTGCAGCTGAAATATTTTTCAGTTGGCAAGTAGCAGTAACTCTAACTTTTATAACTTTTCAAGGACTTTTGGGGCAGCAAAGAGTAGTTCGGGCCATAAACTTTAGTTGTCATCGTGTAGGATATGATCTTTTGGTATTTAGTTCAGTGTTAGACAATAGAAGGACAGAATCCAGGACTGTAGTACTTGAGTCCAGTCTTGGTCTTGAGCCCATTTTTATGACGTCTTGCACTTGTCTTGGTCTCCTGCCTCATTGGACTTGGCATTGTCTTGGTCTTGGGCTCAGCTGTTAAGAACTGGTCAAGTTGTTTCTAGCTGCTGTTTCGGGATTTGTTCTACAGACTCTATCAGTGAACTCCCCCATAATTAATTAATTAGCGTTAGTCTTTTTAATCTACAGTATGTTGCCATGTAAAATAAAGGCATTTAATTTTTTACATAGATCTTTCGGACTTGGATTACTTTTGAAGGCGACTTGTATTTTATAATTTTCATTTTTTGTATTGGAGAATTCACTTTTCCCATGAAAGGAGCCCTTCACAAGATGAAGTAATCCCTGGTCTTGACTTTGCCTCAACTGCCTTTGGACCCTGTCTTGACCCACACTCAAGTAATCCTGGTCTTGGATTTCACATGGACTGGATTAAGTTGGACTTTGAACTTGGTCTCAACTTAGACTCGACAAAACCTTCCCTTTAACTTTACTTGGACCAAGTTAAGTTGGCATTTGGACTTGGTCTCAACTCAGACTCAAGTAGAGCTGGTCTTGGACTTTACTTAGACTTGATTAAATTCTAGACTGCAAGTATGACAAAATTTGTCAGAAACATATGAATTGATTGCTCCTAAAAACGCAGTTATTGTATTGAATCAAAGGAATAGTTCATCACAAAGTCCAAACTTTGTGATCCTTTCCAAAGAGCCAGGCTAGCTGTTTACCCCTGCTTAAACTCTGTACGCTAAACTGAGCTACCTGGCTGTAGTTTATTGAATAGACAGACATGAGAGCTGTATGGATCTTCTTATATATCTCTTGTAAAGATCACGAATGAGCATGTTTCCCAAAGTGTTGAACATTTTCTTTAATTCTTACATTCTTTCATGTTATTGTAATTGCTAAATGACTCAAATTAGGTAAAATGCAAACAGACTGTAGTGTCCCTATAGTGGCAATTTCAGTTCCTAGGCCACTTAGTCTTCAGGGTGATTTGGTTTTGAATGGTGTTCTAGCTTCATTGTGTAGAATACAAGTACTCATGTGAGGCAGGAAAACAATTTTACAAGGTTTATTTTGGAATACAACAAAATACATCAGGCAAAGTCCTTCCATAGTCACATCTTGTCTGGTCCACCACTGACTTGATGTCTTGTTCCTATCTATACAACACGTTCATACACAATGAAACACAGTTAAAGACCTATATCGGTCCACACCTACGCAGACTTCTTGTCATTTTCTAGCACAACGTCATCCTATTCTCTTCTGTCCTACATAATAAACTGCCTTATGGCACCATAGCTGTGGTAAATAACTTAGCCTGCATTCTAACAGAAATAATATAATAAGTAATGCAAATATAAGCATAACATCATTAAAAATATGCAGAAACTGTTGTAAAAACTTGAATGACATCAAAACATATAAAACATCATTACTACATAACAACTTTAACATGTTGACTAGGTATAAAATATGTGATTAAGTGGCTCTTACAGTCCCTATTAAAGTTTATTCAGAAAAAAAAAATTGCAATATGAATTATGCATGCGTCTTGTATCAGACTCAGGAAAGACATTTATGTCAGGAGTAATTATGGGACATTAACATGTGATTGCCTGTGTGAAACTCACTTATGTTGGCATCCGAAGTAATAAAAGTCCAACTTGATTAATGAATTCATTATAAAAATGATTGTAGCTCATTTCAACAAATCACAACAAATGACGTTACGTCCTCGTCTTCAGCATAGAACCTGACATTTCAATAAAGTGAAATGATAACTATTATCAATTTTAATAAATCCAAAATATCTAAAATGCTGTTTGTCTTTAAAGAAAGCTAAATGTTAAAAGCTGAGGATCACCAGGAGCTCTCAATCTTTCCGTCCATCTCTCCCTCACCCCCCCACCTCCACCCAGCTCCCCAGCGTCATTTGTCAGTGTGACAAATAGGACTTTTAGCTAAATGTGTCCTGTTGTCCCCTGACTGCCCTAAACACCGGTCATGAAAAAGCCATTGCTAACAGCCAGACATCCTGATCCAACTCCTGTCATGGTGGATGCATTAAGCCTCCCTGGCTGCCTCCTCGCCCCTGCCGAGAGGGGAGCGTAAACAGGAGGAGGTATGGTCGTGAGGGATGGGAGTGAAAGGTGGAGAGAATGAAGGAGGGCCAAGTCCCCCCAACAGGGAGGGAGGCGGGCGCTGGAAAGGAGAAAAACTAGCAAAATATGAGGAAGACGGATAGTTACTGAGTGAGAAAGAAGGCTGAAAGGGGAGGAGATTTGAAGCAGACATGTTGGATTGGATAGAAACTGAAGCAAGGTGGCGCACTGGCGGGTGTATTTTAGGGTACCTGAGGGACAAAGCAGCCCGACAAGCATCCACAGCTCCTGATGCTTCCAGCAGCTGTTCCACGGCATGTCTCGCTTCTGGGAAAAACATTTTCCCTCCAACTGTGGGGTCTCTCTCTCCCTGTCTCTCTCCCATCACGAGTAAAGCATATCAAAGCAGTGTGCCGGGACATCGGGAACACATTGGCCCACTGGGGTCACTTTGAGAACTTTTTCACCTCTATCCTAATTTTCCTACATCTGTCTGAAGCACTCACTTTGTCATCCAAAGCCGCCGTTAATGTTGACCAAGGGGGCTTATTAAAGGAAAGTGTTAATGGATGAGCAGTTGTCACGTTTAAAGAGCTGAGGATGATGTTCTCATTGTGTGAGGAATTATCCGTTTTCTTTTTGTGCCATTCATATTGGAGTCTCGGTGTTCTTCTGCTGGTTTCCCTGATGCACACCTTTCAGTTGAGTTCTGTCTCTTTCAAAGCAGGTGTCACTGTATTTGTGATAAAGCTGATATTTAAATTTAGGTCTTTAAAAATTACTTACTGACCGTTCATTGTTGAAGAGAGTAGGTGGTGCAAAAAGGGGGAGGAATTTCAAACATTTTTTTAAGCCCTGGGGATGGACTTTTTTTTATTAGGTGGTTGTAGTTTGTATTTATGTTACCAACAATTATTACAGAAATCTTGCCATGTTTTCTTCAAAATATAAAAAATATAATATATATATAAAATTACACCATTTATCATAGTCAGAAACTGTAACAACAGAAATTATTGTCAGATTTTTACATTTCTGCCAGTCCCTGAAAACATTGTGTGACAACTGCTTCCATCAGAAAACAAACATAACCAAATGTCATCTTAAAATAGTGGGATTTCATCAAAATGACTTTATTGAACATCTCATTTAGAATTTTGCCAAAAATAAAGCATTTGCACAAACTAACCAGCATGCATGAAAAGACTAAAAAAGGTTTTTTTCTTAAACTCCAGGATTTCATCTTCAACTTTAAACTTTCAAAAATCAAAGGGTCAGTTTTTAAAATCTAACAACCAAAATAAAACGGAGGGAGGCCATGCATTTTCTCCAAGTCACACAGGGAGGCTCAAGGAAAAATGTAGTTTCAGAAAGGGTTAAAAAAAAAGTCTTTAAGCCTGTGAAATGATGTTTAGAAATACTTTAAGGCCTATGGCTCCGTGCAGAAAAAATGTATTTACTCAAAGAAAGAGAAAAAAAAGAGCTGCTGTTTGTGAACATTTGAAAACAGATTCAAAGGAGAACATGATAAAGACTCTTACCTAAAGTTAAATGAGCAAAATGCAAAGATAAACTCCCGGAGTACAAAAAGCCAAGAATATGTAAAGGGTCACAAGGTCTTGTTTAAAAAGAACAATGAATGTGAAAGCGCCTGGGATAATAGGGGAAATACTAAACTTAACCAAACAAAGCTGCAAAAACATCACTACCAGTAAGTTTTACCTCAGGAGAAAAAAAAGGAAATAAAAGGTCATTCTTAAAGGCACAATCATAAAACTGGTGTACAGCCTTTCTAGACCAACTTTTCACATCGTGTGAAAAAAAGTGGCACTATAATGTAGTGAAGTTCACATGAGGACTCTCTGCTACAGTACGTGTAGAATAATTAGAATATGGCCGATGTGGACTACAATGTGACAGCTGCTGCGAAAATGTGTGAAGTAGTCCTAAAAATCTCAGATTGGACAGAAAGCGTATTTTTTTTTCTGGACAGCAGGGATGGGCCAGTGAAAAAGATTGGTTTGGTGGCTCAAACAAGGCTGGGAAACACCATTAAGAGATGATGAAAAACACTCTATGATGGCTCAAATGATGCTAAGAAACACTGCAAGAGACTGCAGAAAAACACCAAGGATTAATGGCTTAAACACAGCTGAAAAACATAGTAAAGGTTCGGTAAAAAACACTTAGGGCTGGTTGGACGCTCCTGAGAAACGCAACAAAGGGTCAGTTAAAAGAGTTTGGATTAGTGGCACAAATACAGTTTGGAAATGCCACAAAAGGTTGATATAAACACCTGGAATTGGTGGCTCAAACACAGATGGAAAATGCAGTGAAAGTTCAGTAAAAAAACACCTGGGATTGGTGGCTGCAACACCACTTAAACTAACTGCAAGAAGTGCTTATTTTTTAGTTGTATTGGACAGAGCAATGAGTCGGTTTTTTTGGGGGGGGGGACTGCTTATGGGCTGTGCCACCGGACAGAAAGCTTATTTCTTTAGCTGGAAAAGCAGGGACGGGTTAGTGAAAAAGACCCTAGTTCTATGGCTCAAACACAGTTGAGAAACACCATAAAGGAGCAATTACAAAAAATGGAGTTGGTGAAAATTAAGGGTTGGTAAAACACCAAATTAGTGGCTTAACGCTGCTGGGAAACGCCACAGTGGGTTGATAAAAAAATAAATAAAATGGCAAATTCTTCGAAATGTTGGTGGAAAATACTCTGGATTGGTGGCTTAAACATTGCTGAGAAACTTCAAATAACTGCAAAGAGCAACTGGACTTTTTAGCAGTGCCCATTAGTTTTTGGGATAACAGGTTGTCGCAAAAACGTGCTTTCAGTCCAATGGGACATTTTTTGGACCAATGGTGCCTCAGAATTTTGGGTCACCAGAACAATTGCAAGGCACCCCTAGCTGTTACAGTTATAACTGCTTAAGTGTGCAACTTATTCTTGTTGTGGTGTATTTAACAGTAACTAAACAGATTTAAATACATCACCACCCTACAATGGGCTGGAGAATGGCCCACGCTGATTTGCATTAGCCCAGAATAAGCAAAATGAAGTGAATCAGACTTGTAAACTCACAACTGGAGATCCATTTATGTGGTTACAAGACTCTAATGGGACAGGTTTTTGTTGGTTGTACCTTTGATAGGGGAGTACAGAAAGGATGACAATGCAACTTTAGTATGCGAAGCAGTGAAAATGCAGCATGGAAGAGAACAAAGTGATGGTGTTGTAACTGTGGGTGGAGGGCAGGAAAGTAGCGCAGCGCCGAGACTGTTGAATCAAACTGTTGACATGCCAAACACAGAACACAATAATTGGGGAGTTAGTAATTGGACGCATCCAATTTTCCTTCGAGAGGGAAATGGGTTTTGAAGAGTGGTGAGTAATAGAGGTGCACCACTGTGGGGAAAGTGGATCAGTAGAATATGAGAATCTTTCCTCCGAAGCTTTTGCCATGCACTTCAATTAAGCCGTGCTTGGCACTGCTAACAACAACATGTCATCAAACTGCTACCTCAGAGATTATTGTTCTTTCCGAGGTCTCCAAATATTACAACATGAAAAGCTAACGGTAAATGTTGGGCTAAGTAACATGCATTTTCATAACAAAGCCATGGATACGGTCATACCTTTGGCTCGTCAACAGCAGATATGACTCATAACTCATCCAGAGGGCTAATGGCTAATGACTTCTCATGGCATAATGCAAGAGATGCATTGAATTAATGTTTTCCCAGACTTGAAGTCTCAGAGTTGCGCATTGAGACCAATTTAGAGTTAAGCGTACATGTCAGAAGCCGTGACTTTGCAAACCTTCATGGGAAGTCTTGCTGCCAGCCAGCCGGCCAACCTGACAACAGCAGCGGTCAAGCAGCTTCATGATTTCCCTGTCAGCAAGGTGAGTCAGGCCGTGACTAACCAGCGAGACTAAACCACTATCGAGCGTCTACATCTATGGCACGAGGGCCAGCAGGCATGATGTGTAGCACAGGAGTAATTCTATCTATTCCACCCCCCGTTTCTCTGCTGTCCCAGAAAAATAAGCCACTCTTTTTCTTTTTGGAGGGTGGGGTAGATTTGTTCCTTTGCTGGATCCTGACATGAACCTGGAAGGCTTGGAGCCACAGGGGCCAAATGTCTGGGAGCTACCCAGTCCTCAAGGCACCCTGACTGGGCAGCGGGTGCCAAGAGGCCGCCTTGTCTGGACCTGGTGTCTCCCCGGGACTTGGATTCACAGGCTTGGAGATGAATGGTAGAGGAGCTAAACACGGACATTTAGCTGGAGCCTTTCAATGTAATTTCAGGTACATTGTGGCCCAAAATTTCGCCATGTGTAGACAGATATGATGTTCTTGTTATTTCTACCAGAATCATCAAAACATTGTGGACAGTGGCATCAGATTTTACAAAACCTCATGTAGAAATGTGGAAAAAGCTTCTTGTGGTGTTAACAGGAGCCTGTCGTCACTAAGACGGACTCGGCTATTGACTTTGTCCCGACAACAGCTCCACTTCGACTCTACAATTTGACCGAGATGAAGAAATATACTCTTAGCTGTGGTAATGCAGTCTGCATGATGCATGATTTTTAGACGGCATTCAAACCCTTTACCACCTGGATCGACACCAGTTTTCTTGTGCCGCCATGAGACGCCTTTCACAAGCATTTGAACCTCTGAAACCTGAAAAAAATTGGTTTGATTTCTGTCAGAAACACAGGAAAAAAACATAATGAGCAGTTTGGTAGAAATGTCCCGCAAACTGGAAAAAAAGTGGGAAGAAAACACTCTCAAAATTAGCTGTGGGGGTATTATGAGATATGATCAAAAAACTCAGGAAAATGCCTAGAATAATGTTTATAATTGTCATTATAAATTTTGAATCACAGGAAAAAAGACAAAAAATAGAATTTTTTTAAGGTTATTTTCTTTTGTGTGCTTATTTTCAGGTAATTTTCTTATAACTTTTTACTAATTTCTTGCTCAGTTTTGGTTTAAGTTGCTCATCGCCATGTTTTTGAAAGAAATCAAGCCAATTTGTTAATGTTTCAAAATGTTTAAGGTAGCAAGGATGACAACTTTTGAGCAGGCATTTGTTCTCTGTTAGGTGGGGTGTCCAGACTGCTCTGTACTTGGTGGCCTGTCCCCAGATATGTACCTGTTTTTAACTGCAGGGCTGTCAGCTCTCAATGACTGTGGGTCTCACGTGTTTCACATGCTCGCCATGGGCAGATTAAGACACAGTAGGTCCCTGGGCACAGATATGCAAAATGCCCCACCATGTTACCTGCATAGGAGCACGACACAGACTTTGTGGTGGTTTTGCTGCTGTTTGAACATTTTATTATTTTGCGTCTCTTTACAGTCATTAAGCATCTTTTTGTGGTTTTGTATGTCTTGACGGCCAAACTGGAAAAATGCCAGGAGTTGTCATTTCCGAAATCTGGTCACCTATCTGTTGGGGTCTCAGCGTGGACAAAAACAGCAGAGAAAGACTGCTTCAATCCCTCACGAACAGAGGTACAGCCAGATGTTGTAAACATTTGGGGCTCAGCCCAAACCTCATAGTCATGCTCTCCAGGGAGATGTTTTTCCATTTTACAGCGCTTATATGCTTTTTCAAGCCATTTGAGATAAAAACAACATGTTATAATTTATACAACACTAGGCAAAATCACGAAAAAAATCATCCTATAGAGCCCACATCCTATTTGTATCTAATTGTTGACTGTCTTCATTCATTCTGCTGCAAAGCAACTTAACTGAACATGATCTAAATCTTGTTTTCATTTAGAAAAAAACACTTTTTTTTATCGATTTCTATTTAAACAGAAACCTAGAATAGCTAACTCATCAGCTAACTTAGCTAGAGACATCACCAGAGTGCTGAAATTAAATTAAATTAGATTTCAATTAACGATATGATGACAACAAAAAAATAATATAGCGTGTTGCTATGTTGCTCGCAGCATGAACACAGCAAGTCAGGACGCTCAAGCAGCGATCTAACTGCAACGTAAATTACAATCAGTCATTAAAGAAAGTTGACTTATTAATGAAAAAAAGACTAACTTACTTGAAATCTGATGAATATATATATATATATATATATATATAAAGAAAGACTAACTTACTTGAGTCTGATGAATATATATATATATATATATATATATATAAAGCAGGTAAGGCTACCATTTAAAATTTAAAGTGCTTGAAATTATCATAACTCTCAAATGACAGAGAAATGCACACAGTGTGTACTCAGAAAGTGTACTCAGCCTTTAAAGGAGCTGACAGGACCTCTGTGATGTTTAAATGTCACAAGTGCACTACATAAAGGCTGTTGGAGGATTTTTAATTTTTTTTTTGGGTGATGACATCAAAAAATATGACTGCAGACAGTTGAAGCTTCCTTAAAAATCTCAATAACACTTTTAAAATAAAAAAAATGTATTTGGTACAGCCCTGCTAACTATAATAATTACAATGTGGGTTGCTTTCAAAACGAATGTTACCTACACAGCATACTACTTTTTCTGATCTGTTTGATGTAGTTTTCATATTTTTGTTGATAACTTAACAAAAGTAGTAAGCATGGCTGAAACACTCATTTCTACACCCATAATAGAGTAAATTAACCAGAATTTCATTCAGCAGCAAAGCAGGGATGGCTTTCAGTAAGAAAACTAATCCACAGCTACATGCAATTCATTCATACCTGTCTTTTGAGGTTAAAAGTAATTGAATATTACATATCATAGAGTGTGAGAGAATTTCCTTTGAAGCAGAAAGTCAAAGGAAACACAGGAAATTGGGTACTTTCCTTTCAAAGTGTAGCAGTTTGTACTTGAGCCTGTGTTGGTGTGTTTGTTTGTTGTTTCTAATGCCTACACTGCCGACCACATGACAGGGAGCGGCGAGAGCCAGTTTAACCACCCAGACATGATGTGGAATTAAGCAGCCTAACCGCACCAAGCCAGCCAATCAGAAAAAGACTAATGGGCATCCACGGGACCTGGGTATTTAGCTGTCACAGGGCCGTCAGCGGGAGATGGAGAGGCGACCGCGCTGTGGTGCCGCAGTCTGTGATTACGCTCCGCCGCCAGAGGAAAATCAAAGCGCTGATTACGCTCTGCAGCTCGCTGTGGGCCTGGCCTCACAGACGTAGCGGTCAGAGCTGACTGACACTCAAATGGCAATGGAGAGAATTTACAGTTTTCTGCAAAGCGCCCCCCCCTCGCTGATAATCAGGGATTCCATTTCACTGTGGGAACCCCGTGAAATGTTGATACTCCACTGCGGTGAGCTCCCATTGTGTTGTTTATACGCTTCTTCCAAAACTACTGTCGGCCATGCAAGACTTTAAGAGATACTAAAATCCTCTTCACACTCATCTCTGCCCCCGCATTGATGGAAACACTGATTACAGTGTTGCACAGTGTGGGATCACTCTGACGACCACATGCTGGTCAGAGGTGGCCGACGTTCAAACAGTAATAGAGAGAGGGAGAGCGGGCCGTTTTCTTTTCCAGTGTGGTTTGGTTGTCACATTTACTTTTAGTTTTTCAGCTTCATCCTCTTAAGTTGTTCTCTGCCTTCCAAATCAGCTGAGACACAAAGTACGGCTGGTTGTACTGGTCATGTTGCTGGATTTATTGGGATAGATTGGCAGAAATGGAATATGGTCTGATCAGTCTGCATTGTTTGGAGTATAAACACCTGAAAAAAAGAATTGTTCTTCATTACCTTGGAAAGAGCCATTTATATCTGCAGGGAGCAGGCCCTTGTCTACGGAGATCGCCGTGTTCACTGCGATGTTTCTATAGTAGCCCAGAAAGGACGAACCAAACACTGGCTCTTGAAAGGGACATTCCTTTTGTTGGGTTAGTTTGGGACGAAAACATCGCAAAACACAGTGAAACTGCTTTATTCAGTGTTTTTTTTAACCTGTTTTAATCACCTGGTCTGTTTGTTTTGGAGAGGAAGACTCCTCTGTGGATAATTAGGCTCCCGGTAAAAATCTCCTGAACATCTGGATTATTAGTTATCAAAGATTAAAGGTGAGCCCACGTTAGCAGGTGCTGGGCCAGCGATCCATCGGCAACAAGCTTAACAGTGTTGGAGAAACACGTTTTGTCAGTTTTTAATCACATAGTCTGTTTCTTTTGGAGGGCAAGAGACCTGTGGCTAATTCAGCCGGCGTCTGGCCATGTTAGATGTAGAAGAGCAGATTCAGTCTGCTGGAATATACACTGCGATCAGTTCTGTCCTGACACTGTCCAACGTTTTTTAATGCAAATGCAAAAGGTGGCTTTTGGCGTTGCAATCTTACATTAAAAGTAAAAAAATATATATATTGGGAAAAATATATAGACCAGCAGACTGCGGCTCACTTCATGATGGCACAGCCCTGATTAGGGGTTACACAGTCCCAAAACGCTCAGGGATTCATTTTGCAAGACATTATCCCTTACATATTGCATGGCTGGCTTTGAGTGTTCCTGTACTGTAAATCCTGTTAATATGTAGGTAAATATGTCAATGTTAATTATACTTGCATTCTGTGTTGTAAAACCAGAGTTGTGTGAATCCTGTTAAGATGCAGGAGAATGTAAAGTGGAATTGAACCAATTGGCCAGTCCAGGAAAAAAAAAGGCCCAGGCCTAATTATGTTCCCAGTTTGACCCTCTTTTGCAACATTGTACTTGACATAATCAGTTTGACAACATAAAAGTGGCTGGGCAATAAATTGATATAATATTGATATTGTGATATGAACTTAAAATACTGTCTTAGATTTTGGATATTGTAATTATCAAAGGTTTTGTATGTTCCTGGTTATAATAGCTCCATTACAGTGAAGCGATGTAATTTTCTGAACTGATGATACCGTCCTAGCTGTGCTATTATTTGCCTGTACCAACCGCAACACGATACCCACATTACTCATGATCTTTTATGAAAATTTCATTGTGTAAATATTTTATGAACCGTACAATACAGGGAGTGCAGAATTATTAGGCAAGTTGTATTTTTGAGGATTAATTTTATTATTGAACAACAACCATGTTCTTAATGAACCCAAAAGACTCATTAATATCAAAGCTGAATATTTTTGGAAGTTGGAGTGGGGCTTTTTTAGTTTTAGCTATTTTAGGAGGATATCTGTGTGTGCAGGTGATTATTACTGTGCATAATTATTAGGCAACTTAACAAAAAACAAATATATACCCATTTCAATTATTTATTTTCACCAGGGAAACCAATATAACAGCTCAACATTCACAAATATACATTTCTGACATTCAAAAACAAATCAGTGACCAATATAGCCACCTTTCTTTGCAAGGACACTCAAAAGCCTGCCATCCATGGATTCTGTCAGTGTTTTGATCTGTTCACGATCAACATTGCGTGCAGCAGCAACCACAGCCTCCCAGACACTGTTCAGAGAGGTGTACTGTTTTCCCTCCTTGTAAATCTCACATTTGATGAGGGACCACAGGTTCTCTATGGGGTTCAGATCAGGTGAACAAGGAGGCCATGTCATTAGTTTTTCTTCTTTTAGACCCTTTCTTGCCAGCCACGCTGTGGAGTACTTGGATGTGTGTGATGGAGCATTGTCCTGCATGAAAATCATGGATGCGGACTTCTTCCTGTACCACTGCTTGAAGAAGGTGTCTTCCAGAAACTGGCAGTAGGACTGGGAGTTGAGCTTGACTCCATCCTCAACCCGAAAAGGCCCCACAAGCTCATCTTTGATGATACCAGCCCATACCAGTACCCCACCTCCACCTTGCTGGCGTCTGAGTCGGACTGGAGCTCTCTGCCCTTTACCGATCCAGCCACGGGCCCATCCATCTGGCCCATCAAGACTCACTCTCATTTCATCAGTCCATAAAACCTTAGAAAAATCAGTCTTGAGATATTTCTTGGCCCAGTCTTGACGTTTCAGCTTGTGTGTCTTGTTCAGTGGTGGTCATTTTTCAGCCTTTCTTACCTTGGCCATGTCTCTGAGTATTGCACACCTTGTGCTTTTGGGCACTCCAGTGATGTTGCAGCTCTGAAATATGGCAAAACTGGTGGCAAGTGGCATCTTGGCAGCTGCACGCTTGACTTTTCTCAGTTCATGGGCAGTTATTTTGCGCCTTGGTTTTTCCACACGCTACTTGCGATCCTGTTGACTATTTTGAATGAAACGCTTGATTGTTCGATGATCACGCTTCAGAAGCTTGGCAATTTTAAGAGTGCTGCATCCCTCTGCAAGATATCTCACTATTTTTGACTTTTCGGAGCCTGTCAAGTCCCTCTTCTGACCCATTTTGCCAAAGGAAAGGAAGTTGCCTAATAATTATGCACACCTGATATAGGGTGTTGATGTCATTAGACCACACCCCTTCTCATTACAGAGATGCACATCACCTGATATGCTTAATTGGTAGTGGGCTTTCCAGCCTATACAGCTTGGAGTAAGACAACATGCATAAAGAGGATGATGTGGTCAAAATACTCATTTGCCTAATAATTCTGCACTCACTGTATTGATATCGAGGTATTTGGTCATAAGTATCGTGAGATGCTGTTTGCGTCTCAGTATTGAAAAACTCCAATTGGTTGACAAGCAGTCCAATGATTTGCTTGACCTTTAAAACCAGCAACAAAAAGAAACTAGTGTGCAAGTTTCAAAATCTAATCTCCGAAAGTCAGGACAAGTCTGGTAAAAAATCATCAAGACAAAATTTGTATCCCACCTCTTTAAAAGGGAAGAAAGACCCCTGGAAACCCTTAAAATATTTCTCTCGTGTTAATAGTTTGGAAGGATCTTTATTCTACCACTGCAGCATTTCACTCTTTAATAAAGAATCAAACAACACATACTACCCAACAACTAATGTTAACCAAACCCTTATCATTCCTATTTCAAACAGCTCCCCTCCCAACTCATATTGCTGTTGCTGACCATCCCTCAAACTTAATCCCTCTTGACCCATCCACAGCTGGTTAGCAGCCCGTCGCCGGCCACCTTTGACCCCTCATCCAACATAGCTGCCATCTCCAACAATTATCGGCAATTGGTCAGTTATTTTCTTAGGCCACTGAAATTACCGTGTCGTCAAAGAAAGCAGGCGATAAAATGTAAACGCTTCCATTTGCAGATCAAAAAGCAGCGAGGTGTGCGCCCTCACACATGTGGGTAAACAGGCTCGTACGTGCACCCGAGGACTTTCTCAGAAATAGTCTCAACTTACATTGCAATGTAAGGTTTTTAAAACGGCTGTTGCAAACTGAAAACATGAATATTTCCTGGTAGATTCAGTCCAATGAAAGAAGTGGAGGTTTTGAATATGTGAACTTCCCCTGTTCTGCAGCCCAATTAAATCCCTATACACACTTTCCATCATCAGTTCCAGATTTATGACCCTTTCCAAACAATACAGATCCTCCAACACGAGAATGATTTAGTGCTGCTATGAAACTCTGATTCCTGTGAGTGAGGGAAAAAGTGAGATGGACAGAGTGGAAGAAACTATAATAGAGACGTTAATGGTGGATATTGGGTGACTTGAGTTTGACAGCGGTGATTACTGGAGTGGTGAAACAACAGCATTTACAGGAAGCTGCTGACTCTCATCCAGGGCTGGATTGCAGGATCGACTGAGATGGATGTTAGGCATCGGCAGGGAGTGAGGGCTCTGCCACAACACCAGAGCTGCCAGGGTTAGGAGTTTGAACATGGGTAGAGATGCTCAAGTATAACTTTATTCTCTGCACCTGTATTTAAGTCTAGAATCTTCATCTGATTATGCGATGAGCGAGAAGAACAGCACATATTATCGTAGGAATATGACCAGCTAGGGGAAGCTGAGATGTGCTAACAATACACACTCCTGTACGATGTCTAAATTTGGTCTATTGCAACCAGTGTTGTGTATGAACGCACTAAAAAAGCACTGCTCTTTGAACTTACTCAAACAGTATTTTTTTAAAGTCATCAGATACTGCTGCTTGGTCAGTTGTTTTGGCATCAATCACCAACGCCAAAAGCCACCTTTCGCAGCGGTATGATCTGCCGTCTGTTGGATGAACTACATCAGTCTCATTGGTAGGATACGCCGAATACACTGATTTTTTTCTAAACTTTACTATGTGCATTTGATGCCTAAATCTAACCATCTGCTTATGTTGCCTAAACCTAAACTTTATGGCATATGCACCAGGCAAGCAACTCCACTGGAATGAATAGGCACCATCTTTAGTCTGGTATCTAGCTATTGTTTAGGTCTTTGGGCTTTACCACCAGTGATTACAGATGAGCGGCCCCGCTAGCTCCCACCCAATCCAGGTGGTGCATAGTGCAGAGTGGCCAAGGCTACCGTTAGCTAACCAGTCGAGACCAGAAGCTGAGCAGTGGACACCATGCTTCTCTCTGCTAATGTGTCTCTTATCAAAGCCAACAGAAAACAGAATAAAAGACAAAACATTTACACAACAAATTTCACCAACATTAAAATTTCACCATCTCTAAATGGATAGCACTTTGAAATGGGGCTTTAAAGCCCACTGAATCAGTGGAGGACTGGACTAAAATGAAAGATTTCCTGTATCTCCAGTTTTTTTTTTCTTTAGTATTATCCAAAAGGTTATTGGACAATGGGTATCAGGCTATAGAAAGCAAAATGAGTTGAAACTGACACTCGTAGTGGCAACAAATTGAAACCACACATTGAGTTGAAGCCTTTGACCAGTTTTGGGAAACACTGGCAACTGAATAATGATCACATAATTATTAATATTAATAATTATGTGATCAAAAAAAAAAAAAAAAAAAAAAAAAATAAACAGAAGACATGCGTGTTAACTGATTCTTTTTTGGGTCCTGTGAACTTTCAAAATAGTTCAAAATTTTAAAATATTAACATGTATGAGCTGAACTTATGCAGTGGTTTATAATACATCCTCCAAATTAGCATCTTAAAAATAAAATTACGTGCTTTGTACGTAAAGTAAGGTGATTACTGTAAAGTTAGGGATGTTAGGTTTAGGAAAACAAACACAGTAAAGACCCAAAGTTCACATTTCCACATGCAGTTTTTGTGAGGGAAAAGTCCTGTGTTATGTGACCCATACACCTCCCATCAGCGCATTTGTCACTTGATCGCAGCCTTTCACAATACATGGATTATACACAAAACACTGGCTCATAGTTGCATGGGATATGCACAGATTTTGGTGCATTACGTTTTGTAGGAAATACGCAAAGTGCATTTAAACAGCCTTCTCTTGTGAAGTATGAATGTGCACAACGCTGATTGTAACTTGTCTGTCAATGCTCAGCACTGCTGTCAATTTCTGACATGATGATTCAGCAGGATTCTGGAAACACAGACTCAATGGCAGCAATGCCAGTGGCTTATTTACTTATTTGCTTGTGCATATGTGTGTGTGTTTCAGAGAGAGCGCCCTATTAGTCTGCGTCTGTGTTTATGTTGGGATGGAACTCCTCGTGGCGCCATATTTGCTATTTACGCAACAACTTGCATTGCGTCATGTTTGTGTTTTTGCTGACAGGGCACGGCGACTGACGCACAGGAAAAACAGGTCTACGTGCCTCTGCTCGACTTATTTTCCTCAGTGTCTTCTTTAGGCACCAGAACATGTTCTGCGGATTCTCGAAAGCAAAGCCAGGGGATCTGAGTCGTTTTTCCATGGAGGGCCAGCGGAGACTAATCCAGTTGGAGTGATGTCACCAACACAGTCCTCACCTTTTTCACTGTCAGCCTCTGCAAATACAGTAATTTTCTGAGTGATTGACAGATCCATGATGTAAGCAGCACCTCGTACGTTTGCTTGGATCGCGTCGGGGATTATCTGCCAACATGGTGTCATTTGTTTACAAAGCTCATTCCTAATACAAACTGTACGCTCTAATGCTTTACATTTTCCATCAAACTGCTCTTACAGCATAAAGTTCAGGTGAGCAGAGTGACATTTTAGTGATAATTTAAGCCACATTAGCGCCCATTTGCCCTGTTTTTCTTCCATCTCACCAGAGTCATTTTTGCAAATTTCCAAAAACCCTGATTTGAAGGAATTTGGAAACACGTTCAGGAAACAAAAGCCCACCATTCATTTACTCTCTGTTGCCATGACAATGTTGCAGGCCGGTGGATGCACGCTCGTGCCCCCGGTGACGCTGACTCACGCCGGGGCCGCAGTCCATGAGCCAGGCGCCAATCAAATACAACTTGTGTGCCACCGAAACCGCCGAGTCCTTGCCACCCTGGCCTTTCTCTGCAGCTGTCACCGCTTGGCAGGGGAAAAGCAAGAAAAAAGAAAGAAAGAAAAGAAAGAAATGTCTCGTTCTCGCAGGCAAGTGACAGGTCTCAGACGTTTGGCAAAGAAACCATAGAGGGCAAAAAAAATGAATTCCCAAAGAAGTAAAAAAACACGAACAGACAGATTTTTCATTGCTGTTCTTGTCAATAAATCAAGATCTGTGACAAGAGGTTTGGGGGTCTTTTTGTTAAGCACTCCGTCCCTCCCTCTTGTGCATGACAACAAATGAGAGGCAATGAAAGGAAACGAAGTGGGACTAAATAAAGTCTGAAGGCAGAGGAAATCAGAACGGAGGAATAACACGGGGCAGTCAGCTTTCTGCGGCCCTCACAAATCAAACCACGTAAAATTGTCCCAGGGCTTACAGTAGGAGATGTTTGACATAAGCGCTCTCCACCCAAAAACACACACTGACGGATACATGCACACACACTCTCCTTCGTGCACACTCATAGATGCTGAGATTGCGAGCATGTCTCGCCTCAATAGCAGTAGAGTCAAACAAATTGCTAAGGTCTGTGCAAACAAGAACAATGTGTGGTTGGATTTGTTCAACCTCTCTCTCTCTCTCTCTCTCTCTCTCTCTCTCTCACACACACACACACACACACACACACACTTATAGTCCCTCCCTCTTCTTCAGTTACCTTTATTTATTTCCAAAAAAGTAAACCAGCCAACATCATGTACACGGTTTGTATTAACGCTAAACATGGAATATTACGTGTCATGTCTTTTTTTTTTTCACATTTCCCAATTATGTATAAATCTTGTGACCAGTCACGGAGCAAAGCGCTTCATCAAACTTTATTTAGATGTGTCACATTCAAACCTGCAGAGAAGTGCTGGTCTGCCCTGATTACCAAAAATAAACAGTGGGGAAGAAATGGTCTGACTCATTCATCATTGCATCATATTGACTGGCGTTTGATGTTTGGAGGTTTGTGGATGTAAGGGAGAATGTCGAGGATTTTCCTCTGCATTACTCAGCATTATTACTAAGATCCATGCTTGTGATCAGTAATGCTATGGAAGAATGCGTAAGTTATGGGTGAATCCAACAAACAATAGACTTTCATGCAGGACTCCAGTGTTGGCTTCCTGTCTGAATGTTATGTTTTTTTCCACACCTTACCATGTACCTTCTTCCGTTTATCCTAACAAACTGTGGCAGCATGTACGTTTGTCGATGTTCCAGCCATGGTCGCCATGTGCTGTTGTTGTCCAAACCACATGCAGTATGATACCACCATGTGGATTTGTTGGCATTGAGGTAGTGGCATCCTAAAATGTAAAACGCAATATGTAGACACAGAGGTCCACTGCAGAGGGCCAATATGTAACAACTTTGAATGACAAAATATTGGTGTGATGGTAGCTGATGAGGATAGGTGGAGAAAGTGGGGTTGGGGGTTAAGACGTGTCCCCTCTCCTCATTTTGTTTTTTGTGGGTCTGTGAATGCAGAGCAGGCAGAGCTTGACTTGAGTTCTTTTTTTCCTCAGCAGCAGTTTGTGACTCGAAGTATGCATAGGTGATGTTGATCCGTTCATAGCTGTTCAGTTTGGATTGGTGGATGAGAGCACCAGTTGCTGAGAGTCAATGTCTGATGTTCTGCTGCTCCATCTGTGCCCAGAGTACACTCTGGGCTACTGTGCTCCAAGAGTGTGGTGCAATAAAAAAGTCGAAAGCTATATACAGTATATTACAACAGTGTTCTAAATGAACAGACCAGCTCAAAAATAGAAAATCTATATCTGCCAACAGAGGTTTTATTTGTGACTGGCGGCAACAACCCGAAAACCTGATTTGACTACACAATTTAAAACCAACAAAGTATCAACGTCATCTGGCCTCAGTCAGCATTTTACGTTAAATTGATGTTTGCATTAAACATTCTCCTGACTTTAATTTTTTGGTCACTTGTCCTCTCAAATTCAACCAAATACCAATGTCTTATGAAGTTGGTGGCCAGTTGGGATGACAGTTTGGCACATAAATGCACAATATTAGAATACATGTTAGCTTTTGCCTCACATCACTTTGACTCCTTGAAAAGTGTGTTGCTCCTTTCATTAGTAGGAAAATCTACTGCATTGCATACAAAATTCTGTCATTTCTTTGTGGCTTCATCGAATATTTTTTTTTTCCACTCGTTTGACTACAACATCTAATTCTATTGGCAATAGACTTCTGTTTTAGTGTATTTAGTTAAGACCAAAACAAATCAGTCACCAACCTTGAGCTATCCTATGATTTACTGGAGACATGAGCATAATGTACAGTTGACCACTTGGTTAACCTCAAGCCCTACAAACATTTGTTTAACTTTCCTCTACGGTTTCACTCTCTGTAAGTAGCTCAGATCCAGTGCAAAGCTTTAATGTAAATGTACAACACAAAGCCTGCAGCCACATGCAAAATAAAGACTGAACGTATATAAAAACACTCCTTTTAAACAATATCATTTATTTTCTCAGCCATAACACATACTGTATATATTATCTTTAAGGCAGGATCTGGATGACAGACTTTTCTTTACCACGGGTGGGCGGATTAATTAATTAGCATCATTAGACTCCTGACAGTGAAATGAGCCTCATTAAAGAGAATTAGATGAAACACACACCAGCCAGTGCAGGCGAGGAGAGGGGGTGTAGCTGGGGTGTGTGTCAGTGAGTGTGTGTGTGAAGAGGGTGGGGGATAAAAGGCAGAAATGATGAAAACATCCAGCTGCAAAATAAAGCAGTATCATTGGCATGTGATCATGCGTGGATGAACTGGATCATTGTTGCCATTCAAACAATAGAAGTTGATTTGATAAGAGTGTGTCATTGGAGCTGCTGGCCCGGTAATGAGGCTCCCCATGGGGGTTTTGCCCCCTCTTGTGGAGCTCAGTTAAACTGTTTCATTCAACAAGTTGGAGTTTGTCCAACACTGTTTCCACCATATGAATTAAGTCTCGAGCAGAGTTTGAATTCAATGTTATTATGTATGTTTAAAGACAGATAGATTCAGTTTCTTCCTCATACATTTCAGTGCATTACATCAGTTTCTCAGCTGCTCGCAAAACAGAAATAGCTCAGTGAAAGTGAATCATTAGAGTGAGTTATTCAGAGTGATCACTCCACATCACGACTTACTCACCAAAGATCACCTCTCCTATGTTTGTCTTTCCATCCTCTGCGAGGAGGACAAAAATAAACATCTTTAATCAATGTTCAAACCAAGAGAGTTTGACGCATCTGTTTGCTTCATCTCTGTATTTACCTGTAGTCCTGTAATAGTAATGGCTAGATTTCCTTCAAAAACATGGAAAGAAAGCGATGAGCAACTTAAGAAGAAATAGCCCAAAACTTGCAAAGAAAGAAAGACAGAAAAGTAATAACTAAAAACAGAGAAAATTAGCTCTTTTCTGTGACATAATTTCAAACTTACAATTAATAAAATATCGGTTATCAAATGTCAGCACTTCTCACAAGAGTGTAACACTTCATGAGTTTTTGAGCATCCCAAGCACAAAATACGTTTAAAGGCTACAAATGAAAATCATATTAATAATTCCTTTAGTGTCAATAAGGTCCTCGCAACAGTTTGTGCTCGGGCCCAAAAAAAAATTCTTAACAGAAGAAGGCGAGGAAGAAATTTATTGTCATTATTTGATTAACGAATAGAATGAAATTGTAAACTCTTTGCGGTGCACAATATAAATAAATAAATGAATAAATATAAATATTTAAAAATAGTCACTTAGTAAAGACAAGACACTAATGGTAGATTAGGTATAATATTAATAAATTAAGCAGTATGAAGGGGGGCACTGTATCGGGGTGATGTGGCTCTGATCTGCGCAATCACACATGATTGTGTAGAGAAAGATAAACACTCCATTAGTTATTTTAGATATGTAGATTATGTCATTTTTGAAGTATTTTAATGAGCAGAGTGCAAAGGCATTGTGATAGTTTCATCACTTATTTCTCGGGTGCCACTGTGACTTTTTACGTTGTTTTGCACCAAAAATGAAGTAGCCCAATGACATCATAACAAGCATACAATGTGATGACACTGGAGACGTTTTTGTGGTTTTTATTTTAGATCAATATATATACTAAATAATGATGTCCCATTGCCTTTTTAAGGAAAATACAGCAATATGCTATGTTTAAACAACACAAATGGCAAGATAACGTAAAGTTCTCTAAAAAATGAATGCCCAAGCTATTACAGATTTTTTTTAAGAACAATTTAAACAGAATCAACAGGAGCATGCAAACAATGATCTCCCATGGCCATTTGTAGGATGATTGATTTTAAAGGGTTCACCTGAGCTTCCAATAGCAGCATATTGCGAAAAGCTGCCAATCCCTGAACCCAGGCCACGCCAGACCAGAGAGTATAGGCTAATAGCAGTAGGGCATAAAGTGGAAAAGCGATAAAGGGAGAGAGGACCCCTGAAATTGATTGTTAGACAAGAGAGCACTTTGGCAAAAAAAAAAAAAAAGGCAAAATAACACTGTATAAAGGAAAGGACAGAAAAACAATCTGCTGTAACCTTGCATCTCCATAAATCAACAAGCAGAGGAAATTCAGCTTCTCCTGGGGAAAAGCTGGCAAAGCATTAGAGTAAAAAGCAGTCTGTATGGCATGCTGTTGTCTTAGTCAAGATTCCCAACAAAGGTTATTGCAGCGAGACAGTGTTTATTCACAAACAGATGTCTCAGACTTTATAATGATTTTTGAAACTACAGCACCGACCCATAATGAGGAAAAACTGTGAGTGCTTACCTTTTCTCTTACTTAATGCTCACTTATTCCCCGTTCATTAGGTAGCTGAATGTAAAGACATTTATGTTCTGTGTAGCTGTGTGATCGGTTGATGCTAGGCAGTAAACAACTTTTTGACTTCCACTAAGAGTGATGTGATTTACTGTCATGAACAGCAGTTCTTTATGACTTCACCAGGATAAACTAATCGATGCTAATTTTTGTTTAGGTCCTCCTCTAGACACATTGACTGGTGAAAGGGCAGTGCACATTAAGATAATAGCATTAGCATTCAAGGGAAGATCTGAGGGATTCATACCGTAGATTGTATGTAACGATGGATAGCACCTCTCCACCTACCCCCACTATATAAAAAAATGAAGCCAAAATATCCAGGATATGGCTGCTGCCATCTTGCGCTGGTGACATCATTTGGAGCCAGAGTCTGCACTATAGATCTCCACGGTATCAAGTTTTTAATATCCAATACAGCCATCCAATAGTTTTTCCCATGTCCTACTCACTAGTATAAAGGGGTGGAGTTTATAATCTATACTGCAGCCAGCCACCAGGGGGGCAAAAAAGATGCTTTGGCTTCACTTTCTGTGAGCCGTAATGTCATCCATCTTTGTTCAGTCCATGAGAAGAGTCAAAAGTCTGAGCCAACAACAAATGAGGCAATGGTGGAGGAGGTCGTGATATATTATATTGTGAATATTTTTACAAATTCCATGATTTCTGTTTTTTCTGCTCCATTTTGTTCGTAAAAATATGGACAAAATGAGCATAGATTTATCTATGAGCATACATGACCCCATAGAGCGCGATTGGCATCATATTCATGACCTACCTAATGTAATTTGCCCAGAGTCAAGACAAGTCAGTGTAGTCAAGGTCAGACATTTTAGGGTCATAAACAGAAATAAAACAAGGTCTTTTAGGGGGGAAGAGGCTTTTTACCTTTAATTGACAGGACAGGTATGGTGTGAAAGTGGGGAGAGAGAAGGGATGACATGCAGCAAAGGGCCGAGGTTGGAATTGGACCTGCGGCTGCTGCAGCGAGAACATAGCCTTTGTACATGGGGTGCTCACTCTACCTGTTGAGCTACCAGGCACCCTGAGAAAAACACATTTTTGAGTGGAAGGGGACTTTAAAGTAGTATTCTTCTGTAGTATTCTTTTGAGTGAGTCTGTGTTTTGTGTTTGTATGGACAGTGTGTGTGGTAACACATATGGCAATAAAGAAGAGGACTTGCTTGCAGGTAAACACGGATGTAAACAACAATTTTAATATAATAAAATATTCTTGAATTTGTCTTTGTATATTGTTTATGAGGAAGAAAATGTAAACCATATGATACACACAATGCATTTTGGTGAGAAACAGAACTTGAAGTTTGTTTACATGAAAACTCCACAGGACACTTTTAATTTAAATTAATGCAGCCTAACAAGTGCTTGCCAGCAAACTATGTAAACCCATTAAAAATACTTTATGTGACAGAAAAAAACACGGCAGCAGACATTTAGGCAACATTAAAGCAGCCATCCGCTACATAGATGAATGGTGAGATGCTAAATTTGTTAAGAACAGACCAGACCATCACCCAAGTCCATTGCATAATGAATGTAAGGCGAAGGTAAAGTAAATTTCCTCTGAACCTCAATGTAACATCTGTTTCTCTGGTTTGCATGAACTCTTATTCCAGCCAAAAAACACATTTTTTTATATTTAATATTAAGCTGCTGAACTGTTTCAAACCTTAATCCTAAATTAGAGCCTACCCTACCTACTTCATTATGAATATAGTCAACATCAGGGCTCACAATCATCCTTCATCATCACCCGACTCTACAAGTCATTTGGCCGGGGGAACAGTGGAACACACTCCGTCACACACTCAGAGCGGCGTCGTAATTGTGCAGAAGGCCTTAATTGCATCTGATAATTGGTGGTTGTTTTAAGAAAATCTGCCCAGCTATCAGTCACCTAAATGGGCCGATGGAGGGGCCTGGTCTCACGCTCTCAGAGGTAGAGGTAAGGCAGAGTGGGGCCGTGTGTTTTTAAGGTTCACAGGACTGCTGTTAGGGTCTCGCAGCTTTAACCCAGCCGGCTTCCCTGGTGGTCGGCCAAGACGCAGATGACTCAGTACGTGAGTGTGTTTCTGTGCGCTGACTACATTCATTTTGCTCTAAACACACTTGAACCTCAATTCAGTTGGAGCTGCGCTTGAGTAGGCACTTAATTTCTGAGTGCTTTTGTGGAAGTGGAAAGTTGTGATCGTCACTGCTGATCCCAACAGGGACTGACTGATAGTAGTTTTTAAAGGCTGACTGTGTCATAACTGTGCCAAATATGACTTCACCATAACACCGAACATATGACATACTGTCATGTAAAAAAAGGTTAATCTAAGCCACAACAAACAAACTGGACCAGCTGCTTGTAATCTGTCTATACTAACACAACTTTTTGTGGCATATGAGCATCATTTTCAACACCACAGCCATTTTTTCCCGTTTTTATACACACTTTTTGTCACTTTTGAAGCAAGCCAGTGGAACCTTTGCTTCGGCCAATCGTAATTATAATAAGTTAGGGGAATATTGGGTCTCACACAAGAAACTTGTGTCTTATGTCTTATTTTTTGCTCATATCCACACTTTGTTCTGATTTTGTTAGTACACATGAGGAAAAAGGTAACGCCTGCACACTTACTCCATGCCACGCAAGTTTATTTAAGACAACTTTTAGATCCTGCTCAGATCTTAGTCAGGTAAACATTTTTGAAAAGACGAGTCCAAACCTATATTTATATATAATGCGCACCGATATGTTGAAAAGCTCTATGGTGGCAGGTGTGGGTAACTACCTGAGGGTGGTTAAACAACTGACAATCAGCAATTAAAAAAAATACATAGAGATGACCTGCTCTAAATATATAAAACAACAGGAGACTGTATCTGCAAGTATACTATATTGAAAATAGGCTAATTTTATTGTCTTGCCGTTTCTTTTGTTTGAGGATAAATGTCCTATTGTTGTGTGTCTACAACCTGGACTTGTGGCGGCCAAAAAAATATACAAAGCAGGTGCACAGCATCACCATCATGACCTTGCACTTGTTTGCCCATTACTGATACAGCTACATGCGACAAATTGTCAGACTTTATTCTCAATTCTTTCTTAACAAATTGACATTATAAGGTGTGCACAGATGAATGTATTGATGATAGTTTTCAGTGTCCTGCCACACTACCGGCAGAAAAAATGTTATGCAACAGCATTGCATCATCTTCTCAGGTGGAGCTGCTAAAGACAAACTCCTGTCACGTCAGGGATCGTATTCAAAGACATGAAAGAGTTTGGAAATACTGACTGACCTTATTCCTGAACACCAACCCTGCCAATAAAATGCAATCTCACCTCACAATAGTAAAGCCCTAATGGAAACTATCATTTTGCTTGTCAACACCTTCACAGTTGCTTCTCTTGGCTGTGACTGTGTCCCTGTATGTCTCCCTCATAAGCGTGGCCGACAGTGGCGGCGGTGGCCGGTAGACAAGGTCTGCCGCCACATGTGGAACATCACAGTCACCGTAAGGTAGTCATTTGTGGAGCCGGAGAGTCGCTGTCTTCTTCTCCCACAGGAATCAAACCTGGAGCGGAGAACTGGGATCTCACTGTGAGGGCCATGACTTCATGTTTTGCTCACCTCCTCCTCCTGCTCCTCCTCCTCCTCCTCCTCCTCCTCACTCTGGTTTTCATTGACTGCATGTTCTGTGACAGCATTGCTCTTTTTCTCTCTAGCTTACGTGCACGGAGAAGGCCAGCTTTTGGCCTCACTCTAGTTATTTGGATTATTTACATGTGCTGTTGATATCCTGGGGATCCAACCCTGATGCCATGAATATATAAATTACAGATAGAACAGCCCACTGGCAGAAAAAAAACAAAAAAAAACAAACAACTGCTGTCACCTCCCATCTTTAACAGAGCACAGGGTTTCTACAGCTCAACACTTTTTAAATTCAACTCTGAACAAAATATAAGACCAATTACCAAAGTGTGAGGGAAATAAGCATTGTCTGACATTAACTAGTTAAGGTCAGGGACAGTTTTGCCCAACATTTATTGTGACATGACTTTTTTTGTCACCTGGGAGCGTAGAACAGAACTAGCGGCGGGTGTCTTGGTGATTTTGTGTTTGTCACTTTCACATGTGGAATTCGACTACCTTGATTCTTATCATGCTGGTTTTGAAACATTTTTTTGCATAAAAAACACCTTGTGTACATTGCCTTGTAACAGTTTCAGTCATGCCACAATATCTTGGCTAGCCAATAACTAGTTTTGGGTTAAATTTGCATCTCCTCATGTTGTCCAGGGTACACTGACCGCTACCTAGCTCTGAGCATCCCAGTTGGAAACAAAGTATGAGTGTTGTTGGTTCCGCTATCCTAATTTGAATGACATTAATGCCATTGCAATAGTTATTAAAATAGATAGATATTTTGAGATTTTGTCATGCTTTTCTTGTGTGTCCCTTTGTTATCATTCAATGTGCCCTTTCTAAATTTGGACATTTTACAGGGTTCATGGATGCAGAGTGGCTGGTCAGGAGTTCTTTTTTTTCCCTTGTGGAGTTTGAGTCGCAGGGTGGGTAATTGATCTGTCGATCTGTTCAGAGCTGATCAGATCAAATTCATGGATGAGAGGATCAGCTGCTGCAGAAGCGAGTTATAGCACAATTAAGTTTGACTTTCCTTGCGCCTGGCTTTCTGCTGCTTAGTCTGTGCCCAGAGTATGCTCTGCACTCCAAGAGTGTGGTGCAATGAATAACCCAGTTTTCCTATTTGTGGTGGCAGATGTTTTAATCAGGGTAGGCTGCCACAAATAAATGAATGTTTGGGAAACCCTACAAGTTAATGCCAATTTAAGTCTTATTTTTAGATTCACGAATTCAGTGCATTTAAGTCTTTTTTAAGGATCTGCGAGAACCCTGTGGACTGTATGGCACCACAAGGGAAGGGCTGCTCATACTTGGAATACTAAAGCAAGTATTTAAGGTTGTAGATTTGCTCCACTAATCCAGGTTTAACTCAAAATCAGTTTCCGAATCACCTTATTCTGTCTCTGCCTGCTCCTCTCACTTTATCCTTTTCACTCTGTCTCTGGCCTTGTCATCCCTCCTCAGCCTCCCTCTTTCGTGTATGTGTCATGTCTCCCCCTCTCCCCCGCTCTCTCTTGCTGTGTGTGCAGGTGACACAGTGTAAGGCTGGTTATCCAAGGAGCCAGAGTCCAAAGTGATGGCATTAGTCACCGAAAGGCAAACAAACTGCAACTAATCCAGGGACTGTTTACCAGTAAATGTCACCACAGCGGAAACGTAAACGTGTGTGTCACATCCATGGTGACAACACCTCTGCCCTCTTTCCTTACAACTCCCTCAGCTCCACTGATTTAAAAATTAATTGCAGCACCTTGGTAGTTATTAATGACCTAAACAAATAATCCAGCGTGGCGACTGAGATGGCGTCTCATTTCCTCGCCAACGCCCAAACTCCACCCCTAAAACCCATCTGGAAACTCCAGCCAGGAATATGTAAATGGCAATTAATTGGAGAGCCCCATTTCTGCTTTTTTTAAAATATTTTGAGTGAAAACACAGTCTTGAGTGCGAGGCTTGCAAAGGTTGAGCGTCTCCCAGGCATGGAGCCAGATCCCCGATGCTGACGAACTAAATGATGCCGTCGTCAGTCGGCGCGGAGAATAATTTCAGCTCATTACACCGCAGGCGAGGCAGGTAGACGCGGGAATTCTTTCCAGTGAGCAACTTAGGAAAATAAAACATAAAAAAACTCAACATGCAGCTCAAACAGGCGCTCCTTCTGGAATTCATAGTCTGATGTCTGCTTTGGTCAGGTACCAGCAAAAACCACTCCGCCTAAAAACCTTCCACCTGCTTGTTGCATGATAATTCAAGAAAATGATACACCTCTGCCTAAAACCAATGCAACACATAATAATGCACATGCAGCCTCGCTCCATCTCCAATCCGCCATATTTTACCTTTCTTATTTACCTTCTCTGCCTTTCTCCCCAAAGATTTATAACGTGGCAGGTACAGTTTAGTATGTGAGCAGTGAGCTGTGCAAACCACGTCATGACAACTCACGCACCGCCACACGCTAAAACAAGCATTCTCTCTCTCTCACACACACACACACACACACACACACACACACACACACACACACACACACTCGAGTTGCTGACCAATCAGGGTTCAGAGGGGGTGGCGAGGTGGCTCCCCAAGAAATGCAGAGAGGCCGTCAGTGCCACACAAGGCTGAGGGGAGTGTGTGTGTGTGTGTGCTGGTGTATAGTACCTTATGTTTGCCGTGTGTGTTAGTGTGGTTAAAACAGTGAAGGTGACAATGGCATGAGTTTAGACTTCAGGAAAATCAGATCACCGGAAAACAGATCAGAATGTCCTCACTGTCATTTTGTATACAATCGAATCATATTTGTGTCCAGACGTCACCAAACTATCTGCGTGGGTTGCTTTGGTAACAACATAGATGTGAGTGATGTTGCTTTCCAAGGCTGAATGCATGACTTATACTCCTTTTCCACCAAAACTGTGTGTATTGTGTGTATGTGAGTTTTTTTAAACAAGACTATGCGCCAGTTAACAACCTTCCTACACATTTAGTGTGCACAAAGATTTTAACTAAAGACATTACAACAGACACAAAAACCACTTTGGCAAAACTGCCGGCATTAGTAATTCAACACAGATGCAGGGTAAACACATGAAACAGGGTATTTACAGTGACTACTACATCACTGGTGACCTGCTGGTATTATGATGTCATGGCCTTAACTAACATGCATGACATAAATACTGTGTGTGGTCTCAGCTGGTTGTATGAGGTGGGAAGAACAGAACATGGAAACCATCCTCAATTCATCACTCACTGCAACATATCTCCATCCTGTCAATTCAAACACACGCCTCATTATCCGGTGTTGTGGAAGAGTTAAAGAAAAAACGCGTTTTGATGACGGGTTATGATATGAATTTTCAATATCCTCCTGCATGACCTTGGAAAAAAGTTTGAGATGTTCTGCTGTGATAAAAGTTGAGGTTGCCTGAATCTGACAGAGACTGTAAAGTATATCTCTCTCTCATATATCTCTCCCATCACGCCCGTACAACAAAACTACTGTAAAATCCATATGGAAGCACTATACTGCAGCAAAACACCCCATAAACTTTCATATTTTTCCATCATCTCACACCCGCACACATAACCCCTACCGCATCCCCACGTATCCCCTCTGAGATGAAATCAATAGCTGTCTAGATTGATAAAAAACACCTAATTCAATTTATAAATTTGATCAGGCAACGTAATAAAATAGTAGCTTTTGCTCGTAGCACGATGAAATTTAATCTTGTTTCATGCTTTTGTGCCTTCTCTCAAATCATCTGTGTTTGGGTTTCAACCTTCGAGCACTCTGCTGAACTCGAGAAAAAATGGCGAGCGGGGTTCTTGCTTGGAGAAACTCGACCCGGTCCACTAGCGGTCTCCGGTAAGCGGGGCTGCTTTTCTAGCTTTGACAGGGCTTTTTAATAGCCCCGATTAAAGAGCGATTAATCACTAATTTCTGGAGAAAATATATACAGTTGATATGAATCACCTTCGGGTTGACATGTTTGGTGCAACAGCCACGGTCACAGCGGGGTAAGCGATAAATATGTGGCTTAGTCAGTCAAGCAGGCAGAGTCGGGATCAAGCTGTGCCCCAGTGGACTTGTGTACTGCAGGGTGTGTGTTACATAGACCCCTCGGTGTCTGTATAGACTACTGACCCGTTACCGGACCCCCTCCTCTACCGCCTCCTGGCATATAGCACCAGGATGCTATGGGGTTGACACACACACACACACACACACAACCTCCAGCTCAGCAACACACAGGTACGTGTGGCCCCTCGCTCACACAGAACATCTTGTTAAAGTTTATGGTCAATTGTAGATGGAAATAGATATCAGCATGGATTTTATTTGGTCTGCTGTTGATTGGGGATTTTTTTCTGGGATAATCCTGTTGAAAATTCATGGTGCTTTATCAGACTGACATATTGGGTTGCAATCATTGCCTGCAATGTCTTAATATTATTGGCATGAATCAACAGATGCCCGACAATGCAATATTATCACTTTGGTAATGATAAAATGTAATTGCAATTTCAAATGTTTATTGCCCAAGTATTGCCCTAACAAATATTGCAATAAATTTGCTTTTTCATCTGCAAATAATACCCTCATAAAAAAAAAAAAACTTTATATAAAAATTTTAATTTGTATTTTCAACTTATATAATGAAAAAATCAATACATGGCATCTGTGTACTGATACAATTTTGCCAAGCAAAACAGTGATACTACACTGTATGGATTTTTTCCATCACTACTACGTAATGTAACGGAAAACATTTATGGATTAGCTCTTTTAGTAGAGGAGAGCGAAGCCTCTACCATTTGGCAAATCTCTATATTGTCTCACGGTGTGTATCATCATATTGCTCAATCAAGTTGTGGATGATTGATGGGTGATGTATATCCTGACAATATGACTGATGGTGTTTGGAGACCTTGGTCCTGGTTTTGGAAAAAACTCATTCATCAGCACAACCAGCGCTGGTTCTGGGGCATTGGTATAACCTTAATAGAAATGCATGCACCTCAGCAAAGGGAAGATTTGCTACATTGCATCTGTCAATCAATCATCCGACCGCTGTAGGTCTTTGACAGCTTCTCCCTGCATATTTTTTTCTGCAGTAATGATTCAGGCCTTCGGACTACAACCGAAATGGTCGCATATGCAACCGTTGTTTTGTGAGTGTGCAAGTTAAAATGCATTCATATGAGTGCATGATGCAGACTGAGGTCTGACCGAGTGTCTGCTGACTCAAGTAAATACACATCGGTACGGCTGGGTTACGTATGTGACTGGTGTATGAACTGTCTATATCGTCACTGCGCTGCATTTTTATGAAGTATGGTTATCTGGTTCGGGCATCGCTTCACTCCTCCACCTGTTTTGCAACACCACCGAAGAGAATTGTTTTCAAAGCAGTATAAATTAGATATTAGAGAAGGAATACATTTCATGTACATTTCATTTATAGTAAAAAGGCTTTTAAAGCAGAAAGCATTTTAAAAAATTGTGTGACTTTTTCATGTAAAAGGTGAATTTGGGGCAGTTTTGGCAAAGTTGTTTCATAAATGCATATGAATGAATTGTGCTCATTCAAAGGTAGTAGTGCAATTAAGGAGTGAATGACTTTAAAAACAACTGTGCTGGCTTACAATGAAGAATGAATGGAGATTTATTTCCATGGCACAAAAGGGAGAATTAACACAACAAAAAACAAACAAAAAAAAGAACAACAACAACAAAGACATCTGTATCGGCCCAGAGTTTTACAGTCTGTGTAATGTATTTCAATGTAAAGGAATAACAAAAAAAATGGAAAGGGTGCAACCAAATCATGTGTTAGTGCGACCAACTGAGAAAGGTGGTAGAACCAGTGCTACTAGTGGAAAAGTTAGTCTGTGGTTCCATGTCAAACTGCAGCCATGTGACACATATTAAGGCCTGGCTTAAATTATCTGATTGGCCTCTAACCATAAATCCACATTTCTGTCTCATCGTGCAGTACATAAGGGCGCAGTGCTATGATGCTGGAGGAGATGTGACTGAGAACAGAGACGCAGAAAAAGAGAGCGATGGGTGGCGTCGGAAAGAGGCAAAGCCTCGACAGTCCAGTGGAAGATTTCAATTAGTCATGGAAACAGGAGTGGCCCACCCTGCTGCAGGAGTGACAGACCTCACTTGTCCTCCTGACATACATTCGCAATCCTTCTTCTCCACTGCTCTACAGCCACAATCTTACTCCCTCCCTCTATTCTTCTCCATCCATTGATTTGAATCTCTATTTCTTTATTCTTTCTAGTTTAGGTCCTTATTCATTCTTTCTCTCCACTTTGATCCCCTTTTCTACCCTCCCCTCTGTTAAGGCAGTTCAAAATTGGGACCCAAAAGCAGACACCAGAAGACTGAACTGTTTAGCCGGTTTATTTTAGGAAAAAAAAAGGAAAGTTGGTTGAAGGCTTGGCTGGAGTGGACAGGCTGAGGAGGTTGGATTCGGTGGAGCAGGGCAGGCGGTGGAGTGGAAGGTGGAGAAACCAAATTGGCTGCTGAAGACAGAGGTGAGGCAGGTCAAGTCTTGTAAAGTGGTGGAGCTGGCATGGAGGATCTGAGGCACAGAGGAAAAACAGGTAAACTGGTTGTCCAGGAACAAAACCACAAATGAGCCAAATAATCATAGGTAAGGAGGCCTAGACGTCTGTACCGCTACAGAGACTGAACGATCTGGCGGAGTCTGGAGGTCTGAACCAGGGTTATATACACTGCAGGGCTTGATTGGAGATTAGGTGCAGGTGAGGAGAACCAGCAGCTGCAGGAGATCAGATGGGCAGGCAGGAGGAGGGAACCCAGAGTCCACGCCCAGCAACACAGAGGCAGGAGGAGAGAGCCAGAAGTCCACGCCCAGCAACACAGACAGACTGAGACAAACATGACACAATAGGGAGGGGAAGAAACAACAGGAAAACACAAGGAAAGGGAGAGGCTAAGCCTAACCCCTAACACCCTCTTGTTCTTTCTCCTACTCTCCCTCCTGCCTTTTTGCCTTTCCTCTCAGTGACAGCTGAGCTATGACAGCTTTTTACATTTCATTTTTCTCCGCCACAGCGAGGGAACAGCCGGGCATCAGGGGGCCTTGTTCAAACAAACAGGAGGCCGTGTGGTTCGCCGAGGGTGGCGACACGCCATAACAAACCACCGGCTCCTGGCCGTCGCAGGCACATGCTGCTCAGGGGCCCCTGCTGCTACAGCGAGCGGGGACCTGCCATCCTGGTTTCCACGACAACCAGACAGCAACATTAGTCGCAGTGAGGTGCGGAGTGACGGCAGATGGGAGCTGATGTATTGAACCACCTGGTCCGACAGTCTGACATGTGCGCGACGGAATCACAAGAGAAAAAAACGTGTTTATTTTGGTCCAAAAAAACACAAAATCCAAATATTGACTTAATGAGGAATGAAATAAGAAAAGAGACAAAAGATGAAGAAACATTGTTATGATAGACTGCAGGAAGAGGTGTGTGCTGTCTTAAACAGCCTCCAGAATGAGTCAGGATGTGTCAGCGCTGAGTCCAGTCAAATACATCAGCTGTGTGAATGCATGGGATTGTTACAAAGTACTTAATCGGAAACAACAGACACAGATTCGCACATCTGTGATTCAGAGGAATTATACTTGGGGACCAAGAGCTGGCCAAGGGTCTTTGACAGGGTTCCCACAGTCATGGAAAAGTCACAGAATTTCATAATCTCATTGTCCAGTTTTTGAAAAGTTTTGGATTTTTGTTCTGTCTGATGACATTAACTGTTACGTGGTCTTCCATGGATAACCTTAGATGTAATGTAACACATTGGCAAATTTATTTTCTGTATTGTTGCCCTACCGTAGCTCTAATATTCGCCGATGTGTGACACTGTTTGTTTACCCATACATACATTTTGTCATTTTCTCCCAAAGTTCATGTCACCCTCCATGTTTGCTACCTGGAATTATTGAATTAGTGGTGGATGAAGTCATATGAAAGCCATACATGATTTTGGTAGGAGTTAAAGTCACCTATTAGAATATTACTTGTGTAAAAGTCTTACAGTATCTGATATTTACTGTACTTAAGTAAGTTGAGTAATGTAATGATATTAAATGTACTTATACTTAAATTCAAGGATACTTGAATATGAAGTATACTTAATACATAAGGACTCTGATGATGAAGTATTATTACTTTGTTACATTACATCTTTGGTTTGAGTAGAGTTTGAGTCTAATGTGTTTGACAAAGATAATAAGAAAGATAACAGTTTGATTTAACACATAGGGCCATGAATCCCAAAGTTTACATGTACTATGCACCACTACTACTTTTAAATTTTGTTGCAGTTTTGTAAGATGTAGAAATAATCGTGTAATACATTGTGAATGGCAATGGTAATTGTATAATAGGTCCTTGAAAAGCCATAGAAAAGTTTGAAATTGTGTCCCTGCCATGAATTATTTTTAGCAGGTCCTAAACTTCCGAACAGCCCAACTATTGAGTTCATTCCAAGAATTCAATTCTAGACAGGGAAATGTAGAAAAAAATAACCTTTTTTTTTTTGTCCCTCACAGGGTCAATTTTGCCAATATACAACCATCTTGAGTTGTCTGACAACATGAGTACTCTCAGGGCTAGTTGGGGCTAAAAACAGAAGTAATAGAGAAGACTTTAGTTGTACACAGGAACATGAAAACAAATGTGTGGTCATGGAAAAGTCTATATGAAGGCTACGTGTGCCATAACAGAGACAGAGAGGGAACGACTTGACTGCAGGTAGTAGAGGGCGAAATGTAGAGAGATTTCTAAACAGTCCAAACAGTTTATGCCATGCATCTTGATAAGATCTCCCTGCTACAAATAAAAAACACATTAGCAGTTTGTTTCCACAAACCTCCCCCGAAACTGCTACTCCCGGCCTGCACTTAGCATAGACTTTCCCAGTAAGTGGGCAGATCTGCACGAAGATTACCCAAATGACCGAAGCCTTTCTCTCCATCTCTGTGACCACCTTCTGCCCCCATCCCGCGTTAATCCACCAGTGGACTGACTGCACGGCACCTAATGACCCCCCAAGTGATGTTTTTCTTCCCTTTGTTTCTTTAAGAGATTTTAAGAGGTTGCATCTTTCTCCTTTTCAATTTTTCTCAATTCCTTTCTCTCCCTCTTTATTCCCCTCACAATCATGGGAAAGTCTAAGGCCCGTTTAACATTATGCGTGGCAGCAGTGCGTAAGCAGCACCGAACCTGTTGGGTTTTTTTCTGCGTCCATGTTAACAGATTAGACGATGCAGCAGGAAGCAGTGCTTGTCAGGCGCGTCTCAGCTGTGTGTCAGCTGCAGCACATCTAGAGAAACGATGGCTCGCCGTTTTTTTCTGCGTGCGGTTGTCAGCAGAAATAGACAGCGAATATGGTGTTTTGATAATTAGATTGACTCTATACCACCTTTAACTCCAGTTTAAAAGTCTCTTTGAGGAAATACAAAGATGTCTGTTTCACTCCCTTCTTCCGTTTCAAAATAAAAGTCGTCTGACAACATCTCTGTGGATCCCATCACTTGTTAACAAAAGGCATCTTATTTTGAAATATTTGCAGGACAGTGTTTTTGATGCAGGAGCTTGCACAACTTGATAAATGAGTGGAATTTGTGCTTAAAAGTGAGGAAATACAGCACTCATAGCAGCAGGCAGCCCTGCAGACGTGTCACATCCACAACTCTGTTAATGTGCACACCACGAGCGTGAAACACGCTGCAGTATGGCGAGGTTGCTGTCACGTGCTGCTTCCGCTTGTAACGTTAATTGGGCCTAAAATTTAGACAAGTAAAGGCGATATGTGCATAGGTACATAATTTTTTTTTTGTTTGAATGGGAAATATTTCTTCACTCTTTTCATCCTTAACCCGTTAATAGTCTTAGATTTTTTTCTTTCGTGGGCACTATGTATTTGGTCTGCATTTGGCCTGGGTCACACTTGCAAACATTACTTTAAATCTCACCACAAAGCATCAACTTTTAAGCTTCAGTCACTGTGTCTTACAACTCAGTTTCACCTTAGCTTTAGCCATGAATGGTGGGACAGGTATCCATAGTGAATCAGGCCAGTCAGAGATGGAGAAGTTAGATTATGCACATTTCTAAACTGATTACTCAAATCAAATTAAATGGTCACTGGAGACCATAAACCTCGGGCCGGACTCTGCTCCTGAAAAATGGAACGGGTTGTACTTGTTAGCTCTTTGTTAATGAGAAATCCATATTTACATATTTGCTTTGGCCGTACGTTTTTGGAGATCCCTTCGTGCTTTTAATTAAATATCTCTTTTCTGGGGTAAATATTCTCATAAGTAAACACATTTTTCCATGGAAGCTGACCAGTGTAACCTCAATGCTCGACTGCAGCTTCAAGGCAAATTGACTATTCACTAAACTGAATATATATAACTACGAAATATTTCAGGCTTTGGATGTTGTAGCAATAGGCAAAGCTATACTTTGCATTAAAAATATTTGGTGGTTTCTTTTTTTAGCCTTCACATAACCGAAAAAAAACGCAAGCACTAAAGTAAAAGGCATTGATCAACCCTTTAAAAAACGGACATTCTGCAGTCAGCCATAGGACATCATTGTTTGCTTGATCCAGTTTGAATAGACCTAAAATAAGACCCACTATAGCAACAGCATTCATTCTTTTTGCAGCAGAAAGCTAAGGAATCTGTCTCATTATCAGAATTCAGAATTATGTCAATACCTATGCTGTGTTTTGTGTGGTGCAAACCACATGAAAACATGCAGTGGCACTAAAGGGATGAATGATAAATCCACAACAATGTATTTACTCTCCACTAAAAATGAACATATCTCAAAAACTAAATAATGTGCATTGTTCAAATAACTCATGGAGTATCAAGAAATGTTTTTTAAAAAATATTTAACATTATATATATATGTTGTTTTTTTTTCTGCCAAATCGGATTACATTGTTTAAAAATGATACGCCAGTGCTTTTCTCAAATATTGTGTTTAATTGACATACGTAGCCATTTCGGTTAGATTGCACATATTATATGGTTGTGAAGCATTTGAAGACACTCCAAAAATTACAATAAGCAAAAATACCAATGTAGGCACTGGTAGACCACTTCTGTTTCAGATTTTGAAGAGAAAATCTCTGTATCTGCTATGGAGACTATCTAAAAGAAATGGTGTTTCACACGGATGGGTGTGGCTTTGCAGAACATAGCATTGCACACGTCACCAAGCTTCATGACCCTCTCAGCCCTGCTCAAGTAGTGCTTGAGTTTTTCATGATGAAGGGACAATTACGTTACATTATTACAAGTAATGTAGGTAACAACTTTAAATTCAATTCAAAAAGCCTGACAGGTATAGCAACAACAGCTAAAAGGAAACAGGTCTTAGCAAACAGTCAGTTGAGAGTGAGGTGCTTCGAGTAAACTTGAGAACAGCAAACGTTTTTTTGCACACTTCAGTTTTCTTGCTGTCACAACATTTCCCCACTAAGCTTTTTACTTTCCCAAGCTGGTCACAGGTCAGCCTCTAAACTCCCATTACTCTTCCTCATCCCTCTCTGAGCACACCACTATCCTCTGTAGCAGCTTTGGTGTTTCGAGTCAGCTTGTTTAGCCGAAAAAACTTTGCAAGAGATTGTTCAGTGCGTGTGTTATTTTATTCCCACCCTTACAGTGAGCAGTGCTTGGTTCGACACCACTGATTGCACCCCAAGGCACTGGGAACATTGGCGGCGTTGTGTGGCGAGGGAGACTCTAAGTCTGATAGATTAACATTAATATGGACTGGGGGAGAAGGCTGGGCATATTAGAGGTCATTTCCCTCCTTCATGGCTATCGGGGGAAAATGCAACGGGCCATTGACTGCAGGGCCACACACGCATGTACCCACTAACATAGACACAAGTAAAAAAGATACAAACAGGCACAGAAATATAAAGTCGCAGATGTAATGGTGAGCACACATGCATAAATTAAGACACATCGAGACCATTCTCAAAATGTGGGCCTCCACATGAGATGGCATTATATGCATGTAGTGCTGGTAAACTGCTGTGTCGACAGCCTATTAAAAACCCAGTGAATTTATAACTCCCAATTTGGTGATTAAGGATTGTGAATTTGCTTGCTCTTAGCTTCAGGTTCTTGTCACACAGGGCCTGTTTTCTGTCTATAAATCTAACAGCCAAGTTCTTCTCCCCCCACCCACCTTTTTTATGGAGGTGATTGCTCCAGCCAATATAGGATTAAGACCGTTTCATGTCCATTTTTCACTACCCCTGGCTAAATATGTGAGAGCTGTGTCTCCCAGGTACCAACAGAACATTTCCATTTGTCTTTAGTTCCCTTGTAGAAACATCTATCACATTTGCTTTTCTTAAACGTGAATGGCAAAAGAATTAGCCCAAAAAGCAATTTTCCCCTGAAGACAAGGCAAAGGTTGTATAATAACGGTAATAAATTGCAAAATTGCACTGATTTTGTCTGATATCATGCCAACCCGTCAGGCTACCAAGGATACTTTGTATTTTGTATTCAATATTTTGTTGTATTTTATGGATTGATTTCAGCTCTTGTATCATTTGACTGACTGAATGCAGGCTGACTGGATAAAGGTCTGATGAGTGCAGTTTTATCTGTGTGATTGCTCATCCACGGAAGCCTGGATGTTTCAGCTCCAATTTGTCATCTTAAATTTTGGTGTTTGAATTGTCCCAATCCACTTTGAAAAACTTGGATATCTGAGTTTTTAATCAGTCAAATATAAAAATGATTCATTTATTTATTCTATGTTTCATAAACCTCATTTACTATCAAGTCTTCCCTTCATTGAGAGATGTTTTTCTCTTTTGCACGGTCTCATTCCCCCCTCTTCCCCCTTCACCTTCAATTGTATTCCTGTAGAATTTGTGTTTTTTGTGAAACTGGACGTTGAGGTTCTCGTTTTCCACAGAGAGCACTTACTTCTTATCTGTTTCTCCAACCAACAGTGGAAAATAAACAAGTAGCTCATTCACCTCTGTTAAGCTTTCCACTCGCCCCCCACCTTCAGAGCAGAAGCTATACATGAGCGTATAAAATGCAGTGCCTTAGAATAATATAAATACATACAGCAACTGTAAATGCTGCATTGCATACACATACGCTCCCAACGTGTGTTTATCTGGACTTATGCTTTCCTGTGTGGTTTTTGTCATTGGATGTTTAGGTGGGCAAAATGTGTCACATAAAGCACACATGGATTGAGAAATCACGGGAGACTCAGAGGGAGTGGTGGGTAACATGTGAAACTTAGTTTATAGCCATATCTTTTTATTAGCAGAAATAGTGTGCCCACAGCTTCAGCTTAAACAAATATTTTTGTATAATTGTGTATCAAACAGCATAGAGGCTGTATAGTATGTAACTAGTGCAAAGGTCACAAATTGGGATGCATGGATTGTGAAATTCTGGGCAAATCCCTATCTTCCAAATAACAATTTGGCATTATTTTTGACGCATGAATGGATAATAGCAAAAAGTGCACCATAGATGGTGTAAGCCCCCTTATCTTTAGGCTTGAAGCAGAAAATGCACAGAAACCATTAGCCATAACATATTCCCATACACACAAGCATAGTCTAAGGTTTGCAACTGATGTGAGTACGCCAGCTTTCATTGCAGGATATTAGAAGCGCCAGCAGGACGCAGGTTCAGGTTCCATGCCTCTGTGTGCCCTGGCCTGTTTGTGTACTTTGGATAAGCCTTGCACTCCCTCACAGAGAGGAAATAGAATCAACAAAACAAATGAGGAAAGGTTCAAGACTTCTTATTGATTGGAATTAATTGCTAATGGCGTCACGGGAAGAAATAACAAACAGGTTAGAAGAGCGTTTATTATATGATTAAGCTGGTTTTACACTAATCATCAGAGAGTAGTTTTGGTTATTAGGCATAATGTGCTTTTATGAGTTATGGTGTGTGCAGGATGTGTGCCTCATGGATGTGTATTTTGCAAATCCTTGTCTTGCCTTTGGAAGCCTTACTGCCCATCTCTCTTTCTGTCTATAATCGACAAATTAGTACCTCGTATGCAGTCTCATTCTCTCTTTCTCCACCACCACATTAACAAATTTATAGTCCCGGCTTTTAGATATATAGTGTTTTTTTTGGTTCCGTTCCCATCTAAGTCTTGCTTATTTAAAAGCTGCGCAGCCTCATACATTACCTGTGGAGTCTTAACATTATGTCACCATGGGATCGGGGTTCTGCTCCTGCACTTAAAAGCCCCCTGATGACGGACAAAGACATAATCAAACGAACTCAGAGGAAAACACGCCGGCCTCTCTGTGCACACGCACTGCATGGTGCAAACACACACGGTTAGATGTATGTGTTTGATACTGAAGCTAAGTTAAGTGATTTTGCTCTTTGGCAGCCCCGAGTGGTGGTAACAAGAAACAGTTTGAAGACCTCATAACACTTTAAAAACTATAAATTAAGAATAGAATGTGTTTGTTCTTCATAGTTTATGGTTTGTAACCATTGTAATGAGAGGCACTGTCTACTTCCTGAGCTTTCATAGGTTCCTGAGTCTGTAACTTCTGAGCAGTTCAACCAAAATGTGTTTTTTGGTTCTCAGATTTTTTCATTGCCTGGGGAGGTAACTCTATCTTGTTTTTCAGAGTAAAAAGGAGTATATATTCATGAAAATAATCAAGCGTTTCCTGAAAAAAAACTCAAACATTTAATGTGGAAGAAATATTCTTTTCTCATCTTATCTTATCATCTTGCAATTTCTCAGATTTATCTTGTGACCCCTTCGGTAGTCCCAAACCCTGAAGTTGGGTACTGCTGTCTGATAGGCTGGTGAAAAAGAAGTGGGAAATTCTTGTTGATATCTTTTCTTTAAAAAAAACAAGCAAACTATGAAATCAGTCAAGTCTTTTTCCTCTTTGTGGCTGTTAAATACTACAGGAAACAGTAAATCATTTTCTAAAAATCTGATTTTTGCAGTTGAGCCTTCGGCCGACTGAAATGATTTGTATTCTTCATAGTTGCATAAATAATGGATGTAGCCACTGTAACATCAACTGTTAGTTTGTATACTTCCATTTTGAAGCCAAGATTTTGGCATTTTACCCATTGCCATCTTGGTTTTTGGAGCCAGTGGTAATCATATTTAGACGAGAGGTTGGAGCTGTAAATGAGTGAGGGGTAAATCTGTAGAGACGCCTCACCGACAGGCTGTCCTTCAGGCAGCCCCGTCCTTAAATATGCATAACTTTTGGCCTTAATATATAAGGAGGTGAGTTATATAAAAATTCAGCACCCATACATGTGTCGTGAATGTTGAAATTGGCTATAGAGACCAAAACTTTTTTTTCTTTTTTTTTTAGCACCAGGCTCTAAACATGTTTTTTTTTCATTTAGTTTGTTTTTATGTACATCCCACAATACTGCTGGTTGGCATTTCAGTGCAGTGCCCTTTAAGGGCAGCAATTGACACGTGTCAAATGAAGCACATCATTCAACGCTTTCAGTATGTTTGGGCCTTAAAGGTCCCATATTATGCTCATTTTCAGGTTCACACTTGTAGTTTTGGTTTCTACTGGAACATGTTTATATGCTTTAATATTCAAAAAACACATTTTTTTCTCAGTCTTTCTGCATGAATACACCTGTATTCACTCTCTGTCTGAAACGCTCTGTTTTAGCGTCCGTCTTTTTAAGCCCCCTCTCTTCAAAAAGCCCAGTCTGTTCTTATTATTTAGTGTTTCCGGGTCTTACACATCTGAATTTCAGGCATTTCTGCACCGTCACTGCAACTGGGCACTGACTGTAACGGCATTGTAGCGGCTATTTCTGCCTTTACATTGTAGAACTGTGACATCACAACTACACTGAAGTCCTGACGGCTTGTTTAAAGACACAGAGTCTGAATACGGACTATTGGCTTTTCTCTGTGGATTGAGTGTTTTCAAACTTTCATACTATTTATTCAGCACCTATACCTGCCTTCTATTCAAAATATACATTATTATCTCATTTTGTATCGGATCTTTAACCCTTTGAAACCTGAAATCAACATCAGTTTTCTTGTGCTGTGTTCAGACAATTTTGACAAGCTATTTAACCTTTAGAAACCTGAGCAAAATTGGTTTTATTTCTTTTTATTGCTTTTTTCTTTTGCTTTTTAGATTTTTTCCAAATGTAAAGTGCATTACACACACACACACACACACACACATATATATCTATATATATTTAACATTTTACTAAATTCTTGCTAAATTTCTATCATGTCTTGGTCATGGCCCTCTTCCCATGTTTTTGACAGAAATCAAATCAATTATCTCTGGATTCAAGGGTTAAGTATCACTGTTCAATTGTCCTCAATGATCCACTTTCCTCCTTGGCAACACTGAACTTTGTGTGTGCACTAACCCCGCTGTATGTAATGTAGGCCAAGAGGCAGCCTTGAAGGCTCCTGAGCATCAGTGTTTTAGCAAAATCATACTTTATAAACTGCTGAGTGAACAAGAAAAGATATGCCAGAGGCTGAATCAGCCATCACGTCCCGGCCAACTGTCTGACCAGAGTCAGTTGTCACATGAGTTGTTCTGCGTTTATTTTCTACAACACCAATTAAATACAGTAAAGTTAGCTCAGCAATAACAACCCCACTCGCTTCTATTGCACTGGTTTTATAGACCGTGACAAAATGACCGTTTTTATCACAAGTACACAGTGTAACCACTGGACACAGAAATGATTTGGCTTAGTGGTTTGTTGCTCCTTGAGGAGAGCAGTGATGCTGTTTGCCCAGCGCTGCAGCTGTCTGGGTGGTCCTGTGTGAGGGTTTCTGGGAAAACTTGTTGTCTCCTGTGTCACTGGTGCATGGCTTATGTTAAAGGAACTGCAGCAGGGGGGTACTATGAGATAGTATTGTTAAGAGTTAAGACACAACCTTGTGAGGAGGGTTATTACATCATTATGATGAGCATGTTTAACCTGTTTCTGATTGATTCAATGACAAACTCTTGGCCAGGTGTATGTTTGCTTCCCTTTAGAGTCAGAGAGCTGCGGTTTATCAGATGTTTCGTTCTCAGTCTTTAATGTTGAGTGGGTGGGATGCTTCCTCACCCTCCTGAGGTCCATGTTTATACACACAGACTTGCTGTTACAGCTTGAACACATGATTCCACACTTACTCAAAGGAAGTTAGTGAGGAAGCTGGAAATCCACTCATCACCTAACTGCACTGACTCAAAGTCACACTCAGCACAGTGTAACAGAGTGGCACAAATTGATATTTTCTTACTTGTGAAGATGAGGTTTAAAAAATTCCATTTGATGCTACAAAGTCCCTCTATTTCCTCTGGAGTTTTAATTTCAATAGATTTTGTGTTGTGATTGGTGGAGTTTTGCAACTGCTAAGATCGAACTTAATGTCAGTTTTGTCTTTAATAAATTAATGTCATGATACTTTTTCACTAGAGTTCACTAAAGTGTAAATTTGTTTCAGCAGTCCAAGTCATGTGATAAGTATTTTTTCCAATAATTTAAATCAGGGGGCTTCAACATTTTTTAGGCCAACAGTGACTACTACAGTAATACTAAACTTAGGGCCAACGGGCCAGTGTGGCCCCTAATAGGGTGCTGGGTGACATATTTTAATTTTCAAACTTTTTTAGTATTAGATTAGATTAGATTTTGTTGGTCAAGGGTCAAAAGGTTACAGTGACCTTGCATCCATGTCATTGCTGTGAATATGATATTTCAAGAACAACTTGTGGGAATTACTTCAAATTTGGCACAAATGTTCGAATATACTCTTGGATGACCTGACTTGAATATGGTGTTTAAAGGTCAAGGTCACTGTAACCTTGCATCTGCCTCATTGTTAGTAACATAATATCTGAAGATGGCCTTGAAGGAGTTTCCTCAAATTTGGCACAAAAAACCACTTGGACTCAAGAATAAATATAGAATAATAAACTGATTCAAGTTATGTGATAAAAGTCCTGATGTAAGACGCTTGAAGAAGTAAACATTTGTTTGTGTTCACAACTGTTAATGCTATCACAAACTATCAGTATCAATGGCAGTTTGAAGGCAGAAGATTGTGAGAACAACTCAGCTTTTTCCTTCATCACACAGATATGCACACACACATGCACACACATGCACATGTATGTACACACAGTCTCCCTAAGCCCCTGTGCTGTAACAAGAACCCCTGGCTGTCAGCACAGCACTGTGAAAACAAATTATCCCAATGATTAATGGAAGGGAATTAGAGCCAGCAGATCATCCTGCTGTGAAGATGGGACACCCAGTGAAGAACAGCATGTGGCACACACACACGCCCATTTTAAAGTACTAAAATTATGAGGAACTTCGCTTGCAATTTACATTTCTTCAACGCTGAGCCATGATGTCAACATGATCACCACGACACATTATGCTGAATGTTTATCTAAATTTTTCATCTCATAAAGCAAACATAAGGGAGGATGTAAATACTTATTTCAGGGATATTTCTTTTACAAGTGATTTTAATGTAACAGAGGAAAGTAACCATCACCCTCATAGATATATAACTGTATCATTCGTCAAATTCTGATACAGATCTCTACTGATGGCAATATTTTTGGGCAAAAAGCAATATACTAATACTGATTTTCTGCAGTTATGCAGATTCACGTATTTCAGATCTATATTGTGTGTCCAGCTCGTTGTTTCATTCTTAGGGTGTTTAATATGTCAGCTTAGTCAATGGCCCTCAGCTTCTGTTAGTGACACACAATGCACCCTACAGCATCTTAATAAGACGCACCGGGCTTTTAACTCATAATAATGTTGTGGAATGAGAGACAAAGTCCAAGTAGGTTGGGAGGAAGCTGTAGTGGATGAGTCAAACACACACAGGACTTTAACCCAGGAGACTGATGTTTGCATCCCGTGTGAAACCAGAAGTCAAACGGAGTTTTTTTTTTTTAACCATGTAACGTAGTTATTGGTACACATCATGTGACATACTCAATAAGTGACATACTCAGTAAGTGACTGTTACACATGTAGAACCCAAGTCATTTTTTTAAACCTGACTGGGTAGTTTTGTTGACTGAGCCTAAAGTAGTGTTAGTGGTGAAACCTGTTTTCTGTGAAGATGGAAGTTTATTTATTATACTGTAGCATGTAACAGGCAGAAACTGACACCAAAATCTGACACATCCAAAACTGACACGAGGGAGGAACCTAGAGTGTCACAGTTTGAAGCGAAAGGGAACTGACTGACTAAGCGCCTGTATTTGATGAGTTGGGAGTGAGAACATGTTGGTATGTTATTGTTCCTTGAAGAAATTAAATTAAATTTACAGACTATTAGTAAACGGTAAAACAAGCTGTATCAATAGTGCAAGTAGAGAAGAATCAGCAAAGTGACACAATGATGTCAGTTATACAGCTGTATTGACATTCCATTTGCAAACAAAAAAAAAAAAAGAACTACCTTGCTAACATTAGCCACTAAAAGCAGTTTGTCATACCAGACCAAATGAGGCTGTAGCAGCAGATGTGTTACATTGAGGAATAGTGTGTTTCAATATGCCTCCACACCAGCATTAGCCGTGGCCCGAGGCATTATGTTTTCAGGTTGTCCATATGCCCGCACGTCCCAATTTTGTGAACGTGATATCTCAAGAACACCTTGTGGGAATTCTTTCAAGTTTGGCACAAACATTCACTTGGACTCAGTGATGAAATAATTACAATTTGGTGGTCAAAGTTCAAGGTTGTTTTGATCTTATGTCTTGTGAATGCAATATCTCATGAACACCTTTGGGGACTTTCTTAAAATTTGGCACAAACACTTGCTTGAACTCAGTGATGAACTGACTACAATTTGGTGGTAGGAGGTCAAGATTACTGTGACCTTGCCTCTGTCTCACTCTCATGAGCGCAATCTTACATTATCCCTATAAGATAAAATGATGAAGTGATGACATTTTGTATCCAGAAGACTACTTAACAAAACATTATAATTACATCCCTAAACTTTCACATTAAGAAATTTAGCTATAAGGCCAGTAACACTCTCGTTGCGTTTGCTGGCTCTCTGCCAAGGGCGGTGGAGTTTTTAGAGGAGCATGAGGCAAAAAATGAAAACAACGTTTATTCAATTTCACAGCACATAACAAAACAACATGAATCCTACAGTCCTGAACAGCTGACAATTAGTCCCACACAGTGTCCTTTTCCCCTCTCTTCTAAGAGTTTTCAGCTGTGTGCCGACTCCCACACACTGTATGTTTCTTTGTACCTATGGCAACTCTTAAAGTCTTTGATAAAGACTAGACTTTGAATGCTGACCAAATAAGACTATTAGTACTAATCATGCAACAGCTGGATTTATACTGGAAATATCAAATGAAGAAAACCATGATTAGCATATTTATCTTTGCCCACCCATCATAATGGAAAAGTGAATTCATGTCAGCAGAGAATATTGAGCTATAAGGGACATATTATTTGACATAACTGTAGGTCTCTAAATATCCAGGCAGTACACAGAGTTACTGACTAAATATGAGGTCAGCGTTGGCTTTTTATTAAGTAAATAACAACTCATATCAGCCACTTACGTCATCCTCTGTTGATTTGTTCTTCATTCAAAAGCTGTATTGTGTTCCAGAGTGTCTCCAGCATTGAGTAGGTGTGGTTGGTCACGGTGCCTGACAGAAACAATTACATATTTTTCAGTACAGACCTACAGTGTCCGTGATGATCTAAATGCAGGTTCAGAAGCTTTTCCACATTGACATGTAAGACATTCTGCCATGGGCGGATTATGAGACAGTGGGCCCCAGGATGCAGGCGTGGAGCAGGCTCCCCCACCTCTCTGACATAGGATCGACATATGCATACTTTGTAATGGATTTGGCCACTTTATGTGTTGCTGTTTTTCATCTCTTTGTCGTCTTGGTCTGTCTCCTTGGTCATAGTTTTAGTTATTTTTTTAGTCGTTTGGGGTCTCTCTGCTGTAATCTTATGAATTTATTTTTTTAATGTTTTTTTTTTGTGTGTCTCTGAGGTAATTTTGTGTATTTTATAGTTGTTTTGTGTCTCTTTGTAGTCATGTTGTGTACTGTTATGTGAAAGGTTTGTGGCAGTGAGGTGATTTTATATCTCTATTGGTTGTTTTATGTCTCTTTATGATCATTTTGTGTATCTAGGAGGTCATTTTTGTATATTTTGGTTGTTTTGTGTCTCTTTGTGGTTGTTTTGTGTCTGATATAATATTGTAGGGGGTTTTGTGGTTGATTTTTGTTTCTTTGTTGTTGTTTTGTGTCTTTTTGAGGTAATTTCATGACTTTTTTGGTTGTTTTTTTTCTCTTTGTGGTTGGTTTGTGTCTTTTTGAGGTCAGTTTGTGTCTGTTCCTTTGTTAGTATGCTATTGTTCCTCCTTTGCATGGCTTTGTTTTCTTTTTGTTTCTGTTTGTAGTTTATTGTGTCTCTGTTAGGTAATCTTGTATATTTTAGGATTGTGTACTCCCGGGAATATGGAATCTCTTTGCAGCTTCTTCGCATCTCTTTGTAGTCATTTTAACTTTAACTAGTCAGTAAATGTTTGAATGACATTCAGCAGACGACAGCCAGGGAGGGCCCTGACACTTTTGGCCCCTGGGCCCGTGCCCGGTGGGCCCGTTTGGTAATCCATCCATGCTTTCTAGCATAAACCTTAAGTACTGTTCTCTGACTTGAATATAGCTGTGGGAAATAAGTCTTCATAAAATAAGTCCATATCCATCAAGCTCTACTGTCTGTTTTCAGACTTTACCCTGACAATGCTCCTGAAAAATGGGCAGTGGTGTTTTTGGAGCGAGCTCTTTGCCAATACCACCGATTAGTCAAACCTCAGAGGGAAATGAGACTGATTGGAAAGAAGAGATAATTAGATTAGAATTATTTTTCATTAATGTCATTAGTATGGCAGATTAGGAGGGGAAACTATACAGTGGTGAGAATAATGCTTTCACCGTGCTCTCTGCTATGAGCTGGCAGCATCGGACACCAAAGTAAAGAGATATCCTTTTCAGAAAATTAGCCACTGGAAGCGATCATCACCAGAGCAAATATTGACCGCCAAGTTGGATAAGTGATAGGAGGGAAAAAATAAATACGTTGTGAACTTTTACACCATACGCCGATACTCTCCATCCTCCTCGTATGTTGAACCAAGCAGGAATGACCAGCCGCGGTTTCCCCCTCAACATTTACTCTGGAGCGATACACCAATTATTTTTAATGGAGCTGAGAAAAGAATGGCGCAAGGAGCTGGTCAGCAGCGGAAGGCATAAATTGCCTGCAGCGCAGTGATGACCTCATGCAGGAAGCCTCTTCTTCCCCTTCGAGTGATGGCTGATGGGATATGAGGCGGGCTGACGGAGGGTTTGGATCTGGATGCGGCAGGGGCGGGGCTGCACGAGCACTTCGACTGACCCGTGCACTGCAGATTGACAGGCGAGGGAGCTGCAGATGTCTCACCTGTCAAGAGGCAGATCGCTAACACGGTGGACGGTGATGGATGGAAGGAGGGATGCATGAGTGGAAGAGAGAAGGAGAGGTGCTGTGGAAGAGAGGAAAAAAAGGGTGAAGAATTTAAGGAGGAGAAAAGGTAGAAATCTGAGGAGATTCCTGGTGGAAAATGACAAAAGGAAACAGAGGTAGGAGCACAGAGGAGTGAGGGATGTAGGGTAAGAGGCCTCGGTCCCTCTGGTAACTATAGTGGATGTAACCTAACCAGCGAGAGCAGTTAATAACATTTTATATAACTATTAAGCAATTATTGTATACACAGAGCCTTTTTATAGCATCCGAGCACTGTGCACGTTGGGGACTCAAACGGCGGAGGGGAGCAGAGGGATTAAAAAAATAGTAATAATAAAATCATTTGAACGTCCGGGCCAAAACCTACATTTTCATTTGGCAAAGCAGTCACGCTTGTGCATAATCCGCAGCGCACCTCAGGTTTCATATGTGACTGGGGTTCGTCTGCAGCGGCCTCAGCTACTCTCTTTAACAGGTACAGAGCTCTCAATGAGGCCATATAGCAGACCACCACTCTGGCTGCTGCTTTCCTCCCCTCCAGGCTCCCAGTAGAGCTCACACAGTGGAGAGACACACTCCTGCACTCGGGTGATAGAGTCAAGCTGCCAAAAGAGCTTGCTGGTCTGTGGCAGGATGTTGAAAAGTCGTGTGGCGCGGGAAGCATGTGAAAGGGGCAGAAGTGACCAATTGTTGAGCTGCAGTCTTTAGGGATCCTCCCGATGATGGCCAGAGCAGACAGTTGTGGGGCCTCTGGAACAAAAATGAGCACTCTCTTGACTAATTTGAGAAGTAAGGTGACTTGCCCCAGCACCCTCTTTACCTGCATGCACATTATGCAAGTTGTGATTATGAAGTCATGGGGGTCCAAGATGTGGTTTGCCATATCTTTCCACCACATCCTGGCATAAATTCATGACTTGCTGGTTCGGCACTAAAGATTAAAAGGATAAAACCTTTAACTTTTATTAATACCGAGAAACATCCCCAGCTGATTATTTACATCAGGACAATATTTTTTTGTATTACTTAAAAAAAGTGTTTAAAATGCAAATCAGCCATTGTCTTGTTAAATATTTTGGCCACTAGATGTGCATGAGTGTGTCCCATAGACTATAAGTAATGGAATGTATGTCCATTAGTAATGTCATTCGTTGCTTTGTGGACTCTTATATTGAAGCCTTTAGTTGGGCATCTTTGCTGTTGCCATCTTGCTTTTTTTCATGCCAGTAGTGATCACATTTGGACAATAGGATGGAGCTTTGGCTGTAAACATTTTGATTTCTGCTGTAAATTGGGGTATGTTAACAGTTGAGGAACTGCAGGTTTTAGAACTTCCATGTTGGCTTCCAAGTTTCTGCTTGTTCAGAACACACATACAACACACATAAAGCGGGGCTTAATAACGACAGTTCATTATAACTTACAAGTCTCACAGACAAAGGACTGTATTTTGCTAGACAGGTTTTTCCTACAAATACAACATGCTAACGTTATTAGCATAAGCCTATAATATTTTAAATCTCACAAATTAGCCTAGTGGCTAACAGATTTTTTCCTCTACTCATATGAAGTCATGGACAACCGCAACATTTAACAAAGGAAATTTTACAAAGTTTAGCTCCAATATAAATAACAATATTCATCTTAACAACTGACTGATAATAGACATGTTTTCCCAACATATACAACATGCTGACATTATTAGCATATAACTTAGGCATTTGGCATTTCCTGTACTCCTACAAAGCCAGAAAAAGCCACACTTAAGACTACAAATGCTTTTTTGTAGGGGCCTTATTGTCTTGGCAATTTATTGTTTTTTTATTTGCAGATTAATCTAATAATTGAATTGTGAATCATTTAAAGCAAATAAAAACTTATTTGAAGCTCTAGGGGAAAGGGTTTTCAGTTTTCAGAAATAAATTGGTGATGGATAAGATAATGATAAAGTTGAGATATTAGGAAAAGAATCAGTGAAGTAACCAGAATCAAAAATCTCTGTCTCAGCATGGCAGTGTATAAGCATAACCATTTCATAATCCCATAATGTCCATGTGGTATCTTTGCTATGATTATGGTCACTTCAGTGCTGTCAGAGTTTCAGGACTCGACCACATCAGAGCTGCTCACATAATCACAGCCTCTTGGACATTATCACCACGTTAAACAACACCTCCACAACTTTGCGTCTAATTTGAGCTCCAAACTAACTGTAACCGTAAATCATTTTATTTAGATAAATACGGACTATTTGCTCTTGGATCGTGTCCGAATGTTTATATGGTCCTGAATTAGTAAGCGAGTGTTGCAATGGTATTAATCACCAGTTTTTCTTTGCCAGCGGAACGAAGTTGTCAGTAAAAATTCTGGGGGCCGAGCCGGGAGTCCGCAGTTATATTTGCTCTCTTTACAGTAGCACCATGGGAGCTGCTGTGAAAGCAACCTCTGTCTAATCAGGAGAGAATATTCGGGATCACTTAGCGTTAATATTTCATCTGCCAGCAGTCTGGTGAAAGAGATGTTTTGCTCAGAGGAATTCCCTCATGACTCATGATGCTCCTTCATCTACGCTGATTAATGAGGACATTTAAATTTCAATAATTGCTGCCATTTGCTTATAAGTAAAGCATAAAAGTTCATGTCAATGTTCTTTTAATGATAGTCATAATATACCGGGCACAATAGTTGAGCCTGTTAATAACCATATGAAACACGGTGTGGTGTAAGTGAGTGTAAAACACCAGAGGATCATCATTCCTCCAGGCTAAACTTTATGTAGTGTCAGCCTTGTATATTGTTTCTAAACGACTGCATATTTCATGCTTTTCTGAGCAGCTTTTAGAGCTTAATACTGATTGTGGCTTTTTAAATGCTCCCCAAATATGAGTGTGTACTTTCTAGGTCATATTATCCTGAATGCCTCGCGTGTTCCATTAAAAAAGTATATAGAGAAAAAAAAAAGAGCTACATTCATCAGATGAAAATAACATATAATTCAAGTCAGTTTTTCATTATTTACAGAGAAGAAATCAGAGTTATTCTGTGAAACAAGGTGCACCATACATGTCGAAGAAATACAGGAAAAGGCAACTAAAAATAACTGCAAAACCAAATCATAATATTTTCTCAGGGCACTGTACTCGCATGGACGCGTGACTGGCTGACACAAGGAAAATAGACAAGGATGATTTTTAGAAGTATTTTCATAAGACCTCACTCCATTTCCCGTGAAAATATTGTATGGAGGACACGGAGGTGAGTACATGAAGTAGGAGTGAGGAGCAGGAGGTCAGACACTGGTGGTGCGAGGTACCATGTTGAAGTAGAAACTGCTGGGAAAGAAATTGGAGACGTTATGTTTTGTGTTATATTTAATTCTGCATTTATAGGCACTAAATAAAAAAACAATAAAATGGCTAATAACGCACTATAATATAGCAGTGAGCACATATAAGAACATTTATTGCATGCACAACTCCTGTGAGGAATCTTTATCCGTTGTATCCCTAAAAACATATAATTATTTACAATGGAAAATAAAACATTGTAACACGTCTTCATATTTTATATTCAAATTTTATATGAATATGAAGCATTTTTACAAGTGAAGCTGGCTATTTCTTAATTTTGTTGGTCTGCTTTTGTGTGCCATCATGGCAAAATGTGATCCAAGTGACAACAATTGTAGCTGGAATTACTGGGGAGTACTTCGAGTATTTTTTTCAGATTTTGTCAACACAATAACATCACAACAATGCAAGATACAGTCACTGAACTTCACAGATGTGTAGTAGAGAGCAAAATGAAGGCACAGTTTGCAGATTGTTGTGCTCTGTGAAAAGAGGCTGGAATAAGGTGTATGGGAGGTAGGAGAGGGGCCATTGTAATCCAACTTTATATTCCTGGCTCGCAAATCTTAACAGGTGTGTAGGTGAGATCCAAATTTAAAAAATGAGATCAATAATGGGTGCAATCTGAGCAAGGGCGCTGAAAGTAGGGGATTAAGGCCAGTTCATGGTGTCCATGTATGCACATGGGTCCGCTTTTGTCCTTGCAACGTAAATGTCCTCTTCCACCCGTGTCTGTGGGGGTCCACTCTGACCCATATGCAGATGTCCATGTGCAACCCATAGACTGTATATGAAGATGGAAGATGTGACAGCTCCCCAAAAGTAAAGCTTTAACATCTCTATCGCCCCCTGGTGGCTGGACATAAAGCCCACCCCTCCAAAGTCAAAGTACATGCCAAATAAATTCTTCCAAAAGATGGTTACTGTCATATAAGGTTGTTCTTGTCACCCTGCTGTAGTTCAAGTCATCGTTTTGATGATAAGTTTGCTTTTAATGAGATATTTAAATCTACAAAAAGGGTATTTTCTGCTGTGATTGTCAGCTGTGTGCACAAATCCATGCGCTTGTCTGAATTTGGTGATGCTTGCGATTAATTGGTTGGGTGTGTTGGTGGGACCTCTCCACCGCTGTGATCACGACTATGCAGAATCTGGCTTTGATTTACGTCATCAGCGCAAGATGGTAGCAGCCATATCCTGGATATTTTGGCTCCATTTGGCATCCATCTAGGCCTACAGTCTATGGTGCAGCCCAGTTTTAATGACCTCATACTGTACACTTAAGCTGATAACACATGCTCCAATATTTTGCTCCAAATTCCACACTTTCCGTCCCTGGCAGACATTCACTTTAAAACGCGTATCGCTGTATCACAGCTGATGTAATCCCAGCGAAAGATGGGCTCGAGGTCTTCTATTTTTTGTATTGCATAAATGCTTTTATTTATTGATACTTACAATAAATAGGCTATTTCAGTTCTGGTAGATTTGGAGACACTTGTGGTTTCTGTGGTAACAGAAAGTGCAGTTTAGTGCTACATCAAACATTTCTTGATCAGCCCCCTCATTCAAATGTTTTTGGTTCTTCTTTTGTGTCTGCTGAATGGTCAAAAAAGATGCTTCAAACACAATCATAATAATAAATAATCAATTAATAGATAACAGTTATAACACATGTTCCGTGTGTATATCATTAAACATGATTACAACTATGTTTAAGGGTTTTATAAGTTCATTAGCTGTTTATAGCAGTTATTATTGTTGTAAGCAGATATGAGGGCATATTTAAATGCTTATATACTGCTTAGAAGTGCTTATTATGGTCAGTTAAAGTGGATTACAATATCTATTGAGAACAGAGACCTAAATTACATCCAATAAAGATGTAGTGGCACAAGAATATGATTTCTTTACATGTAACATATCATTCAAAGTGAAGCTGCCCACCATCATTGAGGAGCAAACAGCACATAATCTGATAATGGTTGAGTCTGTGGTGTGGACTCCCCGCGGCTGTATTACAGTCATTTTGTGTTATGGGGCATTAGAAATGGTCTTACTACACATTTTAACTGTTGCAAAGGCCACACAGCAGACCTGACCTGTCCGCCATGTTTATGAAACAGCACGTACCTGGCGGGCAGCGCTGCCATTCATCCTGACAACTCAGCCGGGACAAGACTGATGGAGTGCTGACAGCGTGGATGGATGGGCGCGGAGGGAAGGAAGGAAAGAAAGACGGAAGGTGCGGAGGCTGGCAATGCCAGACGGGTGGAGGAGAGGAGAAGGAGAAAGGTGTGTAAACTGGCAGCAGACGGACAGATGGAAAGTGCGATGTCGGGTTTGCGTAAGGTGTGTAGGGTCCGTAAAGGAGAGTATAATGGGGTGTAGGCTGACGTTGATGGTTGTCTTGTGTGCCACAGGCCTCCTCTGCTCCAATGATAACTTGCGGTTGTCAAAGTGTTCCTCAGAGCCACAAAGAGGCCTAAGAAATGTCCAGCACTTGGCAAGCGGCGGACTGTTCCATCACAAACAGGGACCTGGGACCCTTACTCTTGAAGACGGAAATGTCTCTAAACCATGTACCACCCGGTTTACTCTGGCACCGCTCTGGAAACCAGGACTTTTATATGCATAGCTTTAACGTCGCTGTTTGGAAATGGAGCAGATGATGGACGAGGGCGGAAAGCTACCTGCTGGTAAAAGGAACACCGGGCTTGTAAAGGGCGTGCATTACCTTTAGTTTGTGACTTGCTGTACCAATTAAAGGATTTGGGAATCAAACATGGTGATTGTAGTTGCACGTTTATTCTTATTTGGCCACTCTTTCTTTCTTCTGTTCTGATCCCAGTGAAGCTGTAACTTGCATCTCTGGTTTAGGCTTGAAACGGTGCAGAACACAACGTAAAAACCACAGATCACAAATACCAGTGTAGGGAGACAAAATGGGCCCTGTTAGGGTCCGGTTTAAGTGGGTCAAGACTGATGAGAAAGGTAAATGTTCTTCTTGTGGGACCTGCTTACAGATGCACATAGATGCCAATTTTGAAATCTAAAATAAATGTATCTGGGACTGTGCTTACACATCCATAATGATTTTCTTGACATCCTCAGTCTGGAATACAGGTTTGTAGCTAATGTGTTTGTATTCAGTAGATTTCTTGATTTACTTGCAATTTTCCTTGTTTTTTGAATAACTGTTGAAAATTATACAACCTGTGTCTTTTCCTTAGGGTTTAAGCCCAGAAGGGACAGAAATGAATTTAAATAGTGATGGTTTGTTATTATTATTCAGTGTCTTCGGCCGCGTCTCAAATTGCTGAGACCTGAAATATGCTAGAGAGACGAAACTTGGCACCATAACTGGAAATGATGGTCTAATGCTTCACACCAAATTTGATTCCAATCAGCCTGATGATGTTGCTATAATGGAGAAAAAATGGAAACTTTAACAGGATACGTCTCTTACACCCTGAGTCTGACTGACTTGAAATTTGAAACACAAAACAAAAAAGCCTCTTGGATAGCTAAGGTCACCATGATGGAATCTTTGCAAATTTGCATAACAAGAATAATGATGATATATAGACTTTTTAAAAATGTTGACTCAGTCAGAGCCAAATTTGCTTCATGGCCTTGTTGGACAGAAGTACACATTTCTATTATAAATGAGCAAGATCAGTCAAAAAAGATAGCTGCCGTAAATTATAAAGACCTTGCCAAGGCTTAGCGAGAAATATGCCATAACTCAAGTTTTGTTTTGACATTCCTGATAAAACTCAGTGGATATATCTGGTAGTACCATCAGATCAAGTTTAGTCCAACTCTGATTAAAGGGGGGGGGGGGGGCAAGTGGTGGGTTTTTGAGTGGTCTGTTATTGAAATGCCATATCCATAGTAATGGTTGGACGTGTGTGATTGTCTCACTTCTTCTCAGACAGAATTAAACACGTTGGAGTGACTTTACTCAGCTTTGTGAAGCCGAAAAACCTGCTTATTACCACTTGTATTGCCTATATTCTGTTATTTAGCGACTGATTCTTCTTATATGAAAAAGGTCCTGGATAGGTCAAGGTCAGGTCCTCCCTTTGTCAAAGTCAATCTGTAACAACAGTCCTAGTCTAACACCTTCAACTTCCTGTCTCAACTATCATCTTCCCTAAGCTCTCTGACCCTCGGTATCACCAACATCTCCTTCTCCTCTTCCTCCCCTCCCTCTCCCACCTTCACCTCCTGCATTCTCTGACCTCATCTGTCCTAAGTGTTTACAGACCACTCCATTTTTCAAAGAGGGTCAGCTGGTCTTTCTCAAACAAAACCATCTAAAACAGATAAGCGGCAGTGGCCAGCTGACCCTCCACTTGCCATTTAGGCTATAGTACTTTAAGTAAGGTGGTCAGCATGCCTGCTAGCTTTTAAGCCATATTTTCATGCAAGTTTGATAGAAGAAATTACTGCAAATGTAAATTTCTGCAGTCATTCTTGATATTTTGTGATTGATAGCAGGGAGGAGTGAGAAGTTGTTGGTTCACACAAGGAAAAATAACGGACAAAAGGTTGTAAAGGTCACGTGTGAAAGATGGGGTAAAAAAAGGGGTTGAGGTGGGATGTGTTTTCAGCTTGCAAAAGAGTTGTATGTTTTTCTGTCTGATCCACGGATAAATGCTGGGACAGGGAGGAGGGAGGAAACAGAGTTGTCGGTGGGATGAGATGGGATTAAACGGACAAGTGTGGAATCTGGAGGTCAAGGCTAAAACGTAGGTCCTTACCCTTGAATGTAGATCATAGAATGACTTTAGGCCGGGGGGGGGGGTTGTCTCTTTGTTTTTGTGTGCTTGACAGAAAGTCACGGAGACACACACATGCTGAAGCATTGTGGGAAGCAGTGTTGAGTTTTCATGCCTTGCCTAGGTACACAAACTTTGCTTGATTGCCTCTCATTTGAACCAGAACCTCCGACACACACATGCGCAAACAGACATGCAGAGATACATATGAGTTCGCTTAACAGACACCCAAAAGCTCCCACAGAGTCAAATCTTTTGCATTAAGACAAGGCTGACATGCACACACACACACATATAAAACAAAGCCCAGAGCTCCCTCTCTATCAGTGTTTACTTTTAAAGGACAAGAATTACTCAGACATGTTTGCAAAGCCCTACATTTAATCATCCTGCCATCTGACGCCAACTCCCCCTCTGCTGCATCTTTCCTTATCTACATAATCTCTTTTTTGATGTCTGTTTTTTCTGTCTCTATTTCTCTGGTTTTCTTTTTACCTCTCCATTATTTTATTTCTGTGTTGAAGTTATGAACCATTTCTTCATTCAGAATGGGTCACACCGAGAATTGTGTTTGCACTTTCCTTATACATAAGGTGCCAAAGTGTGTAAAACAGCATCAAACTAGAACTTTTTTTTTTTTTTTTTGTGCCATTGGAGGATTCACCACAACCCCAGACAGAGGTGCTTGCTGTAAAAATCCTGCAATCTGAGGAATGTCCTTAAATCCTAGAAATGTCCTAGAAATGTCCAAAAATCCCAGAAATGTCAACAAATCTATAATTATCTTTAAATCTGAGAAAAGTCCTAAAATCCAAGACATAACCTAAAATCCTAGAAACAACCTGAAAAAGAAATGTCCAAAAATCCCAGAAACAACCTAAAATCCTAGAAATGACCTAAAATCTGAGAAAGTCCCAAAATCTTAGAAAAGTCTTAAAATCATAGAAATGACCTAAAATCCTAAAAAAAAAGGTTCTGAAATCCTTTGAACATGTATAGGGCTGTTGCAACTGGCTCCTGGCCTTCTGTCATTTTGCAAGAGAGGCCCCCAAGCAAAGCAAGTCGAGTATTCCTGCTCTATACTTTCTCTGCAGGTTAACTCTGGCCTTCCAGGCCCAGCAGTGTAATTTATGAGCTGCAATTATGGAGGTGTCAAAGAAACAGAAACAGTCCTGCAGCATGAGTGAGTGACGTGCTCCGTCAGGTGACTTCCTGTTTTTTGCCCCCTTGACCTTGTTGGTTGACCGATTTTTCTTAATTAAAGGGTACAATGTGACAGTGGACTAGCAAACATCAGTTCCAACGACCTTAATAACACAGACAGTAAAACTGAAAATAATGTGCTTTATTTTGAAAGTTTGTGAGACATCCTTGGTTGACAGAATAAAACTATAACTGATGAAGTTATTTTCATTTTGTATCTAGAGTTGTGTCTTAGATTTTGAGCTGCTAATTTCCACTGGGACCATAAATGCCAAAAAAGCACTCTTGTGGTATTGAGAGGAATTTTGTTTAAAAATATCATCCCATAACAAATACGATGTTAGTTTTTCTGTTAAATTCCAATTTTATTTTACAGATTTGGACGTCTCTACGTCTGTGTTCCATTTTGGTGAAGATAAAATCTCAAGATCTTCTTTAGGGAGTGTGTTCCGATTCGGCACAAGAAGAGGTCACAAAGTTACAGGTTTGTGTTATTGATTATTGTTGCAACTGTGGTAGTTCGATGTTTGGTGTACTGTTAGGTATTTGTTCATCTAGTACTGGTAATTATTTCCAAGACCGCCTAGCTGCAGACACATGTGCAAAAGAGATCTCAGCACTTAACAGGAAGTCATGTTTGGTTTTCAAATTGAGAGCAAAACAAAAAGAATTTGTGAATTATAATATGATTAGCTTGGTGAAGAACTGAAGAAGCTTCTTGGATAAGAGCAAAACATCTTCAAGGAACTAAACCAAGTCCAATTGCCAACAAAATAGCACTTATGGATACCATGACTTGGATGACTAAGAACCTTCATTAAAATTAGCTTGGTGAAGTTTTTAATTCATAAATGTAATTTTATCAAGACCTCTCCCATATTAATTATTTTTCTAAATGCAATACAACCATTTAAAAGATCAATGAAATACTGCAAAATAGAAAAAGCCCTAAAACTTATGCTACAACTACCCTATTCACCTAGCCGTGCATGATGGCCTTGACTTCTGGTGTTGAGCCGAAAGTTGGTGTTTTCCCACATGAACAGTACACTAATCCTTTTACAGAGCGATTGTAAAATAAAATGTGAAAAACCTCAATGTGTTCCACCTCCTTCTACTTCCATTACCACCTATTTATGATTTACTAATATTAATACAAAGTAAAAGAAAAAATAAAAGAATTATGTATGAGCCCTAATTCAAAACATTGATGTTTTGCTGTAGGTGTTTTTTTTTGTTTTTAGCTGTTTAGCTGTTTGATTGCTGCACTGGCTCAGTTCTGTTTATGTGAATTATAGGAACATAACCATGATTTTAACTGTTTGATGTCAATGTTTAATACATTTCAATAAAGTTAATTTTATTAAAAAAAAAAAAAAAAAAAAAATCGTGTAAACCGCGACGATGGCGCATGCGCCTGCGGACCTCTGCTCTGTCTGCAGCCAGGCGCTTCTCATTCGTTAATCCGGTTTACCTGCAACCCACTTCCGGTGGCATATTTTATGCAGATAAAACATGTCGCTTCATGAGTAGCTAGGTCGAGGGATGGAGTGCAAAAAATGCCATTACTTTCATTTTAAGTAAACGCTGGACGAATGAAAAGAGTGAGTATATCTGCTGTAATATCTCTTGCAGTGTATTTCTTTGTGTCATGCGTCTAAATGCTCTGTTAGCCACGGAGCTTCGTGCTCATGTTTACCATGCTAATTATATCCTGTTTATGCATGCTAATTAACGGCTCTCGGTTTATGTGACTCAGCATGTCGGACTTAAATAAGTCATGTTTAGTTAAAAACGGGTTCAAACATTTACAACCTGTTGTTAGTACTTTTAAGTGGTTTTATGGTTGAGTTGAAAAAGTTATCCGTTTTGCAACTGCAGCTTTGCTAACTTGGCAACACGGTTTAGCCTGCCTGCCGGTTTTTTCACAATAGGCGTCAACTGTAGGTTCATCAGCGGGCTTTAATAGGAAGGCTAATGCTAACAGGCGCAGTATCTTAACACAGCGTTAAATGTCCCAGAAGTTAACATAAAGAGTGTTGCAGTACCAGGATGCTGGTATAGTGTTATAGTGAAAGTAGTGTTGTTGCCATTTGATTATTTCCCCTGTTTACACATATTGGAGCTTAAGAGACATGTAGTCATATTTGTTCCGCTCCTTATTGTTGTGTATGTCGACCATTTTTGTGTTTGCAAACAGCGATGACGTGTTTTGTGAGCGGAGTTTTGGCAGAAAGGGACAGAAGTGAAAGGCGTGGCTTGCCCCTTTTAGATATTTTATAACAACAAAAAGGTAAAATTAAATAAATAAATACAAGGTCAGAGAGCTACACTTATAAAATATATCCAACAAACGTCTATCTATATCTTTATGTAAAACAACACATACAATCACTATCAAATGGAAAATGTCATTACTTTTAATGCAAATATAAGAAATTATGTACTATTGTTAACCTCTTTATTTTATTGGGGCGACTTCATATTTATAAAGCCAAATGCTCTTAACCCAGGCCCTTTATTTACAATGTTTTTATTGGAATAAATTATTCATTTAAGTCTCTAAAATTTGTAATGAATAAAAAAATCATTTGTAATATAATATTTTAATATTTACTCAGAATTATTAATTTGAGAAGTGTCATCTGTCATTGCTATTCAAAAAGTCTGTCATCCATTTCTTTTTACTTTTTTTTCTTCTTTAATTTACTTTATGCCATTGCCTCATGCCACCTTTGTATTTTACATTTTTGAGATAGTATGAGTGACTGTTTGTACTTTCTATTCCAAAGAAAGTATTGATTAAGTGCCTAAAAAATTTAAAAAGCACATTTATATTTCTCAACCGATTGCATTGAATCATTTTTATATTCATGGGATTATTATCCTAAGTAAAGTTTTGTCTTTAGTTAATAACAATCTCAATTTTTAACCCTCAGAGACTGTTTGGCATGTTTTTCATTCTTTATTTTTTGGTAATTTTGGCAATGTTCATGCAAATGGACAGATTCAAACTGCAATTTTTGATCCCACAGCCATCAAAGCATAAAAACATGCATTGTGTTATTTCTGGGTGTCATTCTGGGCCTTTGCCTTGGAATTAGTTTTTTTTTTTTTTTTTTTTTTTTACTATTTTACACTTGATAATGTAAATTTTTTACCATATTTAGCATATGAAGAAAATACTTCATATATAAAATAATAATAAAAATGCTATTTCCACAAGGTACACTGTCACAATCAATGGTCCTGTAAATCACTGACATATCAGGCTGAGGCTGTGCTCATCAAAAAAAATTACTTTGCATGTTGTATATTGGAAATAATTACTTTTTGTTATTATTTCATCTACAAAACAAAGTGGCATCATGACAAAAACCTGGCATTTAACATTAAAATTTTGAAAATATTTGATTTTTATGATTAGGACTGACGTTGGTTAAAAAAATAACTTAATGAAAGTAGAAAATAATAGTAATATATGATATTTTTTAAAGCTTGATTTTGAAAACGAATTTTGTGAGTGATACCTGAGTGAGTGTAATCCTAAAGCGGGCCCTGAGGGTTAATATTACTGTACAGGATAATAAAATTGATGTGAATCTGATGTTGAAAATTGATGGTAACAATGTAAACCTGACTCCTAAACCCTTTTCTCTCTCTTGTTCTCTCTCTTGAACTTGCTCTCTCAGTCCCTTAGCGCACGCAGCCCACTGACCCAGGGCGCAAAATCCTCCCGGGGTCGCTGTTGTCATGGAGATCAGGATCACAGACTGGAAGTCTTTGCTGGACGACTGGCCACTGATATAACCAATTACACACCAGGTCATGCAGAAGGATGGCACCGGAGAGGAACATCAGACAGCGGTGGATCAGTCAGGTTGGTCAATAACAGAAACAAATGTGAGGTATCATTCTGCTGCTGTTTAGTACCTTCACTGTCTTAAGTATTTATTGTGGCCTTTTACAATGTCATCAGCTAGTGGCAAGTCGGTTGGAGTTTCTCTGCTCGAGAATCAAGGCAGGGCAATTGAACAACTCATTTACAGGATTATAGTGCAAGAACGAGAAAGATGTGCTGAATGCTAAGGTCTGTGGAATCAGTTTGTCCGTGAATAGAGCTTGCCATCTTGCAAAAAAGTCTATCATAAGGAGTAGAAAACTCTCCAAGGTCTTAAAAGTCCACAAGACGTGTTAAGTTTTTAGCAAAGGCATATCCTAGTGCACAAAAAGTCCCAGTTCCAACAAACAATATTACCTTAGAACTGCTACGTGATCCGTATGTACGTGTGTGTGAGCCATAGATCTTTGTTTCTGATGTGTTTCTACCTCAGACAGAAATGTCCTGTCTTTATTGTGAGTTCGTGGTGCCGTTATAAGGTCAGATCAGTGTGGTCTTTATTATTGGTTAAAACAGTGATTAACACATTTTGTTTATCTGAATGAATGCTAATCAGGCAGTAGTTATTATATAGTTTCATTATTTTAATGAATTATCTATTATTACCCATTTTGTTATATTTTATTCATTTATCTTTTTTATTTATTTATGTATTAATTTGTGCTTGTGCATTTATTTATTTATTCATTGATTCATCCATATATTTATTTGTTTATGCATTTATTCAATCATTTATACATGACTGACTGACTTATATACTTACTCTCTTGTTGAGTAAATGTGATTCACCGAACCGGTGCTTTGATTTGAAATGAGCTCATTCACGTGTGGCGGCTACTTCCACTGTCTTTTTCGGAGTGGAGGTTGCCTTAATTGTAGTAAAAAAACACTTAGATTGTAGCCCATTTTTCAACACAACTGACAGATAGCCTGCTCCAGTAACGTAGGTCACAAACCGCAGCCAAAACAAGCATGTCTGGATGTGTGCATCACTATTAAGTGTCCTCTGGAAACACTTCAGAGGACACACACCTGAGCTCCAAACGAAATAGTGGCATTCTTAAGTTTTGGAAAATTAGCAATGGGTATTTTTGAAAATGTTTTACACTAGATGCAAGCATCTGTTACCAAAAATATACTTTTCATTGCCTTTCTTTGAAGAATAGGAACATTTTGGCTAAAAAAACACAATTTGGGGCCCATAGGTTATCTCGTAGCCTACTGTATATACAGCATCTGCCATGAACCACAAAATCCCAGGTTTAAGTCAGCAGGGAGCTTTTGTTATTTGTTTTTTCCGATCTGTCCGTCCCCTCATTTCTTGTCATTGCTTATTGCGGATTGTCAGTGAAAAGGAATAAAATACCGCAAAAAACTGTAATTTGACAAAAGGAGCCAAACTCCTCAAAACTTCAATGTTGGCTGAGCACAAGCACCTGCACAAAATCTGCGTTTATGAATCAGACTGTTTATATATACATATATATATATATATTCCATCAAAAAGCACCTAACTGGTTGTGAAAGAAATTGCATGTTTTCTAGAGGAGACCAGATGCTGAATAAATGGTTACTGGCTACCTGTCATGACCTACAGCACCAGTTGTCTGGTTCAAACCTTCACACGGATCATCACTTTGCTTTCATTGTTTTTCTTTCTGTCTGTGGTGAGACGACACACTGCGTGGGGGAGGCGAGAGCTTCATCACTGTTTACCTTCTCCATGCTTGGACTACACTAAAGCTGTGTGTGGGCCAGACCCCCGCGGAGACCGACCGTGGAACTACTGTCAGCGGTGTGAACAACACCAATATCACCTCCCGCTGTATGGACAGGTTCCGCACCATTATCTGGGTGACTTGCTCACCAGAATTTGTCGTGCATGAGCCGTAAAAAAAGCCTGTGATGCTTGCCATTTTGTAGATACTTTTATCCTCAGCATCGTTAGTGTGTACAGATGTAACTGAGGCAGTTGTCACACACCTCGTGTACATCTCTTGTGGGATTCCTTCTCCATGTTTGCTTTGTATCTCACAGCTTTTGTTGCTCTCTTGTTGCAAACCATTTTTAATCCACTGATTGTTTATCGTCTCAGCTGAAGTGAAGTTAACATCTGTTCATTTACAAGAGTCAGGAGGTTTTCCAGACTAAGCAACTACTCTGATCGCTCACAATGAACACAAACACTGACCGGCTATACTGAGCAGGCTTTGGCTTTGTCAGATCTTGTTGACAGTGTGAAAAGAGCGAGTTGGAAAGAGTTGGTTAAAAAATCAAAGAGTTTGTGTTTGTTACATCCTCTTCACTACACAACATGATATGTGGAATATTAGGATCTCTTGCAGTGATGTCTGACAGTAGCCTTCTAATGCATTTGTTTAATTAAGGAAACACTGTACGGTCTTTTGTCTGCACCATCACACTGAGGTTGAAGTAAAGATGAAGCCAGAAGTTGTCATGGAGTGGATATCTCTGTATCAGAGTTGTAAGGTTTAAAGCAGGGGTCTTCCTACCTGTCTCGCAATTGTGACATTTTTTATTGTTGTTTCAATGCGCTTGTGTGTGACGTTATTTGTTGCATGTGTGACGTTTTAGGGCAGAAATGCGTTCACAATGATGTCAGGTACTGACAATGATGTTAATCAGATCTTAAGAAAAAAAAGGATTTGAGCATAAAGCCCCGTAATATGAACAGAGCCTTAATCAGGATTCCTACAGCTTAAGGCCGGTTAGATTTAAGTGTTTTTAAGACATTTTGAATGCCACTTGGAATTAAATTTAAGACCAATTGTTCCGATAACCAAAGTTGAAAAGAAAGAAAAAAAACATGAACTGACATAAATTACTCAAGATTAGGGACGATTTGGTCAAGTTAAAAAAAGTAAGACATTCTGCTTCAAATGCTGAGGCCTTAGTGTTATGAATTTATTTAATGCCTTTTAAGACTTTTTAAGGATCTTCGGGAACCCTGTTAATGATGGGCCATTGTGAATATGAATTTTTGTAGCTGACATCAGCATTGTTACCAGCTTATCATGTGATGCAGCCCTGATATCATGTTTCTGCACAATTTTAATTTATATAAAAATACCCAAACTAATACACTTTCAAATTGAATTTGAATTGCATTTACACTCTATCTCAACACTAATTTCCTAATTTCACAACTGTAATGATTAGCGTGCTCCACACAGTTTATTTTAACACCCTGTTCAAAGATGAGTCCTCACTCTGACCGTCTGACACAGAACATGTTCAGGATACCAAGAACAACTCATTACAAGCTCCTCGAGTAAACCGTCCTCGTTTCAATAAATTTTTAACACAGTAAGAGAACCTCCAGACACTGTAACCCTGGGCCAGCTTCAGGCCTCAGATGGTGGTCCCCCTCATTGACTTCGTGTTCGCTAATGACCCTGGATCTGGATCGCCATTATAAAACACAGATAAATGTTTACTGTGGAGGGATGACATCACAAGACTTAAGGTCTGTACAAATATACAGGTGCTCCACCACCCCTCGGCTCTCTCCACTTCCTCAGGTCCACACTGCTTCGATAAAAACAACTCTAAACGCCAGCGTCCCATGTTCACATTTGCTCTGTTTCATTTATTTTGTTGGCCGCTGAAAACATAAACTTTTACTTAGCTGTGTGTTATTAGAATGTAAGCTTTTTTCCATAGACGAGGCTTGGGAGTCTGTGTGTGTGTGTGTGTGTGTGTGTGTGTGTGTGTGTGTGTGTGTGTGTGTGTGTGTGTGTGTGTGTGTGTGCGCGCGCGCGCGTGTATTTCTTGACCTAACTTTTCCTTCTCCGCTCTGTCAATGATTAACCACACTATCCCGACCCTTGTTTCAAAAGGCATTACATAAAGCATTCAAACATCAATAAATCACTAGCATGTTAATGCGGATACATGATGTATCATGACACCATTAAACAAAAATGTTGCTGAGAAGTTTGGCAACCTCAAATCAATGTTTCATTTCCACATGCAGTCAGAAGGTGGTCCTGAGTATGTTATGCCAATGCTAGCTTACATCACTGAAACCTATATTTCCACTGTTGCTTTCAAAGCAAACATGACAGTGAATAGATAAATAGAGGCATGTAGGTGGAAATAAGAGGATTTACATAAGATTTTATGTTATTCCTTTGTAAAAGATGCTACATTTGTTTACAAGAATTAACTATGGTATCACAGGAGTAGGGCTGTGTGATATTAGGGCTGGGTAAAAAAAAATATTCATCAGTGCATTGCAATATGTTTTCTGCCAATTCAATATCGATTCATAAAATCCTGAAATTCATTATTTCCATTGTAATGACGCCCCGCTCTTGTGGGGGCAGTGTGAGTGTCGCCGGAGTGTGATTGACGTTGTTCAAAGACCCCGCTATACCCCCAAACAACATCTGTTATATATTCATTAAATGGCAACAGTGGTGCGATATAGCGATAGTAGTTACGTCATGTGTGAGCCTCGTGAGTCAGTGTTAAAACACTGCAACAATACGATGAACCTATGTAACCATTTGAGACGACACCACACAGATGTTTTGCAATCTGCTGCTGACGCTAAAGCTGTGGATCACACACAAATGCAGGTTGAAAATACTGCATAAATGTTTTTTACTTTTGTTAAGTTCGGCTCAGGCAAAAATGTGCACTTTTCTGGACTTAAAATTTATTTTAGTTTTAATTTTTATTTAATAAAGGATAATGTAATGGTAAATTGCATTTTGGTGTCTAGAAGTGTTGATGTTTTTGCTGTTGCTTTTTGTATCTGTGAGAAACAGAGAGCTGTAGGAGAGAGAGGGAAAAACAACATGCCGATGCGAGTCTCATTTTATACCCGATGTGTGTGTTGAAGTCATTTTATACATTGCATGTGATACATCAAGTATATTCATATATTCATCCACACCTTAGTTCTGTGTCTGACTTTTCATACCCAAACCGCCTCCAAATGACAGAAATGGACCCTCTTTTGGTTATGGGTTCAAGAACATATTGAGTAGGATGATCAGTGTCAGTGTCTTGTGCTAAATTCCCATGTTCAGTATCACTTTTCAGCTCCTCTATGTTCATTTGTTTGTTTTGGTGCTGAACATTGTGGAGACTCCCCCCTTGGCCACACGGACAGAGGCAAAGCATTATCACATGATGTACACAAAATAAACAGTTAAGCACGATATGAAACACTTGACTTTTTTTTTTGACGTATTTCGTCATAATGCACAGCATTAGCAATGATGTGATCAGTTTAATATTTATCACAATATCACAAATCTCAAATTTTCACTCACTATTCAAAGACCCCATTAGCCTGTCAGCAATTATGCTTCTTCTCTTAATTTTACTTCACTTTTATAGAAATCAGACTTCGAATTCTGCCTGGTTACTGAGCCAATGATGCAGTTATTTTTCAATCATTTCCAATCTACAAGATGTTTTATGGAACAAGTTTTCCTCTCTTCCCACATTTAAAGGAACAACAGGGATACTTTTGATACACTGATTACCTAATTTAGCCTGTAACATTACAAATATGCCTTGCAGCAGTGCTTCTGCGGACTAACAGCAGGACACACTCACTACTTCTAAACTGGTCACTACTGTGTACATAATCTTTTCTGCTGAGGTTTCATTTTCCTCTGAATCTCATTGCTGTCACACCCGCTTCTCAAACAAGACTGACATCCTCCCTCGTTAGACATTCAGCAGCCACGCAGTAACCTGAACCCCGGGCATACACAGGCACACACCCGCACACACACACTCGTATTCACTCAGGGTGACCCGCTGCCACCACACTCCTATCACAGCCTGTGTACATCCTGTACCATAGTGTGTGTCTGTGTGCACACATGTGCCTCAGCTGCAGCCAACACCAGCCCGGAATCTAATATCCCCCCCATTGGAAACACATGTGGAAGTCTGACAAAAGCCGGCATGTTCCCTGTGCCATGTATGTCAGCAGTCAGTCAGTCTCCATGCTGTCTGTTGCATAGGTTGAGCAGTCTTCTGCAGGGCTGTGTGCTGGAGAAGTGTGGCCTGTCTGCTCTTGTGGTTTCCCTGGAAGGAGCCTGGTGGGTTTTTTTAACGGCATTTAACATTTGTTAAATTACTGTCATTTGTATGTCTTTGGATTATTGTATTTACCATGATTATTGGTTTTCATGGGCTGATGTAAGCCATAATAACAAGTAGAAGAGTCACTTTTGACTGCATCTACATGCTTCCTAAACTGTTACACTGATTCTGCCACAATTTTTAAGGCCTAGTCACAGCAGAAAGTTGAACATTGAAATTCATCCATGTGTAACATTTAGCTCTAAAAGCTCGGTGTCATAACTTAGTGGCTTCACTGTAGTTGGCAAACTAACAGCTAACATGATAACCAGCTGGCAACATGCTGGTGCTTGTCAATTGTAATTGCCTCCTACTGCAGCACTTACTCCCCACTGGCATTTTGTTCTCAAGATTGTATATCATTTTTTTCAATATATGTGTTGAAGAAGGGCAAAAATGTCTCAAAGCCAGTGGCGCTGCCAAGGGGTGGCACGAGGGGGCATGGCCACCCCGATACAATGAGCCTACATTGACACACCATTCCTGAACGTCCAAATCTGACCCAGCGGGGCACCTAGTGCTTCATATTTTGATGAGTTGGGATGAGAACATGTTGGGAGCCAATAGAAGTGGATGATTCAAAACTGCTAATTTATGATAGCTTCCTTCGTTTTTTAATTTTGGCTGCAGCATAAAAACTCAAAATATCTTTATTTGTCATTTGACATTCTGTTATTTAATGAGAGCTGCTGCCCACACAAGACTTGTAAAAAGTAAATGACTCTTCTGTTAGTTGTCCTTTTTAGATTTTAAGCAGCTACAGCAACATAAATATTTATTCACACAATAATTGCCATTCATGCAAAATGTTGCTAGGCATAAGTGGAAATCAAATGTTCTCTGTAACTGAAGTGTGACCCATTTAAAATGTTGGCCCATATAACACCCGAGTGTGATGGTTATAGGTACCAGACAGGTTTGTTATATTTGAATAAAATTGACATAATGTGTTAGTTTTAGACCAAATAATCCAAAATCATTTTGCTGAGTGTGCAGTGATGACAAAGTTCCTGCAGGGAAAGCAGAGGTAAGCGGCTGCAAGGAGCTTTTCTAACTCAAAATCTTGCACCTTCCCAAAGTGCCAAATTTCCGCCCTGGTCGGAGCAGGCTGGCACTCCTGTTGTTGGCCTCAGAAAGATTGTGGTTGAGCTTTACTCAGCTGCAAGGACGGCCACAAGAGGCTCAAGCCCACCTAACTGAAGCTGTCTCCATTCTCTGTCTACTCATTTGAATGAGTAAATCATTCGCAAACTATTCCTGACGTTTAGTTTTCTCAAGCGGCGACTAATCAGCAGTTGCAGGAAGTAATCGAGTAGCACAAGAAGTTTTTGAAAACCAGCACATTGTGACAATCTGTTTTGGCGCTTTGTCAAATCCCTTCTTTTGTCGCCACCACAAGTTTAAGAGCTAATAGGTGGTGAAAAGCCTGGTTGGAGGCCCAGATGAAGCAGATTATTTTATGAAGAGAGGCAGGAGAGGCATCCCAGCATTAGCATGTGTGCTAGCCAGAGTCGGTCCCAGGGGGGAAACCCAAGTCTGGCCTCGGCGTCCCCACGGACATCCTCTGCCGAGGTTTGCATATCCCTGTTTCGGCTGCTGAAAGTTGTATGTGTGTTCGGGGTTATATGGTCTGTGTGAGTGTGTGCATATGTGTGTGTGTGCGTGCGTGCGTGCGTGCGTGCGTGCGTGTGTGTGACTGCTGAAAGATTTGTTATTTGTAGCAGTGAATTTTAATGACGTTTGTCAACTCTAATACTTGGAGCTGCCCAGCTGTGGACATGACTGAAGTTTTCTCAGCTTGCTTTGAGTTTATTTAAAGGAAGTGCCGGTTTTCAAGACGACTACTGCAACTTATTCCTGGAATAAATATGTGTTATTTATAGATAGACAGAGATAGAAGCACATAAACAGACACATTTATGTCCTCAGTGTCAGCTCCAGGGTTCTGTTTTTTCCAGGCATTGCAGCAGGAGAGCAGTCACCTGTCAACACTTGTCATTTTTTGGTAACCTGACTACAGGTGACATTTATCATTTTTTCCCATTTTGGACCCATTAGATCTTACTCTAGATTAAACACTTTTTCAAATAAATACAATACTAGCTCAGCTTGTTGCCGCTTCATTAAAGGAGCAACCCTTATTTTTTTACTGTAGTCATTAGAACTAAATTCACCTAAATAATCAAATTGTTTTATTTATTTATTAGAATTATACATTTTATTTTCTTCTCGCTATTCCACACTTCCAGATTTTGTCATGCCTCTGTGCTGGCAATAGGTGGCCAGAGACATTATGTTTTTGGGTTGTCCGCCTGTCCATATGTTTGTCTGTCCATCCCATTCTCATGAACTTGATATCTCAAGAATAGAAGAGAGAATTTCCTCTAATTTGGTGCAAACGTCCACTTGGATTCAAGGATGAGCTGAAAGATTTTGTTGGTCAAAGGTCAAGGTTAGTTAGGCCTTGCATCTGTCTCATTCTTGTGTACTCTTTGTCTCCGGAACACCTTGATGGAATTTTTTTAAATCTGGCACAAACAAATTATTGGACTCAATAATGAAATGATTAGATTTTGGTGGTTAAATATCAAAGGTCAAGGTCTTTGTTACCTTGCATCTGTCTCATTCTTGTGAAAGAGACAATGTATCAAGGGAATATCTTTGGCACAAACATCACCTTGGGCTTAACAATTGAGTGATTAAATGATGGTGGTCATAGGGCAAATGTCAAGATCCCTGTGACCACATCTGTCTAATTCTTGTGAACATGATATCTCAAGAGGGGTTTTTTGCAAATTTGGCACAAACATCCACTAAGATTCAAAGATTAACTTTTTAGATTTTGGTGGTCAAAGTCATTGTAACCTTGCATCTTTCTCATTGTCATAAAGACAATATCTCAAGCAGACCTTAAGGGAAATCCTCAATTTATTTAAAAAGTGCATAGTGCCTCCTCAAGCATAATTTTTAGTGTAAAAAATATTAACAACTCAGAACCTTTACCTGTAATAATAATAGAAAAAAAAGAATGAAAACAAGCGTTCCAGTGCCAGTCAGTGGGAACCTGGAGGCACATGTGCCACAGATTACCCTCTGCTGCATAAGGCTGACTGCAAACCCCTGAAACCTAACAGGCTGTGAAACGTTTCCTCGTCAAACTCCGAATCCCATAATTCAGCAGGACGGGCTGACAGCTCCACCTTCTTCTCTTCCCTCTCACCGTCCAGACTCGTCAGCCACCTCCATCCATCCTCAGCTGAGACAGTGTGTTCACAGCTCATCATCATCATGGAGAAAAGACACGGTCAAGTGGCTTCTCCTCTGTCTGTACGCTTTGGCTGTTAGTGTGTGTCCGTGTGTGTGTGTGTGTGTGTGTGTGTGTGTGTGTGTGTGTGTGTGCGTGTGCGTGTGCGTGTGTGTGTCCGTGTGTGTGTACTGTGATCAGATATAATGTGTTTATAAAGCGCTGCAGTGTGCCAGCTCTGAGCAGCCAATGTTTCTTTGTGCCAGCGAGGCCTGTCAGATGGTTAACACACATAATTGCTCCCTAATTCTCCCGTCAGTGGCTGCATAATATCTGATTTACAGCTAATGAGCCACATCCCATTCACCAAAGTCCTGCCTACTCTATAACTCTGTCTCACTGCATTGTTCCCTAACCTTTCTTTATTTTCATTCTTTTTTGTTTGAAACTTAATCAACCTGTCTCTGTTTCTGTCCACAGAGAGAGTCTCTAAAAAATGTTGCTCCACATTTTCAACTATGGTACAAAATATTAATTATATGAAAAAAAAGAGTCTACTAAGGGTAAAAAGCGTTAATTAATCATTATTTTAAAGAACGCAAATGTAAGGCCGCACATTTAACTCATTGAGTGCCAGCCATATTATATAATGGAAAGTGGCTTGTGCCAGCTTTTCTGGGCATTTTGAGTCATCTTTCAAGACCCACCAAAAGATGTGTGTGGGGGGGGGGGGGCTTTTGAATGACGTATATATACATCAGTGGCACTCAATGAGTTAAGAACAATACACTATAAAGTGTTCAATTAGAAGAATATGTCACCTGCAGAATTACCATTTCTTTAATCAATCACTCACCATGGGTTGCTTTGAATTCCTGAAGGAACCTTTATTTTGCATGCCTCCACAGTCTATGGAGAATTCAACAAAGGGGAACATTCTTAATGAATTGAAGTAATAAAGGTCCACATTTATTACACAACAGCAAAACTATATAAAAAAATCAGTTTACAAATTCTTCGACAACTCGTGCAGTATAATCCAAGTGCCATTTATCCAGTTGAATGCTCAGTACTTCCAAAACACATGCATGCTTAACTTAACATTACAATTTAAGACACTTGCCACTACGAGAGGTGCGCCCCAAAGCATGTCTGAGGACACGCATGCATATGAGCCTTGTTTTAGCAGAGTTCAAAACTGTGCGCAAACAAACACATGCTACCGGGCCTGTTTGTACCAATGTGTTTTAAATAGTGATATTTCAGCAAAAATGCATGTGTTTGGAAAGCACTGAGATGACTGTATAAATTAGATTTGGGTTATACGGTCTCATACTGGTGATTAAGGGTGCCTCGGTGCGTTGCGGTGTTGCGGGGGTCAACCCACAGGTGGGTCCCATGGGTTGACCCACGGGTCAGGCGTTTTGGGTAATCTTGAATGAAAATATTGCGGGTTTTGGGCAGGAAGGTCATTGAGTGACAAAGCAGCGTTCTGAGTCAGTTATTAATTCTACAGAAACAATGTGCAATCGCTCACCTTCTACCTTCTCTTTCCCTCTCTCTGTCTCTCTCACAGCAAGCAGCTTTATCATCAGTGCTACTGCACTCAGGCTTTCCGCTATCTGTCTGTTGAAGTTGGACATATTTAAATTTTGCGGGCATAATGTTAGATAAAGATTATTCCCTATGAGAAAATGTAGGCCTGACACCGTGTCCTAACAGCAAGCAAGTGCTTCTCTGTCCACGCTGAATCCGTTAAATATGCACTTCTGTTACGTCATGTTAACAAACCACATTGGTTATCAGCTGTGCACTCAGGGGTCTGGGGCAGTTGTCCACTATTTGCACTCACCTGAGGAGGAATTGTTTTTTTGTTTTTCTTAGGTACTGCAGTAACATACCACTGAATGTGTACTTTTGACGACAATTTTTTATGACGTCTTAGATGTAATTGCACGTGGCACCGCAGCCAGCTGAACAATCTTCATGACTGACTCTCCCCTAAATGGAGGAGTTTCTCTCCACATCATGCAACACAGAGCAGGACTGAGCATGAATGCTAATTGAATTGTGTATTACACCTCATTTTTCACCTGGTTGTAGGAGCACTTCATTTGTGTCTGTTGGAGCTCTAATCTAGCTCACTGCTGCTTGTGTGGAAACTGTACAGCCTACCATGGTAAAAGGGGAAAATAGGTCAGGCACAGTGGTTTAAGGAGACAACATTTAGGTAATGTCTCCCTGGCCACTCTTAACAATTTTAGAGAAATGAAATTTTTTGCAGAAGCATAACTTCAGAAATCATACAGAAATGTGACTTTTACATCAATTTTATCTCAGCTGTTTCAGACAGATTCTCATACAGTTTTTGCTGTAAATGTTGGGGAAAATAAAAATAATGCAGCCACGCACATATTGTTTAATACCCAGTCTGATAGGTTCATAAGTTTCAGCGGCAGACCAAACAGCAATTTTTGCCGCCGTAATTGCTCAATTTATGAACCAATGCTTAGATATGAGAAGTATTGTGCTCGTATTTATGCCAAAACAAGTAGACTTATCAGATTTGGGGGCCAGGACAATTATAAATGCAATACTTTTCATTCTGAAGGATTTATTTTTAAAGAGATCGGGTGATATTTTGTGATGGTTGAAAAGATCTGTCGAGGCTCTCGCGAATACTGAAATCCCTGTCCAAAGAAAAGCCTGCAGTTTACTGACTCGTATGTCTTTATTTTTCTTGTGGATGTGTTCAGTATTTGTACACCTCTATGTGCAGTGGATAATGTTTGCATGTACCATAGCTACACCTGAATGCACGCTTGCACTTCTGCATACTGTATATTAAGCATTAGAGAATGCACAGCTTGATTTGAACTTTAGTGCCACGGTAACAGTGCCTCCCCTTGTGCTGCAATGAGTCCATGAGACAAGACTATCATGGAAGAGGCATGAGGTTCAGGACCTCTCCGATTACTTTTGCTAGAGTTCTCCAAACCTATTTAAGTCCCTGGCACAATAAAACTGCTGCTTTAACAGACTGTCTCCAACCGTCGAGCATTGAGTTGATCTTGGCTGTTTTCTGCTGTTGTGGGCAAACAGGGAGGATGTATAATGAGGATGAGATGCACAGAGGTCACGCAAATGAGTAATGCTCTCACAACCATACAGAGAAAGTGTGTGTGATGGGATTCAGCTTGGATTTTTACATGTGTGTGAAAGCAGCCAGTCAAGGGATGTTTTAGTGAGGTCATGATATAGAAAGTTAATAAGAAGAGTATATTTAAATATTACATAAATGGCTTGTCAAATGTAGTCTGCAGCAAAGAAGCCAAACTCGAATATTCTGTATTGTGTGTTAATTGTGTGACATCAACATTTATTTGCCCACAGACATTTGAAGGCCAGCAACACTGTAGCAGTTTGACTTCAGTCGTCAGTTTTTTCCTTCTATCAATTCCAGTCATTTTTATTTTAATATTAGAAGTCTATAAACCAAAAATGATACAATCCAACAGTTGCCCTAAATCACATGTGGATGCAGGGCTGGATAATTCCTAAAGAAGGCCTCAGAAAAAACACTGAACTCTGTGTTTCCCATGTTAGTTTGGTAATAAGTGAGATATATTCAAATTTTTAAAGTCTGTGTTCAACAATAATAATGTCCTCGTTAGGGTTGCAACAGTTTGAGATTTTCTTGGTACGATAGCCGTCTTAGAATATATTGTGGCTCATCACAGTCAGAAGGGTTAGTGTTGGTTGAATATTGATTGATTCATTCATTGTCATTGTAAGGCAAACATTCACTTATAGGTCAATAGCCATAGTGTGGAATATATGAATGAATAATATAATTAAGTCTTTGGATAGATGTAGGCGTAAAAAGTCTCCCTTTTGAAAATAACTAAAATAAGGTGAGATTTTCAATCCAGTTGCTTTTTTTTTTTTTTTTTTAATATTGTAAAGAAGCAAATGTACACAGTATGATAACTGTCAACTTTCATATCACTGTATACCTTAAAACTGGTCCCCAAATGGACATTGAAAACGTGTTGCTTGCTTTAGTCATTCTTGTAGTTCATACTGGCCTATAAAGGGATACTTCCCAATTTTTTTCTCACATCATATGGCAGAGTTTCATTGGCTCTCTTTTGTATCGCCTACTAGCCATGCCACCACCACTGACACAAAGAGCAAAGAAGGGGATCATCCCCCTCTGTCTCTCTCAGACTCAAACCAAACTCCAATCATACTGTAAAACTAGGCAGTGCTGATCGAATATAAACCAAGATGCTTATCTCTGCTTCGATGTTTTAAGAAACGTGCGTTAGCTTACGGTTTACTGTATTATAAGATTGTTTGTTATCAGTCGGCACCATTATGTCAAACGGCCAAGCCTATCAGAGGAAGTGCTTACTTGTCTGATGCAGCACAGTGCATTCTGGTAGTTGTAGGTTTTCTACCTCTTGAGCAAAAGTGTCCTTTTTTTCTGTTTTCTGTGGTCATGTAGCAATAATTTCAAAAGTATTTGCATCTTTCTACTGCGGAAATTGACTAGTTTTTCATGATGACTCTAAGAGTGAAATACTTTTTTAAGTGTGCAGATAAACTGGTCTTTCAAACCGGAAAATGTTCAAATTATTCATTTTCTCAAGAAAAGTTTGACTCAAACATTTGAATTGTAATTGGAGTCTAAGATCAAAAAGTGTGAGCAGCTATACTAAAATATCACCCCTGACAATCTGCAGGACTCTTTGAGCTTTGGCATCTTCCATCTGTCTTTGGCTTTCCTTTGGATACAGCACAATATGTCTAATTTTTTAAATTCTTTATTAATTGATTCTTGATGCCATTTGGAACCACTGACACAAAATCAGAAGGTGCCGTTTTAACCTACTACAGAACTGTGAGAGGACTTTCGATACTGCATTGACCTGTATAGAGTGAACACGATACCTGCTAGCCTCCAATATCATTTCAATATCCAAATCAACCAAAGCTCATCCATCAAGATATTAAAAAGTTTTTCTGTCTGAGCCAGTCTTCCAGAATGCTTCAAAGCGTGACAGGATGTCTGGCTCTCGTCACGTGTGTGGCGACGGAGCTATTTCAGAGCAAAACCCACCAACCTGCTGCAGCCAGCGCTAGCTCTGCACAAAATGAGCAGGAAGAGCGAAAGATAATATATTTGATTTTATGTGTTTTGGGAGGAGAGAATGTTAGTGTGACTCCATATATTAAACATAAACCCATTTCAAGCTAATTGAATACAAATACAGGGTCAGGGTATAAAATAAGAAAAGTGGGCACAGGGACATATCAGGTATTAATGTTAACTGTTATATTTTTCCTCCTAGTAGGTGAGATATTCTGTGTCCAGACTATTATAAGAAGTGAGGCCCCTAACATATTTTTCTTGGACAGGGCCCACACACTGCACACACACCACATGCACACACATCCTCGGTGGAAGCTCAGCATGCTCGGAGAGGAAAGGTGGACGTTTTCGGGGTGCGGGGGCTACATTATACTATAGTAGCGGCTTTTATGAGACAGACAACACGCCTGGCTCCAGCGGGAAAACCTCATGATGGACAGGCACTTTACCTGAGCCAAGAGCGGGCGGGCCGGGAGGAGGGAAAATGAAATAAAATCAATACTCGAACATAACTTTTTAAATAAACATTTGCACTCCACGGACATTGTTGGCAGTGGGAGCCAGTAACCTGTCCCTATTGGTGGAACTCAACACCAGAGCGTTCGCGGAGCACTGGCTCCCATCGAGGTGATGGCTACTGGCAAGATGTGACGTGAATAGCAGGCTATGTTCTGTTTATCCAAGGTAAAAGAGGAGAGAGAGAGAGGGAAAAAGAGGGAGACTCAAATCCTGAGGCTGCTCTTTCCCTCAGCAAGGCTTTTCACAGGTTGTTGATCTCGCTAAAAGCTGCCTGAACCTCTGCAGGAGTGATGTCTGCCCACTTTAAGCTACAATTCCCCACCAGGAGCGAGAAATAAGATTAAACTGCAGCAGCAGTCATGTTCTTCCCCTGAACCAAAGTGTGATTCAAGTTCAGATTTTTGGTTTGTCTCGAGGATAGAAGTGTATTAAACAGCAGAGATACCAGACCAACAAGTCATCAATTTAGGGGGTAAACAATGTTGAAACAGCTTATTCCCATTTTCAATGGTGATCATGGGCCAGGCGTGGTGACTTAGTAAAAGTCCAGATTTTTATGAATTCAAAGTGGACCTATTGTGATTATTTTTATTGCTTGACCCAAATGATTCAGTTTTTAATTTAGGGATTCAGATATTCTTTTTTTTTGCAGAGGACGAATGTCAGTTCATTGTTTAGGGGAAAAACTTCAAATGAAATCCATCTTAAATCTTTGATTTGTTGGAGTTGCTATGCTCTGCTTCTGTTTCAAAGAGTTTTGTCAAGTTTTTCTGAGTAGTTTGCAGATCTATAATAATTTGTCCATGATAAATAAAATTGTCACAAGTTGTATAATGTTACAAAAAGTGCAAGGGAAGGTCATTGAACTCAACACCTTGGGTGTTTTGAATAACTTAAATCAGTCCCCCCAGGATTTTACAATGTTGCCTTTGTAACAGTTTGAATAATGTGAAATCAGGCAGTCTCTCTGTGAATTCTGCACGGCTTTGTAATTTTTGGTTAAATTAACACAACTTTACCACAACTTTGACTCATTTCATTGTACAGTATTTTGGTCTGCTCAGACCTTTTCTTTCTCTCTCTGTTTATCATGATACTAGGGGGTTTATTGACTGAATGAAGCCATCTCGGTGCTGGTGCGAGCAGCACTGGAACATTTACAAGTGAGCCCCCCTCATAGCTTACCCCCAGTGAAGCCCTGTCCTGCAGCTCAGCACCGGCAAGCAGAAATAGGAAATATTGATCCTAAAAAAAATAAATTAAAAAATGCTATCATTCTCTGCACCTCACAACAACTTTTCATGTGCTGAACAGCATTCTGGGAAATGCTGGATATCAGAGATGCAGGTTTGGGGAAGGTGGGCACACTTCATGTCAAATTAATGGCTGGTATGCAGGGAGAATTGCAGACTGATGAGCAGTGTAAGAGGATCTGAGGGGCAGTTTTCCTTAAAACAATAATAGACAGTCTGAGACCAACAGGCCGCAGGATAGGCTGGGTGGCCCGGCCTGGCTGCTGCTGTTGCCCTGAGCTGGCCCAGGTGCTGCTGACTGTGGTGGAAAAGACCTCTCACTCTCCTTACAGCTGGCTGGACACACACACACACACACACACACACACACACACACACACACACACACACACACACACACACACACACACACACACACACACACACACACACACACACAGCTGGTTCCTGCAGTGGCCCAGCTGCTGCAGCTGGATGGACTGGGTCACAGTGAAACACCTGGAGGCAGACTCAGTCAGGCTGCAGTGAGAATCAGACTGACCTGGGAATGTGGAAATCAATCTGGATCATATTTCACACGTTTAAGCTGTTGAATGTGAACTTTGATTGTATTTGTTATGCTGAAAAGAAACATGCGGGATACTTTATTGATCCTAACAGGAAACCACTTTATAAGGCAGCAACATTCGCAATCAGACACGACAGAAGACATCTAGACATAGAACACACACATCTTAAAAACTAAGGACAAAAGCGAATATAAATTGCTAAAGGAACCCAAATCATATTCATGAAGCAATAAAAACAATACATAATGCCTTATAAAAATAAAACAAAAAAACTTGGTATGTAATACGCAATATGGCTTATCTAAAAACAGTATAATAAAAGTACAGACATATTCCCAAAAATATAATGTGTAAAAATTAAAAATAGAAATATACAAATGTGAAAAATTTATATATAATTTTGTATAATTGTTAATAAATTGTCAAACTTTCTGATTGCATCCCTTGAAAAACTCTTAGGAGTAAATGTGAAGCAAAAAAGATGCAGTACAAAATTAGAGCTATAGTGAAATGATACTTAACACCTTAATATGACCAAATTCCTTTCACCTTCGATCGCATCAAAGTATCTGGATAATGATCACCACATATAAGCCCAGGGCACGTTGATGACATGTGTCCATCAGTTATATGTCTGATGCCGATCTAGTCACTACAGCCAATTTTTCACGAGTTTTGGGCCAAAACTTCCTCCTCTGTGCACCGGTCATTGTTTTCAGTTTGATTAGCAACTTAAGACACAAAAATGCAGTTAAGAGACAAAGTCTACCACCAGATTGTTTCACAAGTCGCCATCTAATAAAACCAACGAAAAGCTAAATCGTCATCAGACAATAGCCAGTATGTTCTAAGACTGAATTTCGGGTGAGTGCTCTGCCTCGTTTGCTCTCCTGTTTACCTGCATATCTATTCAGACATGATTACACAGATATCTGTTTGTGTGCAAAAGTCGCTGTTGATAATATTTTGATTATAAATCTTTATATGATAATTTTTTTTTTAAAAATTGGCTTTTGCCTTTATTATTCATAGGACAGTACAAGCGTTAAAGGGGGAGAGAGAGAGGATGACATGCAGCAAAGGGCCAGCGGTCGGAGGCAAACCCACAGCTGCCGCCGCGAGGACACGGCCTCTGCACATGCGGCGCCCGCTCTACCAGGTGAGCCAACGGACGCCCCTTATATGACAGTATTAGTGCCATTTGCATGGAGATACTATTTATCAATGTTAGACTCTGTGTTGGACTTTCTTATTACTCATTACTCTTTTCAGAAGTAATCTTATTACTTTACATAGTACTCCCTATGAACAGTTATTTGTTGTATTGCTTTTCTATTACGCCCAAAAAAATGAGTAACTGCATCCTTTTTCCTCAAAATTCAGACTTTGCACGTCCATCTAGGGATACACAATTATGTCAGTGTGTCATCAGTATCGGCAGATATTGGCTTTAAAATGAAATATCAAAATGGCCAGCTGTCTTCAGGTGATAGCACAAACTGATAAATATACATATTTTTTAATCAACAAAGTCGACAGGAACAAAAGATCAACCCTAAGTTGAAGTACTTTTCTTTTTTGCACAATGAATGAGTATGACATACGTTTATTTATACGTTTATTCCTTCATTTGCTGGTAAGAGGATGCATAATATGATTTTAATTTCACTACAGAAGTGACTTGTTGAGCACTAAAACTAGGAGGGGATTAAAGTTGATATATTGATATCGGTATCAATTATTTGCCAAATGGGTTGTTTTTATATCAGCATGTCAGATATTAGTTAACAATCCACTATCGTGCATTCCTACGATTTTCCCAAGGTTTTGTTTGAAAAACAGAGAGTCAATTGTGGAGATAGGCAACGTTTTATCCATCACATATCCATCCACATACTTCATTTCAGTTCTTTATAAAATCCAGTTTTGGTTGTTTAAAGCTATTGTGGGGCTACAGGCATCCTCCACAGCAGGCCCACCTTTGGTGTAAGTCCTTTAGGTTGTATTCATTTAACATTCATTGTTGTATTTCACGTCAGTAGTGAGACGATAACAGAAGTAACAGTTTTTGTTTTACTGCAACATAATTGTACTCCAATTTTATTAGCAGTTCATTATGCTACTTATTAATGGAAAAAAAGTAATATTATTGCTGACACTGCTCCTGACATCACGGACACATTTTCACATGCAACACATCTTTAAGTTTTATTACCACACAAAAGTTGCTTAAAAAGCATCCAAAAATATTTAAAAACAGCCAAGTGTCTTCAATTTCAAGGGTTAATCAATTGCGTTTCCATAATTAAAGCTAATTAAGACTCTCTCTATGTTTTCTCCACGTGTATGTGTGCAAGTGTGTGTGACCACAGTTTTGAGTGACTAGCTGTCCTGTGTTGTTTGATTTGATTTAGCTATTTAATTTAGCATTTTTAGACACTCTGGGCCAATCAGCTGGCCTAATATTTGGCTAGCCAATACTGAAGCCAGAATAGGACAGTTTTGACTAATGAAAGGGCTGAAGCTGTACTCGCAGCAGTGCACACGTGTGTTGGCGGGCTTGACAGGATCATGCATAAAGATTGAGAAAGAACCAGGATATTTGCTTTCTCAATTTTACACCCCCCCCCCCCCCTCCCCAACCCTTTTGCGTCTGTTACTGGAAGTAAGGGCAGGGTGTGTGTTTTAGTCTGAGGCCAGACACCGCTGTGAATCAGTGTTGTGGAGATAGATGACACTGCTCATGGACATGCTTCCTCTGCGGTCAGCGCACACACTTGAGAAGACACCAAATAAACAGTGAACAAATCGTTACCAGAAACATTTCTTTAGATTTACTTAACATCGTCAATTCCTGACTGCTCAGGATACAAACAGCCACCTGTTTCACTCAGAGTTGATGCAGTTTGATCTCAAACAGCACCAACTTCACTCTGTGTGTGCTACATTAGAGGGAAAATATCCATAAATCTCTCAAAACACCATGTTCCATTGAGTCTTTTCTCATTAGCTGCCTCACATCCGAATGTGTAAACACACCTGTCACATGGGATGATCACTATGGAGATCATGACAGTGGATATATAAGTCTGTCTTCTCCAGGAAAAGTAGAGCAAGCAGAAAAAGGGAGATTTAACTGAGATGTAAATGTGATTAATAGAAATGTCAGACTTGAATTGTTTGGACTGAAATGCCAAGAACAGCTGCGAAAACCAGGCTGGTTGAGCGAGTGAGTGAGTGTGTGTGTGTGTGTGTGTGTGCTTTCTCTGGTGTGTGTGTGTGTGTATATGTGTATGTGTCTGTGTATGTAGCTGTTTAAAGAAAGTGTGTTGCCCTTAAGCAAGGCACTCAACCTGCTCTTACTGTTCAGGACTGTGGTTACTGGGTAGTTCCGAGGTGTGAATGCGCAGAACTGTGTGAGTGTGAAGGAAAGTGGAATGAAGCATATTGTTTTTGAGGGGAGGTCCACTTGTCCTGGTGACAGAGGCGCAGAGGAGCACAGTGGCTAAGACACAGGTGTCAATGGGTTGTCATTACTCATTTATTTGCACTTTTTTCACACTTTTTTCATCAGCATCACTTTGTTTGCGTTCTTGATAGCACCTTTCAAAATAGTGTTTAAAGTGCTTTTAAAAATTAAACTAATACATCCCCACCCTCAATCGAGTGTTGATAAAAACAGGACTGGACTACATTATTGACAAAAGGCAATACATTTTTTTGTGCTGCATTTTTCATTACTGTAATTATTTTATCCATGTAACAGATAAACCTGGCTGTGGCAGACTAATGCAAGAGTGTAAACTTGGGACCTTTTCCTGATTCACTGGCACAAAAGGGGGAACAAATAATAATAAAAACAAAATAAACAACAAAAAAACCTGTTGGTATCAGCTATCGGCCAAATTGTCATTTTTAAATATCTAACACCTAACAAAAATGAAAATGTAGATAAGTAGCTAAATGGACCTATGTTGAAAAAGAAACTTAAATTGCAGTGGTTGTTTTTTTTTTTCATTTCAAGGATTTCAGGATATTTCTAGGATTTTAGGGACTTGGCAAGAACCTCTGTTGGGGGGTGGCACCCTATCAAGGGCCAGGTTTGGCCTGCAGGCTGTAATTTGAGTAGGGTTTGCATCTTTGTCACCTTTTTCATCCCTTCTTATGGTTTGATATTTTGATTTGATTTTTCTGCAGTTCTGCAGTTGGCAGGACAAATTGTTGAAGAAATAATGAGCGGGGCTGACTCACTGTGTCATATCTGGCTCTATTAATACATTAATGGTCCAGCCCTGTGAATCACAGAGATGACATCCAGCCAAATTTTACAGCGAACTGAAAGACCTTGGTTAATATTGAAATTATGGTCAAATATAACCTTCGTCTTCAGTCAAAGTTTAGTAAAAGTTAAAAACTTACTTGGAGTTGAGAACTGCACCTGGATTCACAGAATTAATATCTGCTGTAGGGAAAGTGATATGGTACATCCACATTTTAGTGTTGAAAGCATCTTGCATCTCCATTTAAAAGCATAAAACCTTTTTCATAAAACTGAATTATAGCAGGTGGATTATTTAATATAAATGTTAACCCTTTGAAACCTCAGCAAATTGGTGTAATTTTATTCAAAAACATGAGAAAAACGCAGTGAGCAACAAAATAAGAAATGAGTCCATTATTTGCAGTACTAAACAGCTATGAAGTCCATGTTGACAGGGTAAAGCAATTCTTACCAGACTGTTTTCATTTGTTGTCAAATTACAGCAAAAACTGCATGGGACCAGCATTAAGTTGGAATGTCTGTTAAGAGGACACTCGTGGGTACCCATAGAATCCATTTTCATTTAGATATCTTGAGGTCAGAGGTCAGGGGACCCCTGTGAAATGGCAATGCCATTTTTCCATCGCCATAATTTAGCCTGACTTTGGAACGTTATTCTGCCCCCTTACTCAGAAGCTAGCGTCACATGGTTGGTACCAATGGATACCAATGATCGAGTTTCAGAAGAAACCAATATCATCACTTTAGCTTTGAAACTCAGCCTGGTACGGACCTCAAACACAATGCAATTAACGCACTAATGCTGACAACTTTAAAACATAATTGTGTAACATTTTTAGATATTTTATTTATTTATGGTAATTATAAATATGCTTTTTCCTTAGCTTTTTTTCCTTTCTTCATAGACATTTTCCCTAGCTTTTTATAAATTTCGTGCAATTTGCAGGAATTTTCTTACCAAGCTGCTTATTGCCTTATCTCCTATGTTTTTGAAAGAAATTGCACCAATTTGCACAGGGTTCAAAGGTTTAAATATTATGAAAGGCATCTGAAAGCTGCATAAGAAAAGTGATGTCACACCAGGTTTCAAAGGGTTAAACAGCTAACAATTCCTTTCTATATTTTATTGATTTACCCACACAATCATAGTTGGTAAGCTCTTTGTGTACTGTCACTTCAATGAGACCTGCTGAAGCGTAGTGAAGTGAAGCGAAGTGTCAGTCCTCCAGGCCGTCCAATCAGCATCAGAGTTGTGGGAAAGGACGCGTGGCTGGCAGCGTGGCGGCGGAGACCACAGCCACCTCGCAGCTCATGAAGGCGCCCATTCACCTCCATTCACACAATATTCATTCAAGAGAGAGCCTTCCCCAGCGAAAACAAGCCCCGTTTAAAGAGAAAACAATCGGCCCTCCCCAACAAATTCCTGCTAATTTGCCAGGGCCAGGGAGGCGGGAGGGAAAGGAGCGTCGCGAGTGATGGACGCCTGCCCGTCTCGCTGCTCAACGTGCGCCTGTGTGTTCTTGTGTGTGTCCCTACATGCCTTAAGGGTGCCAGTGATTCCATCAGGCACAGCTTTGACACATCCCTGATGCATCCTGTTCTGGAGTTTCACTCGTCCAACATCCCTTTCCTCCAAACACACGGCTCTCTCATCTGCCTCCACAAACCTCCGAGTCAAAAATATATGTTTTTCTTCACTCGTTTTATTTCATTTCTTTTATTGTGTGTCGGTTTGAAAGCGATTTCAAAAGCCTAAATTGTATATTTTCATCCCGTTTCATGACTTGTTATTGTGTGACAATTTAACACGCGATGCAATGTGACTCAGAGTGTAATTTGGCTTTCCGTATTTATTTTTCTGGCTTATTAGAAATAGCGCTGCTTGTTCAGCAAAGGGCTGTGAGGGTGCACTGTGCTGGGGGAACATGTTCCAGCAGATGGGGGAGGAAACGTTGGGGAAACCTTGTGTGTGGAGGGCGCTCGTGGCAAGTGTGTGCACTATTAATATGTGTGTTCATTAATTGTGTGTGTGTGTGTGTGTGTGTGTGTGTGTGTGTGTGTGTGTGTGTTGGTTACAGTAGCCAGACTGTCTGAGCGATTAGCAGGTGGGTCTCGTCTTTAACACTTTGGACGTGTGTGTTTGTTTGTGTGTGAGGTTCAGGTGTTATGTGATGTGAGACAGGGAAATGTAGGATTGGCTAAGTGTGTGTGTGTGTGTGTGTGCGTGTGCGTGCGTGTCTGTGAGTCTGTGTGTTGGGTCTGAGGCTGAAACTGGTAGTAGAAGTATTTCATGGCAGCATCTTTAGGTATGCTGTACTCAGTCTGCGGTGGAACAAAAATATGTTTTTGTATTTTTGGTAGAAATAATTTGTGTGACTTTCATGGAGGTATAAAGACATTTCAGGGTTCCTAAAACTTAGGGCAGGTTAGATTTAAGACATTTTTTTACCCCTTGAAACCTGTAACTACATCAGCTTTCTTGTGCTGCATTCACATGCATTTAATCTTTTGAAACCTGAGCAAATTGTTTTGGGTTTTTTTTTGGAAACTGTTGTTGACAAAAATGTCACAGAAATTCCAAGAGATTGGGATAAGAAAATGATCCTATAATCACTTTAAATAGATAGAGAGAGAAAAAATCATTTGAAGATAATACTAAAAAAAATAAAGTAATAATATCCACAAAACTATATTTGTAATTATTGTTCATGATTATCATTACCTATTTTGTCTATATAATTATATACCCACGACCCTTGCGAGGACAAGTGGTTACGGAAAATGAATCAATGAATAATTATATATTATTATGTTTGGGTTTTTTTTTTTTTTATTGTTGCAAAGCAAATAACCTTGAAAAGTGCTTGAAAATTATAATTCTGTAACATAATATATGTAATCTTGATAATTATAAATATAGTTTTTCAGTTTTTCTCGAGACATTTTTCCTTAGCTTTTTAAAAAGTAATTTCCTGATCTGTTAATTTCCTGCAATTTATGGAACAAGTTGCTCATTACCCCTTTTTTCCATGTTTCTAAAAGAAATCACACCAGCTGAGTGTTCAAAGGTTTAAATGCTTGTGAAAGGCATCTGAAAGCAATACAGGAAAAGTGGTCAACATTTCAAAGGGTTAACACTTTTCTTACACTTTTTACTGTTTTGGGTCTTAGGGGCAGCAAAAAAAAGATACCAAACTCTTAAAATACAAAACAAAAAGGCTCTTAATCTGCAGTCCTAAGCACACCGCTTCACAATTTACGTAGTTTTGGTTGCTAAGCTATGCTTGGACCATCACTGTTCTGGAGAGGGGATTAGCAAATGGTCACTAAGAGAATGCACAACACGACTCATGAGGTCTGAGAATAGAAGCTTAAAAGTCAATGTTTATAACCATTTTCCTCTATTACACCTCCAACTACTCTGCTCCCCCTCACTTTAACCCCCCCAGTCCTCTGCACTCCCCAGGCCACTCTCCTCTCTGCTCCCGTGCTCTCCTCTCTCTTCCTCCTGCAGTCAGCTGGCATGGAGAAGAAGGGCTCTTTGACTCATGTGGAGGGGGGGGAATGATGAGGGTTGGGGGGTCCCGGTGCTCTTGGAGTCTGATAGTCTGGCTGGTCCGTATAGGCTTTTCCTCCGGGGTTTTACAGAGGCGAGGAAAGAGAGCAGATTTCTGACGGCACATCTCCACCATGTGGACTGCTGACAGGACCGCCTGAAACTGACCACACAGTCACTGCTGATAGACAGTAATGAATATGTTGTCTTTACAGGAAGTTCTCTAACAACACGTGATACTTAGGCTCTTCTACTGCCACTGTCTGTCATCCTGAATTCTTTAAATCTGTTTTTTATTGGCAAGTTGGAAAAGTTTTATTTCTTTCAAGGTATTTGTCAGCCAATCACAGCCAGTTCCGATTGTTGTTGCTTCTTCATCCACAGGTTCCTGTTTCCTATCAGCCCATCATGTCTCTGACTTAAGTCACTGAGTACATGTACAAAATATTCAGTTTTTTGCCCTTATCTAGAAAAAGACAGTATTCCATCTAAGCTGTTTACATGGGAAGCAAAAATTAATATGCCACAGCTATATCTGCTGTCATTATTCCTGTTGCTTCTATGTACCAAAATCTGTTTTTTTTCCTTTTTAGAGTTTCCTACTGGTGATGGACTTGTTGGATTGTGCAAATTAAGCTTCACTCTTTAGATTCTTCACCCACCTTTTTCAAGAGGTCAGTATTATTGATGTGATATGTATTGTGATATTTGCTCATATCCAAAAACCTGTTGAAGTTTAAAAATAGGTGTGTATTACTTCCCACCAGAAATTTGGAATTTTATGTTGGGCGTCAGGGTTTGTGGTGGCAATTCACAATTCACCACAATTCAAACATCTGCCAGCAATAGATTTTTTGTTTTTGGAGACGGACAGTTCATAAGGAACGCTGTTAGAATATAATGTTATGTACTGATCGGTTATTTATAGCACCACTTTGTCTGATCTCAGAGCGTACTCTGGGCACAGACAGAGCAGCAGAACATCAGGTGCATTGAAAGTGAAAGTTAACCGTTTATTCTGCTGGTTCTAAAAGTTTGCATTCATCAGCAACCAAAGTTTGCTGTTGCAACAGGCAAGAGGCCATGTGTTGCAACTGTTGTAAAAACCCCAAATGAACAACATTTTCTAAATATGCTGGATACAAAGAATGTTATTAAAACCCGAATAATATGGACATATCCCATGTCTTAATCAGAAAATTATGAAAATACGCTCAGAAAAAGCTTCAAATTCAGAATATTGTCATGTTCTGAATAGTTGTGGAATATTAGTGTGATAAACTCCAGCCTTCAAATGTCCCTTCAGTGATCATTAAGTGAAGAAGCACAGCATAGTGCAGGACCAAGGCCGACATTGTGAAGTCAAAAAGACATTTTGCTAGTGTGACACTAGCATTACCATTGCAGTAGAAGCATCAGTTTATGTTTACATGGATGGCTGTATATATGCAAAAATGTGCCTACTTGCGTTTAGAATCAGATTCAGATTAAAAAAACATTGTTTGTCGTGACAGAAAATAGTGTTAGACGTGACTCAACATACATTGCAAAACAAATTCGGACAATAAACATACAGCATATGTTCCTAAAAACACAATAAATACCCAATACAAATAATTTAGACAAATGAACAAGACTACTGGTATACTGGTATTTCACTCAAAATAAAAACAACCGTATCAAATCAAGGAATGTTTTTCAGAGCATCACAACAATGTTTCAGTTTGTTTTAAATAAAATGGTCTTTATCATGTAAAGCTGTCAAATATTCACAAATAGTCATCAAACAGAAAATGCAATGTATTCAAGACACCAAAACGCAGCGATATGAATCACTTATAAATGTAATAATTTAAATTACAGTACGCTACAGTAATACAGTGCTATATTAAATACAATCAGTGTGGGTTATATGATAGACAAAGGACATCGCTCTGTATACTCCAATGCAACTCACTCACTATCCATTGAATCCATTCATCAGCAGCCCTCCTGCCCTCCAGGAGCTGTAGACCCCCAAACTGACACCTAATCCAGAGCCTCGCTACCATAACATTTTCACAAGGGTCGCGAGCCGCGCAATAACAGCTCCACATGAATTGGTGAACTGCTTCTTTATAAGAAGTACGACACACACAATTAGTGTTCATTGGTGGTAGCCTGCCGCCACTTTTTCTCTGTGTATTTTTACAAGAGTTGAATATAATCCTTAGATAGTGTGTATCTTTAGGAGAGACTGAGTGTGTGTGTGTTTAAGCATGTTCTTGTGTCTTGAGGAGGTGAGTGTGTGGAGGTCAGCATGTCCACTGCTGCCTTGCACATATTATGTTTTTAAAATGAAACAAGTCTAAATATGAAAGGATATCAAAATTTTCACGATTCATATCCACTATCACTTTCTAAAAATAGCTTGGAAATAAAAATATGAACTTCAGGTAAAAAAAAAGACATCCAAATGTGGCTTTATAGCTTTAAGGAATAAAACCTCTCCAACAAATATTTCTGACAAGCCCTCTCAGACGTCCGCTCTCTGGCTAGCAGTAAAACTAATGACAAAATTGGAACAATCTGCTTTTTGAATGGCCACTTTTATTCCTCAAATGTAGCGATCTGTGGCCTAATTTGTCCTGTGGGACGCCACACGCTCCCCATAAAGCCACATTAGGGCTGCAGTAGCAGGCATAATGAATATGATTCAGACAAGGTGCCCGGCAGCGGCTCCGCCTCCTCAGGACACAAGGCTGCAGCAGCTGCCGAGGCACCGAGAAAGAGCACGTACACACACGTTTTACTGCTTTAAAACATCAAGGTCACTGTAATTAATCACCCCGAAATAATCATTTTCATCTACTTTTATTGAACTCGAATGTAAATTCTGATTGTCATTACTTTAACTGATTGTGACATCATTTATTGCTTTTATGTCCATTTAAATAGAATTGATTTCAATAATGTTAGAAGCTTTAGTCACCTCGTTAATGGAATATTTAATGAAAACATTTAAAGCTGCATGAAAAGTTTTATGTAACAATGCATCTATTTTATCAGACTAAATCAAGAGTTAAAGGTAACCTCTAGAAGTTACTTGCACAACCTAGTGGTGCAGCAAAGAGGGGCCACAGCCGCCCTGATGGCATTGCTTCCCCTGGGGTTAAGTCATGGTGGCGTTACCAAACCAAAGTTGTCGTCATGGGAGAGACTTGTCAATGGCGTCCACCTGTTTCTTAAAGTGGCCTGCCCTTAATGAAGCATAACTTTAAGCCTGAAAAAAATGTAAACAAGTGAGTTATAAAAACAAATTCACCCCCCGCACAGTTGTCACAAATTTTGAAATTTGCTGTAGAGGCCCAAACAGTTTTTTTTTTTTTGTACCAGGCTGTAAACATGTTAATTTCTGCTGTAAAGTTGGCCATTTTAACATGATAGTGGGGATTGACTCACTCTCAGAGCCAGCCTCAAGTGGATATTAGAGGAACTGCAGCTCTTCGTACTCCTGCATTGGCATCATTTTTCAGCCTTGAAAAGTTGCTGCTTGGTTCATAGACATGCTACTGCATGAGGGCAACAAAGACCTTTCACTAAAATAAGACGTTATGAATATTGTATTCCATTTCTGCCAATAGATCCCTCTAAATCCTGCACACTGCTCCTTTAAACATACTGTTCATCCTTCAGCACCTGCGGCCTGAACATCACTCAGCATCCTGAGCTGTGCTGAACAGTTCAATAATACTGTCAGTGTCACTGCACACACACACACAAACACACATAGCCAATTACATGTTCTTGACAGACGCAGGTTTATATGGCCCTGATTATGAACCGCTCTTTTACATGTGCACACACACACACCATCTGTGCACACAGTAAGGGAACATCCATCCACACCCCAGCGTGTGCCAGGGAGTTATATTGTAAAGATTTATATGACAAGGTGGCAGACAGACAGTGGCAGGGCTGCGATCCTGCCCGTCTCACTGCTGATGCTGACAGTGTTATTGCTCCGGCCCTGTGTGTGTGCATGCATGTGTGCCTGCGTGCGTGTGTGTGTGTGTGTGTGTGTGTCTGTGTGCTTGCATTTGTGCGTCTGTTTGCAGTCCATATTTAAGCAAGTGCTTTACAAAAGAATGTTCAAAATTAGTATTTTTTTTAAACAACTCACACATTTTGCAGCACTCTGCCTGTTGCCTTATCTGACTCTGACTCAGACTTGCTTGCCCCGCTCCCTCTGATGACTGTTTGAGGCTGTTAGCGTTGGCCCGGCTCTGCCCACACACAGAAAAACAGAAAGTACTCTGCAGTTAGGGAGCATGTGCTCTGATTATCTCTGCTGCAGGCGGTGCAGGCTTGGCTGCAAGCTTCTCTCCATCCATCTTCACTTCAGTCCCTCTGTATATTCAACTGGGGTGGCTCGCTGCCCAAGAATGACTTTGTTTTTTGCACAGTATAGTGGTTGCACAGTGATCATTTCTGAATGTACATTATTTCACCCGCATGCACACTCCAAGTATGACCTAGTGACAGCCTCATCCACTAGTTATCATTCAGTAAGACACTTTCAAATGTTAAGATTGATATTGCAAGGCTGCAGGGGCATTGACAAGGCAGAGAGAGAGCTTGGAAAGTTTTGCAGCTTGAATAGACCGCTGAATTGAAAGGATGTGTTTTGTAGATGATATATGGATGTGTGTGTTTGAATCAGTGCAGCTCAAGTTGACTGCCTAAACTAGTTTGCAGATGTTGCTTCATTAACAACAGTACTTAATTTAAGTCAAACCATTTTTTTTCTGAACCTAACCACATACTTTTGTTGCCTAAACCCAAGGAAGTAAGTTTTACCTATGTTCTGAGTTTAATTTGAAAAGAGTTTTTTAAGATTGATTTATAGAGAACATTTCAAAGCAATGTATGTTGATCAAAGTGCTTCACAAAGAGATTAAATAAAATGAGGCATGATCGAATAAAAACAGTCTGAAATGAAAGAATGTAAGTTACCTAATGAAAGCATACAATATCATCACACGATCATAACATAAAAGGAACATTGCACAAACAACAAATTTGAAATACAGGGAAAATGAAAGGCATAATGATTATTAAAAGGCTAAAGAAAAGAGATGGGTAAACAGTTTTAAAAGTATCAGTGGATGCTGAGGATCTAATTTTTAGATTCCAAAGTTTCAGGACCAACAACTGAAAAAAGACACAAATCATACAGCCAATTTGAATTGACACACTGTTACTGAACGTCCAAACTAACACTGGAGGGGTAACTAGAGGGTTTGACGTTTAGGGCCACTCACCAAGTGTCAGTATTTGACAGGTTGGTAGTGAGAATGTGGTCAATAGTTGCCACAGTGAGTAAATCAAAAGATTGTGGAGTGGGTCAACTAATATATATATATATATATATATATATATATATATATATATATATATATATATATATATATATATATATATATATATATATATATATATATATATATATACATACATACATACATACATACATACATACATACATACATACATACATACATACATACATATATATATATATATATATATATATATATATATATATATATATATACATACATACATACATACATACATACATACATACATACATACATACATACATACATACATATATATACATACATACATACATACATACATACATACATATATATATATATATATATATATATATATATATATATATATATATATATATATATATATATATATATATATATATATATATATATATATATATATATATATCAGAATCATGTTGACATTGATAGTGGCTAAAATCTAGCTACCGAGCAAGCAGAGAGATCTAAACAGCTAAAATAAAGCATAAATGGTTAAAAACAGATTGCTAAAAGTATTAAACATGATCAGTTAATGTTTCAATTACGGATTCACAATATTGGATTTTTTGCCGATCATTGCAACTCATTTGGCCGATAACTGATATGATAACCCAAAAAAAGTCTTCAAATGTTTGACTGAATGCAATCGATAAATTGCTGAGATCTGAAAGTTATGGATAAATGGTGAAATAGATGAAAATAACAGAACAACATTTGAGACCCTTAAAAAACAGATAAATTGTTGAAATAGCTAAAGATTTTAGATAATTGGTTGAAATATCCAGCTGCCACACATTTCAGGTGAATTTGGAGCCCAATGACTGGTTAATCTTGGCTGTGGAAGTAACCCCAGACTAAAAAGTTGGAAACTATCATGTCCCCAAGTGTGACTTATAATTAATATGCCTTAGATGAGTAGAAATGTGTACAAAATACTAGCAACTTAACCCCCGAAGTAGTCATATCAGTGTTGACCTTCAGTTTGCCATAGTGGTTGAGCCTCAGTAACATTGGTGCCTGCTGGTTTCTTGGTGTGTGTTTACAGCGTGTGAACGTCTGGCACATTTGAATTGGCAAAGAGCTCGACCATAATGAAAATCTCACCGTGTGGCAAACCTTTCAGCTGCTTGTGAAGTGACATGTTACAGTAAAATACAGAGAGATGACCTGATTGTAAAACGCACAAACACATGCACAGACATCATAGCAGGTCCTGGTGCTGCCGTAATGATTGCTAATGTCTTTCTGTCAAGTAGGAGCTAAGCCTGTGAAAGCAACATGAAAGGCGACTGCTCCGGGTCTTTCTACAGTCCCGCTGCAGGCCAATGCCAGCACTGAGCCGCAGGCCGAGTCTGGCTGGCACAGGAACACCACTCTGCACAGGTCTGCAGACTGTCTATCTGACTTCACCTCTGTTCTGTACCAAACCACAATTTGAAAAGCAACAAGCCTCCAGCTTCTCACAGGCTGCTCTTAATAGGATTCTACATGTGTACATGTTTTTATATTTTCAGAATATACAAGTGGTTATAGTGAGATATTCACCATATGGAAGAAGAAGGAACACACACTTTGACAACATGATTGATGGTCAAAAAATACAATAAATGATTTTCTTTAGAAGAGCTACAAAGCAACACGTTCTTAGTGGGCACAATAATAACACTTTAAAGAGCGAAACTTCTATATTTAGGGCAAATTGAATGATGAATGTAAAGATTTTATTATTTTTCCCTACTATGGTCATATAAGTTTCAAATGTCGAAACAGAAATGGCTACTTTCTGAATAAATTGTACATGTCACTGCTGAAATAGTTCAAACATTTCAAATGGTCAAAATTCTGAATCACTTTAAGTTGAGGTTAAAGCAGTTCAAGAAAGTGCACTCCAAGTAGTCAAAATCAAAGTTGAAGTCAAAGATCTTAAACTAGTTGAACATTCGGTTGAGGAATAAAAATTAGTTCATGTGTCAGTTGACATGTTTCGTATGAAAGCAGTTGAAGTTTCAGTGATGAAAGCATCTGTATTTTGATGAATATGTTAATATGTTAAATGACACATTAGAATGGCTTAACTGGTATGAAAAAGCTGAAATGATTTTATAAAAAGGCTATGTATGATTACATTGAAGATAAGCTGATGGATGGAATATTTAAGGTTTTTTAGTAGTAATATCATCCATTAACCTCTTGAAACCTAGAGTGACATCATTTTTCTTGGTGCAACATCACTTTTCTTCTGCTGCTTTCAAATTACCATCACAAGTATTTAAAACTTTGAACTGTGAGCAAATCAATGTGATTTCTTTCAAAAACATGAGGGGGAAAAAAGCAATGAGCAACTTGATAAGAATGTTCCAAAAATTGCAAGAAATTAGTAGATTTAAAAATGTTTAATGGTAGGAAAAACTATAATACTAATACTAATACTACTACTACTAATAATAAATAATAGACTTATTATAATAACATTTAAATTTTGTTACAAAAATCATTATATATTTAGCACTATTTCCATGTCTTATTTTTTTAAAACAAATTTCAAGCAAATTTCTTTTACTTTTTGTGTCTTTTTTCTTTCTTTCATTGCCCATTGCATTCCTCCACTGTCTTTGAGAGAAATCAAGCCATTTGCTGAGGTTTCAGAGGGTTAGTGATCAATCAAATTAAATAAATACATTTTGCCCACATTGTGCCGCAATGTTCCCTGGATCCTTTTTTTACGTACCGGTCACCAGGTAGTACCATAAACTCTTTTATTTTTAGCTTATTTCTATCTTTAATTCGAGTTATTAGTCAGGTAAACAAGTCTGTTTCATCCAGTGGTTTTTAGTTTACTTTTGTGAGTCTCAGTACTTGTGTGGCATCCTACTCCAACCATAACAAACACACTCAGAGTGTCAGCCCTTTTTTAACTACCTGTTACCGTTTTCCTGCTGTGCTCAACGTCAATTGAAATAACTAATATATCCTATAAAAGCCAGCAGCAGTAGCCTGCTCAGGTTTACACAAATAATTAGCTGCAGGCAGACACAATTATACTCTGAGAGAAATATGATCTGCCAGAGTGCATGACAGAAACCTCAGCTAATGACCTCATATTGTGGAATTTCTCTTAAGCGCTCTGCGGTAAACAATTAACGGGACCTTTTTTGTTTTGGAAAACAAAATGAGAGATGATCTATGGCTTTTAAAAGGGAATTAGCAGCATATCTTTCTCTAAGTCCTTCGTCCTCCACCCTTTTTATGAAATTCCCCTCTTTTACTTCAACCACATGCACTAAAACATGTAGGCACTGTGTTGTTCAGGAGCAATAGGAGCGGGGTGATTTTTAACAGGGCCCAGTGCTGTGTGCCTCCAGGGTCTGCGGTCCCTACTGACAGCTTTACAGGCAGCTGATTGGAGGTGCCATGCCAGCACAACAAGGGAGGCCTGCACCCACAGTGGCTGGCATGAAGGGTCGCACGTTTACTGTGCGTTAGCATCATAATGCAATTTTTCCTGGGACGCAGCTGGACCAAAGCTGCAATATGATGTGCAAATTTTATCACGTTTACATAATGTGGCAAGAATATAGTGTTTTATGAGTTTGTGGAACTTTGCAGAAGTGTGTATGCAAGCATAAATGTTCTTGGCTTGCCTAAATTTGGCTATTGAATGGTGTTGGGAAGACTTTACAGCACACACAAACATCAACATGAGTGTTCCTGTTTGAACACAAGCTGCTCTCAAAAACAACACTGAAGCAAAGCTATTGAAAAGACCACATAACCAGCATCTGGATTTTGTACATTTTGTTAGAATATGCTCTGTATCTTTCTTTGTTTTTTTTTTTTTTTTTTGCAAGCATTTGGCTTACTCGGTGTGTCAAAACAGAATAGTAGGGTGGGGCATTATGCAAGAATATAACATTCAAAGCTATAGACCATGTTTCAGCTGCGTATCCATGGTATTCAGGTATCCATGATCAGCAACACTCATGTTACAGCAAGTGTTACATTACGTAGCCTATACTGTTGTAGCTACATGCTAACATTGGGGAATTGTATCTTGTATTCTCATTGCTGATGTTGTTTGTTTGTGCCCAAAACTGGATCGTATTCCAGTTGGAACATGTCCAGTTGTGTTTAGACATTTATATTAGTGATTTTACATGGTATGTAATTCTCCTATTCTCCATTCCAGTTATTTCCTGGCTGCAAGTACACTGCTACATGTAGCTACATGCCAGCATTAGGGAAACGTGTATTCTTGTTGCTGATGTTGTTAATCTCTCCCCAATACCGGATAATATTTTTGTTCGAACATGTCTGGTTTTGTTTAGACGCTTTTATTGGTGATTTTGCACGCTAGAAAGTGCCGCTATTCCCCGTTAAAGTCATTCCACAGCTGCAAGTACACTGCTACATGTAGCTTTAACTCCAGGTAAACATTTAATCTTCTGATTTTGCTAATCTAGTCTAGTCTGTACAATTTTGAATCTCATTTCTGCTGTAACATGTATGGTTGTGTTACTGGTTGTGACTACTTTAGTTTAGAAGGGAAGCTTTCATTAGCATTGTTCACTGTTGTGGAGATTTTGGTGTAGAAGCTTTTGTTTGTGATTTTGTTTAGAAGACAGTGTTGCTATTCCTTTTTTTGTGTGAATTCTTTTTTGAGGGTAGAAAGTCCGGCAGCACTCCATTACTGTCATTACCTGGTTGAAAGTACGCAGCTAAAAAGAGCTACATGGTCACATCAGGAAAAAATGTTTTCTTGATGGATGTTGTTAAAATATTCCTGATTTAGGATCATCCAATAATCATCTATAAAGCTACAACAGGGGACAGGAATGAATGACGTTACGTTTGTGCAGGCTCATACACAAACAAGAGAAAACATGAATGTTAAAGTGACACTGCAAATCCATACAGGAAACACACACACACACACACACACACACACACACACACACACACACACACACAGAAGCACACTTATTGGAAAAATACCCATGACATCACCGTCACTTTACCTACCATTGACATGCTCCTATTTATGCACAGACTGCTGCTGCTGCGTGCCGCCAGGATATAAACACACACTTTGACGTACCACACCCTTACACACGCCCTCATACACCCTCACACACCCTCACACACACACAATCATCCCACCCCATACACACCCATGCCACCACCTATATACACACCCAATGCCACAAACATAGTCACCATGTCTTTTCTAGAAGTTTGCCCCTCCTTTTGCACAACACACACACACACACACACACACACACATTGCACACAACACACACACACACACACACACACACACACATACACACCTCCCAACCTGCCCAACAAACACATAGCAACCCAAACACTTGTGAGTGTGTGTGTGTGTGTGTGTGTGTGTGTGTGTGTGTAGTGGAAATTTTCATTGGTACAGAGGTGTCACCTTCCAGACTGACGTCACGCATATGCTCTCCTGACATTTACCGGAGGTTTCCTACTTGTTTCTGGTCTCTCCCCTCCTCTTTCTTTTTCAACACTTTCTCTTTCGCTCTCTCTTTTCGTCTATCCTTCTCCCATTCTCTCTCCAACATCACTTTCTTGCATTACTCTTTATTGTTAGTTTCTTTGGATGTTAACTGTCAAAGCCATAGGTCAACAGCATTTTCCTAGAATAAGTTGTTGGTTTGTTGAAATAAGAGAGAAAACTTACAGATGTCAGTATCGTCCCTGGTCGGTGTTAACACTTCAGCATTTTGGGTTGAGTGACACAAGCTGATTCACATGTTCTTGCAAGTCAGAAAATACGGCATTCTTAACTTTATGATTAATATGTATTATCTCTCTTAGGGTTTGGGACATAAACTCACCAAATAGTATAAAACAGCACCCTACCTTGTTGCAACCAAACCTGATATAATGGGTGTGTTTAAAAATAATAAATATATTATTGCTCACGTAAAATATCTGACAAAAAATTCTGTGAATGGATCTGCCATATTAAATAATAAACCCTACAATTTTTTAAAAAAAAATTATGACTCCACACCAGCAATAGCAGAGGCCAGAGGGTTGTACGTCTGTCTGTACGGACGTCCATCCATATGTACATATGTGCTGCAAATTGACTTGGACTCTGATGGACTGACCACCTTTGGTGGTCAAAGGTGAAGGTCAGTGTGACCTCGTCAGTCTCATTGTTGTGAATCCAATATCTCAAGAATAACTTAAGGGAGTTCTTTCAAATTTGGCACAAACGTTTCAGTGGACTCAAGGATGAGCTGATAAAATTTTGCTGGTAAAGTTGCTGACCTTGCATTCATCTTATTCTTGTGAAAGCAATATCTAAAGAACACTTTGAAAGAGAGGGGCGCCCGGTGGCTCAGTTGGTGGGGCAGGTGTCCCATATATAGAGGCTCTCCTTGCCGCAGCAGCTGCAGGTTCGAGTCCGGCCTCAGCCCTTTGCTGCATGCCATCCCCTCTCTCTCTCTCCCTTCCATGCTACATCTGTCCTGTCAAATAAAGGCAATGAAAAGCCCCAAAAAATATCTTAAAAAAAACAAACACTTTGAGAGAATTTCTTTAAATTTGACACAAACATTCACTTGGACTCTAGTGACAGGTTTATCCTGGTTATGATCATATTCGCAATATGGTGTTTACATAAGTACAGAGAAATAAGGTTATTCGCATTTCATGTACATACTCCACTTCATTTCAGAGGAGTCCAGCTAGAATATTCAGGTGTTAATAAATGGATTATGCTGTTTACATGGTCAAAGTCATTAACAGAATACTCCAAAAACCCAATGATAAACGGGTTATTTATGTGCATGTCAATGTACTGCATTATTCTGAAGTGGGCCATTCTGCATAAGTGCTTTTAGTACTTTAGTTTTATTTTTATGCTCTTTTATGCTTCTTTTGTACTTCTTTTACTTGAGCAAGAGTTTGCATTCAGGACAGAGCATTTCTACACTGTAGTTTTGATACTTTTACACAAGTGAAAGATCTGAATATTTCGTGGAAATATTCAGATCTGTCAGATCTGTGGCAGTGGTGGTCAATTCTCTCTCTCTCTCTCTCTCTCTCTCTCTCTCTCTCTACCTGCACCCCTTTTATTGGCGTCCTGGTTTTGGCCCAACTGCTGTGCCTTTTTTAAAATGCGGTCAGCAGAGTTCACAATAAAGTAGGAACATGTGTACAGACAAACACTCCCAACGCTTGCTGCTACCGTTGCTACAAACTCACACCGTCTAATTAAATTTGAAATGTCAGGTTCGATTATTGTCCAAAAAAAGTTTATGGCATAGTAAATGTTTTCGACGCTTTCGAAATATATCAGAGAGAAATGTGTTTTGGTTTAACTGCTTTTCACTGACACCAAAATGACGTGTTAAAGGAAATCCCTGCGCGTCTTTATTACTTTAACATTTCTGTCTCAACTTTTTTTTCTTTGTAAGAAATCCGTCCCTGAATGTTGTCCTCTCACCCACCTCCATCCTTCTTCCCCTCCCCTCCCTCTCCCTCTTTTATTCATTTTCTCTCCAATCAGCCTCAGGTCTGGTTTAGCACTGAAATCCACCCTGTGATTTAGAGTGACATTGTTAATCAGGGTTCAGCTAAACTTGGACATGGCCGTACTCACAGTGTGCATTATGCTGTATTTGAATGTGTTGTTTGTGTATGTGTGTGTGTGTGTGCATGTGTGTGTGCGTGCGTCTGCGTGTGCACGTGATTGCATGCATGCGTTCGCTGGCTAACATGGCTGGTGCCACTGCCAGTCTTTTATCAGCCAATGAGATATTTAGTATAAAATACCTCAAATGATGGCTGGTTTCCTGCCCTAGTGAAAACTGTTGTGTAACATACTGAAGACAAACAGAATGTTTGTGTCTGGTTGTAATTTCCCACTTTGATGTTTTCATGCATGAGTGTGTGTGGCTAGTAGAATGCACTTTGTGTGTGTGTGTGTATGTGTATGTGTGTGCGTGTGTGTGTGTGTGTGTGTGTGTGTGTGTGTGTGTGTGTGTGCGCTGCACGTATATGTTTATCTAAACATTTTGATAGCCAATATTTAGACGTTCAGTACATTTGACGAAATTTATCATGAAATACCTCGTTTTAGATTGGACAGTAAGAGCCACAAAGAAGGATAATGTATTTAATAAAGAATGTGGACCCCAGGAAGAATACCTGTTGCTCTAGCTACGGCTGATAGGGATCCTAATAAATGAAATGAAATGTAGCTATTAGATCTGGGTACCAAACTCTTAATTGTAAGAGTATGAACCCAATAATGTTTACACCGAGTAGGGTTTGACTGGTAAATATAATTTTCTTATTGGTTTGATATTACGCCAAACACTGGACCTGACCGGTTTACTTAATTTAGTAGGTGTCCCATGTGATTCAGCATTCTGAATGTCCTGAATGGGACATAATGACACTGTGTTCCAAAGGAAAGCAAGTGTCTATCACGTTGCATTGCATAACACTGGAGCTCTCTTTCCATACCAAATCCATAAAATATGCACTTCTGTCACCTGATGTAAAACAAAAAAAACCTGTAGCTATGAGCTGTGCACTTGAGATCTGTAGAATGTAACACTTAAAAGAATAGTCAGCACTTAACTTGCCATCTTCCTACATTTGTAATGTTTCTTTATACATCAGAAGAGACATGTTTTATATTTTGATATTTATTGGAAATTACTTACAATATAGTCAACAGCATGTGACTTTAGCTTGCCTTGTTCTGAGCAATGCCCATTTCTCTTGGCGATCTCCCTCAAGACAGCTGACACTGTTTGTTTTTTAAAATTAAATGCCGAGATTTTATAAATAATTCCTCATTTCACCTTCATGAATCAGCCAGTCCTGGTCCACTACAGCACTTTCAAAGCGAGCATCAGATATAGATGATAAAGCCACGTCCGATTAAAGTTCAGCTCACAACAGTGTTTGCAACTAGTACAAAAACAAAAAATGCAGTGCTGCTCTTTCTTCTCCCCCTCTGCTGGAATTTGATCTCTCCCATGTAGCGACACCAACTGCCTTGGCTTGGCAATGATAATATTATACACGTGATCTGTAATGCCCAAAACCTGAAAGCCAGCCCAACTGCTCTGAGCCCGGCTACATGGCTCTGTAAATGTACATTATTTGTTTGCATATTACACGAAAAAAGCAAAGAGAGCAACCTGTAGTAGGAAGAAAAAAATATTCTGTGCATTTACTTTCCTGTTACTAGCAAATTTATCTAGTCTTTTTATAAAACTTTCTGATGTGTGTTTTAATGTTTACTTTTGAAAACGTTGCCCTTTTTTTCATGAATGTCCAGTTTCATATAATTATAGCATCTGCAGTGTTATAATCCATCATTTTGTACTGCACTTAGTGAATTAGTAGATGATAGGGACCATGAATGTTATCATTTCAACTTATTTGACCAGTGAGTTTAAAGATAATTTCTATATACATCTGACATATTGTCATTTTGATGATGAAATTTTCCTTTAATAATTTAATAATCAGGCAGAATCCCATCTTGCTCTGGTTCAGCAGTGGGGTAAAGGTTTTATGATAGCTTTCCACCACAAGCCAGACAGAAGCCTTAACTCCCCCAGCCTTAAAAATAATCAGCCATGGACTGAGCACTGTCTTACAAAAATAAAACTACAAAAAAAGGAACGGTTTGGCTTTAACCCAGCTAGACCCCAGGGCTGAGCTGTAAGACGCAAGCGCTGTAAATGTTCAGCACCTGATCATTTGTGTGTTTTGGACTTCCACATCCCTCCCCATTGTTATGGCAGGAGGAGGGAGGGAGGGTGGTAGGGAGAGAGAGAGAGAGAGACGGAGAGAGGGAAAAAAGAAAAGCCCACCAGAGTCGTCGCTCGTAACCCCGGGGCAGGCGGATGCGTGACGTGATTGACAAGGCTGATTCTCCCTCAGTATACTGCTGCGGGTTTTTTAAAACCCTGGTCACAAGTTTACATTTATTTAGACAAGGATCCTCCAGGGCTGCCGAGAAGCCGCAGAAACCAGAAGATGTCTGACAGAGACAAGTATGAAGTGTGTGTGTGTTTGGTCTGACAGGCAACGTACATACCTGCCTCACTACGTAGCACCTTCTCAGGGTAGTTTAAGAGACAGTTTGGAAATTATGGAGGGGGGGGTCAGAAAAGGGGGAGGGTTATGAGTTTTTTTATGTAACTGTTTTACTTTTATTTCGTATGCAATATACTTTGCCTTGCCAGATTTGACCTGAGTTGTCCATACGGGGACAAGAGGGTGGAGCTGAAGGGGAGTGAGTGATCTGATTTAGAAGCTGAGGACACTATAGGCAGCCTGTCACTCAAAGTACCCAAACCCTTAATTGACCCTTTGCTAAGTCTCACCCCTCAGGATTTTGAGCTAAACGTTGTGCCTGGGGTACGTGTAATAATGATAACCCGAAGAGGTTGAAAGGAGATAAACGCTTCTTTCTCTGTTGCAAAACAAAACTCAAACCCTTAAAAGTGTAGGATTAGTCAGCTGATGTTAGCTGGCTAGCTGACTTAGCTACTGAAGGTAGGGTCTACTGAATGTATGTACATGCTGCTTTTGCTTTTTAATGATTACAACAGTGAAGGAGCACCTACCCTGCTCTATAGTGACAGTGGAGGGAATCAAAGAAGCTTTGATGACACACGGCTGGGTGAATATCCACAGAGTGTGCATAGATAAACAGTGTTTGGCTTCCCCTGAGCTGCTGCCAGCACCTGGTCCACCCCGTAGCTCCCCACCCGTCAGGCGGCAGAGGGCCAGGCACTGGCCGTGGCCTGGGAGGGAAGCTGAACAACGTTCATTTACACACCCTGCGATGGCACACAGCTGGTTGAATATTGGCAATGTTTTCATTATTCGATAGCCAATTGATGTGGTTGTTCAGTTTTACACTTTGAACTGTATGATAAGCGTTACCTTTTAATTTTACCGGTTTTTGAGGTTGAGTGATCTAGAATCTGATGAATCTGGTGGTCGAGTGAGTGATTTAGAATCTGGTGGTTGACAGTCAGAGGTCAAGGTCATAATGACCTCATAAAACACTTATTTGGCAATGACTCAAGAACCTTTTTTTAATTGGAAGAACAGTACAAACTATACAAATAACAGAGCAAACAAGAAGTCCTCCATTTGTTCCACTTATTTTTCTCCCCTTACCCTCCCACCCGCAAAAGAGAGGCGGTAACAGAAATGAAAGCAATACCCAAAATCACACTAACAGCGACAATCATGACAGGACTTGAAAGTACCAGTGTCACCAAAGTAAACAGCACAGTGCACACATAAGCTAAGAAAATAAACAACAAACAAAAAACAAACAAAATGAAACAAACAATTTTCTGGCTGCTATCCAGTAATGTGATGCAATTTTATGAACTTAAAAGACTGTTCTAGCTGCTCTATCATTTACCTTTACCCTCTTAGCTGTTACAGTATGTCCTAATGATTGTTAATCAGACATCTCAGTGTGCAGATATTTTGGGAAGGCACCAATAGTCAACCCTACAATATTGTTGTAATATAATATTATGGTATTTGGTCAAAAATATCAGCATTTTTTATTTTCTTCATATCACCAAGCCATATTGGGGAAGTATGTGGTTTTGTATCTTTTCAGATACAATGGTTGGATGGGGAGGGTCCAAAGTAAATATTAAAATGAAGGTCTAACTTTTTAGGTTCAGCCCACCCCTGTGATTTTCATACAGAAGAACGAAACAGCACCAAGAGATGGCCAGGGGAGATTAGGAAGCACCGCATATCAACTTCTGCTTCTGGTTTTGGTCTGGGTGTGATGATGTGCGTGTTTGTGTGTGCCTTGGACGCAGATGAAAAGTAAACTAAGATGTAATAAGCTAGCTGCAAGAGAGTCTTAAAGTCTTTGGGAGAAAGCCGGGGTCTTGTTTCAAAGTGCAGAATCTGCTGTAAGCCCCCACAGACACAGACTAAACACAGCATCGGCCCTATTGTTGTTCTGCACTGTTCCAGCCCTCCCTGGAGATTTAGCAGGAGCCATAGCCCTCCGCTGCTGCGACAGACAGCCAATGGCCACGCTGGTTACTAATGACCCGGCCACCGAGGTCAGCCTGATCAAAAGCATTTATAGAGCGCTAGATTGGAAAATGATGGGATTTGGGGTTGTGTTTTTTGACAATTTTCAGGTAGGACAAATCCTGACTAGTTTCAGTTGCTTTCCCAGCATGAATACAAAGCAGGAATATGGCATGGTTTCCTTTTATGGCTCAACTGTTGGTGATAATCGATTCAGCATGTTCATCATTTCTAACCATTGTATTTTAAGACCTGGACAAAATGTTTCAACTTTTTTCCAGCTAATACATGACTAGTCACTCCATCTTCAATTTTTTTTTTCTCACATCACTTTCCATCACGTGCCGTTCTGTGGTTTGCAGACCGTGTATACACAAAGTTACGGGAAGGAAAAGGAGAGAGTTTACTGGAAGAGGAGGCCCATTACTGACAGTGTGGAGTTGGATCTGGAAAGGTTGAAGGTCAAACAAACCCGACGCATTTGTTCCGTCCATTATGGTGGACGTATAGGATTGTTGAACATGCATTTAGGCTTGTATGCATTTGTACCTGGCTCTGGGTTTCCTAGCCATCTTCCGCTGGCGTCTATGAATCATGTAATCTACCATAGTAACTCAGTGATTACCTGTCATTATGCAGTGGTCCGGTTTCAGTGACACCATTCAATCCAGTCTGGGTGTTTACCACGTGTCAGCGCTGACTTCTCTTTTCCCAGTGCCAAGTCTGGGATGAAAATAAACATCTTCTTTGCACTCAGAGTACAAAGTTAGATTTAGTTGTACTGACAGACACAGATAGTGAACATGATATGGTTATAATTTCAAGTGACTGGTAGGAAATGGTGAGTTTTGGGTTGGTGATTCAAAGGGCTACTGTGTCAACCAGCCACAGACACTGGAAGTCATTAGTGCACTGCTAAGTGTGTGTCTGTGTGTGTGCGTGCGCGCATGTGTACGTGCGTGCACACATGCACATGTTTGTGCTGTATGTCCTGTAGCAAATCATTTAGACATTTATATTTATAGCCTCTTGAATTTGACACAGATGTAATAACCAGGTTAATTATTGCACCAACCCAGCCAGCATTTGCATTTGGGTAGTAAATGGGCTGAAAAATGGGATTGCTATGTGGAATTTTCTACTGGTTCCATTGCCAGTTGCTTAGATGGGTGATTTAACTCAGTTGGCCCCACATGGGCTACCTGGGTACCAAGTGGGTATTGCCCCAAAATATTTATCTTATTCTATTGATTTGTGGACATTTACAGCCATTGTTCTTCTTCAGTGAGTTAGCTGCCAACTGCTAACAGCTGCTTTTTAAATATCCCGCTGTGGGTCACACACCTAACACGTGGTCAAAACATCACACCAATCATGTCCATGCTCTTATGTTCCTATGTCCCCATCCTGCCGGCCGTCCCTTTTTTATAGACCTCGACTCTGCTTTCACTACCTCCATTACAAGCTTAAAAGTGAGATAAGTCTAACCCCTCATTTTGCGTACCTTTTAAACAGAATTTCAAGGCAGCATAACGCTGCAATATTCCCACCTTGAGCAGGCAGTGTAAAACAGGGTCATAAGTCAGCAGCACAAAAGTCATAATGTCAGTGAATGACTCAGTAACACAGCAATGTTGTCTAAGGTTTGTTAATATTAGCTAAAGTTAGCTAGGGAAAGCAACTAGTCATACCCAAAAACTGAACTGAGCAAAAGTGCTTTTTATCATCTAAAGATTAAATATGTTCTTGGTATGAAGTACATTTGTTCTTTCTATCAAAAGTTACAAAGTCTAGATTCATTGTTGATTGTCTTGAAGTTATCATGCGGCAACTAGCCTACCAGAAACCTGCAGTGGATGTCACAGATTAGAGTATTTGTTTATGATTGTTGCCATGCTAGTTGGTAGGCAGCTAGCAACCTGCTACTTACTGAAATATTTTGACAATAAGAAAGATTGATATGAATTTTGTTCCCAGGAGTACAGATACTAGTTTCCTAACCAGAGGTTTATCCTAATTATTTTCCTTTTCCTCTTTTGCTTTAGTTTTAGTCGATTTATAGTCCTTGTCCTTGACTTAGGTGATTGTTTTAGCTAAGGTCTAGAAGTATCTCTATTAACACCAGTCACATTGTCTGTTTGTCCTTTTAATTTATGCCTCCACAAGAGCAATGGCCATGAGTGGAGGCACTATGTTTTTAGGTTGTCCATCTGTGCATACATCCCCATTCTCATGAATGCAATGTGTCAAGAATGCTTTGAGGGAATTTCTTCAAATTTGGCACAAACATCTACTTCAATTCAAAGATAACCTGATTAGCTTTTGGTGGTCAGAGGTCAAAATCACTGTGACCTTTGTGTCTGTCTCATTTTGTGAACCAGATATCTCAAGAAGGCCTTGAGGGGTTTTAGTTGAATTTGGCTCAAACATCCACTTGGATTCAAGAATGAACTTGTTGTGACCTCAAAAAACATCTTTTTGGCCAAAACTCAAGAATTCATACATTAGTTTTGACACAATTGAACACAAATGTCGAAAAGGATAGATTTATTAAGTGATAACACTTTACATTAACAAGGTAACTTCACTATGACATCATAATGCAGTGCTAAATCAAGATTGAGATTTAAGATTGAGATAAGAGATTTATGTCAGATGACTGATACATTCTGCTTGGGTTCTAGATTTGTATTGGAAATTAGATTTTTTTTTTCTTTAGATCAGAAATTAAATAAATTGATTTCTGGTGTTCAAACAAAATTGAGCTAAATAACATGTTACAGAATAACTGAATCAGAATTGAGACAATCTCAGCCGCGGTGTGAACACAGCAGTCATTTACACCAGCGGATTCCACTGTAGATCTTCTATGACTGCTCAGGTTACTACCTACACAGCGGGTGGTCGTTTTCCTGGATCCTCTTTAATACAGCGTGTTATCCTGCCAGATTATGTTCCATATGTGCGTGCACACTCCAGCACATAAACCTGAGTGTAAAATACACATGCACACTAAATCTCCCTGCTTTAGTCACCTTGTGAGTCAGTTATCACACAAAAAAATCAATGGGGAAATCTTGACGTCTGCCACAAAATGAACACCAGCCCCCAGCTGCATGAAACACAACTCCCAGCATGCTGTAAGAGTAAGAGGGAGAGGGAGGCTGGGATTATAATGAGAGGAGGCGGACGGTCTCATGTGGACGCCACGCTTTTATGCTTAAGAGACATCGTTTGACCCCTGAGAGAACATACTTAAATGCATAATTCAAGACCTGAGTGCATAATGAGAAATCAGTAAGTAATAAGTAACCAGCATTTTGGAAGACACTGAAATACACAAAGAAAATACAACAATGTAGGAAATTACATCTAAAGTGTGCAATTACTCTTTTTTTCAAGATCATGTATGGGAAAAGTCCAGAAATGTATGTACATCATTCAACAATAAAACTCCCATTTGCCTTATGGGTGTGCATGCATGCTGCCTCTACTCCACTTCTATTTCTCTCTCAACCCCTCAAGACCTGGATTTCCACCTCATATAACGTCCTTCACTAACAGGAAGTTTTAGCCCCATTCTCCTCTGGCCACTTCTTTCTTTTGGCTTAAAAGTTTAAAGCACTGGCGGGGCCTGTTGCTGCTTCTGTTGCCAAGCAACTATTGAATACCTACTTAAAGTGTGGTTTTCTTTTCTTTTCTTTTTTTTTTTTTGTTAAACATTAAAGTGTTTTTAACGTCTTGCACTTGGCAGAAAACAGATGTAACAGAACACTATTGCCATTGAAAATAATGAGGCAAAACGAGGCCACGGCTCCAAAAACAAGGACGGGAATCATTGAAAGAACTTCAATACATTTCAGAATTAGTAGTGACTTCCCAGGTACAACAGATACGGCAAACTTGACCTCCAGTTGGAGTAACTATGTGAATGAAGATAACAATGGTCCATATTTGGTGATTTTGTAGCCACAATGTCCAACTTTAATTATACAGGGTGAGGAAAGATTACCTAGCAGGAGGGTAGTAGTCAGGTACCTTTTCCTCTCATTTAGCAGTATATGATAGCACTCCTGACACTTTATCCGTGTTGGTTAGCTGCAACTTAGCTTATTTAATTTCCTCCAGCAAAACAAATCAGGTTCATCTGGTCAAACTTGACTCAGTGTTTGTTGCAACAGAATTTTGGCAGGATGCTACGCTGTCATATGCATACAAGCGCACATCCCTGGTGGTTTACTGTGAAATATGAACGCTGTATTTTTGCTGCTTAGGTCTACCTCACAGCTTCCTCTTTGGAAGATGCTTGCGGCTGCGATCATTTTCCAGTGTTGTAAAATTCTTTTGTTGGAGTGCAGGGCTGTTTTTGGTCTGAATACCCACTTTGGGCTATTTATGCTCAATGTTCGATACGTATCCAGCTACAGATGGAGCCCTCTGTCCATACCCTGCGTTCATTTAATCAGTATTTGTGCACATTTACTGAAAGCTTAGAGATACAGACATAACAAAGCAGTGCTACCAGGGTTTGTGGCATGTAGCGTAGTTCAAGCGAGATATGACCATAGGGGAGGACGAAGACATTTTTTAAAAACGGTAGAATGGAACAAATTGGTGATATAGTGAATCAATTTTCAATTTCAATTTTCATGCAAAAAAAAACCCATTTATAAAACTCAACAGTAGTGTCTCTCTCCAGAAATCATGGCTCAGTTAGATAAGATAATCCACAGACCTTGTTGTGAAGAGTTTCATGTGGGAACTGTTTTCTTTCCATTTAACTACACCTGCCAATGGTACCTTAGCACAACAGATTATTTTTTACTCAATTTCAAGGGATTTCTGTTATTCTCTGATTCAAACTTACACCACTATCAGTTTCTTAACAAAAAACCAAGTGCTGCATGTGTCACTGGAACAAGAGATTAAAAGAATAAATCAGATATTGTAGAAGATGCCCTCTGTGTATGTATAATATTTGTACGCACACTTTTATTTCTTGAATTTCTAAATAGGGATATCAAGTATTATTACACACAAGACATTTTCTAAACTCTTCCACTTATAAGTATAGCAGTAATTCCAAATATATCAACAGCAATTTTAAGTAATGTAAGTAAAAGTATTTAAGTACTTTTTAAATATCCGGAGAACGGATGAAACCCATCGTCCTTGGCGGAGGTCACTGTGCATTTTTGAAATTGATATTCATAAGATGAAGTCATTTTAACTTCACCTCATGGGACTCCATTTATGAACTTCCTCTTGAAACCGAAGCTTCCGTCGTTGAAAGCAAGCGATGAAAATAATAAATTAGGAGATGTGCAGAGGGCATTCTACTAAAATTCTATTTATAAGACGAAGAGGATGGAGTTAAAGAAGGAGGAAGTGAGGGAAAAGTTGAAAGAGGATATGGAGCAGACTGAGGGCAGAAGAAAAGGAAAGCATTGCTCTGTTTTGTTGTTTGACTGAAGTCTTAGCTTATTAAGGATTATTATTTCTGGCTATGGTGTGACCTTATCCCAGCAGTACCTCCGGCTCGGTCGCATGTTCCAACAAACGCTTTTGCCAGTTTGACCGTCATTCTGAACACTTAGACACAGAGAAACTAGTAGGTTGGAACCCAGGATCCTCTGATTGTGAGGTGACCAGAATTTCTTCCTGCCCAGGTTGAAGCCATCAATAAATAGAGTTCTGTATATGTTGTCTTATATATTGTAGCTTAACCCTTTGAAAGCTGGAGCGACATTACTGTTCTTGTGCTGCATTCAGATGCTTTTCACAAGTATTTACCATTTGAACCCTAAGCAGATTGGTTTCATTTCTTTTAGAAATATCAGGGGAAAGGCAATGGTCAACTTGGTAAGAGATGTTACACAAATTGCAAGAAATTAGTAGATTGAGAAAAATATTTTTTTTTAAAAGCTTGGGTAAAAAATAAAGCTAGGGAAAAGCTATATTTATGATTATCATAATGACATTTTTTAAATTCTTTTACAAAATCATGTAAATTTTTAAAGCACTTTTCACTAAGTCTTGTTTGCCTTATTTTATTTTGTTTTTCTTACTTTCTTTTTCTTTTTTTTGTGAATTTCCAAGTAATTTTCCTGTAGGTTTGACTAATTTATAGCTATTTGGTGGGTCATTTTTTTTCTTCTGATGCTCATTGCTGCCAATTTGCTCAGGTTTCAAAGGGTTAATGGGTACTTTGTAGTCCCTATGCATTTGTGTGTGATGATGCATCACTTATGGCATTTTTCTGCAAATGACTGCAGTGTTTCTGGAGCACATCCTCTACTTTTTCTTTGACTTCTTATCTTTCCCCTGACGGCTCTTAGTTGTGCTGTGAGTGTGTGTTCATTCTGCATATGTTATGTGCAGGAGCATGTATTTATGCAGTTTTCATGATCACCAAGTATTATTGTTATTACTGTAATCTGAATGTCACTCACCATCCCCTTCTTGACTTTAACCAGAGCTCATAGCAGAGGTGCACAACTAAACACAGGGGAGAGAAAACTCTGCCAGCTTGGTGCTAATGTGTGCGATTTATTTACATTAGAGTGCAATTCTGAATCAAAGAGGCGCTATGTTACGTCCTGGCTCAGATCTGTCAATGCTGGACTAGTGCTTTGTTATATTTAGTGTGTGCAGCTGGCTGAGGGCCAGTCACATTTATACCCGGACAACGTTTGGCTACAGAAGCTACTGTGTTCCTTTGTGCCTGTGTGCCTGTGTGTGTGTGCGTGCGTGCCTGCGCACGCTCTCTAGATATTCACACATGACAGAGATGGCAAGCGATAACTTCTTTTTTTAATATTTCCACTTCGAAGTTCTCATAGAAGCAATATATGCAACTTATGATGTCCTGTTTTTCTGTCATGTATTTTTCCTATGGATAGTCATATTCAGTATCTGTACATTATAATTGTATGCAAACCATGAATTAACTGACGTTGTACTTTGTTATTGGGTGGTGGATGGCATGACACCTTGGTGAGAAGACCAACACAAAACAAAAATAGTTGTGTTCATTGCTGTGTTTTGATCAGCTTTTAAAGCTTCACAGATGGGTATTTGTAGCAACACCTGGGTGTTTTTCCAGCAGCTTTTTATGCCCCAAACATTAGTGTTCTGTAGCAACTAGCCACCATTTATCCAGAGTCTTTTTAGGCCCCACATGTGGCTGGTTTTCAAAACGACTCGTCATTGTTTTTCCAGGTGCTTTACAGACTTGAAATGTGGGTGTTTTGTAGCAACCCAGCGGTGTGCTTGTCTGTGATTTGTAGCAAGCTGCTTTTTCAGCGGCCTTCTAGGCTCCAAATGTTTATGTTTTTTAGCAACCAGCTGCTCTTTTTCCAGCAGATTTTCAGGCTCCACTCATGACTGTTTTGAAGCAACCTGTCAGTGTTTTTTCACCAATTTGTTAGGGTCTGTTAGAGTTTTGTAGTGACCAGTACAGTATTACAGTGTTTTTAACCTGCTTTCTAGGCTCCAAAGGTGGTTTCATGCAAGCCAAATGTTAGTGTTTCTTAGCGGGCCATCTGTGTTTTACCAACACTTTTTAGGCTCTATATGTTGGTGTTTTGTTGCAACCAGCTGCTGTTTTTCCAGTGGGTTTTTAGGCTCACACATGGCTGTTTTGTAGCGACCTGTTGGTATGTTTTCATCCATGTATTGGGCTCCAAACATGGGTGTTTTGTTGTGATCCGTCAGTATTTTTCCAGTGGTTTTATAGGTTTCAAACATGGGATTTTAACCCAAAACCTGATCTTTTGCTAACCAAAACCAGTGTTTTTTGTGCCTAAATATAACCACATGTTTACTGTGTATCCTCTATGTAATCACATGCAAATATAATGTGTCCTTGATTTGATAAAAATCTAAAATGCCAACATTTTTCTGGCTGTGTGGTTGGTGGTGTGCACACATGCCTAATAATGTGCGTGTGTTTTACTGTTTATATGGAGTGGATCAGTAACACAGTCAGCTGGATTAGCTATTAGACAGCATGTAAAATCTGACCCGGCTGTCTCTAACCTGTTTTCACATCAATGAGCCTCAGAGCTTCACCTCCATCTGTGAGAGTAGAGGTCTAAAGGCTATATGTGTGTGAGTCACAGTTTGGTAAAAATACAGCAATGACGTTCATATTTGAAATTTACAGGGTGACACAGACTATCGTCTTGCAGACAAGAATCACATCTCAATCTGACTGAGGTTAAACATAGTGAAAGTATGACAAACTTAACTTTTGACCAACATGCAAGTTTCTAAAAAAACTACTTTGGAAAACTGACTTGGCTACGATTGTCTGCTCAGATATGCTGAATTAAGTTTAATCAGTTGCACACACAGCATTTGCTCATCATCATCTCCTTATGATTTATTGCCCTGGCTTAACCAGGACGAGTCAGGCTGGATCCCAAAGGCTGAAACATACAAATATCCAAATATGTTATCGGAGTGCGGCTAACCTCGGCACATACCTGGCTTTGATCCCCGCTTGCGGAGGAGACGCAGAGGTGAAGCAGAAGGATCCGACTGCATAACTCCTGAGTTATTTACAACCTTATCAGACCTTTCCCGACCATAAAGCGCAGAGCAAAAAAGCATTAAAGTCATCAGATGAGTTTATTTTTGAAGGAATCCAAGAGTGAGACGCTGGCAACTTCTCATACTGCAAGACTCTCTCGTGCTCTTTGCTCCAGTTTGTTTCCCCAGATGACAAATAAATTTTCAAAGATTCACGACCTGTCCTGTTCTATTAAAGAGATGACACCTACATTCCTCGGCTACTTCTTCCTCCGCTACTGTCGTCCTTATTTTCTGGGTCTGACCTTTTTAAGTCAAAAGGAATTTTAAATTCATTTTTGATCATAAATCAGTGCTGTAATTGTAGTACTGTTTTGTGTTGTGTATACAGCTGTTGCCATGGCGGACGTCAACCCATAGACCTGAAGCTTTGACTTCAGTTTCTTTGATTTCTTTTTTGAGAAAATCATTTTCAGCCTGTTGAGATGAACTCCTCACTAGATCTTCTTCAGTTTGCTTGCAGGTGTAGAGGCGAAGCTGTCACAGTCATGGAGCATCTCATATCTAAGGATTCTGCTTCTTATGTGAGGATTTTATTTGTAGATTTCAGCTTAGCTTTTAAAACTGTACAGCAACAGTTATTAGTTAGCCGGATCAACTGGATGCCCACTATGTTATTATTAGATGGTACCACTCAGTTTTAAACAACTGCAAACATCACATCAGTGTTAATGGTATTTTTCCAGTACCTTGAACCTTGAACACGAGGGCCACCTCGCAGTGTGTTTGTTCAACTGTCCTTTTTTGTGCCTCCGCACTGGCAAGACCAGTGGCATTATGTTTTTAGGTTATCCATACGGATGTACGCCTAGCCTATTCTTGTGAACTTGATATCTCAAGAACGCCTCAAGGGAATTTTCTCTAATTTGGCACAAACTTGCAAGTCACACAACTACGTATATCTAGTCACTTTATACACTAATGAGTGTAATAGACCAACCCTAAAAACGGCATCATTATTCCTCTGCAGTGGGGATAGGAGTGTCAGGAGGCATTATGTTTTTGGGTTGTTCATCATGGGTGTCATGAAGGTGATATCTCAAGAGGGTTGTTAGGGAATTTAGCTGAAAATTTGCCATTAACGTGCAGATGGCCTCATCTGGGAACTGATTAGAATTCGATGCTCAAAGGTCAAGGTTAGGGACTTTCCTCAAAATGGACACAGACACTCTACTCAGACTTAAGGATTACATGATTAGGTTATGGTTGTCAAAGGTCAAGGTCAATTTAGCCTTGCATCTGGCTCATTCTTGTTAAATGATGTTTCAAAAATGCCATGAGGGAATAGTCCTGAATTTTGCACAAATATTCCCTTGGACTTAAAAATTAATAACTGATGTGTGTGAATTTGAAGCAACAAAATTCAAAAAGTGTTTTTGCAAATACAGTTCATCTTTATGGATAACATTGATGCCAAATTGATAACAATACTGTTTACATTGGACATAAACTTTCCACTAGTAGCAAAATGGGAAATAATCTCAAAATCTAGGAATCTAGTTGTAATCTTACGAGTAGTGACCCTTCAAGATCCTCAGTATTTGCAATGTGCGATGTGCAAATTGTCTGAATTTAAAAGTTTTTTTAAGTACTCTAGTGTATGGTAGGCATCAGAATACTGCATTGTCATTTGGGTATTTTTACTTATTTATTTATTTATTGGTGATTGTTGTTTTTCCAATTGTAGTGATTTTTCTATGGTTTCTAGGGACAGTAAAGTGAATCATGATCTTGAATGTTGAAAAAAAGGTTCATGACTATTTTGAAAATAATCACAGTTGTAGTCTTACTGTAAGGTTTCCTAAAAAAGGTGAAAGTGAAAAATCAAATGTCGTTTTACTTTAATTTTTCAAATCTTTTTTCTTTTATTTGTTCATGTCTTTTTTTTAAATTATTTTTTAGCATTTTAGAATCTTTCCAGGTAAATTAATTTAAAAAATATGTCAAAAAATAATAACTTTCTAAACACTGACAAGTAGAATTCCCTCATTTAACTGCCACACACACTCTGACACACACACTTGAAGAAATCCAGCGGGGGATTTGAGCCTGACCACAGAAAAACACGAGCAACGTTGACGTGACATATCGAAGCTAACTGATGTTGTCACTGGCCTCTACCACCCGGACAAAGTAGTGTGTGTATGTGACTGCGATTGTATTTGTGTGTGCGAGCAGTAAGGCCCATTAGTGTGCAGTAATGGGAGGGGATATTGGTGGTGTATAGGTGTAATTACCTCAAGCTAACATGGAGCTCAGGCCGCGTGGCGCCTCCAACACAAATATGAACTGCGGAACATAGATACCACTTTGTCCTCCTTCACCGCTTGACCTGGGGGGAGAAAGTTCACTATAGTACTGCGAGTGTGTGTGTGGGTAGGAGAGGAGAGCCCTGGGAAATAAAGATCCTAAAGAAAAAGAAATAAAGTGTAGGTGTGTTGTCTGCATTGAATGTTATCTGCTCCTGTTGTTCTCCTCCTCCATGATAATCTGCAGAACTTTTTCTTCGTTCCCATCGTCTATCTGCCCATCGATCCACTTCTCTGGCACTCTGTGTACGCCCCCCCTCCGATCTTTTCCTTCCCTTCTACAATCCATCAATCTATCTCCACCTCCTCCCTGACACAGAGGTTGGACATCTCACCATTATATTTTCTTTATGAGAACATCTGTTTAGCTTACTGGCTCAACCCCTTGGCTTCAAAAAGCCTCCAATAAACTCAGCCTCCATGTGGAGCACCAGCACTCTGTAGACTGGGGGACAGTGCAGACAGGAAGTGGCCACAGCTCAGTGACCGTTGAACTCTGCAGGATGAAGCTGATGTCAACTAACAAGGCTTTTCAGGTGATGTAACATCGCCTGTGTACTGGAGGTCCTTGTCTGTTCATTGCGTGAAATGAACAACTTGTTTTAGTTACACGGTCGCCTGCCTCTCGCATGTCTGACGAAGCAGATTTCCTTTAACTTTAATCAATACAGCGGTGGACTGCACCAGCCGCTTCACCCAAAATGCCCTTTTACACTTTCATTTTCTTTCTGTACTCAACTGGGTGATTGTATTACGTGCTCTGTCAGATGCTTTTGGGTGTACAGCAATACTGTGACTGAATGGATCCAGACACTGACTGTTGATCTGCTGCTTTTGTGCTGCTCCAGCATTTCATATCTTGGCCCGTAAACAAGGAACACTGATTGAACACTGAACACTCAGTACATTTACATGCACAGTTTAGTCAAGACATGATCATAGCTTGATTAGGTAATTTAATTGGACGACTGTCTTTGTCCCAGTATACACCAGGGGGAGAACTGATTTATTGATTAGAGTACGTCCGACTCCATTATGGCAATAACAAACCTCCTCTATGTTTCTATAAACTTATATTATTTATACATTCTGTGATAAAGACCAAATCACAACCAAAAATGTTTATTAACATTAACTTCAGGGTAGAAAACCGCTGTGTCTCTTACATATAGCCTAATGGAATAGTGCTGAGAAAACGCTGCCTTAAATGATTTGTTTTAGGCCACCTGAAAAATAACTGTGAGTGTAAGTGTATGCTTTGTTTCGAATAATATCACTGTTTTACGTTGCTGCAAGACAGCCCTTGCTGCCAGGGATTTGAAGCCGTTATATCATTTTACTCCACTGAATGGCAGAGTTGCTGATCTACCACTGCCTCCATCAGCTGTAGTGGGAGAGAAAAAGTAGCAAATATTCAAATATTATGTACACTTAAAATGATGGGTTGTTTTTAGGTGGCTAAATTATGATTTGCTGGGGCCCCATCCACAGCAGTACATTGCAGTACATGGGGTATTTATTATTTATTTACCCACTAATTTTCACTGTTTTAAGTCACTATTTGTCACTTGCACCACAGTCTGCCACAATGTCTTTATACTTATGCTTTGATGCACCAAATTGGAAATGCTGAACTGATCTCCATGATTCAAAAACAGCTGTTCTTTAATATGCTTACTGGATTTGCCTTAACTTTCAAAGCTCTAGTCATTTCACAACACATTTCATCTACAGAGTTTGCTGGTTGTTTGCAGTTTCTGTATATTAAACCATTATTTATGCACAGTCCCATCTTCCAGTGGATGATAACAATGTCATCAAGCAATATGTGCAAGAGAAAGAATACAAGTCATGACAGGACATCACTGAATGACGATGATTTAGGTTTCTTACTGTACAGAATGTTTGGCCCATGAGATAGTGTTAAATTTTATTGAATCCAGTTTGTTACAGTAAGCTTCCTGGTTCCTGGAACAGCTGACTAAGTTTAAACAATGAAAGCTGATGAGCAATGCTTGTTACTCAATGAACTGGAGGTAATTTTGTGTTTGTGTGCAGGAACAAGGTTTGTGTTTGCATTGACGTATACACTTACCAGCTGTGTAATTGTGTAACTGTAAAGCAAGCTGAGAGCGAACATGTGTCTGTGTTCTGTAGGAAGGCTAAGAAACAACAACAACAAATACAGCAGGGGGATGGAGGAAGAGGAGGAGGGGGAGGAGGGTTATCCAGAGATTTGTAGAGCTTAGTGATGTCATGTTGGCGGTTTGGGACATTTTATCACACATGTTTTCGATATCAGTGGGCCGCTGCTTGGCCCTGATGTATCAGAGCGGACTGGACAGACCTCAGAATCCAGCAAGGAACACATCTGCAGATACACACTGACCTCCGGCCAAACTGGAGATTTGGCCACAGGCTTTTGTTGGTCAGACTAACGGTTTCAAGCCAATGAGAGAGACAGAGTGTTTGTGTGTGTGTATGTGTGTGTTTATATTTGTGTGTGTCCTTGTATATTTGTGGCAAACTACTTTTTGACAGGTTGTCATCCATTACAATCTGCAGTTCATTTGCAGTAACAGAAACTACATTAATACCAGAGTTGTTGTTGGTTTGATTTTGTACCAACATTATTTCTGTGTTGTTCAGCTTCCAAGAAAGTTTGTACCATTATGTAACGTTGCAAATAGTAGTGACAGCTCCCCTCCCCTCATCTTAGAGAGAAATCAAAATGATGTTTTTGGCCCCTGGAAGTAGCAAAACAAGATGTAGACACAACACTTATGTATTACCACTATAATTTATGACAGATTTTTAAGGAAAAGAAGATGTGAAATACAAGTGGCCTTTCCTGTTAGTCAGGTGATCTGTTGCCTCAGTGAGCTTTAGTGCTGCATTTTCAAAGTCTTATCTATTTAGAGGTGGTGAAATTTGATGTTTTGTGATGTGAATGTTTTTACTTTTAAAAATGTTCCGTTGGCTTTGCTGACGGCAAACCAACTGCATTTATATGTGGAAACTTGTCCACTGCCTACTCTCCACAATCTGATGGTTCCTTGGCCTCTCTGCACTAGTCAGGTGGGGGCTAATGGTAACTAGTTAGCAGTGCTGTTCATTTGGTGATTAGCTAGTAATGCCACCCCAGTGGTGCAAAAACATTGCCACGGAAACATTAAGCCCACCCTCTGGTCTCCTCCCAGGTCATCCTGATGAGTAAATAGCTTAATTTTAACCACAAAACCCTTTTAGTATTGTTAACAATGTTAGCACCACTAGCTATTCTTACACTGCTAACATTGGTAACAAAGCTAACAGTTGTAACATAGTCTAAAAGGAGTTTTGCAGGTCAAAATTGAGCCGCCTACTCACTGTGGCGAGCTGGAAGGCAGCATGAGGGTGGGCACGATGTTCCCACAGCAATGTTGTTAGGTTCGGATGGTGTTATTAGCATTAGCACCAAATGAGCAGCTTCATTAGCTAGCTAGCTGCTACCAGACCCGTGCTACCTTTTGATTGACAAGTCACCACCAAAGCGATGTGTCAATCAGAAAGGGGCGTAGTCTTGCTTCATTGACACTGTGTCACTCAGCTCCAACCTTGCATCCAATATGGTTACTACTGGTTTAAAAAAAACAAGATAGTGATGCCAAAATACAAAACAATTTGTCATAGTGGCCAAACTATGCAATTATAGCTTTTGAGTCCATCACTTGATGCCATTGGGGCCAAACAAACTTTCCCCATAGACTTACATTGAGACCTTTGTAAATGAATGTCATGATCCCAGCAAAATAACTCTTACACACTGTTACACATTTCAAACATTTCAGAATTAATAAAAACAAACAGATCAAAGCATTTCATCCCTATTCAAGTGTAGGGACAAACCCGAAGTTAGCCACTTGGCAGGCAGAAGTTGATAGTGCGCCTGCTCTGTGGGCCCAATGATGCCGATGCAGAACTGATGATCCATGTAATTTTACATTATATTATATTTTACAATAGCTTCTTTAACATTTTTTTATATAGTCTATGGTTTTGAGGGAAGGATCCAGGTAACTTTTATTAGCCTCAAGTTGCTTTTTAGCGATGGACAGTCAATGTAGATTTGTGTTGCGAGTTTTGCTGAAAATAACTGCTTGCTTCTGCTAAAAAAATGATGAGAGACAAACCTAAATAAATAAGTTCCTGGCCGTAAAACCAAAACAACAACCTACACATTGTAATTGGAGTCATTGCTGTGCAGCTTTATTGTAAACAAAGAGCAAGCACAGTATTTCTTACATATTATCTAGCCTTTGTTTTATTTTTTCATAAATAACTTTTGGGCCCAATGAATTGCCATACATTACTTTTTAATAAACATGTTTTTTGTGTGTTTTGTTGATTTTACTTTTTTCCTAAAGTTGTTTTTTTTCTGTTATGTTACTGACTCAGTAAATGTGGAGAAATAGTACATGTGAGTTTTGAGTTCCACGTAGCTGCACACCCTTGTCCGGGGCCAGTGAAGACGAGGGTCCAAACAGGGTGGAGATAAGACAGAGACCAGAGAGACGGAGGGATAGGCGAGGCTGTTTTCACTTACTCCTTCATGCGATCTCTATTATTCCTCTGCCTGTTTTTGTCATCACATCCTGCCATTGCTCCGTTCCACCATGCTGTTGTCTTCATGCGCATAAATGTGTGCCTGTAACTCATATTCATAAAGACGGGGCTCCAGCAGAGAAGGTTATGTCATGCCCTCTGAGATTCTGAAAATGATTGGTGATGCTGATGGTATTACCTCAAAAACAGAGGAAGTGCACAGTGCAGACAGAGATATATGAGGTGAGTCAGACGGATGGAGAACTGCAGGAGCTTGATGGAGAGAGGGAAGAAAATTAAGACGCAAAAGTTTAATTTGATATGGAGAAATGTGGTGAATACGCAGAGTTTATTTAAGGAGATAATATAACAAAATAGTCATTTTCCTCTGAAATGGCCACCACTGCACTCTGCCATATACAGGTCACATGAGGACAGGGGTTGTTTTGGGTGAGTTGTTCCAACAACTGGTAAATTTCAAGGCCACATCCCAAACTTTGCAAAAACATGGGTGTGCATATGAATGGCCTATTCACTTATTCTTGCATCAAAACCAGGGTTGGGCATTTTGTAGCCTGCAGAGAGAAAAGGTTAGCAAAACCAGCTGACCCTCCGTCTCCCCAGTTACCAGTGTTTACATAACCAAACTACTCGTATGTTCGTGTAATCACGGGGACCGCAAACCTCCCCAGCAGGCTTTATCTGCAGTAGGACAAATCAATCATGTGTATATGCATGTGTGTGTGTGCCTTCATGAGTGTTTGAATATGCAACTGTAGCAGTCATTTCCCTCCAGCTTTTGAATTATGGATTATTGTATTAGTAGGCTGAACTATCATGAAGTCAGGCGGAGCACGCTGTGTGGAATTAATTGGACTGACCTCAAGAAAACAGCACAGCTCTACAATGTCACCTCTAGTTGGAAGTATCCACATTGTGGATTCATCATTCCACTAGTGGCACCCTCAGAAATTGTTCATAGGGGTGGCCAGATGAGGCAATTGAAAGTATCGGGGTGGCACACCAAACCCATAAAGTCATAACTGAATTTAGGGGATTTGGTTATGCTGTTGAAGTATATAAGTTAAGGAATCACATATTTTCTTTGAACAAAACCCCCTATACACAATGTGATTGTCAGTTGCTGGTTGGTAGCAGGAATAAATAAAGTGAAAAACAAAGTAGACCCCTGCACACTGAATGGCCTTACTGTGATTTATCCAGAGTGAGTGACAATGTTGCCTGTGGCTTCTTTCAGGACGTTCAGTTAAAAAATGTGCCTTGAGACGTGCCATGCCAAAGTTTAGCCTTAATGTGGAGCATTATTTAGCCCCCTTAGAAGTGATGCTGACCTGGTTGATGCTATTGGATGCAGGAGGTTATCTAGTTAAACAAGATACAACTTCCTTTGTCCATGATTGCAGAGTCATCAGTAGACAAGTGCTTAATGCTGCAGTTGTAATGAGAGCACTGAAAGTCACAGAAATTGTGAAATTGAGTTATAACGACATTTATCAAGTCAATAACATCATTTATAAAATTCATACGAACAATGTAGCTGAATGCTGGTCTGTAGCAGTCTGACAGGCAAACAGTGACTTTGTAGAAGTGGACTTTCATTACTCCTCCGATCTGTATTGCACCTGGTCCATTACAACCATGACTCGCTCGCTAATCACAGTCGGGTTCAGTGGCATGTTTTCTTCTTCCGAATGTTGCTGTGTTCCTCTTTGTTGTCATAGAGAGAGCAGGAGGGAGGTGGAGAAATGGTTCCCACATGTTTGAATATTACTCTGTTCATTAGCTCTGTGTGTGTGTGTGTGTGTGTGTGTGTGTGTGTGTGCGCGTGTGCGTGCGTGCGTGTGTGTGTGTGTGTGTCAGAGAGAGCTCTGATTAATTGGTCCTATCCACTAAGCTCTGGAAACACCAGGTTTTGGAGCAGGCCACTAATTGTCATAATCCACCTTTGTTTGTTTCTACTGCTCGACCAGAACCCACCAGCTGAGCATGTGTGCGTTCCTGTGCATGTGTGTGTGTCACCTACACCCTCGACAGCACATGACTTGGCATCGGCATCTCTTCCTCCTCTGTTCCTCTCTGTGTCTAGACTGCAGCGAGGAGCGCAAAAGGTAAACCGAGATGCAGAGTGAAAGACAGGCAGACAGAGAGAGAAGAAATTACAGAGAAAATATGTTCTCTGCTCGGCCTCAATGTGGCCAGAAATGTAGCCAAATGGATCCCAGTGGATGCTCCATTCTCTATAGATGGTTTAAACTGGTGTGCTGCTCACTGAGGCTCCTAAAAGCCCTTTGGCATATTACGTTTTGCTGATTTTGCATGGCGCAGAGCCTTTCATGACAGCTTTCAACCCCACTGTAAAGCAGCCTGTTGTAGTGTCCTTGAGCAAGACACCAAACCTTCAGCTGCTTCAGTCTATCAGTAGCATATTTATGTGAATGTTTGCATGCCTAATTTGCCACAGGGTTTGAGGGACCTTTTCCTTTTTTTATCATCTTTCTAAGGGAACAAGAATAAGTGTATGAAATTCATAATTGAATGCTTTAATCTGCTGTAGTTTAAGCCAGTTATACAAGCTTGCAAGGCTAAGTAAATTCAATTCAATTTCAATTATAAAACCCATTATTACAAATCACAATTTGCCTCCGAGGGCTTTACAGCATACAATATCCCTCTGTCCTTAGACCTTCACATCCACTAAGGAAAAACTCCCCCCAAAAAAACCTATAACCGCGAAAAAAAATGGTAGAAACCTCAGGAAGATCGATTGAGGACGGACAGACACGCAATAGGCGCATAAAAACAAGTAAATTACAGTAGATGACAACATGATGTAAAGGAGAGAGAAAAAGAGAAACAGAGTGAGGAAGAGATGCACAGCAACAATAACAGAAACAATAACACAACACACATCGATAGTAATGTACATAAATGGCTAGCATTACTTCCAGCGCCTTGAAATACCTTAGCATTAGCTATCTTTATTAAAAGCTCCTTTCAAGACTGACCTGTTTATTGTGTAGACACACTCTAGATGCTTTAAATCACAGTTTTAGGAAACTGTTATACCCCTTTTCCACTAAAATTAGCATGTAAACCTGGAGAAAAACCCCCTAGAGATGTCCCAATCTGATCTTGATCATCAGATCAAGACCCTTTAGTGTCTCAGATAGAAGCTAAAGTGTCCAGTGGTTAGGTTGCCCAAATGTTATAATATGTTTCATTTTTTGTGCCACATAGAGACGCTGCAAGGTGTGTAGCGTGTCACTTTCAAATGTAGATTTATGTTTTCTGTGTATAAAGTATAGTTATATATAGGTAGCTAACTACAGCAAATCTGTAAACAACAGCCCTTCTCAGCAAGCGAAATCAATCACCTGTAAAAATATGTACAACAACTTTTGTCTACAAAAGTTGAAGTTAAGGGCCCCATTGCTTCAAAAAAATTGTTAAAAATAATGAGTGGTAAATTTGCCACTGTTATTTTTGTAAATGACTGTGCCATGCAAGACTGGCAGGCGTAACAACCGGTATACAAGGGAAGGAAGGTTAGCGAACCGTCACTTGAAGTCAAGAAGAGACAGAGCAGAGAAAGTGAAAATGTGGCTGCACTTAAAACCAGAGTAATTCTAGAGGCATAAATGGTTTCATCGGATGAGTTATATCTGTAGGCGATGCCAAAGGACTCAACCAAAGAGATTATTCCTCCCTAAGAAGCAAATCCAAGAAATGTTCTTGTAGCTAAGATTTTAAACTGCAAACAAATACAACATGAATAATACTGATGCAACAGAGATAAGTCAGACACACACAGTAAGTGGTGACATATTATTCATCTGTGTATTCTTTATTAGTCACAGGATCCCCCTTTTTTCATCTGCTGACTGGTTTGTTGCGAGTTGGCCTGGCAGGAGGTCTGACAGAGTCTCCAGCAGCCCCTAAAACAGAGCACTGAGCCAGGGGTCGGCTCTGAGAAATGTGGCTCTCCCCCTGATACATAGGACCTCCTCTTAGAGAGAAGGATAGATCCTAACTCGAGCCGTCCTCCCTGTCTTGTGGCGCTCCATCTTTTTATGTTGTTGTGGAATCCTGCCATCACCTCTCACTTCCATACCCTCACACAGGACATACACACATCTGTCCTGGCAGGGAGTGTGAGATACTTGTGTATTTGCTTGTTTTGATACTCGGCCACAGCCTCCCTGTGAGGGAAACAAACAGGACTCCAAATATTCTTAAATTTAACAAAGTTGGAGCAGCGCTGTAAACATTGGGAGGAAAGAGCCTGAGGGTGAGAGAGATAAAAATAGGAGAGAGATTTGCAATCCACAGCAACATCTGTGATGTTTTATATCATGTAAAGCGAAGGCTGTGTGGCAAAAATCACCATTTGTGCATTTCCCCCGAGTCTGTCCTGAATGCAACTGTTGAATAAGCTTGTGTGATATATAATGGCAAGATACTGACTTATAGCAGTACTTGTGGATAAAAGAACACAAAGCTGTTTGAATAAAAAAAATTAAGTTAAACTGGAGTTACAGACTAAAATAGGAAAAAGTTCATTTTATTGTGTTCCAGTACTTGCAATAACCCTTTCTGGTGATATTCATCTGCACCTGAATTAATGATAATATGATGATGGTGGCAGTTGTTTTAAGAGGATACTTGAGAATAGTAGAAGAATTAAGAAGGAAGGTTGCCAAACCAACAGATCATTGCAAGTTGCAAATTGACTTAAAACCAAAAACTTACCTGCACTTCCTGGCTCATAAGCTAACTTTTCTCCATACTTCGTTGAAATCGATCAAGTAGTGCCCCAGATATCTCAATAATAAATAAATAGTTAGGTCTGAAAACATGACCTTTGTGGCAGAGGTAAAAAACAGTCACAGCAGTTACAATGATCAGCATCATTTCCTCTAGTTTATTGTGCTCTCCTCTGGTCAGACCCTCGCTTTCCCTCTCCTTGACCTCTGACTTTGACCCCTCAGAGTAACAACAGGCCTGCCTCCCGTCCCCCTGCCACCTCGTAAACATTGACAACAGATCTTAACTAGCAACTAATCGCCGGCCTGCGCTGGTACGGACGTTCGACAGGGGGGAAGCTTTAATTAAAACTTTCCCATGAACCGGATGAGGCACCTGTTAATGGTGACATGATGTCACTCTGTTACCACGGCTACTGGTCCAATTAGTAAACAGAAGTGTTTTCCTAGCCTGTTTTTTTTATTGAGGGCCACCAACAAGACTTGTTTTGCTGCTCCTGTATTTTTCTTTCGCAGATGTTTTTGATGGCGAGCAGCAACACAGAGCAACTTTAACCTCCCTGTGGCTGGTTTCAGTTTGTGACGCTGCTTTTAATCAAACCGACGTGAAAATTTGGGAAGTCGAACAAAAAGGAAGAAAACAGTCTGTAATCTTTGCAGAGGAATCCCTGCTGACCTTGATAGAGTCTGGTTCACAGTCTGGAAGTGTCCTTATTTAATTTGGACACCCGTGGGTGTCATTTGATACCTATAGGCTGACTTAACTTTAAAAGCCCCACCCCCCCTTTACTGCCCTGGAGGTTACTCTAAGAAAACACTGCACTGGAACTACAAAAAGCAACTAAATGGCCAGCCACCACTCACACACATTGTTCTAATGCTGGCTACGAAGGTTCACTAACAGTTCAGCGCCTGCTATCCACAGATCGAGTGTTAAATAAGGCATTATAATCTCACCCTGGACTCTTAGTGAGCCTCTTAAAGTGCCCTAAACCCTTATGACCACCCTTCCCCCAGACCCCAGCCCAGAGCCTTTAGGTGAGGCCAATAAAATACACCTCCATTTTGCACAATAATCAGCCCTTTTAATCATGCATATCAGTCCTCCAATAACTTTAAACGTCATCTAATCCCCTAAAAGAGGCTGTGAGAGAAAGCCGGCCCTTATGCCTAATTTTACCCCAGTGGTTTCAGTCGGGCGCCTGGTCTAATTCAAACTTTACGTGGCCCCAACACGTCTGAGAACAATGTGGAGACCTTTGGGGAACCACTATGGTGACAAATGAGCCCAAATAGGCTCGTTGGTGTGTGACTGTCGCTGAAGTTAAAGTGGCTGATCTCTTAAAGTTGTAGTGTTTTGGTGTTTGTGTGTGGTTTTGGACTTATCAGGTTTGTGTATCTGCAATCTTAACCCCAAGGGTAAATTTGAAATCTCCTTTTTTCTTTTGCCTGGCCTTTTAAGGAACCTAGTTCCAGTTGTGGATGGACAAAAAAAGGGTTTGCTGTTTGAGCTTGTGTGAGCATACAGTGGTAGCTAACATGGAAGGAACAGGGATGCATTTGTCCTGCCTCTTATTTGAATATAGTAGATTAAAATTATTGTTGCAGGAAACAAAAGTATGTGGTAAAAACCAGAATTACAGCCTTGTGGGTATATGCCTCTGTGCACCAGTCACACTGCAGTTACAGTTTACATCCATGTCTGTGAAAACATGGGTGCATCACACATATTGCGAGAATGAGATGAATGCAAGGATGTAGTGATCATGAAATTTGGCCAGTCAAATCTAATCACTTCAGCGTTGAGTCCAAGTGGTTGTTTGTGCCAAAATTAAAGAAATTAATATTTTCTTGAGATATTACATTCGCAAGAGTGAGACAGACACAAAGTCACAGTGACCTTGACCTTTGAACACCAAAATCTAAGCAGATCATGGCTACGTCCAAGTGAAGATTAGTGCCAAATTTGAAGTAATTCACTCAAGATGTTCTTGAGATATCACGCTCATAAGAATGGGACAGACGCATGGTTGGACTAAGTGAAAACATAATACCTTCGGCCAGATCTGTCACTGGCATGGAAGCATAAAAACCATTGACTTCCATCCATTATCTATAATGCTGAGACAGTACACATGCAAAACAAATAATTCAGCCTACATACTGCAGAACTTCTATAAGTGCTGCATCTGTTGGAAAGAAACTGGTTGTCTGCATAAACATGAGTGTGTGCTCACAAGTGTGCATCTGAATAAATACATATTTTCCGCTTTTGGTTTACTTCACTCCTGCACAGCTTTTGTCTTCTTTCTTTTCAAAGTCCACAGGTTCTGTGTCATGCAAATATCTGCAGTAGTATTTATTACTTCTGATTTGAGTCTCTCTTGCAAACTCACTTCCGCTTCTCTGTCTCTCCAGAGGTTGATGTATCGCCTGAGTGTGATGTAGCTGACAGTATCTCCAATAGTCCGAGGAGACTAGGCTCAGGACTCAACTCTTTCTGTATGGGCACAAATTACACACATAAATCTACAAGCGTAAACACACTTTTTACTATAGTGGGTATGAATATTGGTATAGTACACTATTAGAAGGTCAGATTTGGCAAGAAAACTGCTGGAATTTTAGTTCATTTTAGAAGCTTGGTTATCTGAATGCATGTTGGCTGTGATTAAAGGCTAATATTAGCTATAATGCTGCATTAAACTCCCTCAAAATTCAATATTGTAACTTTAATTACGTGGCCGTGTGGCTATAGCTGTGGCTACAGGCTTTATGTTTATGGGTTGTCCGTCCCATTCTTATGAATGCAAAATGTCAAGAGCACTTTAAGGGGATTTCTTCAAATTTGGCACAAACCTCCTCTTTGAGCCACAGATGAACTGGTTAGAATTTGGTGGTCAGTGGTCATGGTCACTGTGACCTTGCTTCTGTCTCATTCTTGTGAATGTGACATCTCAAGAAAGCTTTAAGTTAATTTCTTCAAATTCAGCTAAATGGTCCACTTGGACTCAACAATGTACTGATTAGATTTTGGTGGTCAAAGGTCACTCTGACTCTGTGTCCACCTCATCCTCGAGAACACAATATCTCAAGAACACCTTGAGGGAATTTCTTCAAATGTGGCTCAAACGTCCATTTGGACTCTAGAATGAAGTGATTAGAATTTGGTAGTATTGGCCATAACATGAAAATCTGTACACTAATTATGACAAAATTTCATACAAATGTCTTGTCGGAAAAGTATTAAAAAAATTTTAAAATTACACACATACACAGAAAAGCAGTGTGCTGATTCATCTATACCCCTTCATGTCCAACATGTCTTCCGACTTTGCCCAGCCGCTGAGCCCCCCCGCTGTGTCCACACTGATGTGTTTCATTGCGCTCACTTTCACATTCACCCCTCACTAAATAACTACGCTTCCTCCCCAATCCTCTTTCCATTTCACCTCCTGTCTATTCCCAAGGAAATAATTACAGAAGCCCCGCTGCTCCCTGCAATATTCCCCTGCTGACCCACCGCGCTGAGGCCAAGTATGGAAGCTTTTGTTTTATGTGCTTGTAAGGTCTTGGCATTAAGAGGAAGCAGCGGGCTTGCCAGGGACATATATCTGTCTCTACATTGCACAATCATTTTGCACAATGTAAACCATTTTAACTGCCACAGTTCATGCATTAATCATGCATCCATCCTGCATTATTGCTACATACGGGTGAAGAAACATAATATAGCATGATGTTTTCAAGCAATTTGTTACATGTAACTTCCTGAAATGGGATCGCTGAAAATATGCAAACAACTGACCTTTAGAGTTTTCTTAAAGCCTAGATAAACTGTAAATAGGGCATACTGCTTCCTGCATTCAATGAACGTTAAGTGCAGAATCATCCTTCGGGGTGAAACTCCTGGGACACAAGGATATATCAAAAATACTAATCCCACTGTTATTGTGATGTCAAAATCCACTGCAGAGCATGTTTTGTGTAATTTCTATTTAATTTCTGAAAACACCGTTTGATATATTTGTGTATAGTGACCCATTAATAAGTCTACAGCCATGCCAGCGGCCGAAATGCATTGTGTGCTTTAAAAAACAAAATACATGTACAGTTTCTGCATGTTAGATTCATACACTCTTTTTCAAAATAAACTTAGGTTGATAAAACACCCCATGGAAGCATGTTGGCTTCAGATTCTGACACACCAAAGCACCCTTTAGCTACAGTATGAGACACACTGGGCAGCAGTGTTTTTTAAAGCTCCAAGCAACCGCTATAAAGTCTTCATAAAGTGGGCAGGTCAGACAAAATCTGCACTTTTACCTGGGAGACTGCTGTTTGTGTCCCTTTTGAAATCAAAAGTCAACCTGGTTATTTTATTAACAACGCAGTTTTTAGTATATGAAGTATACTATGCTAGTGACCTACGCCACATGACATTTGTAAGTATTGGTCTAATTTTATTCCAAACCATTACATTTTTTTCTAAAACTTACCATGTACATCTGTTGCCTATACTTAAGGAAATAGTCTTTTTACATTTGTTCTGAGAATATTTTAAAAAGGCTTTGCATTTATTGTACATTTCCTGTAAAAACATGTTTATTTTAAAAAGACACAGTGCATAAAATTAGCATAAATTTACACAGCATTTCTGAGCATCCAAAACTGACACCAGAAGAATGCCTTGAGCATCATAATATGACAACTAGAGCATATAGATTTATAATAATAACTAGATACTGGTTGTCATGATAGCGCCTGTTCATTCTAGTGGAGTTGCCATACACCAAAAAAGTCTCTAGCTTCCAGTTTTATTGTGGTCATGTTTTTATCACTGGCCCCACCTGTGAGCTTATGCTTAGCTTCTACTTTACATTATGATAACGTTGCAGATTGTTAAATCACTTTTCTCGGCTTGACAAAAGTTTTACAAACATAAAAACACCAAGGATCAAAAATTCATAATAGAAAGAGTTGTAATTGACCTTATTTGCAGTTTGAAGTGTCCTGTCAGCAGTCTCACAGATGTGTCTTTTACAGTGGTGATTTATGGGAAAAATGCTTTTTGGGTCTCAGAGGGTTTTTTTTTTTTTTTTTCTGTAATATCGCAAGTGGCCACTGTCAAAAGTTGGCTGCAAGGCTGAGCAACTTTCTGCGAGGTTTGGTTGGGCCTCTGTGCAAAGTTCTGTATTTAAAGGACAGGCTGATGTCAACTCAAGCTGATGGGAATGTCATACGTTTTGCATATATATTAGTCATGAACCAAAGTAAAATTATAAAATGATGATGGTGCTAAATGAAGTGTGTCCATGTATCCTCTGGGCACCATGAATATCTGTACAAAATATTGTCTTGAGTGTGTCTTGAGTAGTTTCTCAGCATGTCTGAAACCCTTTTTTTTCCCTGTGATTATGGTTCACCATTTCATAAAACAGTTTTAAACCATTTTCAGTCCAATAAACTTGTTGGCAAGCTTCCCTGGATGTTCGGCTTCTGTAGGAAATGAACCTTCCTCCAATGATGTGTTTCTTACAGTATGAACGCAGGGCCACACACATACATCAGTGCTGTCAGAGCTTCTCAGTTACTCATGCTAAGCACTTTCACTTTGTGTCCGGGCCATCTCTTCCCAAACACTCAGATCTGCTGGATGAGCTCATACTCAGCCAGACCAAAGCACTTAAACATGTTCTTATAAAAAGATAACTATTCTCTGGAGACCTCTGAGCCAGACTGACGGTGTATATGAACTGCTTATAGGCACCACAGTCCGTTCACATGCAAGGCTTCAGGAAAGGATAATCGATATGTCAGACGCAGCTCATTTGTTCTTCAGCTTTCTGTTTTGATAAATCCAAGATTTTGTCTTGGAAACTGCAGTATCAGCAATGTAGGAAATGCTTCCAAAACTTTACCAGCTCATCTTATTTGATATTCTGCTGCAGCACTCTTCATAAGATACTATCTACTTGACCTCGGTGTAGTTCTTCTTTTAGAGTTTGGTTGCACCAAAGGTCGACTTTTAAGCTGCAGTATTCCATGTTTTTGCCACTTAGAGGCAGCGGAACGATCTATAAAGACAACATTGATTCATTATCGCCCTCATGATGTTGCTATGGTAACAAAGTGCTAGCAAACAGTTGCCTTCAAACACATCCAGCCCACACGGAGCAACTTTAGCACTCATTTTGACTTGTGTTTCTGGACTCTATCCACTCTATTTTTAGCTTTGTTTCTAGCTTTTTTGTTGACTGAAGTTAAATGTTTGATGTCCTTTACCAGCAAGCCACTGACTTCGGTTTTTGTTTTTGTTCGGTTTTAGGTGCTGGGCAGATAGGTGTTAGATAGCACATGATAGCCTTTGCTCTGAAAACAAGGGTCATGACAATAAAAAATACATATATATTAATACTAAATACTGGCAGTAAGAGGCAGTAAGATGAATCTTAGGGCTGGTGAGATGATAAGCAGAATGAAAAAATACTTGAAATGAATTTCTTCTTCACAGAACTTTCTTTATTCTATTATAATTTTCTCACTGTAACTTTTTTTATTGTAAATTACTGAATAAGTTATTCCACCAGGCCCCTAAAGGGTATCCACATTAAAAATCTTTGGTTGAACTGGCAGCTACACAAACCCAACTGCCAGAAAAAAAAAATGTCATTGTACGTTTCTGTAAATCATGGTTACAATACATTTGTACTTTACTATGTAGCTGGTACATTGAAACCAACAGCACTGTGGTTAACATGTGGTTATGCTTAAGTACAAAATCCACTTGGTTATGTTTAAGAAAACATTGTTTTATGGCTTCAAATACCCATGTTTGGTGGCACAAAAGCTACTGGAAAGCCGTGACAGGTTGCTTAAAAAAAAAAAAAACACCTCAGCTGCACAAAAGCGGCTGAAAAAGCGCTGATGGGCTGTGAAAAAACACCCAAGTTTTGCAGCACAAAATCTGCTGAAAAGTGTCAGCTGATCACTATAAAACACCCAGGTTTAGCTGCACAAAAGCAGCTGGTAAAGCAGCTATGGATTGCTAAAAAACATTTATCATAAGCAGTACAAAAGCTGCTGGAAAGGTGGCAGCTAGTCACTTTAAAACACCTACATTTGGAGGTTTGCTCGAAAAGCAGTGATGGGTGGCTAAAAAAACTCCCACATATCCAGGTCACTAAAAAACATCCATGTTTGTCAGCACTAAAGCTACCGAAAAAGCTTCAGTTGGTTACTAAATAACATTCGCATTCAGTTGCAAAAAAGCCACTGGAAAACAAGTCACTGGTCCCAGTAAACAACTGGTGTTGTTGGTCTTGAATAGTGGTCTGCAGCTCGGCAGCTTTGGTCTGGCCTCTGTGTTCCCTCCACTGTCCTCTCCTCCTCCTGATGACAAGTCAGTTTACTTTATGTCACTTTGAAAACTTTGATGTGATTCTTTTACATTCTTGTACAAATGTAATGTATCTGTGGTTTGTAGAAACATACAATGCCAGCATTTTCTTCCAGTAGCTTTGCTGACTACAAGTTGCTCATGAATATGCAACCTCTGACAAGGGGACTCCAGTAGAAAAGGATTTAAACCAGCCACAAGCGCTTAAACGCTTCATACATGACAACAGCAGAGTTGCAAAATAATTCTGCATTAATTTGTTTGTACAAGCAGCCCTATTCACTTTAGGCATAGTCATTTAAACATAAAAACTATTAATAACTTCAATTTTAATTTGATTTTTTTGAAAAATGTAGCAAAAACATCCTCTGTCAGACTCCTCTGTTGCTGCTCCTGCAGATTTAATTAAAAGGGCATTTGTAATTTTACATAGAAAAAGTATCTCTCTCTCTCTACAGCATTAATGATTTTTACAATATTACTAATAAGAAGTTCATATGGGAGAATTTATTTTTTCTCACTTTCCAACAGCTTGAGTACCACCACTACGCACCATAACACAGACTCAGTGTTCCCGCTCGCTCAGCCATAAGGCCTCTGTGGTGTTTTATAAGAGTGTTGAATCCCAGCCAGCACTGTTCTTCTGGGACTTCTACAACTCTGAGGGTCCCGTTATGGTTCCTCTCCGACGCTGGCTCTTCATTAACCTGAGCAGTCAGCAGGACACACACATACACACATACATATCCCCGCATCACAAACATGTAAAAACTCAAATTCAGATTCAGCTTTGGGGAAATGTAAATTCTCTGCGTGCATGTGGATTTGAGTGTGTGTGGATTTAATGAGAGCCACGCAACCATGGTGCCTTTGGCTTGTTTTTTTTTTTTTCACTTTGAACTCTAATTTACACCACCGTGAAGACTCATGGGGGATTTGCAGATTCAGTGTTTGAATCTCTGGAGATCTTGAGTTTCAGAGTCAGAGGGCACATAAACACGGAGAGCCAATCCTTTCCTAAAAGTTTTCTTTTGTTTTTTTCCACTTTTATTTCTTGCCCAGTTCACATGACGAGCTGAATTGTAGTGTGTAGTCTGTCATTTCAGCTTTGTGGTGCTGAAGTGCTTTCAGACCAACCTTTTAATATAACAACTTACTTTTTGAAAATGTCTAACATTCAGTGCTACAGTCAACCTGAACAAGTAAATAAGGTAAAATTATGATATTTTCTATCCAAAATATCGAAGGCCAACTTCACTGTGACATAATGTTCTGCAAAAACACTTTTCTGGCCATTACTCAATGTTATAAGCCAGGAACATATTGGGGGACATTTGGTCAGATACTGAATAGGTGACATTAATGTTAAAACTGTACTGATTGTATAGACCAGGGGTTCTCAAACTTAATTTTCAAAGGTCCAAATCTAATTTCTGTTCAAGGCCAAAGGTCCAGAACAATTGGTGATAAGCAAATAACTTTTATTTAACTTACTTAGAACTGAATAGCCTAAACTATCTAATTTAAACACTCCTTTACTGCCTTTGCATCAGAGAGGACTTTCTGTTTTTGCCCAGCACCCAGGCCACTCAGAGAGAGGCTTCATAGCTCTCTCTTTCTGTGTCATTGATCTCACAAATGGCTTTTGTTGATTCATATGAAGATTTGAACTGTCAAAGTTTTGGCTGTCCTCACCTCTGTATTCTGAGGACATTGCTGTTTGAGATGTCTGTGTTTTGTGTCATAGTGGAGTTTAATATTTTCACTCTTCACAACTCCAACCATCTCTCTGCAAATCAAACACATGGGCTTCCCGCTGGATGGTGGCAAAGTCAACGCATATTTCTCTGTTCACTCGTCTTTGAAAACTCTGTTTTCTCAGTCAGCTTTTTATTTGCACATTTGGATTATGACATCCTCACCTCATTGGTGATGTTATGTACACTGACAGAAGACGCCAAATGGCTTTCTTTTGTCCGAAGGACAAAACATGATTGCTCGTTAGCTAACTTGCTAATTTTAAATGGACGCCTGTTAACCGACCCATGAACTCTTAAACGTAATGACTTAAATGTCATACACTCACCAGCTGTCAACGTTGCCATGACAACGATGCCAAACAGGGAAACGATTATGTTTAAGGCTCAGTCTCAGGCCAGGAGCGCTGTATTGATCTCCAAATAGACTTTATTCTACAAAACTAACAATTTATAGATAGGTTTAAACTAAATTTTTTTTTTACTCTTAATTACATTGTATTATTGCATTCCTAATATGAGGTGTAGGGTGCGTCTAGATTGACTTGCTGTCTGGAGAGTCTGGACTTTAAGAACGTGTGGTATAGATCTTTTGTGCTGTCAGATTTGGGAAGACGTGTGTGAAGAATCCGTGTTTTTCACAGACATGGATGTAAACTGTAATTGCTACTTGAAACACAGTTGAGGGAGCACATGACTAGTTTCTTATTAAATTTCATATTATTGAAAAAAAAACATTTGCATCCATCCGTGCAGTTTACGCCATGATGTCATTTTATTGAGTCTACTTTAATCTGTGTTTTCCTGTTATCAAAACCATGCAAAATCATGAAAGGATATAGTAAAGGACCAACAATTATGAACAGGCAGATTATTTTTCTTGGTCACAAGATTGTAGCTACAACCAAGTCTTTGCTCCATGCAGCAGTAAAGTCCTGCCCAAAGTAAATTTTCGCCTCTACTTCTGTGCCTTTGCAGACCTTTAATTGTTCCTCTGCTGTGGCTTGAGCGTATAGTTGGCTCAGCCATTCAGAAATAATGAGATAGCAATGCCAAGCCTGCGGTTGGCTCCACCAATCAGGAGTGACCCAGTGACAGGAGAGCCGGTCCCAAATCTGATGGTTCAATCCAAGATGGCAGGACGCCAGTGAAACATGTTCTCCTGCCTGAATCGTTTTATGAACCATTACAGGATGTAATTATGACAGTAAAACATAAAACCCCAAAAGATAAATCAAATCAATTTATGACAGACAAATGTTGAAATGCACTAATTTACTGATTTTGAGATTTTACAGGCATTTGATTTGCATGAGTGTGTGCTGCAACAACAAGACTCAGCCAACTTGGAGGACACTGTTGGATGAGAATAAATAAGAAAGTGATCAGTGACTGATGAGGTTTAGGCTTGAGAGACATTTGACAATGATGGTTAAAAAACAAAAACAAACGTGAAAGTCTCCAGAAGTATTGTGACGCCCAGTATTAACCCAAAAAACATGGCACATCGTTTATCAAATCTTCTTTTAAAAAGCATGGGATCAACATCATAGTTGTTGACCTTTTATGATGAAAAATGGGTCTCAAGTAAGCTTGTGTTTATGGCACTTGGCCACTAATGATTCAGTTTTTCAGTAAAACTCACATGAAATTACCGATGTGGCGAGGTGTAAAACATAAAACAGACATCCTGTTTTCTTGTTGCTGGCGGCGCTGTCTTCCTGGCTGGACCTGTGTGGGAAAGCTTAGTGTGTGAATGTATTACTAGCTTTAATTGCATATAAGAGAGGTGGAGTGTAAGTACATAAGAGAAGTGACATTTGTGAAAGGAATAATCAACCTTTTTGACCGCTAACCACTGAAAATAAAACAGGTGTCCACTCACAGTCCAATGTTAATGTGCAAAACAACAGATTGTTAAAGTTTGACATATTTTCACAAGAAAAGCGACCAGAAATTATTATGTGCTACTTCAACTATGCTTTTATATAATTGTAGGGAGGAACCTTAGAAAGTTAATATGAAATACTAATGGATTATCACAGACCTCTGTCGTAAACCAGTTGGAGGTGGTGCAACAGCCTATAAACACAGCATTCGTTTTTTATCCCCATAGGGTGAATGTGTTAGCGCACAGCAGCAAATATATAGATTGAGTAGACATGGATTAGCATTAGCATTCATTTGGAGCTTCTTTCCAACTCATGAATTTATATCTTTATAGAGTGGTGCAGTGATGATTTTTTTTTGTGGCCGTCGTGGTTCCCTCGCCAAAAAGCCTATGGGATTTTGCCATTGGATTTTGCATTATTGCAAAAAATCAGCTCTGTGGCAAACCTACACATTTTGTTCAGCAGGATAATCTTCACAAATGAACACCACCGTTAAGAGTTTTGGAAAAGTAAAAAGCTAATGTTATGCTATAAACAAACTACACTACACTCCCATGACTTTACATTGCCACCACAACAAGGCTGTAAAGCCGTGTTCGGCGTGATGAAGTTCTAATCTCATTTACTTGTTAGCAACTATAAATTATAAATTAAACTATAAACAATTTTTGTGGTGAACAGTTCACAATTCACTCTCCTGTTAGCTCTGCTTTGGTTTCCACCAACTCCTGAAAGAAATATCTAGCTTTTTGGTTGCTGAATGCTAAACTCTGTCTGCGTGCTGTTCTGTGTTAGGCATTTAGCATATACAGTGGGTATGTAGGATAGAGCTTTTTTACATGATAGCAGCCTCCTGTTGTGGGTAAAAATCAGAGCATTGCCAGTGATCAAAACAGTACATTTGTTAGCTGTAAAACAGCTTCTTTAATTTAAAGTGGAGAGCAGTTCATTAGCTAACTAGAACAAATGTTCAACATAATTTTCACGAGCTTGAGGAGAAAATTAAAAAAACTGAGCTGGAAAGGTAACTAAATGATCACTGTATTAGGGGTGTCTTCTCTAAAAACTACCTACCATCAAAAAAACATATTTTGCCCCTTAAAAGGCCTGACAATATTGAATACTTGTGATGAGTGGCCCTGCGGGTTGCATGGTTCGGATAAGCTTGCTAGAAAAAACTCTGTGTTTCAGTGGGTGGGTCATAAAGTGACAAAGCAGCAACCTGAGTTATTAAGACCTTACAGAAACATTGTGCAATAATCAAACTTCCACCTTCTCTTCCCCTTTCTCCATCTGTCTCTCTCTTTCTCTCACACAGCACGCAGCCTTCCGATCAGCTGAGCACTCGCGGACACAAACCACGTAGGATATCGCACTTGAAAGATGGGTGAGTATCTGCTGTCTTCCTATATTTGTGCTTTTTTTGAGAAAACTCAGGTTTTATATAGTGATGTTTAATGGAAATTTATTTGGCAAGTATAGCCAACAGCAAGCTAGCTTGTTACAAACGATGGTTATTTACCAGAAACTTTCATGTGCGGGTTTACGGGTTTGCTGGTTTGCGTTTGGGGTTCAGGTCATTGATTAAAGCATGTTTTCGGGTCATTCGGGGCAGATAGGCTTTCAACAGGCTGGATTGGTGTTGGTTTAAAAAAAAAAAAAAAAAAACTGACCTGTGCGTCACTAAAAAAATCCATTTTCTACTATGAGCCATTGAGTCTTGCATGAACACCAATCACATACTCTTGCATAGTGATACGAATTGCAGTAATCTCACATGATGAATTTCAGTATATTTGTTTTTGTCTTTCTTCCTCCCACTGTGAATAAGTGGGCGAGGCTTGTTTGGAATTTGGCTATATCTTAATTGAAATCTCATGACGGATGCAAGTTTGTTTGCTTATATTGCTAGGCTACTATTATTCAAATCTGATCACACCGCACCCAAACAATCCTGCATTGTTTACAGTTCATTTTTATGCCTCAGCACTGGCGGTAGCCAAGGCCAGAGATATTATATTTTCGGGTTGTTTGTGCGCCCATACATCTGGCCGGCCCATTCTTATGAATGTGTTATCTCATGAACACTTTAAAGGAATTTGTTCAAATTTGGCACAAACATTTAAGTGAATTGAAGGATGAAGTGATAAGATTTTGGCTGCCATAGGTCAAGGTCACACTGACCTTGCATTCATCTCATTCTTGTGAAAGCGATTTTCCAAGAACTTGAGGGAGTTTCTTCAGATTTGACACAGACATTCTCTTCGACTTAATAATAAGCTGATTGGAATTTGGTGTTTAAAAGTGAAACTATTAACACTTGTAGCAATTGCATTCATGAAGTGTATCAAACTTAATGCACATTCCCAGCTTTGCACTCTCTTTTTATGATACAATTTTTGCAAAACTGTAAATACAACTCTATTCCTTTACTGTTAGAATTTTAATGACACACTTAGGACCACTGTCACAATGGTCTGCATCACACATTATTTACAGTTTCACTCTTATTACAAAACTAATTGTTGCTTATAATGCTATCATAAAAAACTTTACTGAGTGGCAGATACTGTAGTTCAAACCTTAAAGCGACGTCTTGAATCCGGCGTGTCCTGGGACAGCTCACCGCCCTCCGACTCAGGACCTGTGCCACACTAATAGAAATATTTTCATCTCCAGTGGTTAGACTGTTTAGTTTGCTGGCCCAAAGTAGAAGATGAGAAATATTTTGGAATTATAGTCCTTGTTAACCTACTTCGATTTCATCACCTCCCGGCAGCAACTCCTACCCCTGAAACATCTGTCTCTGTCTCTGTTTAGAAAAGACCAGTCACATCTCCTGTTGTCCTGAATGTGTGTGCATATTGGCAGGTTGGCTAACCTACGTGTGTGTGTGTGTGTGTGTGTGTGTGTGGCTGGCATTGAGGGCAGAAGGATGTTGACTCTGTTATTTTATTGATATGTGCAGCTGGAAGACAAATATTGTCGTCTTGCGGGCCTGTTTGCTCAGACTTGGTAAGAGAACATCTGAATCTCTTGTGGTACCTTTCAGATGTTAACTGAGAGAGTTGGAGGCCAACTGTCTGACTACGAGGCTGAAAAACAGAGATGCGGTTGCATCATCTGCCTCAGCCCTCTGTCTTGCTCTTGTCCTCATGTGATTGTTTGCTTAAGTCCAGCTCTCAGAGAAAAACTCCCCCTCAGATACTCTTACTCCGTGAAGACAGGGTTATTTTTCATAAAGAGTTGTAATTGGCTTGTTTCGGGCTCATCTGTTTCATCTAGTTCCCGTCAGTTCCCAGACTGTCTCTTAACAGCCCCCAGAAATGAAATGAAAAAGAAGAAAAAGCGACATTGATTTACTGTAGAAGAAAGTAATTTCTTCTTTATTTTGATGCTATTACCGGTAATACTTCAAATTATTCCTTCTATGGCTCATGGATAGCTTAAACCACTGGCCTTGGACCTGGAGCTGCTCATCAGGCCTTAATTGTGGTTACAGAGTGCTCTTTAAAAAGTTTGTAGGGGTTAGAAATAGAGAAAGAATTTCCCCACATAAATTAAAACCTGATTTTTATCAGGTTTTAATAAATTCACTATCATGTGTATTTGTGGTTGCCCATTTGGTAATCAGTAATCTACCAATGCATCAAGCTGTTCAGCAATACTAAAAAATAATAGCCTTATATTACTGTCCAGGTGCTATGCCTATTTCCGGGCTGTTTGCATTTTTCATAAAGATGCTTTTTTGATTGATTTCTGTGGTTCTTCTTAAGTTACCATCTCCTGTAAGTACAACACATTAGACATTTGTAGTGGGTGTAAACTTGAAAGACAACATCAAGAATTGTCCCATTACATGATTAAAAAAACATTAAAACAATACTGATTTGCTGCCAGTAGAAGTGGGACTGAAAATCTGAAGCAACCACTTGTAACATGTTTTCTTTCTGCACCCAGCCCTGCAGATGTGGAGTTTCTTGAGAGTCTTGCGGAGCCTTTCTGTATGACACTAGCTGGCCACAGTCACAAAAAATCACAAATATATCTGTTGTACGCAACCTTCTTGTTTCCATTTCAAAATAATAGCCGTCTGACAAAGTTTCTGTTGACAGAGTCCCTTCAGTTGTGAATGCAAGGCTTTTTTTCATGAAATATTTGCATGACTGTGTTGTTGACAATGCAATGGCTGCATGGCTCCATAGATTAGGGAAATGTTGGCTTTTAATTGTAGAAGATCAATAGTTACAGCAGCACGTAGCTCTGCAGCTGCGCCTCAACAATGCTGTCAATGAAAACACTGCAAGTGTGTGAGCAGTAGCAGCAGTTGAGCGAGGTAGCTGTCATGCACTGCTCACGCACGCAGTGTGGCCGGGGCGTCTAATACACACTCATTTGGCCAGGGACTTCACCTAGGAAGTAGGCTATATGTAGTGAACCAAGTACAACTTTCAATGAATACTAACAGACTACCAGGTGCATTGTACGAGCAAACATTTATTATTTCATACGTATTTTTTATTATCTAATTGATTTAAGTTTAAGTAGGCTTTTGTCTCTAGATATTTGGAGGGCAGTGACGCCTCAGCACCCTGCATTAACGAATCGCCACTCTTCTGACCTCATCCAATCATATCTGGACAGAGGTGAAACTTTAAAACGGAGGGGGCAGTGAAAATGTCTTTGCAGCTGGTTGGTTAAATTACTCTTTGATTTGTATATTGAATGCATTTATACACTCTCTTGTCAGTTTATTAGGTACAGCTACCTAAAAGTAATACAGTCTTATGAAACAGTACTGCAATACTTCTATCATGAATTTTATTATGTTCAGTTTTTGATGAAACTGTTTTAGAGAGGCGTTGATTCAACTTCATGGTCACCAGCCAACAAGCAACAATTTATGGATGTCCTAAGCTGCAGCTGCTCCAGTGTCACAATGCTAAAATGTTTAAAAAAGAAATTTTGGATCTTGCACTCCTGGCCAGAGAGCATTCCCTTTGGATGAATATACAGCAGAATACCAACATCAAGCAAAACGTAAACGTCGAAATATGTTGTCTGTATGCATTTTAAGTGCCCTCTCAGCTAATTCTAATATTTTACTGGAAAAAAATCAACCGCTCACCTCACCCACTCACTTTCTCAAGCTCTGAACTTCTTGGCATGCCTGCTGCGCCTCTCCCAACAGGGGCTGCAAAAACAGCATTAGCATACGTGGGAGGGGATTTTTACCATTACTCAGAATCAGATAGAGCACAGTTGACCGTGACATAATTCTATTTATAATGGCTTGAGACCGAGGGCTGTATAAATGTCATATCCTTCTATCAGGGCTATCTACATGTCTGCCCGCAGAGCATGGAGAGAGAAGGCGTGGCGGGGAAATGTGCGGCCCTGGCAGGGCGAGGACTGACCTGCGACTGGTCATAATGTAAATGTAATTACACAGTGGGTAGTTCCAGCCAAGCAATCTGATTGGACGATGGTGTGTTCAAACCATGGTGATAATTCCCATGAAACACAGCTAGGAGGAGAAATGCAGGTTGTCAACTTAAGGTGCAATAATATCAATAGAGAAACAGATCCAACTATCTTATATCACATCTATCTTTTCCTTTCTCTGTGTCCTTCCTTTTTTCTTTCCCCTCTTCCTCCGTCCAAGCACAGTGAAACCTGGGTAACACATGTGTTCGATAACATCATTTGAGTTACGGATCAGGCCCGGGTCTGTGCTGCTTACGTAAAGCCGTAACAAGGCCCATTTAGACAAACAAAATGAGGTAAATTCACCAAAGCCATTTTCTATTTATGCGTAATTAGACTAATTTGTTCATAAATGGTCAAGCAAGAGAGAAAAAAAAAGCACAGATTACATATTGGATCTCTTTGTGGGTTTAGATCTAATTGCAGATTTACAAGCGGTTGATGCGGCACACATACCATACAGTGCCACATTAGTATTCAGTCACAGGATGAGTAACACAGTGCATTTCACTATCATTCCTCTTTGCACAAATGCGTGGTATCTGGACAAATCTGTTCAATAAAAATAAAAGCAGCACAGTGCATTTTAAGTATGTCAAGGAAAACAGTGTAATGCAACATTAAACATTTACTGTTATAGCTCATGGATTTTTTATTCTTTCAAATGTCTTTCTGGCATTAAAACATGCATTAATTTTTATTGTAGAAAGATGAAAAAGAACAGTCTGTGATATTATTAGAGCAATTAAATAAAAGCATTTAAGGTTAGACTTGGATATTTTCAAGGACACACCTGGTCTGCAGCTCATGGGAAATGATGTTCATTAAAGGTTGCTTTATATAGAAATATTCAATTAAAAAAACATTTAAGCATTTTTTTATGCATCTGTTCCTGCAACAGCTTTGGCCAAAGTTTCTTCATATTTGGCACAAATGTCCACTCGGACTTAATTATGAATTGATTCGCATTTTGTGGTCAAAGCCACTGTTATCTCAGTCTTGTTAGTGTGATATCTCAACAGCACCTTGAGGGAAATTCTTCAAATTTGGCACAAACTTCTGCTTGGACTCAATGAGGAACTGGTCAGATTATGGCAGTCAAAGCTGAAGGTCACTGTGACCTCATAACCATGCCATTCTTACAAATATGTTTTCTCAGTCAGGCCTTGAGAAAATTTCTTTAAAACTGTCACAAAAGTCCATGTGGACACAATGATAAACTGATTAGAATTTGGTGGTTAAAGATCAAGGTCACTGTGGCCTTGCATCCATCCCTTTTTCGTTAAAAGTTTTTCGAGCACCTTGAGGGAATTTGTTTAAATTTGTGTAAACGTCTCCTTGGACTCAAAAATGAACTGATAACATTTTGGTGGTCAAAGGTCACCGTGACCTTACAAAACATATTTTTTGCCATAACTTAAGAATTCATACATTAATTCTGACAAAGCGTTTTTTTTTTTTTTTTTACAACCTTGGAATGAGAACGTGTTTGGTTTTGAGGGCAGGAATGACTATAGTGGCCAATAAGTTTTAAGTCTTATAACATATATTTGACAATTTAATTTTTAAGACAAAATTCTGGTATTTATTAAGGAGCACTTCCTCAGTGGCTGCCCCTGTGTGAGCTAGCTCTCCGTCTAAAAATCCGTCTCCTGCAGGTTCACATAGGTCGCAGGTGGTTTCATGTTGGGGCAAGCAGCTCCAGACTGATGTCAAAGGACACATCTCCATTTCACAACTCACATCTGAGATATGACAACACAGCAGCAAGAGGAAGGGCAAAAGTGTCAGTGAAGGCAAAAGGAAACTCCCTGTTTTATCATTGTACCTCTGTCCTACTTTGGCTGCCCTTTTTTACACTGCACATGAAACGTCAGAATTTTGTCCTCTTCGTGTTCCTATCACTGTGAAGCAGGGCCCCCCGCTGATCCATAAAAAGGCAGTGAATTCATCAATCTAAAAATAAAGCCTTATTTCAAATTAAAATGTCTTAAAACATCTTTCAAAGCTCTAACAAATGCTCAGACATGCAAAGTAGGCTTTTATGAATCTTTTTTGTTAATAAGATTGCTTTAAAAAAAATGGTAACATTTATTTTTTAAAATAATTTACCAAATGCCTCTCATATTAACATTGCACAGATCAGGATTGTAAAAACCAACAACATATACAATTACCAGAACCAATTAAATGAGAACTAAACAAGCGTATTTCGAGGTAAACCAAACAGATATTTTTATGATGATGTTTTAAATTTTTTTCAGGTTTTCCATTCTGCAATGTTTTTTTCAGTATTTGAAATACTTAGATCATTTAACTTTTTCACTGGACCAAAAGAGTTATGTTTTAAGAAAAGACAAACATTCGGGCAAGATGGTATCTAATGTCAAAGTTACTGATGTCAGCTCATGTTTTTTTCTTCAAACTGGTTATTGCAACATTGGTCTGAAATGTAATACTGAGTTGCTTTAAAAAAGTCTTAAAACATCTTAAATCTAACTTTCCTTAAGCTGTAGGAACTCTGTTGTGTGTGTGCACGTGTATATACACACACACATATATATATATAAAATGGCAGTATGACTAGAGAAAATAAAGGTAGCAGTAACCCACCTTGGAATTGCATCTGTCTCTCTCTGTGTTTCTCCTACTCCAAACTTTAGACTTTTTCAGTGGAATTCAACCCTGGAAATTCCCTCTTTTGACACTCTGACAGCTCTGGTTTGTGTTGTTCGGGATAATCAGTGAATTCGAGAGTGGAGCCGAACCTGTAATTACAAGGGAAATTAGCAATAGGCAGTAATTTGTGTCTATATGCAGCCGGGCTTTTGACAGGGAGGGTGAGTTTGAACGTTTTTTTTTTTTTTTTCACAAAAGTGAGTAAATTGCAGGGGAGGATTGGCAAGGAGTGTGCCTCGTAGTAATCCTCAAATATTTATAGCAGAACTGAGTATTTTGTGTTTACAGTTGTGGGATTAGTTTGAGATTTAATCCAGGTTAGCAGAGCATGATTGCAGAGACAGAATTCATTTGCAATACCATTCCTGCACCCCTTTCTCTTCCCACTTCCTACCAAATTACGTCATGTAAAACATTGTTCAGCAATAAAGCCTTTGTTGAGCTCTTGAACAAAACCACTAAATTCTGTCTTTAGATGCAAGAATTGTGCTGTGACGCTTGTAATCTTGAAGCCATTTGGCCCGAGGAGAGTCCCATTGCCCAGAACACAGTTAAAACACATTCGGTCCGTGTGGTTTCAAAAGCTCAATCCGTTTTATAAATGCTCTGATGTTGCTGAATCACTACCAGCTGCCACAGTCTACGTCCTGCCAGGTTAGTCACCCACTGATGTACTCGCAGCTGGAAGTGACCCAGGCTGCTGCCGCTGCACACAGTTTAGGTAGGTTTCAATGCAGAAATGATAGGAAAATAAAAATAAGCAGTACGTCACACATTGCTCTTAAGATGGCAATCAGTGTAAATAAAGCCCAGCTCGGTCATGATGAAGGAAATATGCCCTTTGTGTATCCATATGTTAACCATGCTGTAGTTGCCATGCACAAATATTAAAGAAAGTGTTATAACATTACATTAAACATAATCTGTTGGTGAATCACTCAACACCAGTTTTCTGTTCAGACATTTAGTTTCAACTGCACTTCAGAAACTTGCCAAACAAATCTCATAAATCAGCTTTATCTCTGAATCAATTAGCAGACTGCTTTAGTCTGCTAGTTGATTTTTTAGCTGCTTGGAGAAGCAGAACAAGCTGTAAACAGAACATACAAAATTCTAACTTTGTGGAGTTCATTTTAGAATGTGATAGCAAACAGCTGCCTATATACCCAGCAGGCACAGAGAAAAAAGAGTATTTGTTTGGAGTTGTGTTTTTGTCACTTGAGGAATAAAATATTAAAATAAAATAAAAAAAAAAAATAAAATATTCACTTTTATTAAAGCTTTGTCATCCCAACTTGTCAAATATTGCCACTTGACCAGTGCCATTCACCTCTATGTATGATGTACCAAGTGTCCTTGGTACAACGTCTTGAATAAAATACAGAACACCTCGTATTTACATTCATTTCCTTATGCAACAAAAGCATCCGGTTAGGTTAAGAAAAAAAGCATCACATGGCTTGGCTCAAAATTCTTAAAAGCAGCAAACTCCTGGGTGAAAGTCCAGGGTTTGTTGGACCTGTCCACCATCCCTTCCGCCCATCCTCAACAGACTTTCTCACTGTTTTTATTACAGTAGTTGCCGGCAGCATCACAAACTGTCATCAGTTTATATCACGGCTAGATGGCACCTGTTGCAGCAGTATGATACTGCTGTTTGTTGCTGAGAAGTGTTGGTTTTCCAAATTTTCCAATGAACCCAGCTAGCCTACCTGCTGCAAGTGGGAACAAGGTTGATGAAAGCTGAGAGACTGTCAAAGTTGCAGGCTGGAAAGCCAAAATAGCTGAAAGATGCTGAAATGCTCTGTTGAACTGAAGGAAACTGCAGTCTCGTGATAATTTTGTGTGGGTTTGTCACTGCAAGTGATATCTTTCATATTTAACATAATCACTTGATCTATTAAGTCTGTAAAAACATTGATAACTGCAGGGTTAAAGTTTAATTTGTTAAACATAACCCTGGGGTTTGAGTTGTCTTGTCTTTATGCATTTTAGTTTTAGCATTTTAACCCTTTGAAATCTAAGCATATTGGCTTCATACCTTTCAAAATTATGACGAGAAATTAACGGTTACAACTTAACTAATCATTTCTTCCTCTATCTCTCTCTCTTTAAAAAACAAATTTTCTGGTCACTTTCACCTTTTAGTAATTTTTTACAATTTGTGGGACATCTCTTAACAAGTTGCTCAGTGCCTAGAGCACAAGAAAACTGATGTAGTCCCAAGTTTCAAAGACTTAATGTGCCATTTAATGTTTTTAAATTGCTTAAAAATAGGGATACACTGATAACAGAGAAAAGTAATGCAGCTTCTGTCTGATGTTATGCCACCTGAATTTAAGCTCTCTTTCTACATGTTATGTTTGTTGTCATGTTTTGTCTCGTCCTACTTCCCAAAAGGTTGCTATGATATTTGCCACGGCTCAGGACACCTGTGTGGGGGCGTGAGCACCTCTGTGTTAGTGTGTGTGTATGTGAGACATCTGCTCGGGGGATAACAGCAGTATGTGATGACAGGGCAGCCAGGTCTAATTAGAGAGGTCTTCCAAAAGCTGATGTCAGTGACACTGCAGCTGCAGGGGTCATCACACACACACACACACACACACACACAAGTATTAAACCCACCTATGTTACACACCTGGCAGAGAGTGTGAGGTGCTGAAGTGTCAGTCATGTGCTGTACCAGAGGGAGATTACGTGCTGACTCAGGCAAACAGCTGATCGACAGCAGTCATTAGCTCAGAGCGGGGCTTCCCCACACGCTAGCTACTTGGATACAAGGGCAATAATACACCTGTACACTATATTTAGACGGCAGTCTTTATTCTTCAATGAGCTGCCAGTAAGCGAAAGGAGCTTAAGTAACACTCAACATTACAGTCACCTTCTTGAAGTTTATTTAGTGTGTTTTCCATTATGTTAAAGTATTATGTTGTGCAATGGATAACCGAACAGTATATACAATATACAATATACAATATATACAATACTTTTGGAATATACAATATATTCCAAAAGTTCTAGCTCTAAAAAAGAACATGACGGCAAACGTTTTAATCGTGGTGTGCTGCCACAAAGAAGTGATAATTATTGAAATAATAGTATGATATTTTGGAAAATATGATTTTTCTCCTTCTTGCCGAAAGTCAAATGAGAGGGTCTGTGCGTTAAGTAGGGTGACCAAACATCACTGTTTTCCCAGGACTGTCCCCGTTTTTGGTGGCCTGTCCCAGGTTGTAGATGTCCCCAGAATTGTACCCATTTTTAACTACAGAGCTTTCAACTCTAAATTGACTATAGTAGGACTCATCAGTTTTTACATGCTCTGACGCCAAACATTCATGGGCACATTATGAGACAATTGGCCCCTGGGCACAGATATGCAAAAGGCCCAACCACCTCTCCTACACAAGAGCAAGCCAGAGTTTCTGGTAGTTTAGCCACATTTTTTTTTTTTTCATTTTTTGTTCTTTTTCGTTATTATGCTGCATACTGTGGTCAACTTAATGTTTTTTGCACAAGTGAGTATAGCACACTGTAACTGTGTGTAGCATTTATTCCAACTATTAGTACTTCGCAGCAAAAGCCAACCATGATTAACAAGACAAAGAGAAGAGCCTACAGCAAGCGCAATGCCGTGGCCACAGTCTCATTTCTTCTCAGACAGTATTCTGTCAGCCTCCCACATTGTGCCCATCTTCCCAGTCCCACCCACAGAAACCCAGACTCCTGGAACAGTCTGCTCCACCACAGCCAAGTCTCCAAAGACCGACTTCCTCCAAAAACACAGTAATCTTGTTTGTACTGCCAATTTAGGGGTTAACAACACGATTCTGGTGTTTAACTTAAGGCCCTTTATCATTCCTCGGCTGACCTCAACATCCCCATGGGGACCCTAATGATGACATCATTAACAAGCGCCAAGGATTGTTGGCTGATAATCCCTGAGATCATGTACTGTAACTGACGAGGGAAGATCATGACGGTAAGAGCGAGTGTGAGAGAGATGGAGAGACAGATGGGGGCAACGCACTGCCAAAAGAGACGCTTAAAGGTTTAGTTTACCCAAACTATAAAACAACAACGAAGTCTAACTTACCCTATGTTTACATCCAGCCATACAGATAGTTACCATATCTCTTGGAGATTTCTGCTGCCACCTCAATAAAATTGGGTTGGATGGAATTTCATTTTGGTTCCCACAGGTCTGAAAAATGACATTAAAAATGTTATGCTAGAATTACGTTAAACCATTATCCAGCATAGACATTCATAAAATTCATAAAAAAGTAAAAGCCAAACCCAAAATCACTCTTGTTTGACAAATCACCTTGCTATATTTGCAGGTTTTTTTGCAGCATCGTGTCTGTTAGATGCCTGCTGCTTACAGTCTGGCAATAAGTTGCTACTTTTTCATAAAATCCCCGGCTTCACCTGAACACTGTAGAGGTGCACTACCATCAACATCCCAAGCACAGAAAATAAGAAAATCCAGGCAGAGGGCAGTGTCTCTGCAGATTAATACAAGATTCACTTCTCATGCCTCATAAGAAATGATTGAAAAGCATAATTTCTGAATTTTGAAAAGCACAATGGCATGGTAATCTGTCAAACAGATGTTGAGAAACTCAAGTTTGGATTAAAGTGACAGATACTGCCATCCAAAAAGTAATGCAACACAATTCATATATAACCCAAATAATAATGAGCCAGCAATTCTTGTATATCCCACTAATTGGGATGGCTGCAATCACGTGACCAATGCACTGATGGGAGTAAAGAAGGAAGTTGTATAAATAGGGAAATTCTATATATTGAAACAGGTTGAGGTAATGGGTCAAACAAACATAGGACTTTCCCTATGAGACCAGTGTTTGTGTCCTTGTGAAACCAGGTTCACCTTTTAGTTATTTCAAGGTACATTGTTACTATGTTTCTTTTCTGTTACCTAACCAAAGTAACTTTACTTGCCTAATCTTCATCCACATAACTTTATGTTCAGTCCATAACTTAATATTAAGTACATAACTTAGGCACTATGTCCTAAATATCATATGAAACGTTGTATGAGGATACAGTGAGCGTAGTGGTAAACGTACCACTTACAAGCAGAAGAATTATGCTAATCACAAACAGCACCCTTTTCTCAATTTGTATTTTTGGCCTTGGACTTTGCCGGCAAGAATTAATTTTAAGAATAGACTGAAAAATTGACACATCTTGCCTAAACAGCACCATTATCTACTTAACTGCACAGGGTTGGTGGAAAATTACAGCTGTGTGTCTTAAATTATTTTAGCAATGTCATTGTAGAAGTTTTTTTTAAGACAGGCTAAAAGGATCTGTCATTATAAGCAAAACAACTATGAAACAGGTCTTTCTAGAGGACAGCCAGTTACATATAACCTTCTGTAGCTAATTCCTGTTACTTCTACACCATTTGGGCATCATGACTAACATTTTTTATGAAGTTACTCACATCTGTTTTCTTCAGTTCACAACTTTATTGTAAAGTTCTTTCTTGTAAAAGGTAAAGATGTTTTTTTCTTGTTTTGTTTTTTTTTACCATCTATATAGTGTCTGAACATATGGCAGCTCAGCCTGAATGTCTTCTCAGAACATTATGGAACTTGGAATTTATTTCAAAACATGCTTCCCACTCAGATAGTGTGTTAATGTGTGTATGTTTTGAGTGGGATAGTTAATCTTGATCTCTAGGAGCTATTGGATGATACACACACACTTTCCGCCAGTTCCTCAGGGCTCAATGAGCTCCATGACAAGCTGCTCAAAACAATAGCAAGCCATCCAGCTGTGAATAAAGCATTCAAGAGCAGGGAAAGAGTGTCCCTGTTTGGCAGCTGTAGGGTTCAGTCCCCTTGTCGTCTGTATATCCCTGCATGACCTGTACCTGTTGCATCTCTCTGGGGATGTGAGCGTCTGCTAAAGGTGTAAAGCTGAGAAAAGGAGCAGCAGAGAAATAGAGAGCATATGGTGTCAATAGTTTTTTATTTATTACTTCTAATTAAGTCTTTCCTGTGGCAGACGTGCTAAAGCACACATCTGCTGCTGAGAGGTGAGCTTGGCTTTTACATGGTCCTTTACTGGCCCCATTAGGTCACGTTAGGAACTGCAGCTTTTTTTTTCCCTTTTTTTTTAAAGAGCTTATTTGACATTGAAGATGTGACATTTTTAAAACAGCCATGGTCAAAGCATAAACTGATGAGTAAGATTTCTTTGCTGAAGTGCTTTACAGCTGCAGTAAGTCAGCACCAGACCAGAAATCATCTCCTTCATCTTACCATGCCAAGTGATGATGGCATAAAAAGAAGGGGAAAAACAGCCAAGATCATCAGATTTTTCTGTAGGAGTGTTAACTAAAGACCAGATATCAGGATGCATGGCAACAAACAGGAGTTCTCAAATTGGAGCTTACCCAAGGGTGCCATTTCTGCTTGGAACAGAAACATGTTCTCTCTCGCAGTTTTCACGTTCTGTTTTTTCAGCCATTTATTTGCCTTCTAGGTTACATAAGTTGTTCTGCCTTTTTGGTGGAGGTTTGTGCGTAGAGGCCTTCAAACGCTACTCAGAGCTGAAAATGTCCTTTCCCCTATTCTGCATTGTTTTTAGGTGATAAAAAAGAGGAAGTATTCTACATTCTTATTCACAGTTGATGTTAGAGTAGTACATTAAAGATAAGACAGTACTATGTATCTTTCAAGAACACTAAACATGTATTCAAGTAGATTAATGCATTATCAGTAAAGAAATTTAAATTCCATTTTTTGTGGATTTGTATTTCTATTTTAGCGAGCTAGACCAACATATCAGCCAGGCAGATGCCAAACTAGATTTGAGGTCATTTAGAAACAGTATCTTTATTACATAGTTTATCCAACAGACAAACAATATCCATCCATCTTCAGCACTGATAAGGTGATTGCACATTGACAAACATCAAAGCTAGTTAATGTCTTTCCTACATTTCAACATTTCTCACTCACAACTCACCAGATACAGCAGCTTCATATTATGACACTTTAGCCAGCCCCTTTTGCAGTGGTGTAAATGTGTGTAAACTCAGTGAGTTAGTGATGAATGACATGTTACAAGATATCAACTACATAATGTAGTTTAAAAAAAACTCACCTTTTATACGGGACAAAAACAGCAGTCTTCTGGGGAAAGTCCTATGTTTGTTTGACCCATTCAGACTTTTAGACTGTCTCCCGGGGATGTGCTTACATTAAAGATAGCTGAAAACCTTGTGTGCCCCTCACAGACATTAAAGGGTGCCTTATCTATCAGAATCACTCACTGACAGCCACCGAACAAGCTGCCAAAACAGGCCACACAATTCTCTTAAAAAATAAGGGAATTGTATCAAGATCATTATGTTACTTGTTTATGTTGAGAAAAAAAAAAGCCTATTTGCCACTATCACAAATACTTCCAAATATCAATTTAGCAAAAATCTATTTTCGGTTGGGCTTTACTATTATTGTTATGAAAAGCATTATAACAAATGTGAAACATTTTGAAATATAATGTATTAATGCAGGTAATGCATTAAAAAAGACCATTGACCTCCAACTTCATCTTTACCTCTGGAACCAAGCCTGCATTATGTGGCCTTAAAAATGCTGAGACTCATAGCATTAGCAGCTTAAGTGGCTGCTATACTGTATTTAATACACCACTGCCAACATATCCATGGAAATACAAGCTGTATTTCCATTGCATTTAGGTCCTTTTATTATTATTATTCCCAGTGTACTAATTGGTCTCTGTGCCTTTTCTGTGATGTATTTCTACCTATATGACTGCTGACAGAGAAACTCGTGTGATGAGAGCATTTGACTGTAATCATGAGGACTGTTGTAATGGAAAATGCATTATCTCTCCCTCCCCTGTAAGGATAGCTGTAAGAGCCAGCTGGACACTCTAACAGATTACAGACTTTAGGTCCTAAAGGCCCATAACACTCATTATATATCAGTAACTATCACAGGCCCGCTCTCTGCTAGACTCATCCACCTGACAGAGGACAGACAGATGGAGAGGACAATAAAAATGGTTATGAGAAGGAGAACTTATAGACGGCTGTGGTGAATAACTTTATGTTAACATCCACCAATTCCAAAACTTTTTTTTGTATTTTTAACATCTTTGCTGAACTCAAAAGTTTGAGTATATTGTCAGAAAATGACACCTAGAAAGCAACCTATAAGTAACGCACGCTTAGTGAAAAGGATCATATGAATTTTTTAGCTTGCAATACATTACATAAGGCACTTGACATGATCTAAATGTGGGTGTTTGGGAGCAACCTGTCTGTGTCTTTCCAGCAACTTTTTAACATTCAATGGTGGATGTTTTGTTGTAATTCATCAGTTTTTTTCCAGTGTCTTTTTAGGCTCCAGTCGTGGGTGTTCTATAGAAACCTGCTAGTGTGTTTCTATAAGATTTTAAGGCTCCAATCATGGGTTTTTGTAACTGACCCTTCAGTGTGTTTCCATCAATTTCTTAGGCTCCAAATGTGGAGTTTGTCAGTGTTTTTCAAGTGCCCTTTCAGGCTCCAATCATGTTTTTTTTGTAGAGTCTCGCCAGTGTGCTTTCATTGTCTATTTATTCTGCAGTTGCGGGTGTTTTGTAGCAACAGGTCAGTATGATTCCACCAACAGTTAAAGGCCCCAATCATGGGTACTTTGTAGTGACCAGTCTATGCTTTTTCCAGCAGATTTTTAGGCTACAATCATGGGTGTTTTCCACTGAAATGTTGGGCTTGAACCATGGGTTTTTGTTTGTGATCATTGTGTTTCCACCAGTTTCTTAGTCTCCAAATGTGGGTGTTTTGTCGCAACCTGTCTGTGTTTTTCCAGCAGTTTTTTAGGCTCCAATGGTGGGTGGTTTGTAGCCCATAAGTGGAATTAGTGTTTTTTTTTTCTCTTTTTTTAAACCAAGAAATGGCTGCTTTTTCTGCTGGGTTTGTGACCCCAAAACTCGCTATTTTAAGCCAAGACATGGTCTTTTCCTAACCTTAACCAAGTGTCCTTTGTGCTTTAACCTGACCATGTCACCACAGCATTGTTGAAACATAAAGCTTCCTCAGATGCACAACATAATAACATGCAAGTAAAACATGTGGTTTGCAGTAACATATGATGCTAACATTTGCTCTGGGCATTGTGTTGTCTTATGTGTGTAGTGTCTGTAGTGATCAACCTGCCTGATTGAGCACAGTGTTCAACTCTGTATTTCACATGTACAGAAATGTGGCAACTATGTGGCAATCAAGATAATTACAATAAATTTTAGCTCAATTATGGTGAAAAGAACCTCAGAGATGCATCTTTTTGAGTTTAGCTTACTGTGACTTACTCATCAGTGTACTGGTGCCCAAAATCCACTTTATTTTGAAGTGATTCATTGCCTGATGACTAGTTTATAACACACCCAAAATATCCTCTGAGCTGTAAAAGGACCTCTGTTGCTGCTTTAAACAGCTTTAAATCCTTCTGTTTCCTCCAAGGAAACTGGAGACATGTATCACATCCTGTGCAACAAATAGAGTTTGTGGGAGACACCTACCTGCTGGAGATGGGTGTTTTTTTCCAGGATGGTTGTGGAAGACAGTTGGAAACAGTCGTTTTGAGGTTCAAATTTTCAGTAGCATGAACAGTCATTACTCACAACCTTCATCTGTCATTAAAACATACAACATTTTGCTTATTTGGGGTTCATGACTGCCAACATGAAGCCACATCAGATTATAAATAATTCATGTTTTCCACTGCTATTCTGGGGAAAAATGTTATACTTGACACTTGTCAATATGAAGCAACTTTTCATCTCTGAATCAAATCCATCTCCAACATGTCCTTCCACTGATTCACTCTAATATTAATATTATGAGACTCTGTAGTAGTATCTTTTACACTCTTTTTTTTATGCCTCTGTGCCAGGGATAGCCACAGCGGCCCCATGGCCCGTTCTTGTGAATGCCATATCTGAAGAGCACCTTTAGAAAATGTTTTAAAAAATTGACACAAACATCCACGTAATCTTAACAATGAACTCATTAGAATTTGGCATTCAAAGGTCACTGTGACCTTAGAAAACATGTCTTTGCCCAAGAATGTTTATGCTAAAATCCACACAAATGTCTGATACGATATAATGATGAGGTGATATTTTATATCCAAGAGGTCAATGGTCAACTGTGACATCAAAATGTTCTGCAAAAATACTTTTCTGTCCATTATTCAACGTCATAACTCGGAGAGACATTTGTCAGATACTGAATTAGTATGTTTTTACAGAGATAGATGTAAACTGTAAGTGCACGGACGCATACAACCATTACTGCCATTTGATTAAAAACATATAAACTTTTCTCTCAAACTATTTTGATATCTCATATTGCCTTTGAAAATGAAAACATAGTTCATAAGATTTGTACTCTGAGGAGATGAAAAAAGACACTGGTACAGCAGAACCTCAGGGAACTGCAAAGTGTTTTGTGCTGTTAACACTCATTGTGAATTGTTGTGGATGAGGACAATCAGAAAAACTGCTTGAGTTTTCTCTCCCAGTAGTTGGAACAAAGCAACAACAACAATGCTCAAATCTTCTGCCAGATGTAAATGCAGAGGAAAGCCAGAGCAGATGTCTGATGGGAGACATTTCATGAATTCTGCCAAACCTTCAGGGAATTTCACACTGACAGAAGACAAGAGACGCCAGAAAAGAGAAACAGAGGGAACAAGATATGATAGAAACATGAATCAGAGAGGAGTTGAAGGGGTTAGTGAGAGTCCCACTGCGTAGGTTTTGATTATAGTTAAGCGTGGGATTTCACCTGTTGATATCAACTCTGCAATGCAAGATGTGATTAGACCATATCATGCTCTGTATTACCAACAGTGACTGTTTACATTATTTCATACAGATGGTGATACAGAGCGACTGTGACAGTGACTTTTCCACTTGTTGGGTTTAAAGTTCTGTATATTTTTGGCAGTCTCTAGTTTATAATCATAGTATTTGTTTATAATCATAGTATTTGGAAGGTATTTCTCATGTCAGAAACCACTGAGAGTGAATCTTGTGTTTTGGATCTTATTATCTTTCTGTCGGTGATACAGCAGTGTTATTGTCCCAATGCTCTGCTCTCTGAAGCTCTGCACCACCAACTTTGCCAAGAGACGGCAGCAGTCTCAGCAGAACGGAGGTCCCTGGAAACCACTAGTGGATGACAGGCTTATACTTTTGGGTGCATAAAATGTACCCAAATTCAGGAATATGTAGAATATTACTACAAATATTCATATATTAGCCAGTTACCAACATAATCAATCTTAAAGCCACCTAATTGGGCAGAAAAATCATCTGGCAGCATTTCTTGGGTATCAAATTTTTCAGCTCAAATCCAGTTATTTACGGTGGGTGATATCAACCAATCGGCGCCCACCAGGAAAATCCCAATGTAATGCCAATTGGCAGAGAAAGTAAACCCTTTGATACACAAAGACAGTAGGCAGCACCTTCTCATTAGTCATCATACTTTTCTATAATAGAATATTATTTATTTATTAATACGATTATTTACAACAATAACAAAAAAGATTTTTCAACGAAATGTACCTCACAATTGAAATTAAAGAAGGGAGGCCCCCAGTGCCCTTTGAAACCTAAGCAAACTGGCTGAACTTCTTTCAGAAAATATGGCAAGAAGGAAATGAGCAACTTAGAAAGAAATGACCCAGAAATTAGCAAAGAATTAATAAAACATGAAAAAAAAGAAAAAGAAAATTACCTGAAAGTTTGCATAAAAGAGTCCAAACCCAAGCAATCAAGCAAAAAACAAATTGGAAAGTTTAAAAACACAAAAACAACAACAGGAAAAAAATAAAAAATCTAATAATTTTGTAAAATATTTTTAAATATATGATTATGGTAATTAGAAATAAAGATCTCCAGAAATTTTCCCCTCACTTTTTAAAAATATATATTTCTAATTCTACTAATTTCTTGCAGTTTGTGGGGCATTTCTTGCCAAACTGGTACTTGCCTTTTTCCCCATGTTTTTAAAAGAGAGAATTTTTTTCAGAGTTCAAAGGTTTAAATACTTGTGAAAGGCATCTGAATACAGCACAAGAAAGTGATGTTGATCCGGGTTTCAAAGGGTTAATGGACCACATGCCGAAGTTTGTGCTGTTTCTTGTTTAAAAAAAGCTACGTCATATCATTATAAATCAAGTCAGTGATTACTACAGCTAATTTCAACTGCAGGGTAAATAGTTTTAATGCTATATTGAGTATTTCAGAGTCAACCTCAGCTGAAACTGGAGAATTTTATTCATCTATTTTGACTCGCCTCTGTGATGTATGCAAAGTGGACATAATCATTCCTTCATGCTGTGTTTAGATTTCTCACCAAAAAGCTGACAAGAACATTTTTCCCGGCTGGCTTGAAGCATATATTTACGGTAATTCCAGTGTGAACTCAACATTAGTAATTGTGCACACCCTGTTTATACACCTCATTTGCAGATTTTTCATTTCTTTTAGCTCATGTTGGATAAGACTAACGTTGAAGTAAAGACTGATATTGCAACAGTAAAGTGCAATCAGACAATGATCAGTCTGATAATGATTATAACTTCTGACTAATACATGAAACTGTGTGAATTTGGGGCAGTTTTGATGGGAAGAAAAGAGCGCACATGCTCTGGAACTGTTCCTGAGCTACGTGATTTTAAAAATGAATTCAAGAAGCTTGTGCAGTTTGTTTATATTGTTCTTGGCACTTTTTGCCTTTTAACGGAGAGGAGAATAAGCGGTGGGCAGGCACTCTGTACTGCAGCCAAGCTTGGATGTCAAAGCCAACAGCGTAACTCGATATCATTTGGATAAATCCTGGCATTTTGAACCTATGGATGAAAATCAAATGTTGGTTGTTTTAAGGGGAACGAATCCTCCCCAAGCCTCCGACACACAGGCACGCTCGCGCGCGCACACACACACACACAGTTACTGTTCCTCTCATTTCCCACATTGTATGATGAAAGCTAAAATCAGCTGGTTATATTTGACAGATTATTTTCTCTTTGCTCTTACTCTGTATGATTATTATCAAGTGATCTCAGTAGGTTTGAGAGATTTGTTGAAAATGTGCTGTTATGGTGTTTAAAGCCTCAATCAGTAAGTTCTTGGTTTTTTTTTTATCATATGCAGTGACTACGTTTACATGAACACTAATATTCCACTATTATCCCGAATATGACAAGTTTCTGAATTTGATACGCATCATGTAAACAGCATATTCTATTTGGATTTTTCACAGCAGGACTTTTTGGACCAGTTTTGGCATTTTTATGTTTTAGACATGTGCAATATGTCTGTATTATTTGGGTTTTAGGAGCATGTATACAGCCAGCCTGTTCTCGTTCTCATTCCCAAGTCATAAAATACTGCTGCTTAGTCAGTTCATAAAGTGGCTGGATGGCACCTTTTGCAGCAGGCAGTATGACACACCGGTGTGTGGTTGTGGTTGCCCATATCATATGTTTGAGGATAATACAGGTATAATTTTTAATATGATAAGAAAAATTCATACTGAGATAATGGCAATATTCCACTGTTCACATAATGGTGTCATACTGTTAGGAACAAAAATAACAACCATGGCTAAGAGCGTTTTTTCCCTAGCTTTTTAAAAATAATTTTCTCAATCTACCAATTTCTTGAGAAAGGCGTGTAAAAGCAGCACAAGAAAAGTGATGTTGCTCCAGATCTTAAAGGGTTTTTCCGCGTTAAAAAAAAAAAAATCCTGCACACGCATTAATTTTGGTGGAAAAGGGGGACTGGATTTAGTTTAGTGCAAATACCTATTTGAAAAAAAAAGACCTTACTGCACTCTCAGACTGAGCTTCAGTTAATCCTCCTCAAAAATGTAACCGTAGGAGACCACCAAAACTGTGATCTGTCAGATTGGACTGTTTGTTTCTGATCCCACAAGTTTTTAGTGTTGGCCCGAATGGTTGTAAAGACATCATTTAAGCAAGCTGGAGAGAGGCTCAGACAACTAACAGACATCCAACAAAACCATCTCATCTGTTTCTCACCAATCACCACTCTTTCTCGCAGTGAGTCAGTGTCATTAGGGAAAAAGGCAGAATGAAGGCTTAAAGGTCTACCTCTTTTATGCATATGTGATTGAGTGTAAATGTTCATGTTTATGTGTCTTAAATAATGTATTTCACAGTATGATTGCAAACCATAAGTGACTTGCATACACTTGGCTGACTGGTGTAGCTGGATGCAGAATTTTTTGGACTCAGATCCCAAAAATCCCACTGATTTGGCAGGACTGGGCAAAAGTAGGAAATCTGCGAGAACACACAGGCGTAGCGATGAAAACTGGCTTCAGGCTGAATTTTGGGAACAAATAACAGAAGCTGCAACCGTTGTGTATCACTGGATCGAGCAGCACTCCGAAGAACCAACACAAGCAGGATTCCGAACCATAAATACAGAAGTAGAGCCATAAACAGGAGAGAGGTAGACGTTAAAATAACAAGAGTGCTGTCCTGCTACTTGACGTCCACGCTGCAGGGCCCCAGTCTCCTCTGTTTGTCTTGGACCAGCTACAGCAACACACAGATGACCCCAATGAACCCTACAGTTAATAAAGTAAAGTTATTTAAGTTTTGGAAGCTAAAAAGTATAAAGAACATAATGAAAAAAGGAGTCTACTTTAAAATATAACACTATTTTCTAATTGTTATCACCTCTGCAGGATAGCACACTCAGAGTCCATTTAGAAGGTTTTGTCTTTAGTTTATTTTGGCTCGCACAGATTTGAGATATTTCATTCTCTTTCTCATCCCTCTCCTTTGCTTCACCTCTAATGATACCTTACAACCATTTGTCCTTTTATTCATACAGTCATTCCTCAACTTGCTTTGCTTGCACTTTTGCAAAATATCAGGAGGCAGTTGCAGCAGCCCCATACATGTTGAATTTTTAAAACAGTTCTCGGATTTTAGGACATTTTTAGGATTTTAGGATGTTTTTAGCCTATTGGGACATTTCTCAGATATTAGGACGTTTCTGGGATTTTTGGATATTTCTACACTTGTGGGACATTTCTTAGATTTCAAGACGTTTCTAGGATTTTAGGAAATCTCTCAGTTTTTAGGATGTTGTTAAGATTTTAAGACATTCCTACAGTTTGGGGGAATTTAGAACATTTCTAGAATTTTCGGACATTTTCTGGTATTTCAAGACGTTTTCTCTTATTTTAGGACATTTCTAGGGTTTTAGGACATTGGGGGCTTAGCAAGGACCTCTGTCGGGGGTTGTTAGGGATCCTCTACTGGCACTTATTTTGATTAATGAGCTCTATTTTGATGCTGTTTTATGCACTCTGGCACCTTATACTAAACACACTTCTGCTAAAAATACAAAGACAATTCCCAGTGTAAATCACTTTATTTTCATTGTGAATTAGTAATTGGTTGTGGGGCCACCTGGCACCCTATCAGAACCAAATTGGGCTGGCAGGCAGTATGTTGAAAAAGACTGATGTACAGTAACTCCACGTGGTGGATTTTTGTTATTCAGGCATAGTTGTGCATTACATGAATGCTTCATGCTTCTTACATCTTTAATTAGACGTAACATGACTGTTATGGACAGAGCCACAAAGCTTGCAAGAAATTTCTCCTCAGGTCCATGTGGAGGAAAAGAAGGCCCATGTGAGTTCATGGGCCACCTGGTGCAAACTTTGTTTGCAGTCTTGCCGAGCAAAACGTTTGCATCGCTTTTGGTCTGAAGACACTATTAGGTTTTGTTCATCATTGAAGGGTGTGTGAACCCTGCAGCTTTGATGATTAGTAATGCTGTCTTTACTCTAGACTTGCTGCTTATTATAAACCACAATGTCTTGGTTTCTATTTCTTTTGTGACTGAATTTTATCAAAAAGATTTATAGAGCATAAAACTAAATAAAAACCATTTAGGCCACTCTTAATATCAGCTCATGTCTTGACAGTATCATTGCGTTAAAAAACTTTATTTCCATTGAAAAACTATCCACATCTTTCCCAGCCAATTCAGCAGTCATCAGACTTCAGTGAGGTCTGTTAAATCGATAAAACAATGATGTAACACAGAAGTCAGCGTCTGTGTCTGTCGTTCTTTCAGTTTAGTTCAGTATCCTCTTTGGCATCAGTTATAGACAGTACTTTTAGGGAAAGAAATTCAACAGATATCCGTCACACGGACAACACTCTACACTGCATATGTCTCCCTCACCATGTCCCTACCTCTGTCTCTCACTGTGTCTCTCCATCATCAAAGGAGATATGTTTATCCTCCCTTGAACCTCAGACTCCCATGGAGAAATCAAAAACACAGTCATTCCATCTTAAATCCATTTTTCAGTCATGAGAGGAGATTCTCCTGCCCCCTGGGCTCAGAACGAGTTGCTCTCGAGATGCAAAGAGAGCAAGATGGCAGCGGGAAGCACTCGGTAATGAAATCAAACTGTCTTTTTTGGGTCTTTTTAGCTTTGATTTGGTGGTACCTCTTCTGTGTACGTGTCAGTTTGTTTCTGTTTTTGCATGTGAAACTGTGAAAGCAGGTTACATTTTCTGACATCTGCTTTGCTGGGTTGTCAGCAAGATTTTTCAGAAAAGTATCAACATGATTTGATGGAACTTGAACAGACGTTTCATTTTTAGTTTGAGGATGAAATTGTCTTGATGAGATTATTTCCATTTTAAAATGTCCTGGTGGGAGTCAAACATCTGGGACTACAGCTTGGTTGCTCAATAGTTAATAAATCCATATGCTATTTTGTAGTCAAATTAAACACAGATGAACCACAAATATAAATCGTAGCAGTCTTTACTTCACCATCTTCAGCTGGTGAGAAATATGGTGTGTGCTCTTATTTGAAGAAACATTATATTTAAAATAACTAATTGCGAATCAGCACACCATTATTCCATTTTTTCTGATGTGCTGCCAGCCAAGCCTCTACTGAATATTTTATCTTTTCTGATAAGTGACTTGACCTCAGTATTTAACCGGCTGATAGTGTTGACTCCAGGCTCATGACTTAAATGCAACAGATTTGGCAGGAACAGGCTGCAGCAGAGTAGCTATTATTTAAAAAGATCCCCATAGCTGATGCCATGAAAACACCTACGATCCATATTTAAATAAAATACATATTGTTAACAATAGCTGCGGTTACATGGACAGTAATGCTTCAGTTTGACTGAAATCATTGTGTTTTGAGATTTCAACAGAACTGCTCACAAAGACACAAAATGAGGTGATATGATAAGATGTGCTTTTACATGACAGAAAGCATTTTATCAGAAAATAACTTATTTGACTTGCATAAAAATCTTGTGAAGTGCTTTCTGCTGCAAATATAACTGAAGAAAAATAATTTCTCACTCTTTTTGAGAAAATTTGATTAATTCATTACATAAAGTATAGAAAGACACAGCGTTGAGAAAAGTTCACAATTTAGTAGGAGGTAACATAAGTGTAAACACGGTTATTTTCAGTAGCTACCCATTACAGATTTCCCCTAAACACCGCAATTGCAGACTATCAGTAGATTCCACAATTCACTGATGTACCTTAAACATCTCATATGCAGGATACTGCTACTGTTAATGATAAACAATTGTTATGTCCAGTGTCTCCATATTGCAGCCAGTGACAACGTTACATAAGGCTGTTGTTAAAAAGTCAACTCATACATTTATAAATCTTCAGTGTATTATTTAAATTAACATTGGTTGATGATGTATACACAGTGGTATCACATGTTAAACTGACTTCTAAAACAACTAGCATATCACTGATGAATATAAAGAAAAGCAGCCTTTATATTTTCCTATGATTTCAAAAGTATGAATAAAACCTCTACTGTAACTGCTGTCATTTTTTACTCATTATATATCAGTTGTTTGTTATTCTGATGCACCAGTGGGTGACACCTATTCACATAATTTGTCATTAAAAAGTGTCATCAATGCATAAGCTATGTAATGAGTAAGACACATGAAATTATAAGATATGATGACAATTAAAAATTGTTGTTTTTTTTTTATGCAAAGGTCCTAGGTAGCCACCCTGGGGGACTCCATACATTAGCATACATGATTCAGAAACCTGCCATTAAATGAGAAAAAAGAAAGCAGTAATGTAATATGGTTTGTGGCCATAAGAGCCTCTACTCATATTTATCATTGTCATAACGAGTTGATGATGGACACAGTGGCAGATAAATCATTTAGCAAACAACTCAGTACTTAGTTTGATATAAAGAGGCATATGTTGATATACAGAGGTTGTAATGAGCTGAGGCTGAGTTAAACTAAATGCTCTCTTGACTGGAATCTATCAACGCCACCACTCCCTAACCATTAGTCATAACGATCATCATTAGGTTAGATTAAAGCCATGTGCAGACTACAAGATTTACAGGATCTCTGAGATGTTCTGTTCCTCAGACTACAAGACATTTTGGTCCCAACAACAAACTTTACATTATTCCACTGAAAGAAATCCAAATCTGGAGTAAAAAATTAAGATATATTGAGAGAACCGTGTGAGGTCACTGGGTGGCAGACTACAATAGTTTTCAGGTACATATGTGACACATTCTTCCTTAGACATATATAATGTATGCATCAAAGAAAAGACTGAATTCACCTCAGTGTTGTGCAGAGTTGTCAGATATATGAACACCATCTCACCTCCACCTGCTCTCCACCAGCTGGATGGTTTGTGTATATATTCAACACATTTTCACACAGTCAGTGGCCCTACGTTTCGAACTAGACCCTCTAGGTACCCCTCTAGCTACAAGTGTCTTTTCAAAATAAACTTCCATGTTAACAGGAAATATAGAGTTTCTTCTAGTTACATCCAACAGTGTTATTTCAAAATAAATTACCATGCTGACAGGAAATGTACAGTTTCCACTTGTTACATGCTACAGTGTCTTTTTAAAACTCCCACATTGACAGGAGACAAGTCTCAGTACCAACACTACTACAGGTTTAGGCAATAAAACTACGTGGTTAGGTTTCAGAAAACATTGTGGTTTGGATTAAAATGACATTGACTTTTGGTTTTCACATGGGGCAAGAACAACAGGCTCCAGGGTGAAAGTCCTATGTTTGTTTGACTAATCCATCAACCCCAACCTCCTCCCATGAGGACTTTCTTACACTTCATGCCATGTCAAATGCTCTGAGTGTCTGTTATGACTGTGGGTGGATTTAGATTGGAGCTAGTTGAAAGCCCGGTGCGTCTCCTACAGATGCTAAAGGGTTCCTTGTGTGTTGTCTTAGAGTAGAGAAAGGTGTAACAAAGTGTCAGCGTTTGACAACCCAAGAGTGAGAACAAGTTATTTTGTATCTTTGATGCTTCTTATTGTGTCACTTTATCCCCTTTTCATTTCCCATGAAGCTGAGGACCCATTATTCGTTCACATTAATAATATTATTCTATGTGTATATGAATCTGCACCCTCACCCCAACCCTGGTTTCCCATGCGCTCTCATTGGGTGCTGCTCTTTTTGTGTCTCAGACTTATTTTCAGGTTTCCAATTTTTGGTTTCTGCTGCAACCACTTTCACCAGTGTGCAATCAAACACAGCAACCAGATACTGATATTTAACGTCAGTCAATACAGTTAACAGCTTGGCTTTCCAGGTTCTTATTTTATTGACACGGAACACAGTAGGAATGAAATACAACGTAAATTAAAACTAAATCAGGGGTAGAACTCAATAAGGCATCAAATTCCCTCTGAATACTTGACTTATCCAGCTGTAATTACAAAGTTACTTTAAACGTAGATGGGCGGTCTAAATAATACTTTGGCAGGTACTTTTCTTTGCTATTTCATTTGCTTGGGTTCTTTCATTTAAATCAAATGTAATACTTATCTCCCATTCAGTTGTCATTACAAAGGAAACACCCTTTGATCTCAATATCCAAACATATCTATCTTATCATGTTACTTGTGCATAGACGGTGTCTGGAGAGTTTTTTTGAGCATTTTGCAATTTGTGAATATTCACCCTTGCCAGCTGTGCCAACAGTTTTGTAAGCTAACTAACTGGGGGAGACAGCTAATGGCTAACTTTTTTGCAGTAAAGTATAACCGATAACTAGAAATAAACACAGAGGCTCCACGCTTTGAGGCAGTGTGAGCCAAGATGGTAACACTATTATTTTTTCTTACTGTCACTACAGCGTATTGCCGGCTCACTCAATCCATTGTTTATTTTCTGCAATAAAAGACCAACTTGAATTACATTTTGCTAAGAAGCAACTTAACAAAATAGCTTACACAAGTCACAGATATATTTTCAGAACTTACCATGTAATGTGAGGGCTTCATTTACTAATCTCAGAGCCCATCAAGCCCTTTTTGGTTCTGCCCTGTACAGCCCTGGCGTTGAGTGGTAGAGCTATGGGTGCCGACAGATAATGACATTGTTGTCCGTCATTTCTGAATCTTTGTAACATTAGGACAATCTCAAATAGATCTCAGTGTTGATAGGCGACATGTCATCGCACCAATTTCTCGCTCAAGTTGAAAATTTTCAACTTAAAGTCACAATTAACACAAAGACGCAATATGTTAATCATGTCGCCCGGCGCAAGATCATGCGCTTCCATACTTAAGAGTTTGCTGTCTCACTTTGTTCATTGTCTGTTGACAGCAGTTATATGAGCCAAAGAAAAAACCCTCCTTTATGCCGCCAGTCATTACTAAGACACACATAAGAAGAAGAATTTACTGAAGCAATATTGTATCTATATAAGGACACAATCATTATTTTTTTTGTATAAATAAGTAATATCACAAATGGAGATTAAACTTTTGGTAACCTTCTAGAATAATAAAATCAATTTGCTGTTTCAGTTCACTAGATTTTTTTTCTGCAGTAAAAATGACTGAAGTGAGATGAACAGACTGAAAACTTTATCTTATTAGAATAAAAGATCTTAAAGTTTTCAATTGGGGACATAGTTTGCAGCTGAAAAAAGGTAATAATCGCAATATATGTTATTGCAATACTTAGCATATTGCAAATCATGTAAAACCACAATAATATCGTGTCATGACTTCAATATCGTGACAATATCGCATCACGGGGCCCCCTCCCTAAGAATTAGCAAACTATACACACATTTAACATAACTTCGACGCTCAGCTGTGGTTGTTCCCTTTTGGTCTAAATCACTGTCACAATTTACGATTTCTTGATTGTGAATTAGGCCCTTATAATGTAATCAGTCATGTTATTTTTATGAAACAGCAAATCAAGGGGGAATAAGACATTGTGTTCTTTGTTGATTTTCTAGCCCTTTTGTAATTTGGCTGTCTAAAAACATCAATTTAAGCACCCAAGGTCATTTTTTAGTCACTGTTTGTCAGTAAAGAAATTGTAAAGATTAAACTTTCACACAGACCTTATTAGAAGTTTCTCTTGTTTAAATAAGCTCAATGATCGTCACTCATTACAATTTTAACAGAGGGGGAACTTAATCTACACCGCTCCGCAATCTGAGCAGTGATAAACATTCCTACAATGTAATTATCCATTATAGAAGAAGTCAAATAGCAGTAGCTGTTCCTCGGCCAGGCCTCACACCTCACCCTAACTCATGTATGTCTACGCATGTGCATGTGTGTGTTTCTATAAAAACTGGGGTTGGCTGTGGCAAAAGAGTTTTTGGTCATTAATTAAATGTAATTGCAGTCAAACCGAACTGTTATCAGCTTCTCCTCAAACAAGCATTTGGGTTGAAACTCAAGATTCTTTGCTACATTTGGCTTCGGCTGTCCCACTCACACTTTATATAAACACTTTATAAATCCGTCCAACTATGGGTGTCTACTACACACACACACACACACACACACACACAGTATCTACTAATTCCATGCAATCGAGGCACTTATTTATAAATGAGGCCTGTCTCAGATTGTTCATGGAGGCTTTGCAACAAAACCACAATCTGCCTGAAGCGAAAAGCCAAAGAGGTAAAGAGCCTTGGCCGTGATCTTTCTTTTTCTCTCTTTTTTAAGCCTTTATCTGAGGAGAGGAAAACTTACATAAAAGAAATATTTAGTTTCATGTGTTCTTTCCTTTAAACATTTAACTGGCTGACTCCTTCACAGTGCATTTTGGAAAAATTAACTAATAAACTACATGTATCCCCATAAAGATTTTTTTTTCTGCCTATTCTTTAAGGCTTTGAATCCACAAATTGTACTTTTTATTCTTTAACTTAAACTTGCAGTAAATACTGCTATGCAGAGTGTAGGTTTCAATGTATTTGCATTTTTAGACAAACTTCCTGTTTCTGGCTTTGATCATCACAAACTTGTTGTATGTCGCATTTTGCATAATTGCTTTAGTCATTTTTCTACCTGACATTCTCTTCTTTTGATGCTGTTTGCGTTCTCAATCCAAAGACCATCATTCTTTGTTATATGACAGCAAATGTTTTGTCAAACAGCTATGAATGTTTTTTGTTTGAATTGTATTCAAAAGAACTTTTCTTTTTGATATAAAGAATAGATAATTATCAAATGTAAAGTTATCTTGCTGCATAAAATAACATCTTAGTAGTGTACATACTTAAGAGGAAGAACTTAAAATGATGAATGATTCCTATACATATCCATAGGAAATGCATACAGGTTATTTTAGACACAACTGAAAGTTTATTAAGCCTTTGAAACCTAGAGGGCCATCACTTTTCTTGTATAGGTGCAAAAAAAAAAGTTGGGAAAAAAGCAATGAGCAACATGTTAAGAAGTCTAGGGAAAAATAAAAAAAAATTGTAATGTTTAATTATCATAATTCCGTATTTAAAATGTAAAATTGTATATGCCCCTTTCCAGGTAATTAACTTGTTTTATTTTTTATCTTATTTTCTTTTTAGTTTTTTTGTTTCTTTGTTATTCGTCTTTCATAATAATTTTGGTGGGGTGATGTCTTTAATTGTTCATTGCCCTCTTCCCATGTTTTTAACAGAAATTGAGCCAACTTGCGTAGGTTTCGAAAATGAAAAAACATAGATAATGATAAATTTTACTTTCCTAAAGAAAAATACATGGATAAAAAAATCCCAAAACATTTTTTTTAGGAATACCTGAAACAGAAAAGAAAAATTCTTGTGCTTTTTGGCCCACATACACATCTACTGCAGGGCTAAGTACAGGACTTTATGAGCCAGTTAACCGACATCACCTTACAAGATTTCTGGTTATTGAAAGTTGTTACCTCTTAATGCTGAGGCGTCGTGTCGTTTAAAGACACTTTAGAAGACAAGAGCCATTCCCAGAGTCCTGAGCATGAAAGAGTGCAGAGCATCTGGCGTATAAACGGCCCACCAGTCAACCAGAGTCCCATTAGGCGCTCAGTACAACAATGGAGAAAGGAGAGGAGGGTGATGATGAAAAATGAATGTATGTGGTGGATGCGTTCCATATGCCGCTCTCCTCTCAGACAGAAGCAACAGGCCTGGATCGGGTTCCCCTATCCCAAATCCCAATCCTAGACCATCAGCGAGAGAGCAGGAAAACTGACCACAAATCAGCATCTAGGGTTTCTTTATCCTCTGCAATCAAGATTTTATGTATTACATTTATGCATAGACTTGAAACTTTTACTCAAGACGACACACAAAGAGTATTAACATCGATCTTTTGCTTAGGGACGATCTGTTAACGACTTTGTCAGCCCAGGCTGAGGAGCAACACATCCAACTTTTCCGATAAAAAGAGATGTGATATTCTACAGTTTTACCTCTTTTCAAAGACAGACATAAAGTGTTTAATGTAGTAGCTCAGCCCCAACTATTCTAACCCTCAGGGACTGTTTGACTCATTTTACTTGTCTTTCATTCTTCTTTTTTTAGGATTTTGGTTTTGTTTGTGCATATGGCATACATTTTGGCATGATTGTGTATTTTTGCTCAATCATGGAATTTCCAGTTCAGCTCGTACAATAAGTCTGAAATACACAGTGTAAACAAAATTGTTATATACATACTGTTAAGTGCAAAAAATGCCCATTCAAACTGCAATTTTTGATCCCACAGCCATCAAAGCATAAAATCACAAATTACATTATTTGTGGGTGTCACTCTGGCCTTGGAATTTGTAATTTTTACTGTTTTCCACCGGATGATGCCCTTTTTTTTCCTTTTTTTTTAGACTGTATTTGGCATATGGTGAAAATACATGCTATTTCCACTAGGTGCACTTTTATGATCAATGTTACTGCTAATCATCCCAGGCTGTGAAAAAAAATGTGCTTACCATGTACTATATTGAAAATTTGAGGGAGGGTCTTCATCTAAAAACATAGTGGCATCATGACATTTAAACGTTAAAGTTAAAGTTTTGAAAAGTAATAAATGTTTGATATTTATGATTAGGACTGATGTTGGTTAAAACAATTAACTCAATTAAAGTAGAAAATAATATTAATGTATACTATTGAAAATTACAGCTTGAAAATTACATTTTGTGCGCAGAGCGATAGGAGTGTGTGTAATATCAAAGCAGGCCTTGAGGGCGAAAGTGTCTCTGTAAGCCATGATTGCATATACAACAGCTGAGTCCTGGGATCTAGAACACCTATATGGACTGCAGCCATCATTAAATAACTAATTAAACGTGTGCTTTTTCTGCTATGGCATGTCAAGCTCCTTGTCAGGTCCGTGGGAAGTTTATACCAGCACTCCACATATACTGACTGAGAGTGTACTCTCCGAGGGTTTGGTCCAGTGTGGTCATCTTTTGGTCTGCAGCTCGGCTGCTGAAAGACAGACTCAGAGTAACTTTTTTCCCGTGTTTTCCTTCTAACTGAAATCTCAGATACTGCAGCATTGCGGTAAAGAAAATGGAAAGAACAAATTGAAGCAGATAGGCAGCGCTCCAGCTTTCCCTCGCACCATTTGTGATCAACTTTTTTTTAAACTGGTGACCAGTTTATGCAAATAAAGAACACAAAAACAGAGGGGGAGATGTGTGGTTCAGATAGCAGACCTCAGAAATAATGGGCCGGTAGTATGATGTATGAGCCAATTTAAATAACATAAACCCCTGCTTCATCTGGAAACTTAACTCACATGCACACACATAATATGGAAGTATAAGCACAGCTTGGTGCAGCACATATGGAATTAACAAACATTTGCTGCTCCACGTGCCTGGATCCCCGGAGCCACTGGAGCCATAGCTACAACAACTGGGCTACTTCAGTCTATTTGGCCAGTCCACCTTAATCTACATCAGTCGAGCTGCAGGAGCCAAAGGATGTTGGCACATAATGAAAAAGAGAGACAGAGAGAGAGAGAGAGAGAGAGATGCTCTTAAATTTCCCTCCTGCTAACCATCCCTTCAACACACCCCATTTCTCCATTTCTCTGGTTCACTTCTTTATGTGAAAATGATGACTGGTCAGTTTTAAGTTGCTTTCATTCATTGTTTGGTCACATGGGGGAATAGCTGAGAACAACAGCATTCAGATATTGCCTATTTACAAGTTTAGCAGATGTGGAGCAAAATTAGCAGTCATTTAAGGTCATGTTTCTGGCTGCTTTATAAATGTAAATCTAATACTAATGCCATTTAAAGGGATAGCTTGAGTTTTTGTGTGGGATTGTATCCATAGACAGTATATTACCCACAATAATTGTCAGTTGCCACATAGCGTGTTTTAGTCACCTAACAAAGTCCCACCTAAAAAAATCATTATTAATTTAAGTGTATGCCATATTGAGAGTATTTTCACTGCTTTACCTTAATGTCAGACGGGGATTTCCAAAGGGAAAATAATACCATTATATCTCTCTCTTCAAAGCCAGACTCCACAGAGAAAAAAAGTGATTTGATATCATTGAACACAGGAACTGCTGGTTTACCGCTGCCTCAATTACTGTGCTTGTTTGTCTTGTAGTGTGACTTTGGTGTTTAAAAGGGTTAGTTCACATTCACCAAAGTTACACAATAACACAAAATAACTAACTAATCGAAGCTGCAGTAGAATAGCAGCTACCATGTTCAGTGCGCTAAAATTACTGTTTTTGTCCGTGGAGTCTGGTGGCTTTGATGGGGGCATGTATGGGGAACTGATAGTTAACTGATTGTTAACATATTTTCAATTAAACTCATTTCCAGGTTTTAGGACTCAAAAATGCACCAATTTATTACATTTTAAAAAATATTAACTCTCTGAAACCTGGATCAACATCAGTTTTTTTGCGTGCATTCAGACGCCTTTCAAGAAATTAGTAAAAAGTGTTAAAACTTGAAATTACCAAAATAAATTGTTTTGAAAAACAAGGAAGGAGAATTATCGAAAAAATAGGGAAAATGTCCAGAAAAATATTTATCATAATTTTCTATTTAAAATTATGTGACAGAAGAAATAGATATGTATGTATGTTTTTTTTTATTTTAAGCACTTTTTTGGGTCATTGTTTGTTTTGGGGTTTTTTTACTTCGTTTTTGGCTTATTTTGAGGTAATATTATTGATTTTTTTTTTCACTAAATTTTGCCAATTTTTCTGGCCATGTCTTCTTAAGTTGCTCGTTGCCTACTCCCCCTTTTCTGGAAGAAATCAAGCCAATTCGCTCTGGTTTCAAAAGGTTATAGTTGTTAAACTATGGAACTTACTATGGCTGCTCTTTTCGCCATAAAAAACGGTCCAACCTGTTATTGGTATCCATTTTTCCTCTACCACGCCTCATTCCTTTAGCTCAAACTAGGCTAATAATTGTACCCCTAAAAAGTCTAAAAAAATCATTATTAATTTAAGTGTATGCCATATTGAGAGTATTTTCACTGCTTTACCTTAATGTCAGACGGGGATTTCCAAAGGGAAAATAATACCATTATATCTCTCTCTTCAAAGCCAGACTCCACTGAGAAAAAAAGTGATTTGATATCACCTAAAAAGTCTAACCCCAATCACATGCTCACCATTCTACTGTCACTTTTTCATTTGTTTGCTTAACTTTTTGTTCATAATGTTGAGTAAACACTTGCAGACCAAGCATGTCATTGGCACAGTTGTGATTTATTTCTCTCTGGCTCTGAGCATAAAATCTGTTGTGATTGCTTGAAATTAAAATTTTTTGGACAGTGATGCTCCGGCCAGGCTGTAACCACTTCATTCTGCCTTTAAACTACTCCCTCGCTCCCTCCTTTCATCCTCCTGCCACCAGTTTACTCAGTCTTGGCCTGTGTTCCTTCATCACTGGCACCAAAGTGGCTGAACACGCTGGCACTGGATTATTTGCTGTCAACATTCAAGTTTTGTTTTTTTGGGGGGGAAATCCTCTGACAAACAGGAAGTGTTACATGTCCAGTTTGTAAACAGAGAAAGAGGAGCAAATGTGAGCGAAGCCTACTGAAAAACAAACTGTCTCACAGTGAAAAAGCTTCAGCAATGAGAGCTTAGCAACAAAAATACAGACTAAATACTAAACATAAAGAGCTCCAGGACTACCACCTTAACAAGCATGTGCACATACGGTCAGAACAAGGTAGACGCACTTATGCAATCAAATATGAATGTTTTACACGCACGCATTCACAGACCATGCAGGTGGCCGACCGTGATAACAAACAGCATAATTGGGAACAGGTGAATGTTATAAGGCAATTTCTACCGCAAATATTAGACAAATGAACACACAGCAATGAGGGAAACAAGTATGTTTCAGCGATCAGGAATATCATCTAAACCGCAACAATTTGCTTGATGAAGTAGCGTCTGGCTCACTTAATGACAGAAAGGTGAGGTCGCCACGCGGAGCAGAGGGGGAAACGGGATGTAGAGTTTAAAAAAAAATAAAAACTATAACTGGTCTACAGCCACATACAATACCACTAACTCTGGAGCTCGAGGCAAGACGAAATGTCCTTTCTGTTTCTCCATTAGCTGTGATTTGAATGAGACGAAAGATTGAATTCAGACAAATTGTTGAAGAGGGAACGAGAAGGAAGTGAGGTTCAATTTGTCTGCATTTTATTTTTGTGCAATAATGACATTGCTAACACATCCTGTAGTTTGAAATTATTGCAGAGTTTCTGTGGATCTTTAAAAAGTCTTAAAATGCATTGAATTCATTCATCTAAAAATAAGACCTTAATTGGTATTAAAAGGTCTTAAATCAATTTTAAAAGTCTTAAAAATGCAGTCATGGAAAGAAGGATTTTATGAATAGCCTTTTTTCTTATGTTGCTTTTTTATATCTTAAAATAATATTTTATTTCTTAATAACTTACCAAATCCCTCTTTTTAAACTCCTAATGATGGGAATGAAAGCAGTGGAATCCCGCAGTGAGTGAGACACACAAAATCGGTAATAAAACTCACCAATAAATGCTAGGTATTTACCAATTTTAAGGATATAAAAATCCTGCAAGATTACTTGTTCCATGTTTCAAGTAATCATTGTAACCCAAATTCCCACACTCCAATATTTATCTATTATTGCCCCCCTTTGGTTGTAATGTTTTCAGTTTTTCATCAGTCAGTGCTTTTTTCTCTGTCTTTTGTTTGCGAGTTGTCCGTTTTTGTTGGCTGTGCATGTATACATTGTCGTATCTATAACTGTATTTCTATTATTTTTTTTTATCTATTTACTTATTCCACTATTTCTCTGTTGTTTTGCAGTGATTGTGAAAAATGTTGCCCCCTCTTGAATTCAAGATGGCATATCTCAGGGGTTTTTTATCCTAATAAACAAACTTACATTTTTCCACTAGCCAGACCTTAACCACAGCATTCTTATACCACGAAACAGCATTACAAGAATATTTTGAAGTAGCTGGTGAGAGTTTTGCAAATCTAGGGTTACTTTTACTCTTTAACTCTGCTGGACCTGCTGGTCCAAGCTAGCTGTTTCCCCTTACCTTTAGTCTGTATGTTGTAAGTTTGGCTAATCATCCCTATATAGACATGAGAGTAATATCAGTTTTCTCTTTTGAAGATCTGCAAGCAAGCTTTTGTCGCCGTTAGCTACTGCACTTCTTTCTTTTTAAAATTTTTTTTCTGAAATATGGTCCCATAGTTGTCCGCCAGAAGGGGAGGGACATGGCTTAACTTTAAAGTGTCAGTTCACTGAAATTGAAAGAAAAAATGTAATTAAATGGAATTTGTTCTTTGTTTTTGGTTGAAAATACCAATTTAAAACATCAGTGTAGCCCATTTCTTTCTTTTTATCCATTGTTTTCTTAATTAACAATAATTATTTTGGTGTCTACAGATGCCTTTGCGTTCATACATGGTAGTCATGCACACATACGCTACGAGCACACAAACTACACTTTTCCACACAAGAACTTTTAGGCATTCTTCCATCATGAAAATGATATATGTAGAGGCGGGCCAATTCTTCATTTATGGAAAGATGAAGCAGGAAGTCCTCTAGTCTGTACCTGACCAGCACATACACTCCTCCTCTCATCAGTTCTATTGGAGCTGAGGAGGATATCCTCTAGTCATCCTAATGGCTCCAGTGAGTATTACTGTAATACTCCTGTCTCAAGTATGGCAGTGGAGGCTTACAGAAACCTGGCTGATTCAGTCTAAATCTTCACTTTTCTATGTCTCGCTCTGTCTTTTTTCTCTGTCTCAGTCTGTCTTTTCTGTCATCCCCTATTGATGTCTGTCATTTCTCTCATTAGACTTTCTACGGTGCGTCGTTCTCTAAATACTCTCATTTTCAGCTCGCCTTACGGCAAAATGTACTTAAACTATATTTTGACGTTTTTATAAAGCAGAGCTTTAGGAGGAGGTATGTCTAGATTGACCTTAGAGGGAGTCATAGAGGGGAAGGAAAATGTGAAGGATAAAAGAGCAGGCAAAGAAATGACCCGTCTTACAGCATATTGACGTTTTAAAGGAAATTTTATTCCGTTTTCAAGATTTATGTTTTTTTTCTCAGCTGTTTGGGGTTATAAGTAGCATACTAGTGACTGTAATGTGCTGAATTTGTTTCACAGATGAACACATGTTAATATGATAACATGTTTACTATCCTTCAGGTCACCAGATCTAATTAGGCCCTAAAACATATGTCCATATCCAGGTTACATGTGTTTGCCCAGCCTCATCTCATTCCAAAGTTGTCAAATACCGCCACTTTTTGTGATGATTTTGCCATAAGATCCTGACACCAAAAAACACTTTTTGTGTCTGTGTGATACACCGCTGGATGGCGTCAGCTGAGAACATGCCCGTACAGAACTGTTTGCGGAGTTATTGTACGCTGCAGGGACATGATACACACACTGGTGGCATCAGTTAAGAAAGTGGCCGGACTGAGCCTGTTGCGTCTGCATGATGCGTTGCCGAACGGTGTCAGGTTGAAATGCTGTCAGTAAAAACACAAGATCAGGATCACAGAGGTCCCCTTAGGGCAGGTAGTGTTGGACAGTGGATTTGTCCAACAAACCCCGGACATTTGTGCATGAGTTCGGAGTTCGATTGCCATCTGAATGTGATGTTTTCTTTCTACACCTTCCCATGTTCCTCTTTTGCCTAATCTTAGTCATCCGTGCCAGCGTGTGTTCTTATTGACATCTCAGCGTTGGTTGCCGTGTGCTATTATTGCTTGTTCTGACATCACAAGTAGCAGCGTCCCGAAATGTCAAAAGCAGGTGCAGAAGGATACATAACGTGTCATATGTAGACGCTGACGTCTACTGCAAAGCAGCAAAAAGTTCCAATTTGGGATGAGAACATGTTGGTCATTTGTAGACCTGAATGATACCGATCAAGCGGCAATATTTGACGAGTTTGGATGGGAGTGTGCTGGTGTTAGAGATGCTTGTAGGTGGACTTTTGTTACTTTTGGGCAGAGCCAGACTGTTTACTTGCTTACAGTCTATATGCCGTGTTACATTAACCATCTGCTGTCTGTAGCCTCCTTATTAGCACACAGGCATGACAGTGCCATATATCTTTACTTATCCAACTCAAAAATACAAATAAGTGTATTTCTCACAATGTCAAACTGTTCCCTTAGAAAACGAAGTAGAATACTGTGCAATTACAATTAAAGCTCATCATCTATCAGTGAAAATATCAGTTACAGTATTGCCCCTGTAACCTCAGCAACAGCACTGAACAGGCCTGCTGACCCCACTTGTTTGTGGTCAGAGCCAATAGAGATGCATTTTTTTTTGAAACATCACGTTACATTGTGGCTGACTTCGACACCCCTGTCATATGTTTCCACTTTGGCTGTGATTGTATTCCTCTTCATTATTCATTCAAACAGAGCTGTAGCAGTGGCCAGCACTTGTAGCAAATGCCTTCCATGTGTCTCTAATTGCCTCAGTCGAGGTATTTAACACAAGGTGAAGTCATTAACACATGGACACACTCGTCAGATGTGGAGCCAGGCGGCGCTGGGTGAAAGAGTAGACAACAGCATGCTAAAGCTAAAGCAACATCCATGAAATCTGAAGGATTCCTCGCCAACATGCTTTGTGTCAGTTCTCAGGCAACAATACTGAATCACCATTTACTATCATAAATACAGAGCCAAACTAAAAGAGAATGAATTTTGGAAGACAAATCTTCAACTATACAGTAAATATGCATCAAATATGTTTACATGTTAATAACTAGCCATTCAAATCCTTTCTTTTTCTTTTAATGATGTTATTTTCGAGTTAGCGTAGCATCACTTTGGGGTCCTTTTCATGTTAAACCTTTTTGTCACTTTTAAGACGCACCTTGGTAGAGTTTATCCACGCTTTGTTCAAGTTGCCATGGGGCAGGGATCTCAACCTTACGACCCGTGGGCCAAATCTGGCCTTCGACCAGTCTCTCATTTAAAATGAAAATGAATCAATTGATTTTACTTCGAATGTAGAAAGTGCCAGAGGGTATAAAAAATAAAATCATGCCCTCAAACTCAGAAACACCCCTCTGTACACCTGAACTGTGTGGGGCCGCTGCCATTAGATTTGCCTCGTTTACCCATTTTATCTGATAAACATTATGAATTTTAATTAACAGGCCCCTGGGGGCTCCTGGGAAAAGCACGTTTAACGTATTTGCCATAGGGTCTTATATATCAAATCAATAAAATGTTTTTAAAAAAATGTATTCATTAGGTTCTCTTATAGGAGGACTGACAGCAATATTATTTTAAAACCATGAGATGCCTACACTATATTGAAATAAATGCACATTAAAGTGTCTCCTGAAATATGATCATACTTATGATTAGTGAAACTGAGGATCCAGTGCCTCTTGTTTTCCCCATGCCTGAGTCAACAGCCCCATCTGCTGTTCATATGAGAGAACTGCATCCATACGGGAGCAAGTGAAACCTGAGATAAAATGAGCAAAAAGATGACGCACAAGACCTCCGTACATTACTCCTGAGTCTGCTAAAGAATTGGCAAAGGGTAGGCCTGTGTGTTGGTGACATCAGTGTGGAAGACAGAGGGGACTTTTTAATAGAAGACATCAGACATGTCGCAATAGAAAGAGTACAGTTATAACAGGTGTTAATGATGGCAGTCTTGCATTTAACTGCTTAGAGAGTGTAAGATGAAGCAGTATTACTACATGTATTGTATAAAATTGCACTGCATATTAAACTGGGCTGATAAAGGTAGTCAGGCAGAGGGCCACATTAGCCTCAGGCTTCAGTCATAACCAGGATTTACTTTTCAGGTAGCTGAAGGAGGAAATCATTGTTTATTTCTGCTGTAAAGTCGGACTTTTAATGGGGATGAACTCTGTTTTGGAGCCAGCCTCAAGTGGACATTAAAGGACGTTGGCTTCATTTTTCAGCTTTAGAGGCTGCTGCTTGGAAGAAACCCCACTTTCACAAAGATAAGCTTTAGGAAAAGATAGAATATGTTGAATTTATTAATTGTATATTTTCAGACATATTTTAATTTTTGAAAAGGAAAAAAATTCCAAACAATAATCTTGCAACCACCCTGCAGTAACTCTGAGGACCCCCTAGGGGTCCCTGACCCCCTGTGAAGACACAGGGAATAGAGCAGAGTTATCATTAATGGTGTCAGTAACACCTGTGCTTTCTGGACCATAAGTCAAAATGTTGGCTGTGAAAAACGCTTAAAGATTTGTGAGCCTTTTTTAACATTTATCTGCAGATAATCAGTGTCTGTGTAAGGAAAAAGTAAATCCTTAACCACATTCCAGATTCAGGCTGAAGTGGATTTAATTGAGGTTTTACAGGGTTAGGTTTTTACTTCATGAAGGCTCGTCCTCATCGCAAGGCTGGAAGTCACTGCTCCAGTCTAAGATGTGACCCCCTGTAAAAACCACAACTTGTCATTTTGAGTTTTAATTTCTTCAATCTTCAGTCAAAATCAGGTTAGTTGCTACCAATCTTCATGATAAATTAACTTTCTTCTGGCTGTAGCCTCACATTTAACTAATCAAATGGTGTCATGAGTGGTGTCAATTGTCTCATCTAAGAAAGCAAATAAAAAAATTAGCCAAAATGCCAAACTATTCATTCAGCCTAAAATCAATATCCTGCTAAATGTTTCTCAAAAAAAATCTGTAACAAAAAACTCCTGTCTATGATTCTCAGCTCTGTCGCAAAGGTCCCTGTATATCTGCAAACGCAGCCACGTGCACAGGACACCTTCGTCTGTCCTTAGCTGTTTGGTGATGCTCACGTCTACGTCAGAGGGCTTCCCTTTAGGTCTATCTGTGATTAGCACATGGTCAGTGTAAACATTTGAGGACATCCCACACCCACCAGCTGTCTCATATACGTTCTCGTGCCTGATGTCACACGCAAACACACATACAGTACACGTGAAGGCAATCACACACATGACAGGAGGACACACGGCTAACATGTAAGTCATTCAGCTTCACTGCTGTGCTCCACTGCACCTTAAAGGGATAGTTTGCATTTTTTGAGGTGGGGCTGCACGGGCTTCTTATCCATAAACAGTGTATTACATACAATAGATATCAGTCGGCGCGCTCCCGTTTTGGAAAAGCAGGCTGCAGTCTAACATGGAAACTAAGCAATGTACTGCTGTGGATATAGTCAGCAAAAAATGCATTTTAGCCACTTAAAAAAGTCCCATCTATAAAAATCAATATCACTTGAAGTGTACGCTGAGAGTATGTTCACGCTTTACCTTAATGTCAGACAGTGATTTCTAACGGGAAAATGAAGCTCTGATATCACTCTCTCAAAAGCCAAACTCAACTGAGAAAACAGTGATTTAACATTACTAAACACAGGAGCTGCTGGTCAGCTGCTGGCTTCATCACTTAGTATGTGTTATTGTGTGACTTTGGTATTAAAAAGAGTTAGTTCAGATTCAAAGTCAAACAATAACACAACCTAACTTATCTTCCTGGAGGCAGTGTTAGACCACTGGTGGGACTTTTTGTAGATGGCTAAATACGTGTTGTTGCTGGACCCCATCCACAGCAGTACATTACTTAGCTTCCATGTTGACTCCAGCCTCTTCTCCAATCTGGGAGCGTGCTGACTGACTTCTACTGTAGGTAATTAATTAGTAATTATACAACCATACTTTTAGAAAAAAGGAAAAAAAGCGCACAACACCTTTAAGTAATTGCTTCCTCAGCATCTCATTTTCACCTCAAACAGTGTTTTTCTAACTTTAACATTTGAGTAATCACACAAAATAACTTCTCCACTGATAACAAAGCTAAAAGTGTTATTTTTTTAACAATAAATGCAGATAGAAATGCTGTTTTTAGCAAATCCAATCATCACTGGATCCTGGTATCTTGTTGTTTACAGTGTTTATAGCTATTATCCATCCTGAGGCTTATCTGACAGTGTGGCTGCTAAGTGATACAAGAGAGATCAATTCACTCTGAGGGCCTTAAACATGAGTAATGGCTCCTAAAAGAGGGGATCATCATCCCCGTGTGATCGCCAATAGTTTGATTAACAATTGCGGGGAAAGTGAGGGTATTGATCAGCATGATGGTCTTGGGAATTTGATCCCCTTTGTTTGACCTGATTGATTAGAGATCATCTCGGATTCATCTTAACGGAGGAATAAACGTGTCACGCCGATTTCGGTGTCAGCTCTGAGTCACTGTCCAAACGGACACGGTGACCGTTTTTTTGTGGAAATGTGCGCATTAACAAGCAGCTTTTGAAAACGCGGTTCATTTGCGTCACGGCTCCTCTCGTTCGTTTGCTCTCTTGCAACTGGCCTCGTACTGATAACGGACAGCTGTGCCGAGAAACACATGACGGGAGCGCCGGCGACAAAACATCATCATGGGGGAACTTTATTTGGTTGGCTCGATAACTGGCCCCTGATCTAAAGCAACTGTAATGCACCAGTGGAATAACATGTTCTGTTCCCTCGCCATAATTAGGTTTAATCTTTTATATATTTATTTTATCCCATATTATCGCTACGTGTTTGTATTAATCGTTGTTTACTTTTCTTGTCATTCCCTTTTTTTCATTAATTCAATAATGTATCCATATTAACAGATTAATGGGTTTCTATGAAGTCAAACGGGCTATTTCCACAGTCTAAGAGAATAACTAAATAAATGAAACTGAGGGGAAAAAATAAAAAAATAGTAATAGTTCAATAAATTGTAAAAAAAAGGTCTGCTAGCGTGTGGGCGCCCCCCCCCCCCCCCCCCCCCCCCGCCCCCCGCCCCCCCCCCCCCCCCCCCCCCCCCCCCCCCCCCCGGACACAGCCCCCCCCCCCGCGGGGCCCCCCCCCCCCCCCCCCCCCGCGCGCGCGCTAGCGGTATATGTAGGGTAGACAGTGGTGCGAGGAAGTGGAGTGGTGGTGGGGAGTGGACACAGAACTGTAACAGAGGGGAGGGTATAACATTTCCGAGGACGCGGGTTTATAATAGCTAGTGAGAGGAAACACGTGAGCTCCTGGGATTTTGGAGAGTGGGTGTTACTGTGTAGATGCTGCGTAAATATGTGGTGGGCGTGGAGGACAACTGTCGGGCGCGAGTTGTTGTTTGGGGTACATATTGGCTATACACAGTAGGGGAGGAACAGTGTCGTTCTATATTAGTATCCCTAGCTGTTATTCAGGCAGACTTATGAGGTGATTGGCGGAGCGGAGTATAAGTTAAGATGGGTATGTCTTATATATTAATAATTTTGTTTTAGGACAAAGTGGGGATTAAGAGTTAAATAAAATAAAAGCATAAATAATAAAATTATAATGGAGAATTATAAATAATAACACAAATACAATTGCAAAATATATGATTAATACAAGTATTATTATTATTATTAGCTTTTATATTATTGTATTTATTACAAACAGTAACATAATATAATGAGAGATCAGATCAACACCACTAAATACCTTAGCTAAACAACAATAATAAATATGGTAGGTGCAAATTTGCAAATGTCATCTTCTTGTTTTTGTCATGTTCCATGGATGGCTTTTGCCTTTTCATTTTCTTCCTTACTCATTGCCTCGAAGATCCGCCACTGGCCATCAGAAGGATTTATCACTTTTTCAAAACGATCTTTTGACATTCTGCATTATTTATTACTTAGAAAATCCTGCAAATGTCAAACATATCTGTGCTTCCTGATTATATTTGGTTAAAAGGGTCAAATAAAACAGATGGCTTTTGACCTTCTATAAACTGGATTTACAGATTAAGCAGAATTAGCCATTTTTTATCTTTATGGCTGACTCTCGGGTCATTTTCACCTTTCCTTTGTTTGTCCGCCATCATCAATCACGGCCCAATCATCTCCGGGTCTTAGCTGAATACAGGGACAGCCTGTCATCATCAGAGGCAGCGGGGGTCTCCCTTATCACTTGCCGTCCCTCAGGTGCAGAGCTCAGTCGTCTCGCGCTAAAAATGACAACAGGACCTCTGCGCCTCTGGCTCGTCCTCGCGCTCCAGCTGAGATGCGTCACACCGCTGGCCATCCCGCTGGACAGGGGGACACAGGGGCGGCACGACGCGCTGAGCACGGCGAGCGAAAAGCTTGACGCGTTGTCCCATCTGAAGGACTTACCTCGAGGTCCGCCGGTCGCTCCTCACAAGAAGGCGCCGCAGTTTATGTTGGATCTGTTTAACGCCGTGACGGTTTCTGACGGGCGCCCAAAAAGTCAGAAGGAGATTCTGGAAGGAAACATAGTGCGGAGTTTCGAGGATAAAGGTGAGAAAAACTGACATGCGCTAAGTTTTTTTTAAAAAATCTTTTTTGTAAGAATGTACTTGGAATAAAAGGAAGCCATTCAGCAGCAAAAACTTTATCATTTACAGTGCGTAATTGTTATCCAAACTTTTACGCACGATTACGCGCAGTTTAAGTCTTTGTTAAACAGCTACTTTTAAAAAACTTGTGCAATGTATTTTTCAAAACATTATCTAAACGTTTCAACAAAGTTGTGTTTGATGTTTTTCCACCCTGCAGGTCATGCTGGAGAGAGATTTCACTTCTTCAACCTGTCCTCTTTTGGCAAAGAGGAGAAAATGATCAAAGCAGAGTTCCGCTGGTTTAGAAAGAAACAGAAATTTTACCTTGGAAAATCATTCGGGCCCCATTTCTATAAGGTAAAATGACTTTTGATGATGATATGTAAACTTTATTTTTTTGTAGATATTTAAATCTTGAGTAAGTAAACATCATCAGAGAACTGTAGGAAAAAACAGATCAAAAAGTCAAAACAGCATTGTATTATGATATTTTGCGTGGCAATTTTATAGCAATATCCACTTTTGGTAGCTGTCTAAATTAATAAAATAAATAGCTTTTTTTACTGCACCAGATACATTTTGCAGCAATAAATATAATGATTATTAGAAATCACCGATTTTGATTTTTTTTTTCATGTAGAAATAATTTGCAAAAACAATCACAATTTATGGCAATGTAAATATGTAAATATTAAATTTATATCTTGACAAGAAAATAGTCTTTTATGGACACAATTTCGTTAACTACTGTGTTGTGACTGTAGGTGGATCTGTATGAGGTGCTGGACAGCCGAGTGAAGCCCTGGAGAGGAAACCTCATCACCTCCAGACTGGTACCCCTTTATACACAGGGATGGGAAGTCTTCAATGTCACTCAAATGGTAACACTCTACCCTTTAATTTGTTGTATTATTTTTAGAGATTTTTTTGTTTGTTGGTTTTATAATAACCCTTTAAGTTCTCAATTAGAAAAAAACAATCTTTTTTTTTTGGTTGCATTTTTAAACCCATAGGGCTATAATAACAAAAATCAAGGTTTATTTTCTTAACAAACCCTATATTTTTTTGATTACAGGCCTCAACTAAACAGTTGAGATTGCCACTCATAGTAATGGTAAAACGGAAAGAAAAAAAAATCCAAATTAAAAATGATTTCAAATTTGCTTGAAATATGTTAGCATACCAAAATTTATACATTTGTGACCATGGAATTATTATTATTACCAGAACTAGCATTGTTTTCATGTATTTATCCAAGATATGTACCCTTACAGTAATTATAATAATAATAATAATAATAGCCTTATTGATATAGCACAATTCATGCATAAACTGCAACACAAAGTGCTGAACATAAAAGAACATGGGACATTTGTGAAAGAACAAAAGATGATTAAAAGGCATGATTAATACATCAAATTCAAAAATAAATAAATAAATAGAAATCAGTTTCTTACCATTTCTGGGATTTTTCTGAAAATATATATATATATAAACAGAAATGCTAAAAAATCACACTAATGTCGTTTCTTTCATCAAATATATAATAGAATAAAGTTAGATATATTATTTTGACAACAGTGAATATTAATCCTTTTTTGTGTTTAATAAAAAATGTTCATTCATTATTTTAGTGTCGCTATGTTTACCATAAAAGGCCAAATCAACCCTTTGTTTGAGCATGTTTTTATTTTTATTCGATATGTTAAGTTACATTTCTGAATCTGTAAAACGTTGAAAAAATATACCTAATTTTGAAAATGCCACCACACAGAGCCCTCACGTCTGGAGACTGACTTCCATAGGAGGTGCCGGAAAAGACAGACTTTTTAAAGACACAGTGACCTCTAGTGGATTTTTTTTTTGCATTGCATACCTAAACCAAATGGTAGCGATAGCTCAATTGGGTTGAGTGAAGTTAAACACATTTTCATTAAGATGTAAGAAAATGTGCCCTACCAAACAGTTGATTGGAATGTTACAGGGATAAGAGGACTTTCTGTTTATTTCTAGGACTTTATGTATACATGTATTTACACCTGTGTTTGACCAGAACGGTATCTCATTTGTGCTGATAATGAGACGTTTCTGAAGTATTTCCACTGTGTTTAATGAATGAATGTCAGGTGTCAAAGTGGATCCGCAACAGCCAGGAGAATAACGGCATCCTCGTGGTGACCACACTTCCCTCTGGAAACTGGATGGACTCTGTGGTGTCCTCATCGACGCAGAATGGAGAGCAGACAAACACAAACGCCTACCTGGTCATATTCTCAGATGACGGGAGGACAGGAGCATCGAACCAGTCATACCTGGGTAAGGTGATGGGTGGCTTACATAGGATGGAATGTACTGAGCAAAAGCATGAGAGAGTGATTTACTCTGCATTTCAGTAGCACATTCATTTTATATCGAATCCCAGAATGATGGATATTAGATAGAATTAAAAAAAAAAATACACTATGAAATAAAAATAATTTAAATAAAGTATATAATGAACATTATTGAAATTGAATAAATTGAAATAACTAAAGAAATGATTGAAATTCAAATTATTATTTTAACATCATGCTGTTACATAATGAATGATTATTATCTCATAATGCCATTTTTTTCTAATAAAACATTTAACTTTTATAACTTTCACAATGTCACTTCTCGTGACAGTGTTGTCACTGAGATCTCACCTCACAGCCAATCACGTTCTCTCTTAAGCTAGCAAGCTCAAGAACAGCTACCAACTTTAGCCAGATAGCTCCTGCTAGTTTGCTAGAGCAGCAATGACGTTAATTATGAATCAACCAATTAGAGTCTGCTGTTGTAAATAAACTCAGTACACCCGCATTGTGACTAAACTTGAGTAGCTTTTTAGCTTTAGCTTAACAAGCCTGCCTATGCTACATTATAATGTGTTATTGATGCTTATATACTGCTTAAAAATACGGGGACTAAAAGGCACAGTTCAGAGTTTTTTGAAGTGAGGTTGTATGGGGTACTTATTTATAGACAGTATATTACACACAATAGATGTCAGTCAACACACCACCAGTTTGGAGAAGCGAGCTGAGTATTATATTCATATTTATATTTTCCCTGCTTTACCTTAATGTCTTAATGACTTTGGTTTCCTGTGGGAAAATGATGCTGTGATATTGCTCTATTCAAAGCCAGACCCCACGGAAAAAAATCAGTGATTTAACAACACTGAACAGAGCAGCTGATGATCTGCTGCTGCCTTGGATCAGTAAGTTTTTTTGTGTCATTGTGTGAATTTAGTGTTAAAAAGCTTCAGTTCAGATTCACCAAAGTCACCCAATAACACAAAATAACTAACTGATTGAAGCAGCAGTAGACCAGCAGCTCCTGTTTTCAGCAAGCTAACATTACTGTTTTTGTCAATGGAGTCTGAATAGTCTCTCTGTCTGTAAGGTAAAGCAGTGAAAATACTCTCAAATAGCGTACTCTTGAATTGATATAAGTTTTTTAAGGTGGCTAGAATTTGATTTGTTGCTGACCCCTATCAAAAGCGCTACATTGCTTTGCCTCTGCGTAAGACTCTAGTCTGCTTCTCCAAACTGAGGGCGTGCTGGCTGACATTTATTGTTGATAAAACTATGGATAAGTACCACATACAACTCCACTTCAAACAGTCTGAACTATCCCTCTTATATAGTGTTATTTTTTTTTTACAGTTGACATTTTGTCTGAATTTAGCCAATTCATCTATCTGTGTTACAGTATGAATATCACAGATAACAAAATGCAGTACTTTTTATATATTTTGCCATTCTAACCCAATATGATCGCCTTCCTTCTTTCACAGGACAAGTTCAACCTGCAGCATCAGAACTCCATGAGCACCGAAGCAGGAGAAGACGTGCATCTCCAGGTTCCCTCTCCCATGGCCGCTCTCAGTCTTGTCAGCGGGTACCCCTCTTCGTCGACTTTGAGGAGATCGGCTGGTCCGGCTGGATCATCTCTCCCCGGGGATACAACGCCTACCACTGTAAAGGCTCCTGCCCGTTCCCACTTGGGGGAAGCCTTAGGGCGACCAACCACGCCACTGTACGCTCCATCATGCACGCTCTCAAGCTCTCTGGTGATGAAGTGGGAGCGCCCTGCTGTGTCCCTGACAGACTCCAGTCCATCAGTTTGTTGTATTTTGATGATGAGGAGAACGTGGTTTTGAAGCAGTATGACGACATGGTGGCGTTGAGCTGCGGCTGTCACTGACTGGCTGTGTGTCTCATGCACTATTTAACACTGAGACACTAAGGGATGGGGTAACATACTCTCATCCCAACTCGTCACATATCGCCTCTTGGTCAGTGTTGTTCACGTCATCAAATGACGCCAACATATGAAGCGGCAGGTGTCCTCTTGCGTTTGTTATTGATGTTCCGAGAAGATATGTCAACTAACGCCCCTTAAATGCATTGTGTCTTTTCAAAATACTCTTACGTTTTTCACAGGAAATGTACAGTTTCTGCTTGTTAGATGCATACAGTCTTTTTCAAAATAAACTTGCATAAAACACCTTGTATACTTTTATTTTGTTGTGCAACAAAAGCACTTGGTTAAGTTTCGAAAAATCATCATGGTGTGGCTAAACATTCACTTAGGAAGTTAACAGCGGACTGTTGGGTGAAAGTCCGAGGTTTGTTGGACCCATCCACCCCACACCCACCCCTCGTTGCCCTATGGGTACTTCCATCTTCTTTTGTTTTGTCGTTATTGACAGGTTTCAAACTGATGCCGTCCACTGGTGGATCATACTTCCTCGAATGGTGGTTTTGGGCGTCGGTGTCTGATGCTGAAATCACTGACCAAGGAGCTATATTTGATGAGTTTAGACTGAGAACGGGTTGGATGAGGAGATGATGGTTTGTTTGAGTTTATTAAGAAGCTGTATTTTCATGCACATGTTTAAATATTGTATAATTTTGAGAAATAAAACAACTATTCCTTAGCTGTTAATCAGTGATCCTTTGTGTACTTAAGTCCTTGGATTGCAAAAGACCTGAATTCCAGAGTTAAAATGTCTTTAAAAATATTCTATACAGGTTTTCTAGGTTCATACAGAGTTAATCCCTCTCAATCATCACCTATGACCTACTGACAGTGTGTATTTTTTCTACAGACACTCTTCCCTCTGACTCTATTTTCTTTTTTTGTTCTGTGTTTGGGACATTTATGGGCGTGCACCTCCACAGCACTCAGGTGGGGTCAGGGCTTTACAAAAAGTTGGTGAGCAGGTGTGCAAGAGACACAGCTCTGGAGTAAAAACAAAAACAAATAGAGGCAAAATTCCAAACAGTGACATACAATTCTACATAATTCACCTCCATGGCCCCCAGTGGAGAAGAGCTTTTGTCCTTAGTGATGGATCAATAATACATGAGTATTTTTCAGAAAGAAAGAATCCTCCATGGTTTTTGCATTTTGTCTTAATTCGTATTTATATTGTTGCGCAGATTGGCAAATCACAGACTGTTATTTACTTACTCATCTACTCCACTCCTGTCATTACAGTAACTGACCAGCAGATGGCAAGATTGTGTTCGGGTTGAGGACTGCAAACCTGCTCCATTGCTGTATTTCTGCTGTATCTTCAGGGGTGCATCAAGCTGCATATGGTCGAAGGTGAGGTCCCGCGATCAGATTGTCATTTTTATTTTTACTGATCCTTTGAAACCTGAATAAACTGCATAGGAAAAAGGCAATGAGCAACCTAACAAAAAATAGCAAAAAAGTTAAGAGATAATAAAAAAAATAAGCAGAACAAGAAAGAAAAGTAGAAATAATGGAGAAACAAGAAAACAGCCTTTAGAAAAGCACTAAAAATAAAATGTTTATATATTTGTCTATATAATTACATAAAGTTTTCTGATTTTTCCTTTTTTTAATGTTATCTAATAATCTCCCCACAGCAACTTTTTAAGTAATTATTCCTTTGACCTTCCACCTTTTCCCCCAATTTTGGGGCATTGAGCACAACAAAATTCATGTTACTTTTCTCTGTAATTGATTTGTAATTTAATCACTGATCATAGCTTTAATTGTCATATTTAGCAGTTTTTAAATATAATTTGTTTATACAGTTCAGCTAAAGAATGACATGAATAACACAAAGACAATTAAGTCTGTGGCAACAGTTATTTTTTTATTGGAATGGATCACAGACACAATTCAGCCCTGCTTTACTCTAGTTTAGAAAAATTGCCAATGCAACAAACTTGCAAAACAAAAAAATTCTCCTTCATGTCCTCTGCGTATTAAAAAACATTCATTGCAACATTGCCAGTTCAAGCTTTTAGATAGTATAAATTTGTTTTGTATCAAACACATTAAACAGGTGCAACGGCAATTTCAACTTTAGCATGCATTATGTTTTATATGTTCAGGTGTGTAGGCAAGATCAGTTCCAATCAATAACAAACAAATTACTATTTTTTTTGAGTGAATTCTGTTTGTTTCAAGTATCTCTAAGTGACTGCAAACTGTCATGTGAAAAATAATCTCAATGCCACAAAGGCAGGTAATAAAATAAAACAAAAAGCCACAATACCTGAAAAGCAGTGGAGACCCCAACACCACTGTATATAACAAACTCTCAGCATTTACAATAAATATTTCACATTTACATTCAAGCTTACCCTCTGTTTAAACTTAAATACATTATGTACATGGATCGCCCATGTCTCTCGTCTTTCTAAAAAAAAAAATTGCACGTTATCTTATACAAATCCTTCAACTCACATTCAAACAACAGCATTCAACAACAATTAACAAACTCACTATCTTTTGTCAGTTTACACTTGAGTCGAACTCATCACAAAACCTGTTGAGGCCTCAGTAGCTTCTGTGTCTCATGAAAGTTAAAGGGTAATGTTGTAATTTTTCAACCTGGAGCATATTCCCCCATTTTTGTGTGTCTAACTAACTAATTGGAACAACAACTTTTGAAATTGGTCCAGGCTTGGAGTAAAGGGCTGCAGCTGCAAAAAGCTGCAATGCAACCACTAAGGGCTGTTTTTGTTTTGTTTTGTTTGTTTTTTGCCACTGACAGGCTCAGATTATTATATTGAGTCTGACAATGTATGGAAAGGATCCCTACAGAGGTTGACCTATATGTTTAAGAGTAAGATTCTTTTTGTTTAAATAGAAAGAGCCCCAAAATTACCATTATCAAACCCACTAAACACAAAGTCGTCATTTTAGTGTCACACTTAACTACGTAAATAAAGTTTTTTTTTAATACCAAATCAGAGTTTGAAATTGTTGCGTCAGGGTGGTACAGTGGTTTGTTTTATGATAACAGAACTAGTTTATTAAAATGGGGTCTTGGCTTTGGCAGTAACAACTTTGGCAGTGTTTCTGGTTAAACAAAATGTTTTTTACTTCTTAACAAAATGGTCTCAAAAATATCTTTGTAGAGATCCTTTGCATAATTGCCCACAATGCTTACAGTGTAGCGTGTTTCACTATTGCCACCTGCAGCTCTCTCACTCAATACTGGGCCAGTTTCAAAAATGACTGTTTACTTTAATCAGCTATACACAAAAATATGGAAAAATAGAATCCATGTTGAGAAAAACTGACGTTACCCTTTAAGGTAAGTAAAGCAATACAAAGATGTTAAGGTTGAAAAGACGTCTACCCTGAAACACTTTTGGCAAAACAGTGTAAACAGAGGGTAGGTGTTTCTTTTCAAACCTCATGGTCTATCAGCTCGGACAGTCCAGCTCCTCAGTTCCTAGAAACTCCCCTAACATGTGGTCGTGTTGACCATAGACGGGCTCTAAATATGGATGCCCCTCTGTACAGTGCATCTGCCTCAACCTTTCTACGTTTCTCTGCCCGAACCCCTCTGGTTCCAAATGAGGGGCTGGGATGGTAGCTTTCTGAGCCATGGGAGACAGAGGCACTGGGACAAAGCCGTGGTAAACAACTAGAGGTGGGGTCAAAACCTCCAAGGGGGATGCCTGAGGAACGGCACCCTCTGGCGGCTGGACTGGCAGCTGCACATAACTTCCTGTTTCAGGATCAAAGAAGGTTTTCGTCTTGACTTGTATGGGCATATCTACAAAGAAATACTGCCCGGAGTCTGGATCCTGGAGGAGCTTCCGTTGGGTCATAGGAAAGGACTGCGTGACAATGGCGTGTTCTATGCTAGACTGTCGAGAAAGCTGGCTGTTGTGGCTTGACTGGCGGGACAGGGTTGAAGTGTTGGGGTTAGGGTTAGGGTTAGGGTATGCATCAATACTGTGACTCCTTCTGATTGGGTTGGCTTTGCTTGCCTTGTCTCTGGCTCTGCCTCTCTGCTGAAGCTCGTCCATGATGGATTTTTCTATACGCTGCGATCTTGGATCAAGCTTCTCATTGATTGATGTGTCCATACTGAGCCTACGCTCCTCTTTATCTCCTAGGTACCTATCAATGCTTTGTGTTCGGTGGAATGGTTTGTCCGACATGGGTCTCTCGCTTAGCTGAGCTTTGTACACAGGTACGTTACTGATGACTCTATCGCTACTGTAGTGTCTTTGCTCTGGCTTCTCTCGATTGTGTCTGTTGCTGGTGCGTCCTTGCCTTTCTGTTGCAACACCAGGTAGAGCTTCACTGTTCTGGGTGTTGCTTCCCACTGAATCATGACTCTGTCTCCGAGTCTTGTGGCGCACGTCGGTTTTGTCGCGGTGCTGTTTTTCCTTGCTGTGGTCTCTTCTTTCAGAGGGTAGTTGCTCACTGTGGTCATCACTGTGTTTGTGGCTTTGACTGTGATGACGACCATCTTCACTCTTCTCTCTGTGATTTCTCTCGCTGCTCTTGCTACTTCTGCTGCTGTTTTTGTGCTCTGATTTGTCACTCTTGTGTCTATCCCCTTTATGTTTGCTGCTGCTTTGTGATGTTTTGTGGGATGGCTTCTGGGCCTCTTCCTTCTTCATCCTTCTATTTGTCAGCTTCATGGCTTTGAGAACAGCCTTTTCAGATTTGGGTAGGACGACTGGAGGTTTAGGCAGCCCTGTTTGGCTGTCATTACCACTGCAGGTGGACCCTGACCATTCGCTGGGAACTTTTGTCACTATAGCACTCACTCCCATCTCATCTGCTGTGTCAGCTGTGCTGGTTGTTAAGCTCTCCACTCCTTCAGATGACGGACTCACCCCTGACAATCTGTCGTCCTCCTGTGGGACAGTGAGGAAGCATCCAGTTTGTGGTTTCTTTTCACTTTGCAGATTTGGAGTTGACAGAGGTGGGGGAGGTGAACTGTTTGATGGAATATCTTTAGGTTTGAAGATTTCATCTGGAATTGGTGTTATAACTCTTGTGGCTGGTTCATTAGCTAAAGGGAGCTCTGAGTTCTCCTTTACTTGATGTACCTCCTCTCCCTTCTCTGAACCACTAATACTCCCTCTTGGTGACCACGGTTGTACAGGCTTCAACTTCAACTTATTACTGAATGTGTTGTCTTTGACCTTAAATAAGGCAGGGATCGCTGCAGCTGGCAAGAAAATGTTGGAGGGTGACATTGGTGTCTGATTATTTTCGTCATGAGTTACTTTTTGAACTGTGTTGGTATTGTCTGTTTCTTGGTTGGTCTTGCATTGTGTCTCTTTTAGAGGAGACTTTAAAATCTCCGGCTCGCTTTCATGATCACTGAAAGAGTAATAATCCACCTCCGTCCTGTCCGAATCATGTTTTGTGTTTCGTGAAATATTCCGCATCATCTCATCAACATCCTCCACCTCTCCAATCAAGTTCTCCAGAGAGTGGTAAACATTTGCTTCGGTCTCTGGGTTTCTGTGTAACGCACTCTCTGCAGAGAAGTAGGATGACTTTGAGGACAAGCTGGCTTGATCAGGAGGGCTCTGATTGATGCTAACACCATTTACAAGTAGTAATGGTGATATTATATCCCGGGGGCTTTCACTGAGAGCCTCTGCATCTAAATTTATTTCCACACTAGCTCGATTTATTTTGTCAGGTTCTTCTGCCATTAAATTGTTAGCTATATTGTCATCTGGTGTGTTCAAATAGTCCGGTTTTAAAGGAGCTCTCCGCTTCACCTTGCATGTTTTCTGTGCCCTGACATTTTCAAATGTGGCTTCCATTGTGGGGCTTAAATCTGCATGCAAGTTGTTTACCTTATTCTCATTTCCTCTAGCCTCTGGTGATAAACACAATATATTTTCATATTGGGGGTATTTCTGAGGTAAATTAGACTCACATGATGCTGTATTTGTATTATTTACCAAATTCCACCTCTCTTCAGGATTGGTTTCACTTTGACCAAATTCTCTTGTGGACAGGTCACTATCTACTTCTTGTGTTCCTGAGCCTGTCATCCTCATCTCTTTCACCTCACCATTTTCATATTTTACATCTTTGACAAAGATATCCTCCTCAACTCCATCTTTCAGACTGTCAGTGTCCGTAGTAACACTTCCATCTCTTCTACTCCCTCCCTTTTTGCTCCTAGGAGGAACAGGAGGAACGTCTCCCTTTTTGCCTTCATTTTGGTTAACCAGACTCTCTGTGCTCTCTTCAGATATCTGTCTCACTATATGTCTCACCTCTTGTGATTCAGGATCATCCATTTTGTCCATGACAGCTAGCGGGAACCTACCACCTGATCTATGCATCTCAACAAGTCTAGGTTCAGTTTGCGACAGGATCTGCCTCATGTGATTGTGGTCTCTTAGATCACCTAACCTCTCTTTTAAGTCTCTCTCTTTTAGTGTAGGAGTGTTGTCATTTTGTTTTTCCTTGGCCTCTGTCAGAGAGTCTTTAGTGGCTTTTTTGTGTTGCTCTACCATTGTTACATAAATTTCTTCTGCATTTTCTTCATATACTGGATTTGCGTCCTGCTCTGTTGATTTATTCTTCCTCTTCTGCCTGTCTGAAATGATCTCTTCAAGTGCCATTTTGGCTTTGTCATAATTGTCATTTAGAAGTGCTTTGTTTACTATAACATTGCTGTCTATCTTTGTGAAAGTCTCCTGTTTGCTCTGATCCTTCTCTTTTTGTGCAAATAGGTCTCTCTTAGCCATCGTGTTCCCTCTCATAGACAACATACCTTTCTTAATATTCCTTAACTCCCTTGAGATCAAATCATTCTTCACCCTGGCCTCCTCATCTATGTTAATTCCTAATTTTTTCTTTGCATTCTCGAGAACACGATCGCCAAGCTTCACTCTCTGTAGTGCTTTCAAAGCATGCAAATCATTGATTATATGTTCACTATCTCTCATTTCTCTGGGTGACATTGTCCCCTCATCCGCTTCCGTTCTTGTGTTCACTTTCAGCTTGCCTTCCTCAAACTCCTCTCCTCGGTCGTCATGCGTCACTGCGAATCTCTGACATTTTATGTAATTGTTCTGTCTAGCTGAGAATATATGTTTGAGTTTACCCTGTTTCTGGTCATTTTCGTCTGGAGGTAAGTCTAATTTAGCATCTGCCGAATCACCATTAGTTAGCTTGTCAACAGGTTGTGTTTGTTGTTTTTCAAGAAGAGAGGGTTGGATATCAGATTTGGCAAAATTTCTCTTTGGAACTGGCGGGGGCTCTTTCTTGACATTACCCTTTTTGCTAAGCGGTGTTGCCTCATTTCTACTTGGAGATAAAACATTGTTTGCATGTACTGAACTTTCACTCTTGCTGCAAAACATTTCTTTTGAAAAGGCCTTCTTATCTATCTCTTTCCCTCTCAGTTCCTCTGTGTCTGGCTTGTTGATGCTATCTGACTGAGCTGCTGATAGAGCTTTATTTTTGGCTGCATTAATTGCTTCCTTTGCTGCTCTGATGACTTCCATTGTACTCATGGTTTGGCCATTAGTATCTTTTTCCTTAGAGCTTAAGTCTTTTTCTTTAATGTCAGGTCTTTTTGTTTTGTCTGATACATGTGGTGCCATTTTCCCTTCATTTGATGACAGCCACTCTTTCTCAGATGCATGGGGTGAAATTATGGGTGAATGATCTTTGTTGACATTCAGAGTATACAGTGAAAGCCCTGTGTTTGTCAGAGAGAGGTCTGTGTTTAGCACGAGGGGTAAAAGCTCATTTGGTTGGTCTATTGGAGCATTGGTGCTCAGAGGGACTTGGAGATATTTCATATCACTATCAACAGGGCTGGCCTTCTTGTACAAATTCAGAGAAGGGTAGTTTTGCTTTTTAGCTTTGGGACTCCTGGTCTTTTTCGAGTGTATAAGGGGGGGGATAAGATTCTCCTCACCAACCTCCCTTTTGGTTTGCAGTAGATTTGACAACAAATAATCATCCGAAAGAGGTCTATCAGTGTCCTGCTTAGTCAGAACGACAGTTGGGGTACTGACTGATTCCAAAACAGGACTGCAGACTGTCTGCTCATCTTTTGAAATGGCAGGAGTACTTAAGCCAGACGCATAGCCCTCAGATCCAGCTTGTGGATATTTTATATCTGATTGTGGAGATTGAGTGCCACATTCAGGTACTTCTAACGTTTTGAATTTAGGAGGACTATAGCGGCTTTTCACCCTTTTCCTGTTGTCCTTGAGGTTGAAGAGGATGCTAGAGGCGAGTGATTTGTAACTGTCCCGCTTGACTGGAGGCTCAGGGGTCAGTTTGGCCTCAGAATGTGGCCTCAGTGGAAGGTCGAGAGAAGAGGGCGAGAGGACGGATTGGAGGATTTCTGATGTTTCTGTCGGTTGTCTGGAGGGGATAAGTGGAGTCATCAGCTGGCAGATACTGAAGGGAGTTGATGCCACGGAGCTGACTTCCTCAACTGCTTTCACCTCCACTGATCTCGCCTCCTTTTTGACCAGCCAAAGACTTTCATCCACTGGTTTTAAACTGTTTTCCTGAGGTGGTATCCCAGACTGATTAACTGGAATCACACTTTTTGCCCTGGACCTGTTGCGTCTCCAGGGGGCAGCATTCCCTTCCCCTACATCTGATGAGCACCTCTTTTCAGCCGGAGTAGCTGAGGGCTTTGGCAGGACCTTCGGCGGTGGAGGGGGAGGGATGGGTTTAGGAGCAGTGGGAGGAGTGGGCTCAACTGCTGCTTTCTGGCATGACTGCACCTCCTCTGTATGCAGAGTCTCTTTTCTGTGTGCCTCTGTCAGCTCCTTGTAAAAGGGCAAGTCATACCATTTAGGGATATTATCTGTGGGGAGAATAGAGTTGTCCTCCTGGCCAAAGGGGAACTGGTTAAAGTCTCTCCATGTTTGGAAAGGGCTAAACTCACTGTGGAGGAAAAAGTTTTTGATGTTAAGTTTCCTTAGTTTCACTGTAGATTTCCCATTTTTGCTCTTTGATTTTCCTGAGGGAAGGGCAGCATCTTTGCCTGTTTTGTTTGACGAACCATTACCAGAGTGATGCCTATGATGGTTCTTGTAATGTCCGTCTGTGAGATTGGCGTGATAATCCGAGGAGAACTCCGATAGCTCTCTTTGGATGCTGCGGAGTGCAGACTTATCCCATGATTCCCCGTTAGAGTCCGTCATACCTCCATTTTTGATCAACATTCCCTCACAGCTTTTCTCCGTGGCACTGAATGCTTTGAGGAAAGACGACATGTTTGATATATTCTTCTGTTGCTGCTGTTTCCAAGGTTGGGCATAATTTTTGTCATTTTTGTTTTGCCCTTGCTTTTTAGAGTCCTTGTGAGTCTTTTTAAGAGGCTCCCCTGCCAAAGGTTTGTGGCAACTGAAAGGTGAATATCCATACAAGAACTCATCATTGTAAACCGCGTCATCTCCGACGCAGAGACTTCGAAAGGCCCGATCGGTGAGGGTGCTAACCTCACGATCAGTCTCGTCCATGAACAAGTCAGAGAAGCCATTGGGGAAACGATGGTGGAGCATGCTCCCCATCCGGTGGCTCATGTGTCGCTTATCCACACAACTCATGATGTTGAGAAGCTTCTCTCTGTCTTGTGCATCACCTGTCTTGCCTCCTCTACAGCTCTTGTAGATCCCTCAGTTATAATCCAGCTCAGGTTGACATCAGGGAAGTGGTGGGATGTGTAATCTTCCGAAAAGGAGACAGGGAAATCAATGTCAGTGTTAAAAATCTACTCACACATTGTCCACTGTTATCATACCAGCATTTGTGCAGTTCAAAAACTCACAAAAATGTAGTTTGATGATTACTATAAAAGGTTTTGAACTCAGTAGTTGCAGTGATGACCTTTATGTACCTGACATGTGCCAGCTTCAGCCATGCTGTCACTATGCAGGCAGCAGACAAACACTTCAAGCCATGCGCTTGGCTATTTTAAGCACTTAATGGTGCCTTTAGCTGTGAGCACTAAGCATACTGTTGGTAACTATGAGAGAAGCTCCTAGTCCATTTATAGGGATGTTATTAGCAAAGATGAACATTTAAATTGGTGTGTGTTGTATAAAGGAAAGATATGCTTCACATTGGTCCTTTTCAAATCCAATCACTTTGAATGTGTTGAGATGTAGACAGTTCCTCTGGTAAGCTCCAGAGCAATATTCGTGCCTGCAGGTTAACACCACAGAGCGCAGGAAATGCAAGTAAAGCATCACAGAGCGCCTCAGCAGCAGCTGCTCTACTGTAGCTTACTTTAGCTATCTGGGTGAGGTCCTAGAATAGCTCATTAACCCATTTATATTTCCTGACCTGGGAGCATAGCCATTGGCATATAACTCAGCTCTTCAACTATCTGCATAACCATGACTCTCCTTATAAGCAGATGAGGTTGAGACAAATATAAACACAGACATTCAATGGTTCAGTTATTGTGTTTGTTCATTAAAAGTGTGTAGTTTTAATGCAGTCACAGTTATCAAGTAATTTATGTTAGGTTGGTACATTTGCAACAGCCAACAAGACAAATTATTATTATTATTAGAACCTAACACGCCAGGTAACATTACTAGAACTTCATGACTTTACTGTATCTTGAGCCTGACTTACAAAATGTTTTGGCTTTCCAGGAGACTTTGCCTGCCAACAGTCTACCAGCTTTCATAACCAGAGATCAGTTAGCAACCACGGTACTTTCCCAGCATCTGCTTGTGTATTTATACCAACGGAACGATAGCTAAGTTAACTATACTGTATGCGGGTGCAACCACTGGAATTTTATAATTTTCTCAAAGATATCTTAATATGAGTTTAAATTGTATGACTTTTATGATTGTATCGCAGTAATATCCAGGGGGCTTTGCGCTGTTGGACTTTTTTGGTCATTAATAGTTAGCCAGAATCTAAAACTTTTTAAATCTTATATTTTGTTTGTTGCTGTATTTTTTCATGTCCTTGTAAACATCCATATAATCACACTGCTCCCTCACCTTCAAGATGGATCTTCCATGCTGACTGTAACCGTCCAATCCAGACTATGGCATCAAACACAAATCCTCAATGTAGAATCCAGTTCAGAATAACCTGCCGATAATAAATTATAGTTAGACGTTGTTATTCACAATAAACCATCTCTTTCTCTTAAAGAAACAAAAAGAAAACTCACCAAAGTGAGTCAAGCCCTCAGATCCATGTTCAAATACACTGGTGTGGCCAGGGGTCCCGATAGCGAGCTCAGAGGGTACCAAAATAGACGCACAAGTCGGTGTGGCCAAACTGAGCAGCAACACAGGACGTGGCTAGCTCGCTCACATTGGAATAAGCAGTGGGTGTCGAGTGGCAGGGCAAGGCAGGGTAGTGGGGTGAAATGGACACTGTCATTGGTTATTTTTGTAAGGAAGCAGTGAGGGTTGATAGGCTCCCTCGTGGACCCTCTCTTTGCTGTTAGGTACCTTTGAAAAGATGTCAATGAAGATGAAATATCAATACCTGAGTCTCAGTGGAGACAACACAGACAGGTGGGCTGTACTCAAAATAACATGTAGCTTGTGACTCTTTCTGTCCATGTCATCCAGGGAGACAAAACTGTCTGATATAGCCTATTGCATCACACAACTCCAAATTAGCGTGACAGTCCCTGAGGTGGAGATCGGAGGTGTCTGAATGTCTGCTGACTGATATGGCGTCCCTGGGCTGGTTCTTGTTGTTCAGCCTCTGTTTACAAGGCCGTGTTGTGGACATGAAACAGTATGACTGGGTAGTCTAGTTTTAGGACCAATGCAGCTGTTGTTGCTGTGAGATTAAGTCGAACAGGAGGGGCACTTTTTGTTGACTTGTTCGTGAGTCAGAGGAAGTCAATGAGTGAGGTCACATGTGAATTTTGACCCTGTGCATTCCCTAAATGGAGAAAGTGGAGGGCTTGAGTAATACTGTGTGGCTCAATTTTGCTTGAGAGAGAGAACAATATGCATACTGCCTGTAGCATCACCATCATGTATTGCATTTGTTTCAGTAGAGTATTGGGCAGAAAATGAGTTTTCAAATCACAAAACCACAACTTCCCCAGCAACAGCTAAATGGCTCCAGCATCAACAGTGCGTGGCTCTGCTCCATCAAGGTGCCATATTTAAGCTGGTCTATTTCTGTCATGTTGTATTTCAAAAGGTAACAGCCTGCCTCTCTGCAGACTGCACCTTCTGCACTTCAGCAAATCAGTCAAACCTTGCACATGTTCACTGCTGGAGGTGCTTAAATGTTCTGCACAAAAGGGTCTATTCATTAGATACATTTTTGATTATTGGGCAAAACCTGTGAAGTTGCACCATGTCTCAGTCAAAGTGCATGAATAAAATTAAAAACGTAACTTAAAACTGCCCCAGCTCTATTGAATATATATAGTATGATGACGATTATAATGATTACGCTTAAAGATAATGTGGTGTTTTTATTTTCGTCCAGCAAAAGTCCCCGCATTGTTTTGGGGAGGTCAACTTACTTGCAGAGAAATGCGGGGATATCATGTTGTGAGCAGAGATGCTATATGTAAGGGCATTTCCCTTTTACTGTCTGTACTCATGTCTTGCCCAGAATAAGGCCTGACATGGGCCTGCCCTGCCCTCTTCTTCCCCTCTCACGTTAAACCTCCTCCTCTAGCCATTTATTCACCTATCTCTTTCTGTCTGCAACCCTCCAACAGTAAATTAGTCCCAGTGCTTGTGCCAGCTACAGTTACTCCCCAAGATTCACGCAATTGACACTTCTCACACACTCTCACACCACATGTCCACAGGCTGATTATGAGACAACGAGCCCCTGGACATAGACATGTACATTTGACCCCACCAGCACTGCTACACAGAGCAGAGCAGAGACACAGAGACTTTGTGGTTCCTTTTTTTAAAATTGTATTATTAATATTAATCTCTTTATGGTCATGATGCATCTTTTTGTGGTTTTGTATCTTTGGATATTTTGTCTGTTGTTCTGTTGTCTCTTATAGATAATTTTGTGTTCTGTTGCCTGTTGTTGTCACTTAGATTGTTTTACCTTTTTTGCAGTTAATTTGTGTGTATTTGTAGTTTATTTGCATCTCTTTGTAGTCATTTTTTCCTGTCTCCTCCTGGATGTAGTCATAGTGTCCTCCATGCTGCACACACAGAAAAAGTGATAGAGATATATAGGATAAAGACATATTAAAAAAAAAATTTTCCAATAGAATATGATATATATATATATGTATGTGTGTGAATATATATATACCCTAACTGAATTAGTTTATCAGTTGAGCTGCACCATAGTTTATTACAGAGAGACTTGCCATTGTCAAAAGACATTTTTGTTTTATAGACAATTACATTTAATATTTTAATGATATTGACCGCCAAACTAGGAATGTCCTTGGTTGTCTTTTTTTCTTTTTTTTTTTTAATCTGGTCGCTTTATCATAAAAAGTTAATTTCATATTTTTTGTGAATAAGGTGCAAATTAGCCTACATTTTAAAATTCAATAATTAATTCAGGAATCATTCCCAGGCTGTGAAATTTCAAGGTTTTTGTTTGTTTGCTGTCTGTCGTACCATGCAGGAGTTGTGGAGCAACTGATCCTGGATGTGTTAACTTACTGCAGGGATGAAGCGGGGTGCATGTGGCTATTCTCCACCAAAAGAGGATGATTACACCTTTTGGTAAGTTTTATTTATATGCTATTTCTTCTTAGCGACCTAGCAACTGGTACAACTGCTGCTGAGTGCTGACTCACTTTGGCTTAATGTAGTTGTTCATCAGTAAATACCTATTAAGATAAGATCATTCTGATGCCTGTCACTCAAAGTGGGACCGCCTTTAAATATATATAACTTTTTGCCTTAATAAAATCAGAGATGAACAGATGAGTTATATAAAAATTCATCCCCCATACAATTCTTATAAATGTTGAAATTAGCTGCAGTGACCAAACTGTTTTTCTACCAGGCTGCAAACATGTTTATTTCTTCTGTAAAGTTGGGCATTTTAACATTGGGGTCTATGGGGATTGACTCTGTTTTGGAGCCAGCAAGCGAGTGGACATTTGAGGAACTGTTTTTGGCATTTCTACATTGGCTTCCTTTTCAGCCCTGGGGGTTTTTGCTTGGCCTCCACCAAAAGAGGATGAACACGCCCTTCCAGTAAGTTGTTTTATTTATCTGTTGTTTATTCTTAGCTAGCGAGGTAGCAACTGGTAAGCCTGCATGCAAAAAGTCACCTGGGCTAAGCTAGCTGTCTGTAGTCAGCAAATACCTCCAAACTGTTGGCTAACTGCTTGAGTAACTGTAATGTCTTATTTTGTATTTCAGCAGGTGGTAAATACAGTATATGTCATTTTATGCCAAAGCATTTGTTTGTGCATGGAGGCACTCTGACAAATGAGTCCAATAGAAGAAGTCTAAGGGTTCATAATTTAGGCTCAACAGTAAGTGAGCTAAAACAGCTCTGACCAGTGACTTTCATGCTAGCTAATGCATGCTAATGTTTACAGCTAACAGTTTACAGCATAGAAAATACATTCACAGGAACATGTACATGGAATATAAACTATGTGGAGCTTAATTAATAATATATAGTATTCTTAAAAGACTTGATTGCTTTGGATCATACACACCTGTTATACAAAGACAACAGCAAATAGCTTTAAAAGAGAAAGCTAGCAGACAGAAAGATGAGTTGCATAACGGACACCAAAGAATGAAGTCCAATGCAGTAGGGTCAGGACTCAGTCTTTGTTTGTGCCAATATGACTGACACTAACATGTGCTCTGGTTGGCCATGAAACCACAGGGAGCCAGCAGGCAGGCTGGCTCATCATGCCCCTGCATGCCCACTGAGAACTGGGACGGTCCAGCAGAGGGATAACTGGCCTTTAGGACTGACAGGCTACTAAGCCAGGTATGGTAACTCTAGAACAGCTGGAGGATGATCACATACAGAGGATATTAAGATCTAGTGTCAGAGAATTGAAATATATACATAGGAGGCTTTTTATGTTGATGCATTCTGAATTGTGGGCAGTATCGTCAGAACAAAGGTGATGCAGAGATAGCTTTGTTTCAGAGCACCTGTATGACTTTTCCGCATGACAGCAAAAGCTAATTTTGCAATGACTTGTCATTTCCTGTATATGATGAAATGAAAGTTTCAAATAGGTCGCTGTAATGTGTGAAATACGGATGTTACGTTATATTCAAAGATGATATGTTTTAATTTGTTTGGAAGAAATGTATTTTTCAAATTTCATAGTAATAAAAATCGAAGTAGCCTTCAGCCTGCAGCTTTAACATACATAACTTTCTCACACAGCCAGCCGTCATTCGCCCTGTGTGAAGGGAGTGATGACAGGACTGCATAACTAATAGACTGAGGGTTGATACAGCAGGCGGCTTAAAAAAGGGGGCAATAATGTGCTTAAAATGCAGTTACATCACCATCGAATGAAGAGTTAAGATGCTACACATGGCTGACAAACGAGACCTTGACCTGTGATATTTTATTGCCAGTAATAAATCTGAGGAGCATCATGGCTGCAACATCTGGCCCACAAATCTTTCCATTCAGACATCAGTAACCTACATCGAGCAATCTGTCAACATGTATCAGTGCCAACCACTGAATGAAGATTCTTAGTCAGCAGGTGCAAGCTGAAAATACATGAAAGAATAGAGAAGACTTAAAAGGCATGAATTAAAATAGCTTTGATTTTTGAAGTGCTATGATTGAAAATATAAAACATACAAAAAGCCTGGGGAGCAATGTATAATAAGTCTGTCCAATGTACCTTCATAGATTAGTTTGAATGATATCTTACGAATTAGCGGCCCACAAATGACGTTGTGCCCTTAACGTACAGTTGCGTAATTAATATCAAGTTGCGGAGGTTAGATTTAGAGAAAAGAAACATGGTGAGGACACACCTTCAAATGACTCAAAGTTCACAAGGTTTCATGCGCGTCCATCCACCACCCCAAAACTGCTCAGGACAGCGTCCGTGTTTACTCCCGGTATTGGTCACATGATTGCAGCCTTCTGGCAGCTGAGGCTAAGAGGTAGAGCAGGTCTTCCACTAATGGAAAGATCGGCGGTACAGTCTATGGCTCCTCCAGTCAACATGTCAAAGTATCTTTGGGCAAGATACTGAACCCCAAATTGCTCCCATGGCTGTTCCATTAGTGTGTGAGTGTGTGTGTGATTGGTTACTGAGTAGCAGGTGGCACCATGTATGGTAGCCCCAGCCAGCAGTGTGTGAACACATGAACTTGGCATGTAGTGTGAAAGTGCTTTGAGTCGTCGGAAGACTAGATGCGTTATGTATGAATCTGGGTGCATTACTTTTCGTAGAAAAACATGCAAACAGTTTCTGAGAACAGCCTTGTCTGTTTACTCACAGAAACAAATTGAATGATAAAAAAATTGTAAAGTCTAAAAAAGTTAGGCTCCAAAATCATGAAAAATTTAGCACGCTGGGGGCACGTCCGCTAAAGTAGCTGAGACTGGTTACTACTAACGTTAGATTGTAACATTGTGTTAGCATATGTTTAGTGGTGTGTGTGAGTGGTGATTTTGCTACATTCTGCGAGCTCTCTGAGTTCTTTCAGTCTAATAAATACAAGAATAAACAAGTCTGATAAATACCACAATCATAAAAACACAGAATATCGGTCACTAATGTATTTTTCAGTCATTTTAGCTCAAATCAGCTACCTAGCCTGTCTGCTTTGGTGTGTGCTTCGTACTTACGTTGGCTGCTATTAGCTGCTGACAGAGAGTCTGTCTTAGCGCAGCAGCTCTTTTGTTTGGTATGTGGTGTGTATGTTCTGTGCTACTTGTTTAGCTGCTAACAAGAGTCAGTAGCTGCACAGCGGCTCACCTTTTGCGCTCAGAGGACATGTGTGCTTTGTGCTACTGAGTTAGCTGCTAACAAGCGTCTATAGCTTTGCGATGGCTTATTCTCCATATTATAGAGCTGAGGAGGAGTTATGTTAAGGATGACTCAAGTGCATCACCAAAAAATCCGGGACACAGATATGATGAAAAACAGGTCTAACACAACAATGCAGTATCCTACTATACACTATACAGAGTTTTTTCATGTGTTTTCAACAAGTTTTTTTTCTTACAATCATGCTGTGATTAGAATGAAGTTAAAGAGTTTGCTTCATCCAAAGGTTTTTGAAAAGTTTGTGCAGTTCTCAAAAATTCACAATACAGCAGCATATAGGACATTCAACCAAAATCAGATGAACACATAATCTTTTGATCAGCAAAGCTTTAAAACCCACACACTCAGGAAACCGCTTGTCACTATGTGTGAGAAAAGACTCACAGTACTTCAAGACGTTAACACACTACCCAGAAACACCACGAGAGATGAGCGCCTTGCAGATGTGTGTGAGCTTGCCAGCTGTCATCAGGACTGTCCTCATGACTGGTGAGTACTGTGGATATTTCTTTTAAGTAATAAGATGAACTGCCATATGAAGCCAAAAGACAGTAACTAGGGGAGAATGGGGGCAATTGTAACATTATTTGGTTTTGATGTCATTACTCAAAAACCTCTTGAATTATTTGTTGTTATTTTATTTTTTTTATAGGTAGCCGGTGTCTATGTTCTGCTTGTTCATAGATATAAAGTGTTTTATAAGAAATGTTCAAGTCACAATACTAACCCTTTAGGCTGTTGTTTGTATGATTCTGTTTTAATAGATCTAAAAAAAATAACCATAATAGCTAGAGCATTCATTCCTTTTGCAGCAGAAAGCTAAGATGTCTATATTCTCTGTCATAATGGGCATGAGAGATTGCTGTTTGCATAATCTTGTATATATCTTGATCTAATAAGAGAACCATAATAACTAGAGCATTATGTATCTTTGTTGTAGAAAGCCAAGACTTCTGTGTTCCCCATCCTGTCATGATCTTTTGTCTCTTTGTGGACCACAAGCCGAGTGCCATCTAATAATAATAACAAAATTGATATGTATAGCACCTTCCATACAAGAAATGCAGCCCAACGTGCATCATAACAAAAAAATTACATGCAGCAAGTGCTTCACATGAGAAGACATGGAACACATATAGACATAACCCACACATAAAAATAAAATCAGAAAAGAAAACATAGAATGCATCTTCACATGGATAAAATTCACTCGATAGTACTGGTAAAAGTAAGATAAAAAAAGAAGAAAAATAGAATACACAGAATACATAACATAAGATGGAAAATAAAATCCATTGAGACAATATTAATATCCAGTTCCATTATATTGGAGAAAAGGCAGACAACTCTAGGGCTGATACTTCTAACAATCAGTACTCACACCAAAACGATTTAGCCTAATAAAGAGTAGTACAAGTAAGAGAAAAAAATATGTATTTTTGATTGGGTAAACTGTCCCGTTAAATTATGCTAGTTTTAAATAAAAATAATGTTTATTTTCTTCTACTAAGTAAAGTTTTTTTTTTTAAATACAGCCTTTTCCCCTTATATTTGGAGCCATAGAGTGCAGGCTAGGTTATCTGATCTATTTTTAGGCAGTAACCACGACAAAATATGAAGGCATTGCTACTCTGCTTTTGAAGGAAGGTAGGGTTCATGAAAACGTAACAAATCAGTCCATTAAGTTTGACAATTTAAGGCTTTTTACCAAAGTACAACAATGTTAATGTAACATTATTTGTAGTAAATGTTGTTTTAGTGTCTCTCCGTGAGACTTGTATTTGTGTCCTGACTTGGGTTGCGAGTTGGAAGTTGCAGAGAGCTGTCAGACCGGCTGTGGTCTGGCTGCTGGACATATTATGTAAGAGGTCGCTCTGTGGTCACTGGAAACCTTATCTCTCCCAACACTCAGGGCACATTAAGATGAAATTACCATAGACTGATACATAACACATAGATTGCCCCATGACTAGTCACAAGTTCAAACCCTACAACAGCCAACTTTGAACTCCAGTTTATGATCTTCAGGAAGGTACTTAACCTGTTCTTATGCTTTCCTTGAAGGAAAATGCATGTTTCTGCCTCCACAAGAAATAATGATTTCTGCTGAAGCTGGATTTACTTGTGTTTATGATCTCACTTAGTAACAACAGTCCAGGTCGTAGAGCTGCCAGAGGAATGCGACTGAGGGTTTTAAAATGTAAGATAGCCGCTTGCTGAGCTTGTATGCTCTGTTTCAGCAACACCCTGCTCCACTCTCAGTTACAGCCATGCCTCACCACCCACAGTATCGCTCCTCTGGCCTTTGGCATCTGAACACAAACAGCTAAGTGCCTGGCTCAAGGGTATTTAGGCATAAAGTTTGATGTCTACTACTTAAATTTCCCTGGCATGTCAGCTATCTAAAATCTCACCAAAACTGCTAAATTGTGTTGAGGTCTGTGTATGATCACATGGAGCTAGTGTGCACCAAGCCGAGGAAAATAACATGAACCAAGAATCAACTTAAACCTTTCAATTGCCACATTTGATCACTATAAGCTGACACATTAAGTATTTTTCACTCCTTAGTAGACAATTTGGCCAGTAATCTAAATGTTTACCTTAATTTTCATAGTGAAATAAATGCTTTAGACTTAATTTAATTGGGAACATATTTCAATGCCCTGTGGATGGGTTTTTGCATAATTCAGGTTGCAAACATTGCACGTATGAATGGATTACTGAATGGACCTAAAGGGCAGAGGCTCAAAATGACAGAGGTCCCTGTGGCCTCCACCTGCAAAACGTCACTCAAAGAGACACAAACGACTACCAGGAAGAGACACAAAATAATTACAAAGACCTATAAAACAGCTACAAAGAGATGCAAACAACTACAAATATGTGCAAAAAAGCTACAAAGAGACTTACAATGACTACAACAAGGGGCAAAACAACCACAGAGAGACATAAAATTAATACAAAGAGAAAAAAAATAGTGATAGTGCTGACGAGCAGCCACATGTCCAGCCGGGTCTTAAATAATAAATAATAAAATAAAATATGTGAACTGTATGTGTTTACCTGTGAGTGTGTGTTCCTCCAAGCCTTTTTTATGTATTTCCTTCATATTGAGAATGTATTTGAAATAATTTAGGTATTTACTGTATGTTATCTCAGGCAGGAGCCAGAGTTCAGAGGTTAACCTCTCTAACCGCGTCCTGTTAAGGACGGCTCATATCTTCAGTGGTGAGAACCTGAGGCTAGGAAAAATGACCACTGCCAACATCTCCTTGAGCAAGGCATTCACCGTGCTACTGCCAAGACAATGTTAAAAAGTACTCCACAATACTGCAGGTGCATGAAAGCCTGATGTTATGATCCCTGAGTATTGTACAAGTGTGCAGAACGCCCAATATATTATCTGATATCAGCAGCACTGTGACGTTAACTCCTTCCTGTTTTTGTGACCTGAAAATAATTCAGTGAAAACAATGTGTTTCAGGTTGTCTGCTGAGGAGTGTGAGAGCAGATGGAGCAGACTCTACAGAACAGCTGGGTGAGTCAACAAGTAACAAACATACAAAAATTTTGAGATAATTTCCAATGAGTCAGTAAGTGTATGCTTTGTTGTAACACCAACAACATAGAACCCATATAATAGAGTGTCATCTTCTAAAGAAGCTCCTGTTAAAAAATCAATTATTAAATTCTGTGTAGTTTTTATTTTTTAGAGCAAAACCTTTAAAGGGTCAGTTTGGCTAAATTACAAAATGACATTTAAAGGTCCAGTGTGTCACCTAGCAGTGAAGTTGTAGGTTGCGTGTAGCAGAACTACAGTGGCTGATGGCTCATTCTCATCCTGAATTCTTCAAATACTGTCGCTTGGTCAGTGTTTGCAGCGTCAGACACCAACGCCAAAAGCCACCTGTCACAGCAGCATGATACACTGCCTGTAACAATGTAATATAAGGAACTGGAAAGTTCCTATAGAAGCAGTTGATGGGTCCAACAAGCCCTGGACTTTCACCTGGGAGCATGCTGTTTGTTTCATTTATTACTGTTGAGCTGATGGGTTTTTTTTTCTGAAAACTAACCACGTGCTTTTGCTGCATAAGGAAATAAACTTAAAAATGAGGGGTTTTAGGCAGAAACTGTACATTTCCTATAAAAACAAAAGCTTATTTTGAAGAGACACAATACATTTAACAGGTGCACTAACAAGGTGTCCCAGAATGTCAGCAATAGACGGAGGATACCTAGCATGTCACTTGTAGACCTGACCGGTACTGATCAAGTGGAGATATTTTTTAACAAGCTGGGATTACAGTTGGATGTGGCTGATACGGAAATGCATTGCCCTATCTAGAGACGGTGCTTGGTTTGTGTGTTCTGGGCAATAGTTCTCCAGGGATAACGTTTTTCTGTAGGCTGACACGGAAGTTAGCTTTGCCGTGGTTCTGTTGTCAAAAAACCTATGGGATTTTTCCATTGCATTGGATTATTGCAGAAAATAAGCTCTGCGACAGATAAACATTAATGATACTTACATGTGTTGTTCAGCAAGATAATCTTCACAAATGAACACTGTTTTAAAGATTTTTGAAGCCTAAATGTAATCACCAGAAGTAACACTAGTCTATAAATGAACTGCAATATAGTCATGTCGTATGAGGCCTTAAAGCTGTGTTTGGTGTGACTCTTTGCAATGTCGTTATGCAGTCTCATTTAGAAACTTGTTAGCAGCCATCTTGTTTAAGACCCATATAAGCTTCAAAGTTTACAGGGGGTATTTGCTGATGTACATAGAACAAAACGTGTTAACCACAGACCTTATATCAGTCCAAAAACCCCTTTCAAAAAACCCATTGACTTTGATATGAAGGAAGCGGAGGTGCAGAAATGCTGATTCATTTCCAGGTTTTAGGACTCATTACTGGGGCACTCTAATGTAGGACAACATGGCTATATACTAAGACAAGGACCTGCTCCATATGTAAAAATAAACACCTTTTAAGTTAAGAAAAACACAATGAATCTTATGTTCAGGTGATTATAAACTAATGTAAACATAGGTATAAATATGTATAATTTCTACCAATTGACTTGACTAAATCCGACCTTTCATTATTTAACCTGAGTTTTCATTTATTATTAACGTTAAGTACATCAGTCCTTTGCAACCTCGGGAAAAACACCATAGGGCTTGCAACATGTTAGTGGTCATTCGATAATTAAAAGGAGGGGAAAGCAGAAAATGAAATCAGTTATGCTATTTTTTGCTTATTTTTATTTACTTTTGTGAAAATAACAGTAATTCCTTTTTTCATAATTGAACTGGTCTCAACCAGTAATGGGGAGTCACAATTAGATATTGGGTTTTTTAAATTATATTTTACATTTTAGATAATACAATAGGCTGCATCAAAAATAAAAGATTACAAAATGACAGAAGAGGTTCATGGTCGTCATAGGCTGGTATTTGAGTTATTTTCATCATTTAATCTTGATATCGGTTCTTATATCAAAACTATTTTAATGTGAGTTATTAACTGCTCTATAATGTCATACTGTGACATTGTCGGTTATTTTAATGTTTGCTGTTGAACTTGGCCTCAGTTGCCAACAGCTGGACAACCTCCAAACACTTTGTTTTTTTTGTAGTGAATAATTAAGCAGAAATTTGACGATTCCCTTTTTGGGAGAAGTCTCTCACAAGAGTGTTGGCTCACACTAACCAGCTGTAGCCCCCACAGTGATTCCTAGACGTTCCGGATTCAAATTGCAAACACTGATGACGCAATAAATTTTCGGAAAGGAGCTTGACACCATGACTGAGACCTTTTTCCTCCACAGAGTAAACAAGTTGTGAAATCAAACATCCTCTCCTTTTTCCCCCTCTTTAATGCTGTTTGGCATGTCAGAAGGTCCGAACTTGAACTAGCATTTCCCCAACTGATGTTATGTTTTGTCACAGGTGTTGCATCTTGTTTGTTCATGGGTGGATGATGCCCGCTGTTTTTTTTTTTCCTTCCAGACATCAAGTATGTTTTGATTGGAGGTGGGATCGGCATGTTCTTAGCTGCCATATTCATTATTGTCATGATATGCATCATCAGAAAACATGTCCGTAACAACGACACAGGTAAGGTTTGGGCCAAGAGATCATTTTACAGAATTTCACTGTTATAATCGGTGAACTTTATGATTTAACAACTTGTTTCTTCCTTTCACTTCTGTCTTTTTAGATTGTCCTAAATTTCTGGTATGCTATTGTACATGAACATAATGGTGTACTTATATTTCAAACAGTTTTTTCTCTACAGGTGGTAATATGAAGAGACCTTCACAGGTAAGATGTTAACCTGAAAGACTGATCATAATTAAAGTACAGACATACTAATTACTACACAATCAAAACATATTTAATTTAATAATCCCTTTTGGTTTTTGTTTCAATGGAAGAATGTAAGGCCCAGGCATAGGGTTAAAAATGAGAAGAGGAAGATTTATTTAAATATTTTGCCTTACGAAGATAGAGTCAAAGTGTTAAGAATAAAGTGAAACTTTCAGTGTAAATGCCAGGAAATTAATCAGAGGAGGCAGGTTTTGGTTTTGATTTCCGTATATCATTTTGAGAATAAAGTCTAATTGTTAAGAATAAAGTCTAATTGATGAGAATAAAGTTCAAACATTGACAATAAAATCAAACTTGCAGTATTAGTTTCAAGCATAACACATGATAAATCAGATGAGAAGATTGTTTTGTTTTGTTTTGTTTTTTTGCATTTTAAGAATTCAGTCGAGATGAGGATGAAGTTCAGATGTTGAAAATAAAGTTTAAATGTCTACAATAAGGTGGCAATGTCAACAACAAAGTTGAATTTTGTGTCATGTATAAGTGTCATGCAAAAGAAAACATAAATCAGAGGAGGGAGATGTTTTATTTATTTTTTGCATTTTGAGAATAAAGTTGAAATGTTAAGAGTAAAGACAGAACATCAGGAATGAAGTGAAATGTGGAGAATAAAGACAAAACATCAAGAATAAAGCTGAAATGTGGAGAATAAAGACAAAACATCAAATGAGATGAAGTCAAAATGTTGAAAACGATGTCAAAATGTTTAGAATAAATTTAATAATCTTCCTCTTTTGATTTATTTATTTATTGTGTATGGAACTAATACTGAAAGTTTTTTAAGGCTTTATTCTTAGCATTTCATTTTTTTAATATCTTCCTCCACTATTTTTTCCCCATATGCTTGGTCTAAATACTCTTCCGTAATTTTTGCATTAATCATGAATTATTGTCGAGTGAAGACAGACAAAGTAGACAGACAAATACTTTGTAATATTATACAAAAAAATCACATTTCTAAGAATCTTGTGTTTTGTCTATTAAAGGTTTCTATCAAAAGCTATAGGTTCCCATAACTTTTGAACTCTCAACCACAGCTTCACATGCTCCATCTGAGAAAAACCAGCCAATCAGAACAGCCCATGGCGGTGGTGTCCAGTGACATGCAGTGGTGAAGGTCAGGCTGAGTGATTTGCAGGATGATGTGACCCCCACAAAAGTGGTATCTTGGTGAAAGGTCAACCAGGCGGCCTGCTGTTTTGTCACGTTTGCCTCACGTTTTGTCACAAAAACATCAATCTGTTTTACCTCATTTCATTTTTTGGCTATAACATCATTACTATTATGGTTTTCATAATAAATGTCTGAAGAGACTTTGTAATGCATTTTGATTTGGCTGTAGAGTTAGCATTTAAGGTTTCAGCCATTTAAGAGCCTGAATATTTGTGTGTATATATGTATTGTTTCACTCTACCTCGTGAAAATCCAACTGCCCCACTGACACACATACTGGATTATTTGGCAGCACTCAGCAGAAATCTTCTGGACTACTAAGCATTTCATGCATTCATACATTCTCCACAAGGGGGAGATGTTGCCTCTAAGAAGAAAAAACAAACAGCCTTAAACCAACTGAATACCAGTTTCAAATCTGAGCACCAGATCAGCCTTGTTAACACATCTTGGTACTTTGATTACTCTCCTTCACACCAGAGGTTTAATTGATGACATAATTAATCACATCTGGATATTGATAATGTGTCCCAGTGGCCCTTTATGAAGCAACATTCTCGTCAGCATCAAAACAAGAATTACTGTACATTAATCCCAGCTCTTGATTTATTTTGTAACATTTTCACACCTGCAGGATCTTTCAAAGAAATAGTTTAATAGCACTGGCACTGTGGGCATGCCATCTAGCAGGAAACAGTAATCCAGACAAGCACAAAGCATCAGACAACAGCAAAGTTTGAAAAGAAAGAAAGGAAGAAAAACTCTTAAAATCACTGTTTGTAATGCACTCAAAAGGAAGATATTATACAGTATAGACGAGTGCAAACTTTTGTCTGCATCCAGAACTTGGAATAAGCCCATTCCATCGAGCTCAAACTGACTGAGTGGGACTAAGGGCTTATTCATGGTCAAAGTCAGATACAGGCTCGGGTGGAGCCTTCTGTCCGTACTCTGCGTCCATTTTGTCCATATTTGTGCATGTTTTCTGAAAGCTTAAGGATACAGACAAAACAGAGCAGTAACACCAGTACGGTATATCACGGGGGCCAGTGTAGCATTGTTCAAGCTAGATTTATCTGTAGGAAACAACAAAGAGATTTTTAAAAATGGCAGAACAGAACAAATTATTACGATGTCCTCCACTGTCGCCTCGTTTGTTTCTGCTTAAAAACTTAAAGACTCCAAAGACTCCATCCTCCAGTTCCATCTATTGGCTTTACTTATGCCAACATAAAGGATGCATGGAAGTATGTGGACAGTGATGTTTACCATGTTTGAGTTGGACAAATGCTTGCAATGCTTTTTTCAAACAATGTGCTGGAACTGATGAATAGTAATTACAACAATGCTGACTGCTGTAGACAAGGTACACATTGCTATTGAGGCTGTTTTAAATCGACATGTCTTCTTAATATCACCCCCGACATCGTAGTTTATTTTCACTTCGATCCGCTCCCCTCAAAAATCCCAGGCAAATGCTGGCAAAGTTATGCATCAATGTGAACTTAAATTGACATTAGATATAGACGGATACATGGGTCTTTAGTGACTGGTTGGGGGGAAGTTGAATCCCTCTCCCCCACGGGAATCAGTAAGAGCAGACGCAATGCCCAAGATGGAAACTGTCTGATATCGGGCAACAAACTTAGAATCACTACACTTCAAAAACATATTGTCCTCCAAGTTTTCCCAACAAAATATGAGGTGAAGTGCACAGCAACTGATCAACTGTAGACCAAGACTGCTTCCAAATTTTAGATTACATTTTTTGCTAACATTTTGAAATGTACTGCTAACTTTACTGGTGAAGCCAAAACAGTTTTTGTTTCCAAAAAAAGTCACTTTAAAGATGTTTTTGTGATCCAAAGGGATTTATTAAAAGGCAAACATGATTTTAGCTGTTGCGAAACCAAAATTACTGTCATTATTAAGGTCAATTTAGTAGCTGTTCTGGAGTTTTCAATCACCACATGATCTTCATCAGCAGATGGAGTTTGTCCAGTTGTCACAGAATAGAGGTTGTTTGTGATTTCACTTTTATTGTCTATTTTGGCTTTGAAGCCAAGGTTCAACCTTTGAAAACCATCACAAACTGTATAAATATCAGTTTAATATAAATGTAACTCATTGCACAAGTACGCTATTGCAAGCACCTCTGCTACTGAGGCCATAGATATCTTGTTTTGGCACTGTTTCAACTCTACCATATGATCTATATCATCCTAATTAGGACTTTGAGTCCACTGCCAAGTTTTTGAGACTGACTGCAGCCCACAGATGGATGAAAAAGAATCTATAAAAGAAAAAAAACCTTCTCTTATATCCTATATGCAAACACCGAATAATAACTAACAGATGTAGTCCTTTCTTCACCTATTTATTCATAACTGTTCTGTATTGCACAATTCATAGAGACAGAGCTGCAGCTGTAGAAGTCCTGTTTACTGCAGCCTGATTACTAAGCTAATGTTACACTGTGGCTCCATCCTCAGAAGGAACTGTTGAAGCTGCAAGCATCAATGTTTTTATCATAACAATGGATCAAATGAGAATGTGGAATGTAAAACCTGTCGCTTGATGATGAAGCTACAAAGAATTATTACCCAACTCTGCAGTTTCTCCGATTGTAGCATCGGTTAGGTCAGTGTTTTGGTTTTATATTTTTTACGTTGTGACACCTATAGTTGGTATGAGTCAGCCATTGTTGGCTATTTTATGGACGATTTAGCATGACAATTTGGCGTTGGACCCATGGCCAGTCGGTGAGAGAAAGTACTCTAATTGTCAGTTTAACTCAGCGCAAGTGAAGAGAAACGGATCTAAAGAAAGCAAAGAAATGACTAAAATCAAGATGGCGGAAAATCAAAACCAACTTGTTATATAAGGTAAGATTTTTTTTGATCTAATGAGCTCGTCAGCAGAAAGGGTTTATACTGGTTTGTGTTATTGTTCTTTGGCGTAAGGTAAATAAGCTTTGTTCCTTTAATATTGTGTTAATGTGCTAACTGGCGAATAAGTATCTTGAAACTATTTTGATCAGTCTTGCGGTTTTAACTTTTGAATGCTAAAAACTGACGACTGCCGCCTGCTGGTATGGAGCGCTATTTTCTTACATGCGCAGAAGACACACGCTAGTTAGCCGTTAGTTAGTAGTCTTTATAGTGTGTTCAACCACAACTTTTTGGCCAGGACACAGGCAATAGCGACACAACATTAGGCTTTAGTCACCACTATTTCTTTAGTGTCAGTTTGGTGTGTCTGGGCCTTTGCACTCATCAGGTTACAAGAGACGCAACTCTAGATGAAGATTAATGTTGTTCTGTGTCTGCTTGATATGTACGATCTTAAATATAACAGCTTCATGCAGGTATGAAATGCTGAATGTTTAGTTTTTAGCTTGTTGCAAAGTTTCTCTTACACTAGAAGACTCCAGCGCTGTGGACTAGCATGTTGAGAGAAACCAGATTTCTACTGCAAATTTCTATTTTTTCTGATGTACTTCATTAACCCTTTGAAACCTGGATCAGTCGTTTTCTTATGCAGCATTTAAGTACCTTTCACAAGCACTTAACCTTTGAAAAGGAACAAATAGGTCTGGTTTCTTTTAAATACTTGGGGGGGAAAAGGCAATGAGGAACATGGCAATTTCCTGATAAACTGAAGGAGAAATCAAGCCAATTTGTGCAGGTTTCAAAGGGTTGAAGATAAAATGCATAAGCAAGGGCTCTTACACAGTGTTTTGAGCCGTAATTTGGTGAACACGACGCCACATTTTGCACGGACCGCTGAAGGTTTAAGAGCTTTGGTAAAGTGGGGACTTCTGACGCCAGACTAGAAGCACGTAAGAGGCCCCTGCAGCCTGCCCCCTTTATTATCTGTATATCAAAAGTGTCCCAGATCCTCACAGCACTGCTCTCTGAGGTTTGATAAAAGCCTGTAGAGTGTCCCAAAAACCCAGAGCTGTACAAAGATTCACTGTGGGATCCCGTTACATGGGACAAGAGATGATGAGAGATAGATTCACACACACACACACACACACACACACACACACACACACACAACGATTTCACTAATATGGGGTTTTAGGACCAATTTTGAAGGCAGGATGAGCAACCACACCAGTTTAACACTTGTGGGATAATTTAGTAACATTAAATGCAGAATGAATCCTCATAAAATGTTCTTCTCCATCATTTCGCAGGCCGCAAAGATGCCCACACACAAACACAGACTGCGCCCACCAGCACCCTCCTCCTTCCCCTGTGTCAGCAGATGTGTGTGTTCCAAAATAAAAGACGTTGGTCTGCGCCCGCTGTCCTCCACAGCTGGAAGTGTGATTTGCTCGGCGTCAATCTCAACAACACAGCCCTCCCCTCCCCTCCGTCCTGCACAGGAAATTACATTTCCCACTCACTCGCCAGAAGCAGAGGTGTGTGAGTGTGTGCATGTGTGTGTCCTCACACATGCACACCTGTCTGTTTCTGGCGTTCTGTGTGCGTGTGCATGTGCATGTGCCAAATGTGTTTTCACTGTCATGATGGGGGAGGGGCAGAGGGAGGTTCTGTGTAGAAACAGAGAGTCCAATGTTTCATATTACACTCCTGGGCTGGGGAGGAAAAAAAGAGAAGAAGAAGAAGAGGAGGAGGCAACTTGGGGCTTCTTTTCTTCAGAGGCATTTAACTGGGAGTTTATGGAGGCTGCAGCCGTGGAAAATGAAGATCTCCTCTGTGGTCTTCGCTCTCCTGACTCGAGCACTGCTTGGAGGTAGGAACAGTTTATTTTGCTTCATACCAAAGTGGATGTGGTGTAGACAAAATGTTTTCCACTGTTACTCAGAGAAGCTTTGCAGAAAACATCTGAGAGAGGGGATGTTGGGGAGATGGAGAAAAGTAGTTTGAGTAGATAAGAAGTTCTGTTCGCTAAAACTTTTTCATATACTGTCCTGCTTCCACAGAAATGAATTTAGTTCCAACTTAGATTGCAGGGTGTGTTGGCTGGAAAATAACAAGTTTATAAAAGTTGCATGTGTTTACAGAGATGAAAGGGAAATACAAAGTGAAAATTGGTGGTTTTCAAAGTAAAACAGAGCTTTTACATTAATTTATAGGGATTTCTGTCAAAACAGATTATTTAATTAAACAGTTTCAGAGTTCAAAGTCAACATGCATCACCAAAACAACGCTTTTAAGCCTCTCTAGCTATATATTTTCCTTGTTTTGTTCTGTCACTCAAAAATAAATAAAAGACAAAAAAGTGGCATGGATTTTAATTAGCTGAAAGCATCTGAGTTGTGAGACAGCAGAAATGCCTGTGTGTCATGGAAAGTGTGAAGTATGAAATTGTGCAAAGTCGGAAAAACAGATGTGTGATATATTGTCATGCAGCAGTAAATTTCGTTCCTCAATATTCGTCCAACGCATGTCGTCACGTGCCAAAAACAACACTGCTGTCAGCATGATGGGAAGGAGGCTGTTGAGCAACAACTATTCCATTAGAGATGTGAACTGTTGGGATTACAGGTGTGACGCACAGCTATTATTAGTGTAACAAACCTTTATTTCAAGTCAGTTAGTCAGAATTGTGTTTTAAGTAAAATTTCAGTAGAATCATTTGCTTACAATCTTGTTTATTGTTCCATGAATTCTCATGAACAACCTTCAATTTAAATTTCCCCTCACATGTGACAACAATTTGACACCACACTGAATATTTTGAACAGATCTGAACTACATGAAGATATGGTGTTCGGCTAATAAGATGATCTATCCTTGACTTATTCTGAGCACCTTTAGGACTTTCTGTCCATGTTGGCTAAAACATTAAACAATCACAATAACAATTTCGTTCTAGAACAACAAGTAGTTGACAAGTCTGAGATAATGAAAATAATCGACAATCGAAAGCTCCAGAGCAAGCGAGTAAGTGGACCTTGAGTTGAAATTTTTCGGTTAACTACTGTTTCCAGTGTCAAGAATGATTGATCTGTTTGCTATAAAAACTCCTATAGCATTATAGGAGTTTTATAATTCTGGTATCTCAGTGTCGTACTCTGTAAAATTTTAATGAAGTTTAATCAAATCAGCTGATTAAATCTCTAAATATTTTGGTTTTTATGAGTTTAGGTTTATCAGTTAACATTTTAAGTCAACTTAAAATTCCAAATACTCAAATTTAAAACCTTTCAGAACTTACCAACTGTCAAGTCTTACAGTAATAAGCTAAATGAATATGCTACTGACGAGGGTTGGACCGGTGTCAAATTTTTCATTGAGAGCCAGATTGGACTGGTACACCGAATTGTATGCCCTTGACTCAGCATTTGCTCCTGAGTGAAACATTGACACCGTGCCCCAACAGCAAACAAGCATCCAACTATTATTACGTAGCATTGCGTAACATCTAAATTCCCTGTCCACGATCAATCCATCCGTCACGTCATGTAAACAAACCACATAAATATCGGCTGTGCGCTGGAGATCAGACTGGATATGCAGCAGTAACAACATAAAAGATGGATGAGTAGCCCCCCTTTATAACGTTACTTTTTAAACAGAAAATACGTTTTATATTAAGAAAAGAGATGCACAGTAATATCAGCGCATCATCAGTATCAGCCGATATTGGCTCTAACATGAAATATCAGAATCAGCCAGGATGCGGATTACATGCCAGTCTGATAAACTGATATGTTTTGTGTGTGTCTTGGTGATCACTAAAATTAGTTGCGGAAAAAAAACGGATATATCTGTATTGGTATCATTTATTGGCCAAATGAGTTGTTATACACTATTTTGGCATATTGGATATCAGCAAAAAATCTGTGCATCCTTAAGATATTTACTAGAAAGGACAAAGTAGCCACTCCCACTTAGCCTAGCGTGTCATTAGCCATGATCATATACCTTAGCAGCTCCCTAGCAAACTCTCTCAAGCCAGCTGACATGGATGTTGTTTTTTGACACTGCTTTCTTTGGCTTCAAATCCAAAATGTTGGTGCAGTTATGTTGAGACTAACTTGGTATTCTCTCCTCTCATCAAACCTCAAAACATAAACTTTGTAGTAAACAAACATGGCATGCGCAGCTCTGTCCCTCCCACCTCTGCTTAAACTTGATTCCCTTCATGTTGCTATGCTGGGCTCGACCTGTCAGACACTATTGTCTCTGTGAATCATTTTTACAAACATAATATTATGTTCATCACGCTGTCATATTGCCTATTACTAATGCAATAGAAGTTGGATTTAGCACGGGGAAGGAATCAGTAAATGTTGCGGATTTAGGCAACTTTTTAATTTGCTAGAACGTGTCATAATTACAAATGTCGGTTCAGTGGATTGGCATTAAATTTGTTTGTTTTGAAATTGACCCAGCTCTTCTGGTTTACCATCTTCTGTCTTCTTGATTCCACACAGCATTAACAATAGTAAAACAGCCTTTTCATCTTTTTTTGGTTGGCAAACAACAAATTTTGGGCCATCGTGTAGCAGGGAGTGTGAAAGTTAAAGATGTAGTCAGTACTATCATCATCAAACATTTTCACATCTGGAAAGGGGACCAAAATGAAGTGAGAAAAGATTTATTTAGTATTTTTCCAGGCAATTGATTTAATTAAAATTAGCTAATGATACTGGTCTACATGTGGCTGCTAACATTAAAGAAAAAGGATTCGTTACTAGTTTCAGCACTTCATTTTACGTGACGTTTTTCACAACCTAGCAAACCATCTGTGCAATGGGCAAAACAATGGAAAGACAGGAAACAGCTGAATGTATTTAAGAGATGCCTCAACTCTGTCAGAATCAAAGGGTTGCTGTAACGAACATGCAGTCAAACACGAGACGAGCATGACCTCACATGTTTTTCACATAACCTGCTTGAATTTCTCTGACATCTTTTTCAGATTATGAAAGGGTTGGATATAATCAGAAATGTGATAAATAATAGAGAACATCAGTCATCCAGACAAATCCAGACATCTTGATACCACACACTGCTCCAAATAGCTCTAAAATAACTCACATAAATCTTTTCCAGATTTGTGTTTGGCCATTAACGTCACCATCATCCCATCCCCCTTTACCGTGGCCCAGGAGGGTCAAAACATCACACTCTCCTGCGTCGTGTCCCAGCGGCGCCGCAACGCTGCTTTGCCAGTGGTGAAATGGACCTTCCTGCCAGAGGGCACTGATCGGCCAGAGGATGAACTCCTCATCGCCCGCGTCAACATGAGGAAGGCCCGTTTTTATGGCAACTACACCAAGAGTTTCCCGTGGCCCAAACTGAAGCTGACAGTGGTGAAGCAGGGGAAGATATTTGACCTGGTAATCTTGAACGTGTCCGAGGGGGACCGTGGGCTCTACATGTGTCGGGTGCAGGAGTTTAAAAAGCACCAGGATCGCTGGAAGGCTTCGTCAAACAGCACCGCCGCCACTGAGCTCAGAGGTAAGACTTATTCTTTTTTTTTATCCCATGCTTTTCCACTTTTGAATACCAAAGTCAACATTGAAGTTGGTAAAAATACTGCTTGTAGAGTTCTTAAAGGGATGCTCCACCCAAAGACGTTTCAGATGAAAGACTTAGGCACGACAGGTGGCTTTGAAGAGTTTGTAGTTTGCTTCTTCACAGAGAGCAGGGGTTATGGTCACCTTGGATTTGTCCCAATGATAAGTTTTATGTCAGACAGTCTTTTAGAAAAAACATTTTCCCACTGTCCATATACTGTATATGATCAGTATGTTCCAAACACTCATATTTTGCCGAATGACTTAGCAAGGAAAGGGTGGCTCAGACGTGGGTGCTCCTAATGTGCATGACGTATTCCAGCCTGGTCTCACTCCCAGAGCATCACATGTTGATACCAACAAACAACGGCTTTGGTTATGGCCTTTTTGGCCGCGTTTGTGGCAACATCCGCAATATTTTCCTAACCATAAATGAAAAGACATAAACTGAAAGATTCTTCACAATAGGTTTGATATTTAAATGAAATGGACCAATGAACTTATCAACCACAGAAGTAAAGTTATCAGGACCAATTAAAAGAATTCATGTTTGGTCAGGGTTTAAGGAGAGGAAATTTAGATATACCAATCACTGGCTTAGCAATCATGGAGAGGGGACAGTTGTTGCAAGTTATTGGGTTTGGCAGAGATATAAATCTGTGTATTATCAGCATGACAGTGACAAGATGTCTTGAAAGTAAACAAATCATCAAGAAGAAGCATGTACAGTGAAAAGAGGATTGGTCCAAGGACAGATCCCTGAGGAACTCCAAACAGAGGGGGAGCTTACAAGGATACAAACATTTAAATATCTATTTTTCAGATTAGAATGAAGCCAATTCATAGCTTTACCAGATTTGCAACATCAGGAGTCATACATAATACCAAAAATAACTTAACTATAAGAAGTTCAATAAAAAATGTAAATGTAAGTTTGATAAACCACATTTTAAATTCAATATTCCTATTTTCAGTGTAGTCATTAACTGCAGTCAACTGTCAATTGCTGCAGCAAACACAATGCTCTATTTTTTTAGATTCTACTCTGGAATTTATGTATCTATATAACTATTAGCAGCTTGTTTTCCAACCCTGGAATTGTGATCTCATGAACAGTTGCCCATTATGCATTAGGATTTCAGACATGGTGAGTTAAGGACTCTAAATCACAGAGCTGTGATTTTAGTTCATTACAATTCCTGTCCGTCATTTGAAAAGTATCCAGTGGCAGCGAAATGTCTTTAATAAGTGCAGTTAGAACTAAAATTGGGGTCCTGAGAGCCAAACGAGGTGGGGAACCTCTGGCGCAAGGCTCCCTCACATAACACTTGGAAGAAGAAACCAGTAGCTGTAGCCCAGTTTCTCACAGAATGACATCACTGCTTTTGATGGTGCAGGGCGGAGACATGACAGCTACGTCTGCAACCACAACAGAGGCAATGTCAAATGCTGTTTTGATAATAGTGCGACCGCAAAAAAAGTTTTACACAGAGGTCAAGTTTGTCTGCAGAGATCCCTTACGGCCAGCAGCAGACAACTATGACCGCTTTTAAATAGTTTGTGCGAACACATTTATCTGACTGGACCTGAAGTAGAGGGAGGCAGCGTAACAACTCTTTGTGCAGCTTTTTCTGTGAAATGCCTCAAAAATTGCAGTTTAAAGTGAATAGCTTGATGTTCATAGGCTTGTAGACCTTAACAGGATCCCCAAATACACCCAAAATGTGATAACAATACACTGAAGTTAGCAGAAAAGCTTTTGTCCTCAGGGAGCAGTTCTACATCTCCAGTAGCATTTTCTCTGACCACAACTGGGTGATGTAATCCATCTGGCTGAGGAGCCAGTGCAGTGGGTTCATGAGTAAAAGCACTGTCCTGCTTTTGATTTGGGAGGGGAAATGTTATTGGTTAGGAGCGAGTCTGGAGATAAAAAGGATCCACCATTGCAGCGGCTTTGACTGAGTAGATGGTCTTGGAGAAAGAGCAGAGAGAGTGTGAGGTTTCAGTGGCACATGAGACATTCACACAGTGGAATAGATGACAAATTCGCTGGTACCAGATACAGCCCTGAAATCCATCACTTTCATAAAGACAGAAACACACTTTGAAAGCTTTGTGATTTTTTTTCCTGTGCGTCTCTCAGGCTTTTGTCCTTGCAAAATAGTTTGCAACGATATATAATATGTATCTAATGTGTATATTGTAGGCAGGTTTACCACAAAAATTTTGCAAGTCATTTTGTAAACAATGGGTCCTCAATATTAAACAGAAGTACACATTTCCAGTCGTAAGCATCAATTGTCCTGCTGAAATGAAAATTGTTGCTAGCAGATTTCATCAGCTATAGTTACCTAGCTAATAAAGCTAAAATTAACTGCAAAGCAGTTAATTTACACCATATTTTGTAAAAATTATCAAAATTTGAGCAATTTGATACCTGAACCCTTACCATACATGTATCAACTCAAAAGAAACAATACTGTGAAATCAGTCACTCTTCCCATCACCAAATTACTTTTTAGTAGAGTGGTTAAGTGAACAGTTAATTGCTTTGTCCTGTGTTTACATTTGTCAGTCAATAGGAGCAGAACTAGGATGTCCTTGTCTGTGTTTCCTTTTGTTAATTAAGTTTGGGTTTTTGTGAATGGTGATGCTAACGCTTATCCAGATTTAGGGATTCACTTTTTTGCCAGAGACAGAGAAAGAGACTCCAAACATTTAGAGCAGCAAATTCTAAAGCAGAAACCTTCATGAGTTGGCTGTAGGTGCAGTCGTTGTTGCGTTACAGAAAACATCAGCAGAAAGCAGTTGGAGGGGCATTTATATGAAATTGCAGCTTTGAGTTGTTTATTTGGGTGCATTACTGATCCTTGAGACAATCTAAAGACATTTCACATTATTTAAGCTCATTGCTGTAGTACTGTCGGTGTTCAACAACGTTAGACGTTGCTCACCACATTTTCCATGGAAGCGCGACTTTCAGGGTGTCCGTGGCCAAGTCTGGGCCCCGGGCAGACACACAGTCCCTACCGAGAGCTGTTGACATTGGCCCTGACATGGAGTTTCCCTCCCAAAAGTAGAACAGACAGAGTCTAGAGAGACTCAGCAGAATTGGAACAAGAGATAGTTGTGCTGAGGAAGGTAAAGTTCTAATGTTTGTCTGCAGTGACAGTCGAGCGGGCAGCCGGCTCGTGTCTGGCTCTCAACCTTTTGTGGTTGAGGATGTGGAGAGTTATTTTCATCCAAGGAAGCGCCGGTCCATTGTGGTTTCAGAGATATTAATAAAAAAGCCTACGGCGACATTTTTAAATGAATACAGCAACCATGGCGTGAATGGCAATATATATAGAAAATAACACAACATTATTTAGTTTTTCATGATACAGCAGAAGCTCAAAATACCTCCCTTGTTTGTAGCCTCTTGTAATTTGGATATTTACTGGCCTAGTGTGCTGTTTATACCATCAAGTTTGAACAAAAGCTGTATTTCCCCTATATGCACATATTTTGACAATATCCGTGACATATACTGGACATTAATATCTGTAAAACCCTTTACTTTGAAATTACATGGAAAAGCAAATATTTAAAATTAACATTAGGTCCTAATAGAAATCCCAATCTGATTTCTGAAAATCTGACTTCAAGTTTTATCTGACCTAATTATAATCCAGTAATAAAAGTTATTACTTATCAGTAAGTTATTACTAATTCAGAGTGACTCTAATCTGGAAATTTTTATTTTAAATGGTACGAAATGTAATATAACTTTGGTCAGTGGTGTCTTCTTGGAGCAGCAATCACAATACATTTTTGTTTAGTTGAGGACGTAAAGTCCAGATAAAATTTACCCTGTTAATATTGTACTCTATCAATGTGGTTACAATGCACTGATTGTGCATTACTGATTGTCACAATATTAATGTGACACATTAGAAAAACATTAGCCACTGCCATAGCCAAGTGTCATCTTAATTGCCAATAGGCCAGTGACAGTCAACAACTTCCATAAAGTTGGGGGACTTGTCAGATACAAATTTAGGATATTCTGATTTTAAGTTTTTAGGGTCAGTTTAGCTCCAAGAAATGCTGGTTCCTGCATTTTCCATAATGCAGCTAAATAGCATCCTTTATTAGACCTTTCCTGCATGGTATATGGCTCCTACTTTCAAACTTTATACACCCAGTTTGTCATGCACTCTGTTATAAAATTGCAGGGGAAACAATGTAAACGCAAAAGGAAAACATTCAATTTTGTCACCATTTGAATGATGAATATTGACCAAACACTCTGAAGCGCACTAAACAGCATCTGAGTAATTGTCATGGGAGGCCAAAGTTCCAAAAACACTGGAAAACTGCACTATTTCTGCCCAGTGTCCCAGCAGGCTTTGGTATCCCCTCACAGTATCCACCCCAACAGTTGACAGCTATGATAAACATCAGTTACACATCTGAGGGGTTAAAACCCCTCCGGGACCATTGCTCCTGGACCCCACTTCGCTTGAGAAACAGCAGATGACGAGACTTTATGTGCACAAGTGTGTGACGTCAAAGTGATAGAATTCCTGCGGTCAGACAACATTAGGTGACCAGGTGTTTCCACAATCACACAAAAGTCCCATTACCCTACTTACTGCTGCTATAATAAACACATCCAGAGAGGTCAGAGGGTTTGTTAGTGTAGACGCAGCCTCCTCTTGGCATAAACAAACTGAACTCCTTCTATGGCACATGTGGGTGAAGTTAAGGGTGCTTCTGGGAGGATGCACGGCACACGGATGTGGCTTTGGTTTAAGTATAGCAAGAAAAGGGAACTCTGGGTATTGTTTGGCACAAGAAAAAAAAACAGAACTATCGTAGCTCTGGGGTCAAAAACATGTCTGTAGTTTTGTTTTTAAAGCCAACAAAATAGAACTATGTTTGTCCCATAATTGGAATACAGAGAGCAAATGTACTCTCTTGTCTTAGAAGAACGGATGCACAACAGGAAGTTAAAGGGTGAATTATTTAAAGCCTTAAGATACACATCATTACTGTGTGCCTCCATTCATCTCCAGTCATTTATAATACAGTAAATTAGAGCAGTGACTGACTCAGTGGATGGTGAAGACACAGAGGACCATTCTTCCCGCTGTCTGTGTATTGATGTTTACAGTGTTGGGTTTGTTGGGGCACAAAAAGAACCACAAATCTGAAACACAGTCAGCAAGTGAATGCAGCTCTGATGAACAAAAAGTAGTTTGTGTGAATGTTTCCACTGTAGTTCCATGCTGTCTTCATCCATTCAAAAGTTGCTTTAAAAAGAAGCCATTTTCTAGATGAGGATAAAAGTCAGTTTTATGGTGTACAGCACACCAGATTTATTCCATATCTGATTATTCCAACATGCACAGCTGCCGCACTGACAGAGTGACACAGAACCAGAGGCAAAAACACCACATAACCGTCATAGATCTTATCGAGATTTACGTTGCAAATAAATTACTGTGAAGGAAGGGTGGGTCTTTCACTTAAATCAGTTGCCATCTCAAAGAGGTGGGAGAAAGTGTGTTTGAAATTATATTTCAACCAGAAACTGCAACAAAACTGTCGGTATTTGCAGTAGTTCTACCACTGATACTATCATCTACAATTTACAAGATTTTCATGAACAATGATGGTAATAGGGAAAAGGAAGCGTTACAGTATTGACAGTGTTGGGTAGTAATGTTTGATAGAATTAAATTACAAAATAAATAATTTCAATGAGTTAGTTTCTGAGAAAAAAACTGTAGTTAAATCACAGTTACGAATCAATATTGGTGTTTATTACAAAGGCATGATACCCAAATTACTTTAGTTAAAAAGTTTTCATGCAGAATACATCAATATTTCTGTTGCTTTGCATCTTTTCACTGTGCAGGAATGCCTTTTGCCAAACCTCGTGGCATGTTATTTTGGATGTATTTATGAATACTCATATTTGTTTGTATTTCACTTTATGTTGTTGACTGCTGCGGTGTATAAATATCAAATGAAAAGCAACTGTAAACATTTATATTTTTTATAATGCATTAAGTTAGAGGGTTCCTTGTATAGCTTATAGCTTCTCTGAGAATCTTTTTCACATCCAAACAAAAGCGCTACTGTAACTGTAATATTCCAAACTGAGTTAATATTGAATAAAATTGGGAAACAATTCATATTAGGACTATGTGAAATACAACTGAATTGATTTGAAAAATCACTGGTGAGACCCGGTCCTTCACTGGACTGAAAGCCCATTTGTCTGACAGCCTGGTATCCCAAGAACAAACATGTATTGCTCTGAAGGGTCGTTTCTCTGAAAATAAACCACATACTCTCCAAACAGAAGTACAAGGCCAATTCCTATGCAAAATGACGTCATCTGAACTTTTTTAATATGGCAAAGGCATGGCTCTCTCTTCGTTGCCTCTGATTGGTTACTTGTTACCTTTCTTTGCTGGGTTGGTTATGTTTAGGCATGAGGAGTGAGATTGGTCAGGGTTAGAGTCACAATATCAGGGTAGCTTTGTCCAAAGTAGCAAGGTCTGATGACGACACACGTATTTGTTTGGGTGAATGTCTGGCATAGATTTGAAAAATGCGGTGTAATGCATGTTTTTATGCCTCTGTGCTGACGAAAGCTTTGGACAGAGACATTATTTTTTCGAATTGTCCATCCATCCATCCATCCATCCATCTGTCCCATTCTCATCCCATTCTCTCTGAGGGGATTTCTTTAAATTTGGCACAAACTTCCACTTTGACTCAGTGATTAACTGAGTTGATTTGGTGGCTGACAGGCAAAGGGGCTATTGGTCCAGTGCAGCTATTGTGGCTTCAAAATTATGAGCTGTTGAAACTATGGCTGTTGACTATGTATGACTTAAATTTTCTGTCAGTTTCTGCCTGGACAGCAAAACAGGCGACGTGTTGAGATTATTATGTTGTTTAATCCCCCCCCCCATCTAATTTTGCTCTCTATTTTTTCATTGGGGGCAATGTTTTTTAAAAGTCTGAAAAGCCAAAGCGTCAAGTTGATAAGGTGGCTGATTCTGATATTCTGTGTTTTCACCATGTTTGGTTTAAACTTAGATTAAAAGCAGGCTTTGATTTTGCACAGTCCTAAACTATTTAAAACAGCCAGCCTTCTCATATTTCCAAAGTCAATATTTAGCCAAAAAAAATCTAATAATCCACAACCAAATCTTGAGCTCTTTTTTTTCTACCTTGACTTTAAATGTGATTAAGGTTGGTGCGTCCAAACAGCTGAATGTAGGTCACATATGGTCAGTGTAGGGTTAGTGCTTTCACAGATGGGGACTGAATCCAAAGGTATCTTCCCATCAGAGAACAGCCTGAGGACTACTGGCTCCATAAAAGCCTTTCAACCAACCGTCTAGAAAAAAGGGTTAAGGAAACTATTCCAGCAAGGTGGAAATGTCAAGCACCTGGGTTTAAAACAACTGATAACTATGTTCCCGTTAACAGCACAGAAGGATCATACTGGAACTCCAAAAATACTGGTACAGAAATCCAATGCCAAAAGGAACTGATTGAAAATATCAAGTCAAAATCAAATGCAGGCTCAGTGCATGCAGGGAGGATCCACGCTTTGAGATAATCTGAAGCATGCCTCTAGCTAGTCAGTCCGTCAGCATGCAGCACAGCCAGTCTGGCTATGGGAAAGTCTCCAGTCGGCGTGGCGAGCCTGCCTGTCGTCAGCTGCTGGCGGTTTGGGGTATTTCAAGATGCCCTAGTGGGTGTTACTTCACAAGCTTCCTACCACCAGCTCAGCAAGAGTACAGCAGTGTTAAGACTACTGTGGTCAGGTGGGGTGGAGAAATGAGTGAGAACGTGGGGCAAGATTTCAAGTTGAGTATGGGAAACATATTTTCTCAGACATTTTGGACACGAGCAGTGCATAGCGGGGATTGTCATTACACAGATTAAGGCTGCATTCAAATGCCTTTGATTCCCCATCGGTGCTTATATTTGATTTTGGGGGTGTAGCAGTTATCTCCTCTATGCTGGCATGTGGTGGCTCCGAACAGACTTTGTCACATTTATTTTAATGAGCATCTCTTTTTTTGCATTGTTTTGTGCATTTTATAGTTTTATCTTAACTGAGTTTTGGCTCAATCCTTCCCTCAGCCATTAACTGTCCAGTCAGAGTTTAGCAGAGGTTTGAACTCAAGTCACTGCTTGGACATGAGTCACAAATTTATGTCTCTAGACTTGACTTACCAAAACCAAAAGAGACTTGCAACTTGATGTAGACTTGTACTCCAATGACCAGTGACTTTCCTTGGACTTGAGCATTTTGACAACACCTTCCCTGAAAGAATTTGTGTTTCCTAAGATAGCGAAGCAATGGCCTGTCTTACTCTGCCTCTGACTGACTAGCACTTGATGCCTTCGTAAGTTGGATTGGTTAGGTCTAGGCAAGAGAAGGGAGATTTTTTCTGGTTAGTGTAAGAATGTCAGGGTAAGCCAATCAAGTCATTACACACCACGTCTGTACTGACCAAAATTGTCACGCCTTTAAAAATATATTCAACCTCACAGTATGTCAGTCACATTTGCACACCGACACTGAAACTTTTGTCCATCATTAAAGTTTTCAGAAAAGGTTTGAATTTCTGCATTTTTTTTGCATCTTTTAAGATGCCAGAGAGAGTAATTTTAACAAAAAACAGAGAAGGAAATGTGGCAAAACCTAACAGTAAGACAAAGGAACAGGATGCACAGTATTACTTCATAACTCAGTTAGCAGATTTTCAACAGGTCAGACAGTAATATTCAGATGGATAATGATGACGAGGAGGATTTAATAAAGGATGTAGACCACACAGAGACAGAGAGAGACAGTGTGAAGACAAGGAGGGAGGACAGCTCAGACCCTTCATGTTGCCGCAGTACCAATGACAGGGGGAGAGAGTGGTGACAGCAAGAGAGGTATCTCCAGTAGAGAGAAACAAGGGAGCAAATGTTTCTTTACATTTTGTCTGGCATTGTGAATTTTTGCACCAACTTGAAAAAAAAATACAGACCAAAGTCCCTCAGGCAGATGAGGGTAGGGCTGCTCATGCCTTTCTTATCCTAGGAAACACAATTTTGCATCCTCCTGCTAGCCTAATGGTTAAAGCCAACACTTACATGCAACATCTATGTTTAGATTCCTAGCAATAGAACTTTGCTGCGTGCCATACCTCTCTTTTATTGTGTTTCCTGATCTCTCTTGTTACTGTGTCTATGAAATAAAATCCAAAATCCTGACGTCGTTTAGCAGTGTCATGCTGCCACGGCAGGTGCCATCCAGCTGTCTGGTGGCCTACTATAATATCATGAACAGTTCTGTTCATCCGCGTTCTCAGCTGATGCCATCCAGTGGCGTATCATGCAGACTCAAAAGGTGGCCTTTGGTGTCAGGATCTTCCGCCAAAGCAGTGGTAATGGACAACTTCAGAATGAGAACGGGCTAGATCAGTTCCTTGCAACATTTTGATATTCATGTTGATGTCCCAAAAAATTAAAATGACAAGTCTGATGTGGAACATGCAGCCATTTTGGACACAATGGGCACAGGCTGCGTGGCTTTACCACTACACTTTGTTATGAAGGTGGCAGGGTTTGCGTTGGAGCATGGGTGGATGTGAGGTAAAGGTTTACTATGATTCAAAACTCTAAACCAACTGTTTGCATTAATTCTCCCAGCAAAGGTTAAGGTTGAGCCCTCTGGACAGTGATTCAGAGACAGGATCAGGCAGGGAGGAGGCCGACCTCAGCTTGTTGTCTTCCTACAATTAGCTTTATTTAAACTACAGCCAGCGTGTAATCTGGCGGCAGGGAGGCCACAGTGATGACTACGGACTTTACATGCTTCTCCTCTCTCTTGCTGTTTCTCCATGTAGTACACGTCCTACCGGCCACCAAGGCCAAAGAAAGCCTGTGGAGCTTGTTTGAAGGTAAGTCGTCATAATTTTAGTGTGTGTGTGTGTGTGTTTGTGGTGGACTGGCAGTGTATCGTCCTTGGCAGGCAAAAATATCCCAACCCAAAGGATATAGTGCAGTGCCTGAAATAGCTCTGTAAAACATGCACTTCTTTTTTTCCTGCATATTTTTGTGTAAAGCAATAGGCATTATGTGTGTGTACATGTTTTTTGTGTTTCAGATGTGTACCTGTGTGCAGTGCTGATCTGCTCAGTGGGTTTGCTGTGCATGTGCATGTTCACGGTGACGGTAACCTGTCAGTACATACAGAGGAAGCAGAGGTTAAAAGGTTAGCAGCAACATCATATCCTGTTTCTGTTATTTTCTCCACCTTTTCTCTCTTCAACTGCTCTTGTTTCTTCTCAAGTTTGCAGTTAAATTAAATTGTCTCCACACCAGTTATTAAGTTTCTGTGTTATGTCTTTACAGATAATTACCACTTGGTCAAAAGCCCTCAGAACAGGTAAGATTTTAGGGCAACACATAGACAAAAAAGCTTACAAACATTCAAAAGTCTGAGTTGTACTAAATCTCTGGTTATTTGATCTTTATCCAGCTCAGGAGAAACAGTCACCAGTGTGGTCAGTGTGTCTCCTGCTCTGCCTAAGAAGGAGAGGAGGTACAGGAAGAAAAGGAGCAGAGACTACCAAGAGGAAATACCACCAGAGATACCAGCAAAAGGTAAATATGAGTCTCTGGCTGCATTCACTCCTACAGTTTTATCGTATGTAGCTCATAGTATCTCATTTATGGTACATCTCTCCAAGTTTAATATTTTTGTAGCAGCAAATAATCGCTGAAACCCGTGACTCATTCTTGTCAGTGAGCAGAAACATATGAGCATGAGCATTAGTCCACACTGAGGTTTACTCATGGTTCACTTTGTTCTGCTTGGCTTCCAAACATGATGATATGCCGGCATTTGAGGTCAACATCCGCCCCTTCCACATATAAACTATTGAGCTATGGGATAGCATGTGGAATGTAATGCATCATTTTTTCACTGAAAGCAAAGAAAAAAAAAAAGTAAGTTATTTTGAGTTCAGTTCCATCTTAGTGATCATCATGATGCGGTAGAGCTCCCAAATCCTTAAATTTCCTCCTAACTCATTGCTGATGTTTTGAAAAGGAAATACTGCTGTTTTGGGGGTTGAAGCATTTTAGGGCTTGTCTCATTTAATGTTGTTCTGTGCAAATGATGTTACTTTGCAAAACAAAGTTAATTTGGCACAGCAGCTAGATTCTTACAGTATCACGAGATTAGGCAAAGATCAAGCGAGAATTGCAGGATCAGACAAAAAATTAAAATTGTCACGGTGCATGCAGACTATATGCGACCAATTTACATAAACATACATCCTTCGCCTGCCTGGCCAATCACTTGTGGCTGCAGCATGATTTGCTGTCTTGATGTCTTGTCACACCACTAAATTTCTGGTTGCATTCAGTAGCATATAATAGTCATTTCAATTCAGCTCTATTCAATTCAGTTCAATTAAATTCAAATCACTTTATTAATACCACTACGGGCATCAGTTAAGAGCAACATATTTTAACTACAAAACAAATACACAAACACAGGTGTGTGTGATGACACCGAGTGCGAAGTTTTTGGCTCATAAAGAACTGAGCGCAAATGCTGCTACAGGATCATTTATGATTATTATTATTATTGGAGAGTATTTTCTAATTAAAAAAAGGACAAAGAATCTCACTGAATGCTTTTCTCAATGAGATAGATGTTATCACTTTTCTCCCGACTTGCCAATGGTGATGGACTACAGTTCATCAAATAACCTGCCGGGTATTTTTTGGAAGCGCTAGCCCTTTTCCAAACAGTTGATGATTCTTCTAAGATGAATGTTTATACTCAGCGTTAGATAGGCGTAAGGAGACAGATGCAGCCTTCTGTACGTTCTCTGCATTCATTTTTGTTCATATTTATGCACGTTTCCTGAAAGCTTAAGGACGAAATGGAGCAGTACCACCAGAGATCATCAGGGCGGTGTAGCGTAGTTCAAGGCACATATGATCATAAGGGACAACAAAGACCTTTTAAAAAATTTCAGAAGGGAGCAAACTGATAATATACTGGAAGGAATTATCAGGCTACATGTCACAATGTTTTGAATGGCCTCACAGACCAGCACCGTATACAGCACTACCTCTGTTAAAAGATACATTATTATGACCTCCTCCACAGTTCGCTCATTGGTTATGAGAAACTTTTCATTCCTCCTTTAGTACCATCTATTGACTGAATCTATGTAAACATAAAGGACGCATGGAAGTATCAGGGCAAGGACGTTTACAGTGTTTGAAACGGACATACGTCTTTTCGTACATGACGGGAGTATAAATGAGCCTGAAAGCCGAGAGGTAGTACAGGGTTGGGTGACAACTATTTGCGGATTCATGTCTTGAAGCAACCTCTCTGACATTATACATTGTTATTTGATCCACTGTTAGTATAAAATACAGACTAATGCAGTTTTAAACTCTGAGCTGAATGATTCAATTATACTCAGAATTGTCTAAACCACTATGTGAAAAAGATGACATGTCAAGTTTGCGGTTATGAAGAAGAGATCTGGTTCTTGTTGGACACGCAGATATATACATTAGCTATATTTGCCAAACAGATCTCTGCAAAACCGCTGACTTTTGTTTTGTCCCTGCAGCTCCCATTGGAGACAAAACACGGAAACCCAAACTTTTAAAACCACAACCAAGGAAAGTGGTGTTGGTGAGTTCTATGCATAGCCTTTACCCTTTGAAACCTTGACTGACATCACTTTTGTTGCAACTCAGTGTTGCATTCAGATGCCTTTCATGAGTATTTTAACCTTTGAACCCTGAGCAAATTGATGCAAAAATATGGAAAAAAGCAATGAGCAACTATACAAAAAAGTCCAGCAAATTGCAAGAAATTAGTAGATTTAGAAAATTACGTTTTTAAAAAAGCTAGGGGAAATTGTCCAAATAACTAAAATTAAAATTATTAAATTATTAAAATTATTTGAAAATATGTTATAGAATAAAAAATATTTTTAAGCCATTTTTTTAGGCCATTCACTTGGTTTGTTTTTTCTTATCTATTTTGTACATTTTACTAATTTCTTGCAAATTTTGGGGTCATTTTTTCTTATGTTGCTCATTTTCTTGTTGTCATGTTTTTGAAAGAAATCGAGCTAATTTATTTCAAAGGGTTAATCATAATTCTTCACACACATATTGGTTTGCATATATGTTGTGGCCAATACATTGGTACCTTTGGCCTAAAAATGACCATACCAAGCAAGGCATTCATAGTCATACACCACTGATATTATCGTGCCAAATATAATGGTGAGCTACCATCATGAGACCGGAATGTCTGTAATCAAAAGTACCAGAAAATGTCATAAAATGAACCTCATAACCCAGGTTTTGGGTTAAATTGTCACTGGAATATAGTGACTATAGCGATTCTGCATTTTAATGGCACAGAATGCCACAAGAGGTAATTGAATTTTGGCAACCTCAAACCAAGAATCCTGTATGGTGACATCTGCACACAACCTGCACACATTTACAAAACAGCATACTCTTTGGAGTCTAGCTTTCTTTTGTACTTGTACTAGGAATCTCAAGTTTAAGATTATTGATGAGTTCTGCATAAAAATCTCTCTCGACCACCCAGCTCATTTTCTAACCACTGACACCACTTCCCTCCCGTGCCACCTCCCTCTCTGCCATCATTATTTCCCTCTGCCCTCTTTCTCCTCCATCCACAGCCGAAGATAGTGGAGGAGAATCTGACCTATGCAGAGCTGGATCTGGTAAAGCCAATTCCAGAAACCAAGGCGTCGTGCAGCGGCACTGTGTACGCTCAGATACTGTTTGGGGAGCAGCAGCTATGAGAAGAACGCCACTAGTTACGGTGCCTTATGTAAAAAGAATTGTCTATTTATAGTCTGTATTAAGGGCAAAATTATGTCTCACAATTATGACACAATTGTAAATATGATTTTTTTTATGTTCTTTGATATTACTTTTTTATGTGACCAAGATGCATACTGGAGTATTTCATTTTTTTTTCTTTTGCACCATGTTTGAATCCTGTGTAGCTTAAACTGGGAACACAGTGGAAGACTTTGGTGCTGATTTAAACCAGATTTGTCTATCATGAAGTCAGAGGGAGGCTGAATACATGAACTCGCAGGCTAATCTGAGTGTTCACATCAAGCGTTTGCAACATGGTATCACCTGATACTATAATCCCGGATACAGGCACCAAAGTCTGCGTAGTTTGGTTTGTTAAGTGGACCCATGGTACTGAATTCCCACCCATACGCCCTTCTGAACCAATCACTAACAGCGCCACTGATCGCAAGCGCAATGTTTGACACACATAGCTGTCAATCATGATGTCAAACCCCCTTTTTATAGCATCAAAAAACGACTTAAAACCAAACTTACTAGAAAAATTAGCAGCATGCTAAAAATTACCTGAAATAACAGAAACCAACTTTAGTGAAAATTTATTTGACTTGTGCTTTGATTTTTTTGTTTTTTTTAGTTTGGCCCATGTCCCGTTCAACTTGGATGGGGCGGGTTTTCCACTTCTTTTTCAAGTGTATTTTCTTTGTGCACGTTGTAAAATAGTGGAAATGCAAAAAATTCAAAAAACATCTAGAAATTCTTTTTTTTTTTTTAAAAAAAGGTTTTAGGCTTAGGGGAGTTGGAAAAGTACTCCTGTCTGGGGAATTAGTGCTACTGACTGTGTATCTCTACAAATCAACTCCCAGTATTTGCATAACAGTAGTGGAGAAAAAAGGTGCATAAAGTAGACGTAACTAATTTATGCCCTTTGGTTTTCATACTTACTCTTTATTAAACTCTTATTTCTCCATACTCCAGGACAATGATTTGGTTTCAATTTTACAGGTGATTCATGGATAAACCAGCTAGACTGGCCATCACAAGTTGGTATGACCAGCTAAACCATCAAAAATAATGCCAAAACACACCTTAAGCTGGTCAAACAAGCTGGTTAACCAGTTTAACCATCTTAAGCTGGTCAAGCTGTTTTTTTCAGCAGGGTGTTGAACCTTCCTCCAGTGTTTGGGACTTTCCCAAGCTAAGCTAATAGCTCCATGCTTAATGTACAGACATAAAATAAGTATCAGTCTTAGCATCTAAGCTATTTCCCCAAATTTTGCACTATTCCTTTGAACTCATAGATACACATTGTTTTAGATGGTGGCATTGTTGTACATTATATCAGATGAGGGCTCTATCTGTAAGCAGCAACATGTCATACTGGTTCCTGAGATCCATAAGTCTTTGACATTTCGTAAGCCAGCTGTTTAAACTCACTATCATGGTGAAACCATGTCCAAACCGATTTACAGACAAAGTAACTTTAAGATATCCGCTGTTATGGATATGAACCAATGCATTTTCAAATGTGATCTGTGTGTTTCCAGCATTATCTGCCTTACAGCATCTGTGTTCAGTGTGATTCTGTTTGTCAGACTGCTGTTTGTAAGGACTACAACTCCACAGAGTTGATATTAAAGTAGCAATTTGCCCCCCGACCTCCCTTCACATGCAAGTATGTGAGACCGTGCATGCCCTTTCATCTGGTGCCAACATCAACTTAACAGGCCGTTAGCGACACACACACAAACACGCATGCAAAGGTGGAGTTACATATAGGCTAAACACCCTTGTGGGCTCACTTAGACACATGCTATAAATCCAAATTCACCTGAACTACAAACAGGGACAAACTAAGACCTGTTTTGGGACTGTTCCACAACAAAAAGTCTTAGTTTACTCCAAATTTTAAGGCAGTTTTGTTGTTTGAGATGAGATAAGAAGCCATATCGGCTGTACTCCCACATACCTTGATGCGGTCCCCTTGCTTTCTCACTTTCCATGAATTTGAGTGTGAAAGTGCTTAGGCTTCTTTTTCCATTTAATGATCCTTTTGGATTCAGGCATGGAAAAGCAAAGGAGAGTTTTTTAAACAGTGAACTTGAAACCCAGACACAAAGGCACCGGATCCCTCCCTTCCCCCAAGACTCCCACTATCTTCTGTGGAGTTATATGTGCAGATGGAGCCTCTCACAAATACAAGTCTTACGTTTTGCTAGTTGCCAGAAAAAAACGTTGGTATTGTACATTTAAGCAAACCATAAATACATTGCATTTGTATGTTTTATACATATCATATCAACATTTGTAAAGTGATTTAATATAAGATGACTGTGTCCTCAGTGGTGGAGGAGGATGGAGGACAGTGTGTCAGCTAGGTGAGATGTCTGCCAAAGTGGAGACCAACAAACAACAAAACAGTTGTGATTTTAAGAGTCACTGAAAATCAGTTGTTTTTTACAGAGACATCGCTGCTTTTCCTACTAGGATTTTGCCCTCCAAACAAGGTACTATAAGCCAAAACAATATCTTTTCTAACCATAACCAGTTTTGTTTGTTATTTTGCTTAATCCTAGTTGCATGCTAACTACAGCATTGTTGTAAAGATTTTCGACATATCCACTACATAAAAAGATGTTAGTGTAACGCATCTGTCATTTACAGATTGGTTAAATTGGTTGATTAAATTGGTTAAATCTACCTTTTACCTTATACCTTGTGATTTGTACCTTGTACCTTGTAAATACTGACACTTTTTTTTTGGCAATTAAGTGTTTTGCACACTTTCAGCCAAGCTAAACCAGCTACTTATCAGGTAACCAGATATTTAAAAAGTATTTAGATTTTACTTTTCTATAAAACATTAACGAGTGCACTTATAGGCCTATGTTGTATTTGATTTTGTAATGACTTTTTAAGAATCTGTGTAGAAACTTGGGTTAGTTAGCCAATAGCTTATGAAATTAGTGTAACGAAAGAATCAGACTACAGTCACAAAAAGGTTTTTTGTATCTGTTTAAAAATGTCAAGAAAGTCAAGTAGGTTCCAAGAATGCGCTGTGGATGGTCGCATCGGTGTATCTTTTCTGATTTGATGAACCCCCAGCAGTTTTTGCACAGAAGCTGATAACAAAATGGCTGCCAGGCAGGGAACACTCAAAAAATCCCAAAACTGGATAGGACAAAGATTTCCAGCTGTCACCTCAACTTAATAACCCATTTTTACAGCAAGCTGGTGGTTGACATTCACTATTCCCCTTTTGCAGATATAATACATTTTAATTCAAACCACTATCGACGTCTATGTGTCACCACTCCGGTTTTCCATTGTTGTTCTCTTTTGTACATTTCAGTTGCTTGTTATGTATTATCCATGTATGAAATGACTGAAAGTGACTTTTCAGTGGCGGGCAGAAGTGTCGTAAAAATGCCCTTAGACTGTGAAATGTAAAGTTTCTTCCAGACCACATTGTCCTTAATGGGAGTCCACTAACGAGAACCATGTGTGTGAACTGTGCCTCTCCCTCTCCCCTCACCCTGCCCACCACTGACCTCTGTGTTCATCAACATTCCTGCTTTTTTTCACTTGTTCTTTTTGTACATTTCCTCTGTACAGTAGTGTGTATCAGTAAGTGAAATAAATATACAAATGAATGTGAGTAGTATGATGCACGAAAGGGGTTTTAGCAATGGTAGCAGCATTGCTTTATGTTCTGTATGTCCTGACTAAAATATCTCCACAACTACTGGATGCACATGATAGTATATAGATATATTTGTAACCCCCTTTGGATAAAACTCTTTGACTTTGGTGGTCTCCTGACTTTTCCTTGAGCATCACCAGCGAGTCAAAATGTATCACTTGTCATTTGAATTATCTGACTTTTCTGACTTTTTAATGTTCCCATATAATAATATTTATCATCAGGTAAATTTTTTGTTAAAAAAGTTCAGTACTAAAGACATTACCAGGTGCTCAGCTGTACTTTGCAGTGGTGCTCATTAGCAAATCGAATCATGCCAATATGCTAAACTAAGATGGTGAATTTGATAAATATTATACCTGCTGAACATTAGCATGCTATTCAACCAGGAGAGATACTTGGTAATTAAATTTAGATTTAAATAAATTATCTGGACAAAAAGTGGTCTAAAAGAATAAACAGTTGGTGCTGAAATGTCAGATGTCAAACATCAAATAAAACACTTTCCAATCAAAATGACAATGCGGCCACTGAGGATCTTGTTAATAACGAGTAGTTATTAATCTTAAGTAGTTCCACAACAATCTAGTTTATACATTTGTGTCTGCATAGCTTTTTGTGTCTGTATTATACATGTGTTTGGCAATCCATTGTTCTTCAAATACTCTGGTTGTCTTTTTCCCTAAAAAGACAAATATAGTACACTTATTTTAAAACACAAAACACTAAGTGGGAACAAGCCTTCTCAAGTTTAAGGGAGACCAAAATGTCAATATATATATTGTGTATTGCAATATAACCAAAAAATGTTGTCCATATTTTTAAAGCTGTATCACCCAGCCCAACTCTGAGGTATTTATTTCGTGTCTTGGTATTACAGTTAATTGAATTGGCCACATTGCGCACTTAAGGGTCTGAAGTGGGCGTGTAACATTACATAATAATGGAAAAAAGTTAACCCACATAATCTGTATTTTGAAAATTTAATTTAATTGACATAAAGCTGATTCTCCTCAACTCTTGAAGTTTTTAAAAGCAGTGCCCTGGCTCCTCTCTTGGTCAAAGAAAGCTCATATAGTATGGTTGTTTTTAAAAATTATATGACTTGGACCCCGCTTGCACCATGCCCCATTAACTCCATGAAAGATGTATGGTCCTAGTTCAGCCAATAAAAATATTTGGACTAATCTAATGGATTGGATTAAAGCATATTTGCACTTAGAGCCCAGAACTCCACACTAAGGGGTCCAACAAACCTGTTGAAGCTTTCACATGATATTAATATGCGTCCACTGTTGGTCATCAGTTAAAGCAATATCTATATTGCGATCAAAGCTCAGATTCCCTTGCTCTGGTTACTTTTTACCTCCTTGTTGACATAAAGAAGAGACATGAGAGGGGCGCAGCCATTCGTAGCTTGGATGGGTGTCAGCTGCTCTTGCGGTGGTGGAGGCGCTGTAATGAGAGAGGGGGAGATTTAAACGTTGGGTTTAGTTTACTCCCAACCTCCAAATTATTTTTGAAAGGAAAAGAGAGAGGAAGCTCACTGTGTGAGTGGGACAAAAGAAACCCCAAAGGTCTTATAAAAATGTCTCACCCACAAAGAAAACACAGAGAGTTGACACAAAGACAGGTCAGTAGATGACTTGGAAGGAAGTTGTTCAATAGTAGTAAAATATGATCAGTAAGGTAAATAAAAATTGTTTAAGTGGGTGCAATTGTTGGAAAGCAAAGGGAAAAGGAGGTAAAAGAAATTCCATATTTGTAGAAAGGTTCGGAAGCGTAGGGCTGATGCTAATTTCCTGACTGAGCACGACACACCGGGCTTTTGCAGACACTCCCTGAAAAAGAAACGACTGATGTCACCAGTAAAACAGCCAAACAAAACCTATTGTTAAACTCTTGCGTGCGTCTATGCTCATTTGGTCCCATGCATGCCATCATCTCAGTCCATAGAAATACAATGCATAGTAAACACACAGTCTACAACCAAACATATCCTGTGTGGTTACAGTAATGCATAGCTGCAGTACACTGGCCTCCAGGCAGAAAAGCGCATAATGAAAGACTTCAGCGAGTGGAAATCACAGGAAGTAGGAATTAAATTTAAGGCTCAGAACTGGATGTCCTGGAAGAACTCGGATCCAATGTCCAGTGTTTGACAGTCAGTCCATGTTAAAGCAGTGACCTCTTCCTCCTTCTGTTCTGTAAAGTATAGTACTGCTCTAAAGTCATGTCCACACAAACCAAACAGTTAGTGTCCTCAACCAGACCTACGTGGATATCAGCCTGAACCCAGTGAGTTTCCATCTGTTTCTATAGGAACACAATGGAGTATACAGGCTAACCTTATAAACAAACTGTTGCCTTAACAAAGTATTGCCAGCCCATTCTTATTCCAAACTAGTAAAATACTGCTATTTTGGCAGTGCTTTTGACACAAGATCACAACCCCAAAAGCCACCTTTAGCGTCCATGTTATATCGCTGGACAGCATCAAGCAAGAACCCAGGTGGACTGAGAGGGTCACGGTGTTATTATACACCAATGTATGGCCAGACAGCACCTGCCGCATCACTTGACAATGTGGCCAGACAGAACCTGTTGCGTCTGCATTAAACGCAGCTATACAGCATCAGGTAGAAATGCTGCTGGCAACAATGTAATATAAGAATGCAAGGGCAACTATAGGGCGTGTGGAAGGGTTGGTGGATGGGTCTAGCAAACCTGGACTTTCATGTGGGGGACCAGTGTTCACTTTCTGAATGTGATGGGGTTTTTTCTACACCTTACTATGTGTCTCCTTCTCCTAAACCTAACCATCTAAGATTTTGTTGCCTAATCCTAGCCATTTGTGCTACATTGACATCCCAGCATTGGTTGTCATGTGGCCTTTTAATTAAATTGGTCAGTGTCTGCAGCAGAAAGACAAAAATACTTTTCAAATTGGTGCTACATGAACAGAGAAAACAAAGACAGCTTTTGCTCTTGCTCAAGAGTTAAAAATTCTACAATTGCCAGAATGCACTGCACCATACCAGAACCATAAACGTTCCCGCTGGCGAGTGACACAATGTAACTGTGGCCATTTCACACGACAGCAGTCAGCTGGAAACAAACAATCTTGTATTAGCCTAATGCAACAGTTAGCCCTGTTACTGATTGTGTGTGGGACTCTGTTCCACGTGCAAGGCTCCAGTCCTGCAGCAGCAGTCTCATGATAAACAAAGTGAGGGACTGAGTGAATCCGTATGCTCCACGCAGCTGTACAATAAAATAAGATTTAACCCGTTTCATGTAGTCAAATTTGCAGTGATTAAACAAAAAATTGCAAGCTCATTCAGAATTCATGGAGACTGGCTGAATTTGCTTTAATTGTTGTGACTGCAAAATCCTGGTGAGACTGAATAATACAGAAAAAAGCTCTGAAAATGGGAAAGAAAGAAGATTTGCCTCTTTAAAGTTAACCTTTGTTAAAAAATAGTGGAGGATGATGGTATCTGCATGTCTCGTTTTGTATCCAACAGCTTTTTCATATTAGTCTTACACTTGGATTTGTTTGACAGATGCAGTAACTGATGAGGCATTTCACTGCAAGATTTATTAGTCTGCAGTCCAGGGCGACTGTCACCTCTCAGTACTATGATTCACTCTCTGCTGTAGTGTGGAACTGCAGGCCAAGCAGAGTTAATGTGAAACAGCCCGTCTCAGATTCACCGGCTGGCTGCCTTTCACCCCTGTGGGTTCCCCAAAATTATGACATCATACTACAATGGCTCTCAAGATTGTAAACGGGTGCAAATCTAAATGATGAAGCAAATAAAGTTAGGTTAGGATTTTCCTCTGGCAATGGAGTTGAAAGGTTTTGCTTTGTTTTTATACTGTTACCTGTCATCCATTGAAATGAACAAAACGATTCGAATCACCAAAGTTACTCATTATTTAGACCCTTTAATAATTCATTAACACAATGATTTAAGGCACCTATATGCTGAGTTTATAAACTATTCCCCAATGCAAGTCAGTCTTTGAAATAATGTGAAAGCTTCGATTTTCATTCCAAAACAGTGATCCAAGATCGCAGGGCCCGACTATCCATTGAGGGCCTATTTCAAGCTTTGATTACCATTGACAACTTGTGTCAAAAGTCTGACAGTGTCAAAAGCTTCATCTATCCCTGGTGGTGTGGTGGTTAGAATTTGGCCCTCTTCCCGCCATAGCATGGGTTCAGCTCATGCAAGGAATGCATTTTCTTTATACTACTGCTGCACCTATAATACCCTTACTGCACCAGAAGTTGTATATAACCCATGTAATCAGGAAGGCCGCGATGATGTGACAAATGAGCTGATGGAAAGAAAGAATTACGAAGTATAAAATCCAGGGCAGGCTGGGGGACTGGATGGGTCAAACAACATAGGACTTTCGTCCAGAAGATCGTTGTTTGTTTACCATGTGAAACCAAGTGACCTTAGGTTACTATGTTGTCACCATGTTTCTTCTCCTAAACCTAACCAACTAGTATGTAACTTACCTTTTCTAACCAAACCTGTGTAACTTGCATACCTAAACCTACGTATGTAACTTACGTTAAGTACGTAACGTGACAATGCCCAAGCATGTTTCTTTTCTTAAACCTAAGCTACACAACTTTACTTGCCTAAACCTAACTTACATAACTTTACTTGCCTTAACCTAAACCACGTTGCTTTAATTAACTAAATCTAACCTACATAACTTTACATTGAGTTTATGATTTTGCAATGTCCAACCATGTTTCTTTTCCTAAACCTATGCTTTACAACTTCACTTGTCTAAACCCAACTTACATATCTCTACCTTAAATACGTAACCTGATGTTTCTCAATGATGATTCCGTCCCTAAACCTAAATCCTAAATGTTACTTTACTCTCCTGAACCTAAGCCATGTAACTTTACTTTCTCTAAACCCAACCTACACTACGGTATTTTCCTAAACCCAACCCATGTAACTATACATTAAGTACATACCTTAAGTTACTTTCTGTTTACATCTTAGTATACATATTTACTACTACCTGTTTATAAGCCATTTATCCATCACAGTATAGACTATATTCATGTGTGTCCCTTCCTACAACCTGTTCTCATTACGTACCTTTATGTACCACATTAATTCATATTAATTCATTCGTGTATCTACAACCCTACTATGCTTTAGTATATATTTTATATTGTATAACTTTTTTCCATCATTCCATGTTTTTAGTTTAATAAGATTTTACTTTAGTGACATTTTTTTAAATGCATATTTGTATGAGCAGCGCTTGCAGGAGCGTGACATCCAAGCATTTAAATTACTACTGAAGTAATGACCATATGACAATAAAGAACTTGAACTTGCACCCGAAATGTAGGACCAAATTCTTACAGCACATCTTCTGGGTATGAAAGTATAGCAGATGCAAATTATCGCTTATGTTCAAGTTTATAGAAATGTGTTTTGGTTTTATGTTCACATGATTTGCTAAATGAATCTCCTCCTGTGAGTTAGTGGAAACAATAAGGAGCACTTATAAGTAATGACTGATCACTTTATGTCCTCTAATTTAGGCTCTAAAACAGTCAAAGACATTTCTTTATACACAGTGCCAATAAACTAATCCTGACCCAGTCATTACATTCATCATAAGCAAACAACTACCACATGACTAATTGACTCACCCACCCAAAAACACTTTCTGAAGTGCTTGGTGAATATTCTGTCAAGTCTGTGTTAGACTTTCCTGAATAAAATGAGGGCAAACATTTACAAAAAGGAAAGGGGCTCTTTGAACTTGCAGCTCTGAAGCAAAGACAACAGTCACATAGAGGGGAGGAAAGCCACATCCATTCAAAGCTTAGATAAACACATGAATGCCTCTGCCCCTGCGGTGCCAGCTTTCTTAAACATGTCCAACGAGCTATCACTCATCTCTGCGCAAAAGGCAGCTTTACTCTTGCTTTGGATCAGAAGGCCTAAACAAGTTCATAAAGACGACAAAATATGCAGAAAAACGCTGGAAAGGAAGAAGTCTCTGTGACAAACTGAAGCCATGTGTCCGATCCCAAGTGGGATAAAGCTGCATCCTTCTGGCAACATTTATGCATTCCTTTTAAAACTTTATGTACCCTGTAGAGGTTTACTCAGCATGTAAAAGCATCATCTTCTTATGTCACACAGTTCATATACATCAGTTCCATGTGTTCACACCTCGGAGCTGCCCCTGTTTTGCAGTGTGTTACTATGCCTCTCCCATAGCTGTGGCTGGAGGCATTCTGTTTTCGGGTTGGCCGTCCGTACATTTGTCCCATTCAAGCACAGGAAATTTCTTCAAATTTGGCACAAGCATCCACTTAAACTCAACGATAAACTGATTTGATTTTTATGGTCCTATGTCAAAGGTCAAGGTCACTATGACCTCGTCTTTCTTATACTTGTGAAGACGATATCTTAAAAACACCTTGAGGGAATTTTCTAAATTTGGCACAAACATCCACCTGAACTCAGCGATGAACCAACCACTTTTTGGTGTTCATAGGTCAAGGTCACAGTTACCTTGCCTCTGTCTCATTTTGTAAACATGATATTTCAAGACCACCTTGAGGAAGTTTCTTCAAATTCAGCATAAATGTTTCCTTTGACTCAGTTATGAAGTGATTACATTTTTGTGGTGATAAGTCAAGGTTATTGTCACCTTGCTTTTGTCTCATTCTTGTGAATGTGGTATCTCAAGAACACCTTGAGAGAATTTTTTATAATTTGGCACAAATGTCCACTTGAACTTAACAATTTAGAAATTAAATTTTGGTGGTCATATTTCAAGGTCGCTATTACCTCGCATACGTGTCATTCTAGTGAACACAATACCTCAAGAACACCATAGGGAGTTTCTTCAAATTCAGCACAAACGTCCCTTGGACTCATGAATGAACTAATTTGTTGGTCTAGTTATTATGCAGTCCCATTGAAGTGACTCTGCAGCTCCAAACTTATTTTACTTTCCTGTGCTCATCACACTGTCCCACCAAAGCAGTTTTTAAAGGAAGTGAGAGCTTAACACAAAAATAAAACAGAGAAGTGGTTGATGACAATTCACTGCTGTGTAGCTTATGCCATGTAACACTATTAATGTTTTGCTGTGTGTTTGTCTTTTAATTCATCTGATTCAGCATTGCTTTTATATCAAGTATCATGTTTGTTGCCTTTGGTATGTCAACTTGTAGGACATTAATTATGAATGTGTTATATACATTGACACAACAAGAGACATTGAATATTTATGTAAGAAACTGTGTTGGTGACCAGCAGGAAAGTGTTTCAAAATGTTGTTAAAGTGCTGTGGAGGAATACAGGAAGGAAGGAAATGAGTGAGGGAACAAAAGAAAGGAAATCCTTGCTGTCAAGTTCATGCAACCATAGTGTTGTACGACAGTGCTGGGTCTGTTACTTATGTTCTTTTTTATGACATGGTATAGTTTAGAAATGTGTCATAGACTAGCTTTGATTATCATGGTAGAGTTTGTTTCCATATATGTAATAATTTTACATGAAATTTTGGAGGCAGTCATATCAGTTTGCTTTTATATTAATGGGACTGTCCCTCTTCAAACTACAGATGGAATACTTCAAAATAATAATTGTGAACAAGAACCATCAGCCTGCAATAAAACCTTAATTAATAATTTTAAAAAATGAATTTTTTTTTTACAAAACACAATGTTATTGATTCATAGCTAAAGTAAGTTAATCAGCTCTTAAAACCGCTTTTTCCCATCACAGTTCAAAGTTTACATTTTTAGCTTATTAGCTTGCCAATCCCAACAAATAGAGTAGGCCTAGCCTATCCTTTTTGTTGTATTCCATGTTAGCCAAAAGATCCAACCCAGCTAACTATTACATTTGTTTAGTTTGTTTGCCACAGTGATCAACCCTAGCTGTTGTTTAGTTTTTTTAGCCTGAGTAGCAAAGCTTAGCTAACTAGCATCATGCTGTTTAGTTTGTTAGCTACATTAGCCAACCCTGACAAGATAGCATCTGTTGATAGCTGCAGTAGCACACTAGCAAACAAGCATTTATCGTTTAGTTTAATTTGTTAGCTACAGCTAACAGCTAAAAAGCATTTCTTATTTTGCTTTTAATAAAACTAAAAACTACCATGTGTTCTAAAGTTTGTTAGTCACCAAAGCTAACCATAACTAACTAGCATTTTTGTTGTTAAATTTGGTAGCCACAGTTGTTATAGCCTAAACCATGTTTTATGTTGTCTGCTGGTACACATATGATCAACATGCTAGTTAATGTATGGAGGCTTTATTTTAGGAGTTGACTGTAATCAAATGCTGAATGTTTTTGTTTTTAAGCTAAGATCAAGGTCTTTTCATACTTTTTTTATTTCTTTGCCTTTCTTCGGGTCTCTGTCGCACTCTAAAAGGCTTAGATGTAGGCCTACATGCACATAAACACACAGCAACACTCAAACACACTGCTCACATTTCTAATCATCAAATGTAATCTGAACTGCTGTGTGCAGTACCTCACGCAATTAGGTCAGCACCATTTCCTTCAGTGTGACATGCATATCTCCTGACCTGCATTTCACACTGCTGAGGGAAATGACTCAGGCTTACAGTATTAACTGTTGCCTGCTGTTTCAGGAGAATTGAAAATAAATAAATGAATAAAACAAAAAACCACAGCAAGAAGTGGGCATGTCTGTTCAACAAGGAGGAAGTAAATGGGTTTGGATTTTGTCTGCAGTTTAACGTTACAAAACATATGGCATTTTGTGGCTACGTTTTCCGCAGTCTACAATACCATGGCCACGTCTGCTTCGGCAGACAGAGTGGAATCTAACCTCTAACCCAACGCGATTTTCTCCTTTCTGTGGGATGATTATATTTATTGCCATGATTCAAGTGTGTTTACATGCACATGATATTCCCTTCTTGATGTAACTGACCTGATTTTAGGTTAGTGTGTGCAGACTTACATATAATAACCAGGTTTGAATAACGTCTGCGACCAAAACTCTGATTTAGAGAAACATGGTTAGCATTCCCAATTAATCAAGTACTGCTTTTACTTTTGGAATTTGCAATTTAAGCAAACTTGAGAGCCATGCAGAGTATATTGGATTTTTTTTAGCTTACCTAACATAACAAAATCACACAAAGTGGGCTGACCTGGTTTTATGCAGCTGGGAGTCTCTACTGAACAATCTTAAACACGAACTTTGTAAACATGACCACTCAGCTGGTGTTAATTATTTTAGAATTTACATCTGTGTTGACTTTCAAAACTGTTTATATATATATATTATATTGAGGAAATAATTGGGCTAATAGTAAAAAGTACAAAATTAAATAGAGAAGCCAATTATAGGAAATGTCAAGAGTGTAAAATGGGGGCAGAAAGAGGTAGTCACCTGCATATCTACATACACCAATGAGGAAACAAACAAACCAAAATAAGGGCTCCTTAAGAAACCTTCAGGGCCAAATCAATATCAATCATATCAATATTGCGTAAATATGATTTCCATATGTAATCAATTTATTCCACCATTTCAAATATTCTCACTTCTCAATTTTCGGATTCTATAGGTCATTCTTTCCGTTTCTGTAATGCTGTTCACATTTATCTTCCACTTGTTAGCTTAAGGTGCATTAGGTTTTAACAAGTCCCTTGTTATCTGCCTCATTGCTGCAAATCTAAGTATCCTGTACAGATATCTGTATATTTCTAGTGTGAATTCAGATGGTGATATACCTAAAAAATAAATGTTGGTTCAAATGCCTGTTTAATATGGAAAATTGTCATGATAAGAATAACTGTACAACTCCTGATTTCAAGGTATGCTGCCATGATACTGTGATTTGTACAAAGAGAGCACCGCCTACTGGCTGGTAGGAGGTACTTTGTGTTATTCCTATGAAGTACAAGTGCATCATATGACATGCATGAGGCTAAATTTAAATGGCTGAGTAATGTCTGAGGTGACTAGTGTAAGTGATACATTAAACTCACTGCTGACAGTCTTTCTGTGTGTGTGTGTGTGTGTGTGTGTGTGTGTGTGTGTGTGATAGAGAGAGAGAGAGAGAGAGAGAGAGAGATTCATGCAGCCATGTGAATGCTGTATCATATTAAAGCTTGGTAAAGGGGTCAGACTGAAAACTATTTACAAACACAGCAGAGTTAAGCAGGTCAGTATACTGTGAACTCATATTTAGGGCCGGAGCACCAACCATTGCGAAGACAATACTGTAACTTAAGGAATTATTATTATTCTTTCAGATAAACTGCATTTTTTAGGACCTAAAGCTGCTCAAAAAATTTGCAAAACTCTGCACACATATCAGAACTGGTCAAGATTTTGATATTTTATGGGTCTTGAGGTCTGCTATGGCAAAATGACCCAATAATGCCTCCCCAACAGCTTTCAGAGTAAAAGCCCCCACCTTTAAATTTGATGCAGATGACCAAAATTTGTTGTCCAGACTTTTAAAAAAAGTCTCCTATACCCTAAACCCAATAGGAACCCAATAGGAGCAGTTTAGTGCAGTTTTGGCCATTTACAAACACTGCACTTTAACTCCTACTCTAGCCCAATCAAATCTGGTCTATGTAATTTGAAAAGTTGTAAAAATTTTGAGTTTAATAGAGTGATAGAATCGTGTTATGCAGGATATCAGGACACCAAAAAACCCACTGCATACTTTTGCTTTCATCAGTCTTTTGGATTATGTTGGAATTTTATGCACAAAATCCAAATCCTACTTTTAGACACCTAGCAACTCCTTGCCTTAGCTTTCTGCAATGATACCTGCAGACACTGGTAAATACAGGACATGCAATCAGTGAGCAAAATCAACACCATCATGTGATTTTTATTTAAAACAGAGTAATCCTAGGAAAATTCACTGTAATCTTTTAAAATGTCTTCCAAATACAGACACCCAAAAGTGTCCTGCTGTAGCTGCTCACAGTCTTACAGTCAATGGAGAGCAAACAGCAGTTGCCAGGAAACTAAAGAAAACAAACCCAGTGCCCAGCCAAGAAAGTCTAACAGACAGAATCATGTCAGCTCTTTTCTCGACTAACTAGAGCAATTTGACGAGTTTATATTTATCTCTCTCTGGGTGCATAGAGAGGTCATGTGATGCTCAAATTGCAGAACATGTTTTGAGTCCTTTTTGTCTTTTTTCTTGTGACAGGTGAGCTGGATCTGAGAAGACTGACTCACACATGCTGGTAAGAAATCAAAGAATTTCTGGATCATTAAATAATTTAAAAGAAATTTGTTGAAAACACCCGAACATTGACTTTAACTCTTATTATGAAGCACTTCCTCATGTCTTTTTATTTAGTTCTGATGCAGCGGGAATCACATTGTCATTCAGTGCAAGTCAGTCCAGTGGAATAGTGCTTAACTTTATTCTCTGCATGAGAATAAAGCTCATGCAGAGTGTTAGTTAATTTGTTTTGTCATGGAACAATGGGTGCTGATGTTTTGGATATTTAAGAAGAAAGGTAAAACTCAACTTTGTCTACTGTTTCAGCTGCTGGACTCTGTTGAGTAACATAATCTTACAGACCGGTTCCACTGTCAACTCCTCTGTCACAGTGCATCACTGAATACTGTTAACTACAGAGCCGTCTCTGTCCTGTGTCTCCCTGCAGCAGGATGGCCAAAGGAAAGAAAAGCAAGCAGGCTAATAAGAGTAAAACCATCACTTTGAAAGAGGCTCAGAACTGCGTGGAGTTGACGCTGGATGGAAAACGACGCCTGGATCTCAGTTTCAAAGAGGTCGCCGTGGTGCCAAAGTGCATCCAGAAGTTGTGTGAGGTGGATGAACTGGACCTAAGCAGGAACCTGATCACAAAGGTCCCGGACTTTATTGAGAATTTCATCAGCATCCAGGTTTTGGATCTGCACAGCAACTATGTGAGTATGACTGAAAACTGAGCAAAAAAGGTCTTGAGTGGCATTGTAGGAAATGTAGTTTTCAATTGTTATGAAGGTTTACTATTTACTATTAATAGTCAGTCATCATATATCTTTTTACATTTTCATGTTAGTGTTTGAGTGCCACCATGTGTTTTATGCAGTTCTGGATTGAACACCTGTCTTTTCCCACTCTGTGTCCTGTGTATGTTAGTTTGCGGACATATATTCTTATAAAAATACGTGCCATATGAGCACAAGATAAACGGAAATGATAAACATTTTAAAACTAGATTGTAACTCATGATCCCTGTATGATATAGGGTCTCAAAATGATCTAGCAATTCTGGGTTCATTTTAAAGCCCCCTGCGCTTTCGGTTTATATTTAGGTTTTTGTGGTTTAATAAACAAATATATAGCAATTTATCAAGTAAACGCAAACGCAACATGATCATCCTGGAGCCTTCGAGCCACCTGAGGGTCTGATGCCCAGTTTACCCAGTTGGTAACGGACTTTAGGAAAAAAAAAGAGAAAATATTTAACTGTCATCATCATCATAATTATTATTATTATTATAGTTTTCTGGCCATTTTCCCTTTTTATTTTTTACTATTAGTAATAAACTATCCAATAATTTCTCTCTCTCTTTAAAAATTTCACATAATTTTCTCGTCATCTTCTAATGTTTTACACTTTGTGGAACATCTCTTGGCCATTGCCTTTTAAGCCATGTTTAAAAACAAATAACACAAGAGCATGAAACAAAAAAGAGAAAAAATAAAAGTATTTCATCAACTACAGGACATGCTTGCAATTTAAAGTTGTAATTTGTAATTCATTGCATGTCTTACTGTGAATAAAGTACTTGATTTTCTTGCAGCTGGAGCAGCTCCCCGTGACTATCGGCCGTCTCCAGAGCCTGCTGGTTTTGAACCTGTGTAACAACCGGCTGAGGAGCCTCCCCAGCGAGCTCGGCCTGCTGAAGAAACTCCACACACTGCAGCTGGGTCTCAACATGCTGGAAGCTCTTCCCTCCTCCATCGCCGCTCTGAAGGAGCTCCACCACATCGGCCTCTCTGACAACAGATTCACCCGCGTCCCCGGCTGCCTCTCGAGGCTCAGCAAGCTGGAGCGGGTCAACCTGGACAGGAACCCCATCCTCAGTGAGGAGGCAGCAGGCCACGAGTTGCTCATGATCCCAGAGAGGCTTTACCTGGTCAAAGAGAGCTTCCTGTGTGAGGGCTGCCTGAAAAAGTGCCAGACTGAGAGGAGGAAGCTGGAGGAAGGAGCCAAAAGTACTGGGTCTACCCGACCTGATGAGTCAGGCTGACAAGGAGATGTAGGGCAAGAAACACTTAATCATAAAAGACATGTAGGATATTTTAAATTATTATTTCATTTCACCTCACTTTAAATACTAAATGTTACCAAATAAGGACGTGGTTTTGAGCTGTTCTACAGCATCTGCTGACATCCACCACATGAACATGATGGATTTGCAGTGTTATTAATTGATTTTTTTTTTTTAGCTGGTATCCAGTGTTTGAGTGAAAGACACTTGGTAGATATGGATGCTTTTGTTTTTGACTCAAGTTTTGTAGTTAGAAAAATGAGAAAATTGTCTTGATTTCTTTCAAAAACATGAAAAGTGGACGACAGGCAACTTAACAAAAAATGGCCCAATAATTATGAAGAAATTAGTACAAAGTTGCAAGATTGTTACCTCAAAATAAGCACAAAAATTTAAAGTAAAAAAAACCACAAACAAAAGACAAAAATACAAGAAAATGACCCCTTCTTTGATTTTAAATATATATGTTCCCATATTATTGAAATAACATGGGAAGAAAATTACCTGAAAATTAGAGGAAAAAACAATGGAAATGCACAAAAAAAGAAAAAGCAAAAGCAACAAATATATTTAATATATAGTTATGATTATGAGAATTAGAGTTTAGAGACATTTTTTTCTGAGATTTCTGAGAAATCAAACTCATTTGCTCAGGGTTCAAAGGTTTGAATATTTGTGAAAGTCACTTAACGCAACATAAAAAACGTGATGTTGACCAAGATGTCAAAGGGTTAAACCTTGAGATATTTTCTTTTATCCCAACGCGGATCTGTACTCCAAAAATTTGTCCTGGACCTGTTTGGGGAGCTCCCTGGTCTCTGTGGTGTCATTCGCTTAATGGTGAACCTTGCTTTGAGATGATGCAGACTCTAAGCTCAACACCTCATCAGACATTTCAGCTTTGTTATATTTGTCTGTGTTTTTCGATACCATGGCCCCTTCTGCTGAAGCACGACTTTTCTACGATATGGTGGCACTGACATCTTCACAGAGACATGGTTAACACCTGACATCCCGGATCAAGCTGTTGCACAGGATAGTCTGACCTTGTGGGGGTCATTTGGACACAAGACTCTGATGTAAATTCAGAAAATGCACTGCAGGAATTGAACGATGCCATCAGCAGCAACATCACCAAGCAACCGGATGGAATCTTCATAGCAGCTGCTGATTTGAATCAAATCAACCTTCAACTCCAGCAGTGTAGCAGGATCAAGAATAATTGTATTTGCCTTCTACCTTCATCTGATCGATTTCTACACACCAGAGAAATAAGAGGTAAGTTACTTAAACTTAAACACTTCACACTTGATTTAAAAACTTTTTGCAAACTTCATGTCTTAAAATTTTCGAGTGGACTGTGTAAAGCCTGGATTTGCCAATATCTCAGTCACTCCCTGTGCATTATGTACTTATACTGATGCTAATCAGCAACAGAGCATAAAACACCCTGAAGATCAAGTAGAACCAGTCAGCAAATGTCAAGAGTTATATTTTCTATCAAATTATTTTGGTGGTTCAAGTATTATATAGTGTACTGTATGTTAACCCTGAGGGTTAAAACACAACATTTCAAAAACACATTTCACAAAATATATTTAACAAATCTCAACATTTCAGAGCTAACCTGTTTTGGTTTGAATCTCACCAAATGTTTCAGTGTTTTTTGTTTTGCTGCTTTGTTTTATGAAATGTAGTGTTTTGTGAAATGTTGAATTGTTTTCTAAATGTGTTTTGTGAAATGTTGCCATGTTTTGTAAATCTTGTTGTGTTGTCTGAAGTGTTGTGTTTTCTGATTTTTTTTTTTGTAAAATGTTGTTTTTTGAATCTCAGAGCCTTCTTAGTAATGTGCTTTGTAGCTTTGTTTATCTTTGTGTTGTTTTTTTAGATAAAATAACTTGAAATGAAGGCTCACTGATTGGGAGAAGGAAGACAGATGAATATGTGCTGACAATTGTATTTCAGCTGCCATTTATTCTCATGTTTTTATCACAAAATACACACCATAAGTCGTTAAGAGTGTGTTAATGTGTGTCACTGACAGTTTTCTGTCTTTTTATCTTTCTCCAGTCATGCTGAGGAGAAGCATTCGCCTGCAGGAAGCAGGTTACTATACGGATGAGGGAGCCCCGACTGTGTCCTACAGAGAGATCTTGTACAGGTAAATAGTGTTTACGTGCACATGTTGTGCTTTTATTTGTATAAATGGGGTTAGCACTTTATAAATCTCCACATGAATCAGACTTTTCTAACATCTGTTGTGTCTTTTAGGATTTTCTGGAGGAGGAAAGCTCATGGCCATGGTCACCAACATGGAAACATGGCTGCTTACGATGAGCCAATGGCTGACCATGACGAGCTGATGAGCCCCCACGCCGCCGCAGTCCTCACTCACCAGCACAACACCAGGACGGACACGAGGACAGGAACTTTTGGGATTATCAGCCATCTCTTGCTCCTGTTTCTTCTGGGTGTTGGTATGTGACTTAAGACTTTCTGCTTCTTGTATGCAAGTAAAATCTGGTAAAGTTGTTTTTATTTTAGTTTTTGAGGTTCATGGTCAATAAGCATATTTTTAACTTTCAGGAATCACACACTACATACAAATGCACGCTCAGCTGAGAACGGTCCAGCAAGAGGTGGAGTTCCTTAGACACCACGTGCACACTTTTGTTCCTCTGGCAGACGCAATGCCAAACTTTGCGTTAGAATCACAAGGTAAGTCATCTTCAGCCATCTCATCATGACTGATAACATGAGCTTTATTGTGTCTTTGAATGTTGATTTCTAACTTTATGTGTTTCATTGATTTGTTTGCATGCAGGCGCCAGAGTCGTACATTCTTTATCATCAGACACATATTGGCCTCAAGGGACTGGAATGTTTTGGAGTAGAGTGTTCTCCTGGTGGCATTCATGCAAAACCCGGAGAAGAGTGATCCAGGTACGAAATACACATCTGCGACTTCTGTACTTTAATATGAAAAACATGGAGAAAGAGTTGTTTTCTATCAACTGTGGAGACTAAAATGTTACTTTTTCTCCCCTCAGGGACAATCATCATTACATCCGGGACGATGCTGGGCCTTTTCCGGCGACCAAGGGCATCTTTTCATCTCCCTGTCCCACCCTGTCTCCATCAGTCATGTGACACTCGGCCACATCTCCAAAAGCCAGTCCCCGAATGGTAACATCGCCAGTGCACCCAGGGTGTTTTCTGTCTACGTAAGTTCTTATGCCATTGTCCTTGATATGTCCTTCATACTTGTCATAGTTATTCACAAAGTGCACAAGAAGGTTTAGTTCATCTCTGTCTCTTTTATTCTCCAGGGGATGAGGTCCGAGGAGGAGGAAGGCACCTTGTTGAGGATACTGATGTACGATGAAGACGGGGCGGCGTTTCAGACGTTCAAACTTCCTGTAAATATGATAAAAGTTCGACAGTATAGCTCTCATTGCCTTAACTTTAACTGTTCACTGTTCTGAGAATAAAACCTACTGATTTCATATTAATGGTTAAACTGCAGTAGTGAAACTAACTGATATGACGAATAGAAGTTGAGCTGCGATTAAAACTAGATGAAAAACATGCAGATACAATGTCCACACATATGCCAGGTGTCGTTATCTCTGATGTCCTGTCCTTTCATTTTTGTCTCTTGTACAACGCCTAACTCTCTATTCGTTCCCCTGTCTTGTCTCTTACCAGAATGCGGACAAAGGAATCTTTAAATACGTGAAGCTACAGATTATAGATAACTGGGGCAACAGGGACTACACCTGCCTCTACAGCTTCAGGGTCCACGGCAAGTACAAGGTAAGTCAATTTCAAAACAACTGAATTTGGCTAAATTTGTGTAATAAAGTTTGTAGTCTACAGTGGTCGACAGGAGCAACCGCACTGCAGCTTCAGAAAAAAAGTACAAATTGACAAAACACAAGGAAACTAAGAAAACATTTTTATCAATTTGAAGAAACATCCACAGCATTTGGAGAATCTGCTGCAAATATCACTGCACAACACATTTACCCTTTGAAACCTGGATCGACAGCAGTTTTATTGTGCTGCATTCAGATGCCTTTTACAAGCTGTTTAACTGTTTGAAACCTGAGCAAATTGTTTTTTATTTCTTTCAGAAATAAAGAAAGACTGGCTTGACTACAGTAAAAAAAAAACCAAAAAAAAACACATACATTTTAGTTCATTTTCCAACAGCACCACGATATCCGGCTCCAGTCATGTAATTTACAAACAGCGTCCAAAACAAGTGCATGCGGATATGTGCATCACCACACTTCCGTTTGGGTCTGTTTTGTTTTCTTAATGTGTTGTGTATTAGGCTTTGCAGCGCTTTCTTCGTGTGTTGTGTTGTGGTATTTGCAGTGTGTTCTCAAAATGCTGCACGTGTCTTCAAATTGATGAAGGTGTTTTCTTAATCCACTTGTATTTTATCTATATGCATGTGTTTTCTTAAGCTGCAGTGTATTTTCCCCTGTTGGCCAACAAAGAAGTCACTAAAATGTTGGCAAACATATATAAATTTGTTTTTTAAAATCAGTAAATTAACAGGTTTTCCTTAAAATCAAAGTTCTTTCTATTATGTCACCCATTTTTTTATATGAATTGAGATGGACGAAATATGAACACTTTATTAGTGACCACAGCTTCATAAACATGCATTATTTATTTATTTATTTTTTCCATATATAAATTTATTTATTAAAAGGCAAAAGACAAAACATTAACAGAACACGGGTGGGTACAGACTCTGTTATTTTATTGATATGTGCAGCTGGAAGACAAATATTGTCGTCTTGCGGGCCTGTTTGCTCAGACTTGGTAAGAGAACATCTGAATCTCTTGTGGTACCTTTCAGATGTTAACTGAGAGAGTCGGAGGCCAACTGTCTGACTACGGAGGCGAAAAACAGAGATGCGGTTGCATCATCTGCCTGATGTTGAGAAAATAAAGGGAATTTTGGTGCCCCGATTACATTACCTGTAGAAAAATCTGCCACTGTTGTATATCGACAAACTGCCTTTTGGCTTTTTCCTACACCAACACTTATTAATCCAGCAGTCAAGTCAATGTGTACAGTCACATTAACTTGACTGTAATTTGCAGCCATTCCAAACTAATACAACAGCCTGAATTAATGTTAGTACAAAGTATCACACATAAAGTTATGCTCCACAGCTAAGTCTCAGAACGCATGTATGTCTTTGTATTCTATGGGGGAATGAATCATCCATCGTGGTGCATAATGTGCCCAAATAAGAGCTATAGTTTTTCTCCTTATTGCAACATCTATTTGTCTTTTGCTCAATGTGCCATTCTTGTTTTTAAAGAAAAATGTTTGGGTCTCTTGTTGCCTTTTATCAACAGGTCAGTGTGCTCTGAAAGGGAGAGAGAGAGAGAGAGGGGGAGACATGCAGCAAAGGGCTGAGGTTGGATTTGAATCGAGGCCACTGCGGCGAGGACACAGCCTCTGTAAATGTGGCGCGGCTCTATCCACTGAGCCACCAGGCACCCCAACTGTTCCTGTTTTTAATCAGTCTGTAGGCGGTGCCCCAGCTCTATTGAGGTGCATTACAAAATCAAAAGAATGAATGTATTCAATAGCTAGAGTTGTGACAGTAGCCTTTTTAAATGTTTGACATTTCATTAAAATGTTTTTGAATCCTGAAAAATCCTTAATGGCATTATTAAAAAGACGCAAAAAGGGCACAAATTTGGTGCATAAAATCCCACTTTCACCTCATTTTAAACACTACATATTACCAAATAGTGAATTGGTTTTGAGTTGTTCTCATCCGCTGACATCCACCATTGTACATGATGGATTAGCAATGTTTTTAACTGACTTTTTTATTTATTTTTTGCTGGTATCCAGTATTTGGTTAAAGATACTAGTTGGTAGATATGGATGCTTGTGTTGGCCCAGTAGTTATGAAGAAATTAGTAAAAAGTTGCAAACAGTTACAGTCAAATGACCTCAAAAAAATGTTGTTTTTTTCTTTGATTTTAAATATATATGTTCCCATGTTCTTTTAATAACATAGGAAGGAAATCACAATGGAAAAGCAAAATAACCCTAAACAAAGCAAAAACACAAACAAGTGCTTAAAAATTACATTAATTCTGTAAAATAATTTTAAATATAGATTTATGATTATGAGACATATAATTTTCTGGACATTTTTTCTTTAACTTTAAAAAATACATATACATTTTTTTCCTCTACCAATTTCTAACAATATGCAGGTCATTTCAAGCCAAAAAATAATATGGAATTAATAACATATGGCTTTAGGGAGAGACTTCTCAGACAAACCTCATGGAACCATGTGATGGTGAACATTTCACTTAACACCAAGTCCTTTAATTTCTCCTTAACCATGCTACCTCCTGGGTGTTCAGCTGGTCACAAGGTTTCACGAGCTGCATCTGTGTTTCCCACTAAATCCAAACCAAATTCTATCCAGTAAATAATTACAACAATAATTTAGAACTGAAACCAATAATTTTGTATTCTGTGATGATGCTGACACCACAAATTGTTTATTTTTCCAATATGTGTTTACTTAAGCTTCATGGCTTGATGTACATCACCGATTTTCTCCAAAACTTTCCAACTTAAAACTTTTCTCATTGTTTATGGAGTTGTCATGGGCAACAGCAAGGATGGCTTTCTGGTTAATAACATTTCTCATACTGTGAACGTTTTATCAGCATAAGCCAAATATATGAAGCCCTAGGTTTAGTGTGTTTAATGATGAGATTGTTTCTTATTTGAATGCCTTTAAATGCATAATACATAAAATGCAATTAAGCCGTATACAATAATAGATAAATAAGATTTACATAAAAAGCCCTTACCCTTAATTAATTTTTTTCAGAATCCAGATGTTTTAAAAAGAACATACATTTTAAAACATAAATTGCTTCTCTGTTTTTATTTTTTTTTAATGTCGTTTTTTTATATAATATATAATCATATGAATAATATTAGGAGAATAAAGTCGCAATTTCGAGGGGAAAAAAGTAGCAATATTATGAGAAACAAATGGTTTATGTCCAAGAATAAAGTCATAATATTACGACATTTAAGTCGCAAATATACAAGAAAAAAGTAGTAATATTACGAGATTAAAGTTGTAAATTTACAAGCTAAAAATCATAATAATATATTTAGATTTAATTCGTACATTTTTGAGAAAAAGGTCACGGATTTAGACAAGAAATTATTGTTTGATAATAAGTATTTATTAAATATTATGTTCAGCGGCTCTGACCACAGCACGCCGGCTACGGCAGGCGAAGAGGGTCCGTTTTGCTTAAAGCTTTCCGGTTTCCCACTGTCAAACACACTTGGCTCGAGCGCTGCTGCGGTGCAACCACGATGTCGGAGCAGGAGTCTCTGAGGTGCTCCAGTGCCAGAAACCGTGGAGGCGTACAGCGGGTCGAAGGAAAACTGCGAGCCAGTGTAGAAAAAGGGGATTACTATGAAGCACATCAGATGTACAGGACTTTATTTTTTAGGTAAGAGTCCGTTTCACGTCAATGGGTGCTGTTGTAATAGTCATTTGGCTTTAGGGCCTACCTGTTCCAGATCATTCTGCTGTCAACCTTGCTTATATGCTTGTCCGTTTGTGATTGGGTGACTTCCACTTAGGACCCACCCACTCGTGTTAGCACGTCCGTCTGTATGGACAGCTGTGCTGTCAATCATCAACAATCACAAAATGGGACTGCTAACTACGGCTAGTTAGCTAGCTACGTGTTTAGCAAAACAACTAATGGTAGCCGAACACATAGTTAATTGGCCCGCTCATACAAGGCAGTGTTTTTACGTTATTGGAAAATACATCATATGCAAAAATTACTGATGTTAGCGGCTTGTTGTTTTGTCCCAAATTGTGTTAAAGCTGTCCAGCTGTTTAGCATTTAGCCAGACAGCCACATACAGCAACGCCGCAATCTGGGCTAGCTAACGTTACGATGGCTATGTATCGCTTTACCTACTGTCTAGTTTATTTATTTAATCGTGATTTAGACCTGGTCATGTTTACGTCACCATTGGTCAAATTTGCAAAATCTAGAATACGTCCGTCATAAGTACTGGTGTGTTTTCCAGTGTCTGTCGATTTCATTAATGATCATTCATACACTTTCTGGTGTTCGTAACCCAGAGGACACAGCAGCAGAGAAATCTGGATGCTGTTTTGGGTAATAAATTAATTAGCTGTCATTCAAAACTGGTTGTATATCTGCCTGGAGCATAGTTTGATATTTAAGGTGATGTGTTGTGAATCCAAACAAGTCAAAGCTAGTTCTCCTTCGCACAGAGTACGTTTAACATCTTGCTTTTTGTCTTTTTCTTGCCACTTTTCATGACCAGCGTCACAATTGCAATGTTAACACTTGAAATCCTTTCATACATGCGAGATGGGTAGTCTAAAAATGCTGCAGCTGGCCTGTGGTGTTGAGGAAAATTGTTATTCTCATTGCAGTATTCACACTGATACTTTGTTTTGTATCTGAAGCACACACCAGCCTGCATGTATCTTATCTTGCAGCCCCATAGTCTTGAGTGACGTAAACAAATCTTGTGTCTGTCTTGATAAGTGGTAATGCCAATGTTCCTGTCTTTCATCAGGTACATGTCACAGGCAAAACATGCTGAGGCCAGGGAGCTGATGTACAATGGCGCTCTACTCTTCTTCAGCTATAACCAGGTATGTGCTGCTCTACATTTCTGCCAGATTAGCTGGCCTGGTATATTCCACACCAAGTGTTAAATGTCAGGTGTGTATGTGTTAATGGATGAACCCACGGGAAAAATTACAACGTTATGTTGCAGAGTAGCTTTGTTGGACAGCATTATTCACTTTATCATTATTATAAAACCAGAGATGTGTCTAAAAGCTTGTCATCTTTAGTGCATGAAAGAGTAAAACCTTTTTATTGGGTCTATCTTTGTGTGTGACAGTGTGCAGAAAGTTAATGTTGAAATGAGATTGTCACATGTCACACTGTATATAAGTGTTGTAGTTAGGACCACCTAAACTGAGAACATGTCAAGACCGAGAGTGACACAGAAACTAGACCAAGACTTTTAGGGTAAGTCAAGGCCTGACCAGTGTGAGTCCCACACTGCATGACAGCTTGCAATAAATAATAATAATAATAATAATAATAATAATAATCTTTATTTGTATAGCATCTTTCATACACGAAATGCAGCCCATAGTGCTTCACAAGAAAAAAAATTACATCACATAAGGAGACGCAGAAGAAATAAAGACATAATAAAAACCCACATGAAAATAAGGTCATAATAGAATACATAGAATGCATCTTCACATGGATAAAACCAACTTGAAAATACTTGTAAAAAGTAAGATAAAATAAGGATAAAAATTAATGCACAAGATGCATAAAATGGAAAATAAAAAAAAATATTGACATTAGTGATAAAAATAAGGCTAAAAGTAGAGTGTTTTAAAATGCATAAAATTGAGGAAAAATACAACATTTTAAAGAGATGCAGCAGTGTGTAATTGCGAAGCAGAATGCAAAGCCGTTACATCGGTGTTAGTTAAAGGCTAATGTGAAGAGATACGTTTTTAGTTTTCTTTTACAAATATTTAGTGAGGTGGCTTCTTTGATATCTATAGGCAGTGTGTTCCAGAGCATTGGGTCATAGTGACAAACACTGCATCCCCAGTTTTCTTCTGGCTGTTTTTTGGAACCTCTAATAAACCAGCTGCATATAATGGTTGCGTTCATGAAGGCACATGAGGAGCAAGAGAGTTAGCAATTAACTTGGTCCTAGCCCATTAAGGGCTTTGTATGGAAGGAGAAGGGCCTTAAAATCAATTCAAAAAGATACAGGATGCCAGTGCAGAGCAGCTGAAACTGCACTAATGTGCTCTCTCCTCTTGGTTCTGAATAACAGTCGAGCTGCAGAGTTTTGGATCAGCTGAAGTCTCTCAGTGGATTTTTTTGGTAAACCAGTAAAAAGTGCGTTACAGTAACGGAGTCCGCTTGAGAAAAAGGCATGAATCAGTTTTTTTCTGCATCTTTTTGATTCAAAAATAGCCGTACGTTAGCTATATTTCTTTGTTGGAAAAAAGATGTTTTCATCACCTTGTTAATTGTGGATTTAAGATCTGAATCGAGGATAACACCAAGACTTGTGACCTCAGATTTAATCCAGGGAGTCAAATTCCCCAGATTATTTAAAAGCATTTGTCTTTTTGCTTTAGGGCCGACGAATAGAATTTCAGTTTTGTCCTTATTTCACTTTAAGAAGTTATTGCTCATCCATTTATTTATTACCAGCAGACAGGTAGTGATGGTGTTAATAGCTGACGCATCATTTGGTTCAGCATATATGTACAATTGTGTGTCATCTACATCACTATAAAAACAACAAAATAACAATACAATCACAACCCAGTGACAAACAATAAAATGTATAACATGTGAACCACTCCTCAAATTGATCTGAAAGATCCACATTTCCTTAAAAACGCCTTCAGAAAACAAATAATGATTTCTAGTCATTCACCTCTTTTATTGCCACACTGTATATATATATATATATATATAATATATTTATATATATATATATATATATATATATATATATATATATATATATATATATATATATATATATATATATATATATGTGTGTGTGTGTGTGTGTTTTTAGTAGCCACCATGAGAAATTTCTTGATGAAACAATCAAAGAGAGCTGCAGAGGTGAATGTTTATGTGTAGGATTTTTTTCATTGTATTTCATCAGCAAACAAATTCAAACACTAAGGAGCTTAAATCAACATGACAGTCTTTATTCATCACCCTTTTTCAGTGATATCGCTGTAGTTGTGGTCTTTACCTGTCTTGGAATAAAATCTTGAGTCCTGTCTGAGACCGAAACAAGACTGAGCAAAAAAGCATGCTGCATGGACATTATCACGTTTCCAGCTGTAAGATAACCATCCACACACACACACACATTGAAAAAAAAAACGTTATGATTGTGGATGTTAAGCCAGGAATCAGTTAGATGCCATTTGGGTCATAAATTCATGACATAATGATCGTTAAAGCTCTTTCTCCTAGCCCCCAGGGTACTCATTTAAAACACCAAATCCCCCTGAAATTATGAAACTAAAGATAAACTTTGCTGTGTTTTCATCTCCAGCAAAACAGTGCAGCAGACCTGTCCATGCTGGTACTGGAGGTGCTGGAGAAGTCTGAGGCAAAAGTTGATGATGAAACATTAGGTGAGTGGCGGCCTTCAGCCTTTGAAAGACTACCTGTAATCAAAATATTTGTTTTAAAAGGCATCGTTTCTGGACATTTGATGTGTTTTGTATCTGTTGTCCTTTCATTGTGTGAAAGAGAAAGTCATGTTTCCATCAGCTTGCTGGGAAATTTGCCTTTGCATTGTCACTGTGTTCATTGTTTAACATGCCTAAAGTGCATTTCACAGCAGCCTCAAAACACATCTAAAGAGGAAACTTAAGAATTCAAATTTTATTCCATTGTTTCTGAATGCAAATTAAAAGCCAATATAATTCATCCTTTTATGAAAGATAATAAGGCTTTACGAGAATAATGTTACCATTGGAAAAAGGGCCAATGTTGAAATGTAAAACGTAAACATTTATTATATACTTAAAAGTATGTCCTGATCAATAAGTACCACTCTTTTAATGCAGTGAGGCATTTGCTGGCATACCCATCTTGCAGTGTGTGATGGATTGTGCTTTAAAAATAAATATAAATAATATAGTGCAGATCCACTGTTGTTTGTCTATGATACTTACTGTACCGAACTGCTGGATCTGTTTGGGACATTTCATTAATGCTGCAGCAATACAGTTTCATGACATTTAGATAAGTCCGTCTTTTCATGAGGAGAAAACATAGGACATTCTCTAATGTTGTTGGGTTTTGTGTGTGTGTGTGTGTGTGTGTGTGTGTGTGTGTGTGTGTGTGTGTGTGTGTGTGTGTGTGTGTGTGTGTGTGTGTGTGTTGAGCAGAAAGCCTGGCTAAGCTGTTCAGCCCGATGGACCCTAACTCTCCAGAGAGAGTAGCGTTTGTGTCCAGAGCCTTGAAATGGTCCACAGGAGGGTCCGGCAAGTTGGGTCACCCAAAACTACACCAGCTGCTAGCTGTCACCTTGTGGAAAGGTAAACAATTAATCATTTCGATATTTAAAATGTACAAGATAACAACAAATGCCTTTCACAAGTTTCACAATAAATATTTAAAATCTAATGATGTAAAACAGATTGTTGAGAGGCTATAACCAGCAAATGTTTGGTAACTGACTGAAAGTGTTTTCGAGACTCTTAAAAATCACGATTTATCCTAATACCTCAATATTTCACAGTAATAAACATGCTACCATAAAACCAGCTACAACAAATCCAAAACACAATGGCAGCATATGGAGTGCATCAAAACAACCACACCTGTTTTCTTTGTAAGCTCACACACCAGCAGCATGATGATGCATGTTAACCCTCATCATGACAATCGTGCCACTGTCGCCTCTCTCAGCATTGACACGTTTATGCTTGACACATGTTTATGCTCCAAAAAAGCTCCATTTTCATTCCCTAGACTGGCACTTTCCAGCTTTCATACACTGACAAATTCTTCAGTCTGAATATCATAGCCAGTGTTTGCTATGGGTGTGTGTTGCCCTAGATATTATTGCCCTGCCCCTGTGTAAAAGTTAAAAGGGACAGGTTACCCCTAGATCGAAAAAAACAAATTTTCCTTCTTCACTGTAATACTATTTATCAGGCTAGATTGTTTTGCTATGAGTTGCTGAGTGTTGAGGATTTCAGCCACAGAGATGTCTGCCTTCTCTCCACTTCAGTGGAACTAGATCCCACTTGGCTTCAGGATCAGAATCAGAATCAGAAATACTTTATTGATCCCCAAGGGGAATTGCCCAGGAGCGATCGTAACAGGCTGCATACACGGCTGGTGCATGCGAACACAAAAACTTGTGGTGCTTTAGAGCTCCAAAAATACTTCTGAAAAGTTACTTTAAGTAATTCACAGACCTTGCTGTGAGCAGTTTCATGTAGAAACTATTTTCTTTCAACTGAACTACAGCCACCAACCGTATCACTGCGCAGAAATAACTGTGCATCTGCTTATGGACAAGAGAGTCATGATACACGAGACTGAATCATAAATTGCATCGTTCTCGGCTGAGCTGTTACTTGTGGTGCTAGGTGAGCTATCGGTAGATGCACACGTCTTTCTGCACGTTGATTCAGTTGGGGGGGGGGGTTTAGTTTGGAATCATAAAGGTGAAATGCCACGCCCCTTTTTCTGTGTTTTTTCTGGTCATGTGGCCTCAATTTAAAAAATATTTGTGTCTCTACTGCATCGACAGCACAGTTTTATGAGAAGATCATTTCATCAGTTGTGACATTCTTTTTTTTAACTGTTAAAGCATTGAATATTGAAATATTTTTTGCTTTTTAGAGCAAAACTACAGTGAGTCTCGTTACCACTTCCTGCATTCGTCTGACGGGGAGGGCTGTGCACAGATGCTGGTGGAGTATTCAGCGTCACGAGGCTTCCGCAGTGAGGTCGACATGTTTGTGGCGCAGGCCGTCCTACAGTAAGCGAAATACCAGTATTTGTTTTAGATATCGGCACGATGTTAGAGCTAAAATCAGCCAGTGAAGTATTTGTATGATTAAAGGCGTAGTATTCAGAATGCCCAGTAGAGAAAAGTGGTATCAGTGCTTTCTCCTCCAGTACGTGTGGCTGCAGTCAGATCCTTTTTCTGTCTGTCAGCATTTTATTAAAAGCACCTTTGATTTCTCTGTTTCTGCACCACCTTTTCTCTCTAATCTGTGGCACACTTTCTTTCCCATCGTCTCCCTCTTGTCTATATCCTGTGTGCCTTTTCTATTTCTGTCCTTTCCTTCTTTGAACCTCCACCCTCAAGGTTCCTCTGCTTAAAGAACAAAAACAGCGCTTCCGTGGTGTTCAGCACATACACAGAGAAACACCCGTCCATAGAGAAGGGCCCTCCCTTTGTCCAGCCTCTACTAAACTTTATCTGGTTTCTGCTGCTGGCAGTGGAAGGGTGAGTTGGAGTTACACTCTCAACACTAGGTCTATATTTATTTAGTAATTTGTATTTTATTTGTATTGTATTGAATTTATTGAGACCTGTCATAAAATCATGTTTGTAAAGACTCCGTCATCTGTCTGCCCTGAGCATGTAACAAACTATTTAAGCTAGCAAAGCAAATACAACAAAGCTAATTCTAGGCTATATTTTCATGTTGATAGGCTATTATATTACATTTGTAAACAACTACTGAGATAGTACTTTGCAGCAGTTAATTGTCTGTGTTTGAAAACTAGATAAAGTGTAACAATGTACACTATTTGAAACAATATTTCTGTTTGTTCAGGGGTAAATTAACAGTTTTCACAGTGTTATGTGAGCAATATCAACCTTCCCTGAAGAGGGACCCCATGTATAATGAGGTGAGTGTTAATGCTCAGTTATTTCTTCCAATGCATCATGTATGAAATGGCCTTAAGTGATGAGACTGCAGCTGCAGTGCACCACTATTACCATTTCTATTGCACTTTACATAAATGTGTTGTGATGTGACGCAGATTGCCGTCTCACTTGCATTTGTGTATTTATTAGAGGCAGCTTCACTATTTACTGCATTTCAATGAGAGAATGACTGTATTTTTCCTGTCATGATTGCAATGTGCATGTAGCAGCAGCTTCAAAGAGCCAACTGGAAACACACAGGTTACTGCATGGCAAAGTATCATGGGAATAAAAATATATATATATATATAATTACTGTCATTTTAATTTTTTTTCTCCAGATGTTTTCATGAATGAAAAGACCCCAAATGAAAAAGCAGACTATTTAATTACTATAGGCAAATTATTTAAAGAGTGTTTAGAATGATTCTCCCTCAAGCTGTTTGATCTGTGCAGGCGATTGAGCAGTGTAACTGTGATCACTATAAGCTGTGCTCCACTGTCAAGTCATGCTTGTACATGACCGAATCATAACAAAAGTTATCTAAGGACACTTTTTATATAGAACAGGTCTAGACCGTAACTCTTTGAGCTGGTAGCAATTTGGCTTTCAGCCCTGGTTGATGTTGCTGTGTGAAATTATGTCAAAAAGTCTCAATATTGCCATCATCATGGTATTACATTTTTTTATTATGACCATGTTGTTGTGCTCTATATGGTATGATACAGCACACCCCTACTTTCAGTGCATGTAGACATGTTTTTACGCTTGTCCTATTCACAACTTTGTCTCTCTGTCCTCCTCTGCCTCTTCTTTTGGACACCTTTCTGCTTTCAGTATCTTGACAGAATAGGACAGCTTTTCTTTGGCGTTCCGCCCAAACAGTCTCCATCATACGGCGGACTGCTAGGTGAGTGAAACCAAGACTAAGTTTATATGAACTGATGTTACGGATTGTTTACACCAAAAGTCACTGATCATCTGTGTTAGTGTCACTGAGTTTTGTGTTAAGGTTTGTTTTCTGTGTGATCTGAAAAGACTCAACTTTACATCACTGTTCACTACGAAAATCACACTGTTCAGCCCTCAGTGTGTATGGATTAGTTGTGCCGCATTAAATCTGACTACATTGATAGCCGAATGCATATTTTCTTAAGTTTCATGTGTATTGGTTAACTATAGACATTGAAGAATTATTTTTCTTAATTATGCTCACTGGCTTTCTTGCTGAGTGTCAGATAGAGGATGGACACCGTGGGCAATTTCACTTTTCCTTTAACGGTCATTCTGACTGCTTATAGTGATATTTCTGTAATACAATGAAAAGGTTACATTTTCCGAGACTGTTATCGTATCGTGAAAATCTCATACCCTTGAACCCTGTAACAAGTACACCTGGGTGTCCTATCTTTCCTCCTCAGAGAGGTTTTGAAATGTGAAAAGATAAGATCTTCTCTCAGGAAGCTCTGATTGGAGATTTCTGCACACTGAAGGTCAAACTTGCTGCAAGCTGATCGACACGCTTTAGAGACGAGACACTGATCACACTTCAACGTATTTTCTGTAGTTAACGTATTAAAAAGAAGTTGCTACCTTTGAACAGAGCCAGTCTAGCTGTTTTCCTTTGTGTCCAGTTTTTAAGCTTCATATATATATTTTTTATACAGATATGTGAGTGGTATCAGTCTTCGCATTAAACTCTCTGCAAGACATTAGATGTGTATTTCCCAAAATGTCAAACAGTTTCTTCAAAATGCTACAAATTATATTCAAACACCTTTTGAAAAAGAAAATCTGCTCAATTAAGTAATGTTGTACTGTAAACCATCTCCCTGTTGTTAGCACAGAATGATGCTCGCTGTGTTGCGTCCTGCAGGAAACCTGCTCAACAGCCTGATGGGTTCGGGTGAGGAGGACGACGGCGCTGAAGAAGCCCAGGAGGACAGCAGCCCCATCGAGCTGGACTGAACCTGCCCGAGGACAAAGAGAACAAACGAACACAAAAAAAAAAAAACGAGGACAACCATGCCGCCTCCCTCCTTCACCTCCACAGCGTGGGTGGGGCGAGGCGGTGGTCCGTGTTTTCAGAGGCGTGCTGTTTCAGAAACCCCTCCCCACCCATCCAGTCTTAAAATCAGAGCAAGTATCAGGCCGCCAAAAACATCCCTCTCAGCACTGCCGGGACTGACTGCACCAAATTGCAAACTCTTCCCGCGTTGAAATATTGTAAGATTATTATATTATTTTATTTTAATCATTGTTTTTGTTAGTGTTGGACTCTTGCTCTTTGTTTAGGGTGTATTATTATTTTTTAACTACCCTCTCCCTGTGAAAACCTGCTCCCAAGAGATGGGGATGGTCTCCCAGTGGAGAGGATAGCATCGCAAGTAAAAACCCTCTTCATAACGTTGTAGATGACATCGTTAGAAGAGGGCTTACTCAACTCACTACAATTACTCCACTGTTTTGTTTGCCACACAGAGCTCCATCAGAGCCACCGTGTGGCTGTTTGCATTTTTCAGCAGCTTTCTCCGTTGAAACTCTCTTCATTAAGTAGTAAATTAAATGCAGTCAACACCATCTCTCACTTTCTCATCTCTTTGTCCTTCAGCAGTATGGACAAAGACAACAGAGCTCTTTCTAAGTTATTGTTAAAGGTCCTCTTACACCTTAAAGGGATACTTAAGATCTTTGAATTTGGGATGTATGGAGTACTTACCCATAGATGGCATATTACAAACAGCAGATGTCAGTCAGCGCGTCCTAGTTTGGGAAACCGGCTGGAGTTCGACATGGCAACTAAGCAGTGTACTGCTGTGGATGGGGTCAGCAACAAAATATATTTTGGCCACTTAATAAAAGACTCAACTGATAAATGTATATTAGTTTAAGTGTACGCTATATGAGAATATTCTCACTGCTTTACCTTAATGTCAGACAGGGATTTCTAACAGTGAAGTGCAGCTGTTATATCACTGTCTTCACAGCCAGAGTCCATTAAGAAAAACAGTGATTTAAGATCACTGAACACAAGAGCTGCTGGTCTGTCACTGTCTCCAAGAGTTTGTTTGTTTGTGTTACTATGGGACTTTGGAGTTTAAATTTAGGTTCACTTAAATCACACAATAACACTAACTAACTGATTAAAGCAGTGGTAGACCAGCAGCTCTTGTGTTCAGTCATGTTAAATCACTGTTTCTGTCGCTGGAGTCTCTGGTTTTGATGAGAGTATAAACGGGGAACTGAAGACATTCACGTCTTCCCCGTAGGAGCGAGCTGTCTGACAGAAAGGTTAAGAGTGTAATAGATTTTTTAGGTGGCTAAAACACATTTTGCTGCTGACTCTGTCCACAGCAGTACATTCCTTAGCTTTCATTTACAAAACCAGCCCGTTTCTCCCAGCTGGTGGTGTACTGACCGACATCTACTGTATGTAATACACCAAGTACCCTATGCAGCACTGCTTCAAAAAATCTGAACTATCCCTTTAAAAATCAACCAAACAAACCCTTTCTGCTCAGTGTCTCCTCCATGGGTCATTTCTATTTAAGTGATTAATAACTGCAAACATATAAAACTAGCTCCATTGTAGAGATTCCATGTTTTACTGTGCACTCGCTGAACTGCTGTTTGCAACTTCAAGAGCAACTGTGTGGAAAAATCCAATTTCTCTTTTTTTTTTAACAGTTGCCGAGTCGTAAAACAGTCTGGCAATGAGGTGTTCGAAGCACTTAAAGTCTGTGTTCAGCAGGTCGTTGGCTCTACATGTCGCTTTGAAAAAGTCCCAAGTTGGGGTTCAAAGTCTGTAAAGTTTATTGAAGGAGCAAAATGAGACACTGTGAAAACCTTTCTGTTGGAGTGAATTTTGCTTTTCTTGTTACAAAAGGCTAAAATCCAAACTAGCTGGATACCTGACTATTCCTCACTCATTCTTTTGTTCCATTTCATTTTCCTCTTTATTTATTTACAAGTGGATCAATTCTCTTGCGTCCGTTCGGCCAGTGCACAGTCAGAAGTGTGAGTCAAACAAAAGCTGCTCTTCATCAGTGTTATCGGCCTTTAGAGAACACACTTCTGTCGTTCCTCTCGACACCTCTCTTTCCTCACACATTTGATTCTTCAGCTTCTCTTCACCCTCGTGGTGACACTCGATCAGTCCAGGTCTTGTCAGTTTGATTTAAAAAAAAAAAAAAAGACAAAAAAAAGCTCTAATTGTGCTCCAGATAATCTTAAAAGGGGTCATATCTCCCTCGTGTAGACAAATTCCAACTTAATACTAGGTCTTCCAAAATAAAGTAATGTTAATTTACCTTTGTGTAATTATGGAACACAAAAATGGCTTATACTAAATAAGAAATAAAATAATTGTATGAATCAGAACAGTGAAATATTTAACTGAACAATACAAAACTTGGTAATACTCATGTTGAGGGAATATGATTTTAGGTTTTGGATAATAATGAAGAAAGGTTCAAATTCAATGAAAATTAATTGTTTTAATAACTTATTGACTAGTAAATTGGGTCATTTTGAACATTTTACTCATTTGTTTACATAAATCTTTGTTTCATGAGTTTCAATTTTTTGATGTACGGGACGGATTGGCTCAATGTGGTAGTGCTACAGAGGGACAGATGAAATAGTGTACATACTCTGCTGCGACTACATTGCTCTTTAATGTTAAAGATACAGACTCAAAGGGTTAACAGCAGCAGTCGTCTTCAACTTCAAATGTTTAAAAGACTGAACTCTAACAGTATTGTGTTTGTTCTGGTGACAGGATTATCTGCTACATCACAGAGGTCTAAAGGGAATTCAAGGCAAAACTGACCTTTAGGTTCCGCATCAGCTCACATTTCATCAGTCAGATCAACAACAACATGCTCATATCACGCACCGTTAATTATTCACTTCCTTTTTTTGTTAACCTGAAAGTCAGTTTTGTTGGAATTCTCCTTTTTATTATCTGGCAGTTTAAAAAGGTGTGTGACCAAAGACCTGTCTGTCTGTGTCATCACGCTTTTGTTTTCGATCGTTTGTTTTCCTTTCAGAACTAAAGGGGAGTGTTTGCCTTTTCGATGATTCACTAATTGAGTAAATAAACTACAACTGAGAAGAGTTTGAGAATGTCTCTAAACAGATATTGTCCTGTCCACTTCTTTATTCTGTGGAAAGTTAGTGCATTGTGTACTAAGAAAGAAAAGCAAAATTGTAATTTTTAACATAAGAAATATGTGTATGTATTAAGCAAAACAGTATATTAGCCCTGTACTTCAAACAACAAACAGTTTAGAAATGTATTTTAATATTTAAACTCAAAGCAGGGTCTTTTTTAACAAATACAAGGATAGGACATGTTAAAACCATTATTAATCCAATACAGAACGGTGAAGTAATAGGTTAGTTCAGGCTGAACTGCGCCTCGCTGGTGACAAAAAGCTGTGATCAAGTTGGAGAGATTTAGATTTGATTCCTATTCATTCAAATCTCATCATATCCCTATATCAGTTATCAGTTACGTGTTATTGTATTAATGACACTGTAAATCTTTCAAGTTTTTACAGGCGATCTTTCTGTTCATGATTTAACCTTCATTTCACATGAATTGACATGAAAATCAGCATCGTATCAGTTTGCTGCTGGATGCAAGTGCATCTGCCACCCTCAAACTACATCAATATATTTAAAACATCACAACAGCTTTCCGATCAGATCAGCCGACAGTCTGGGCTTCACATCTGTACAGATGTTATTTTAAGAATCGTCAGATTACACTTGTGTTATTTTATAGTCCTTAACATAAACAGTCCAGTGCTACACTGAATCAAGATACTACAGAATCTTAATTTACAGTCTGTGAGCTAGGCTAACAGCTGAACGGTTCTGTGCAGAACTTACAGCGTTTTACTGCGTCTAGCGATTTCATTTACGCTTCAAAACACACAATAGTTGTGTTCCCCTGTGATTTATTATCATGCTCAACAAAACTTGTAAGTATCATAAACTTGTGTTCGTCACAGAGCTTTTTTTTTTTTGGCGATGATCGAAAATCCCATTCAAAAATCCCATAAGGGTGACGAGGGAACCTGTGCGATGCTGACTTCCGGGTTGGCCTACAAAAAAACGTCATCCCACTTACGTCACTTCCCTGCGACGTTGTGGCGCGAAATACAAACAGAAGGCAGGAAGTGATTTTCTACTGTAGAAGCAACCAAACAGTCATGATGCTGATGTCTGCGTTGTTTACTGTTGCTCTGAGCGGTCTAACCGAGACACCAACAACACTTTTTATCGAGTGCCCAAGATTGTAGCTCACAAAGGGGAAACATGCAAAGAGCTGACCGAAAAACGCCGGAAAAAGGTTCTCCACCCTTCGTCTGCGGTTTGGAGGAGCGGAGTCGGATAATGCCCGTTGTGTAGTGACCACTTCGTTACAAGTAACTTGCTTTTTGTGGCTTTGTTTATGTGACATTAGCTTAAAGTTAACTGTTCCTTTACTCTGTAACACTGAAGTTAGCTTGTTTCTTTGATTTGTTGGAGTTAGTACCTCTATAACTGAACAACAATAGAGCAGACATTTCCTTATCAACGAGAAATGGAAAAAAGTATTAAGGAAAGTTCACTTGTGGATGTGCGCTAGTTAATGATTTAAAACAAAAGCTAAAACACCATTAACCCGTAAATCGCAGAGCAGCATTGACTTCTCTGTCCTCTTTCGCGATGATCCACGTTTTTAGAGGCGTTTCACCCGACCTTTGAGAGTGGTTAACCTACTTACTATCTTTTGTAGTAGCGTCTGACTTTCCTCCATCACTGTCAGAGCTGCTGTTTACTTCCTGCCCGCCATCTGAACGTCGCACGTCATCAGAATCATGTGACCGCAGTCAAGCTTTTACATTAGATTATGTAGCGATACAGAGAACAGCTCTGAAGGTGTAAGTGTAAGTTTTAGTTGTTTAACATGCAGGATGACACCTGCACCTAACAAGTGGACATTATAGCATAACTTATAGTTCTGACAAAGCCCTATGACAGTTAAATATTTTATTTTTGGCATTACTGCAGCATGTTTGTCAATTTTTAAAGATTAATTTCCCTTTATTTTATAGGACAGGTTGAGAGAGGCAGGAAATGTGGGACAGAGAAGGGGAGCAACATGCAGGAAAGTGCTGTAAGCTGGACTTGAACCCAGACCTCTAATGGAGCCTGATGCACGTGAGACACAGACTCTACCCAGTGAGCTAGAGGTTAGCCTGTGTGTGAAAATATTTAACTAGCTAAAACTTTGCAGCATATCTGTTACTTATTGTTCCCTTTGTCCGTTTCTCTTTGTATTAAAGATGCCCACTAGACTAGAAATAACACCAAGAGAGAAGTATTTTTTCTTTTTTGCTCACTTTAAATCTTGAACTATGACTTTTTTTGCAGTGATTTTGACATACTCTCCCATGAGCATTTGTTGTTGTTGAACAATGTTTTCAAAATGCTACACTGACGTTTTTTTCCCGACGGGCCATGGTTTGACAATTTTGAGTAGTTTTTGGCAGACTGTAAAATATCTTTTTTTACATGAAAGGTGGAGACAGAGAAAGAGAGAGAGAGAAAGGGAATGAAATGCAGCAAAGGGACAAAAGTGGGAATTGAACCTGAGGCCGTTGCAGCAAGAGATCTACTTACATTTACGTGTCATATGTTTTATCCACTCAGCCACCAGTTGCCTTAATAAACAGCTGTCATTACACGCTGTGCTATGATTGCACTATGACTTTTATTAATATTTTTAGCAGTGTTATATTTATAAACAATATTTATAAATGTTGTCCATAGTTTTATGAGCTTTGTGAATAGATTATAATCAGAGGGATGAGAAAAGGCCTGGATGAATGTGCTGCTGGAGTATTAAATCTTATTTAGGTTAAGTGTGTCACTGACCTCCGCTTTGATGATCCTAAGAAAGCGCTTTGAGTATCCTCTTACCCATAACGCACTGAACAGGGTGCTGGTGGCTTCCTCCACATGTTCCAAGAACGTGCATTTTCTGTGCAAGGTCAGCTCGGATTTTATCAGACCCCCGTAGGTGTGTTTCAGATGGTTACTGGTCTTATATAGAAGGGCCTGTCTGTCGATGTCTTTGAAATTACTATTGAAGCTAACTGTTTCATTTGGTTGTTGGAAACACAAAAGAAGACCCCTGTGTCCAAGAATTCAAGTGTTGTTATTTGCAGGTTTTTAGTTGTTGTTGTTGTTTTGGTAGGGAGAATTCATAGCATGGAGGAATGTCTCAAATTCTGTGTAAGACAACCCAGAGACCAAACATATTGTCAAGGCCCCAGAAGTAAATGAATGGTTGCTTTGTTTGTTTCATGAGAAGCTGTCTCCTACCAGTCAGCCAGGTAAATATCTGCTTATGACAGTGAGTATTTCCTTTCCATCACACATCCTCACATCTGGAGATAGCAGCTATTGAATTCAAACTCATTTTTGGTTACCGTGATCTCATGTAGCTCGGGTCTGGATGGATCTGGATATTTATATTTGCCTGTAGACCCAAATGGGTCTCTGTTGTTGTTCAGTGAGTCTGTGTCTATATTAAAGAGCAGAGTGTGAGTCAGTACCTGCAGGTGCTTTATTTTATTAACAAATTTGTGTGTGCCCTTGATGTAGCTGGGGTGTAATTTTGAGAGTGGATTACTAAGATGGTCAATGTTTTCTCCACCTGAAGGTTTCTGAGCTGCACTCACTGACGACTGGCCAGCTGACTGGAAGAACAGAGAGGACCGTCCACATCTTCAGAGGCTTATGGATCCTGGGGAGCAGATAGAAAAGGCAAGACCATCTTCGTTCGTCAAGGTAAGTAATTGTTTACTGTAATGTAGGTGTTGTGATGTAATTTATTGACTATGTTGTTGAAAAAAACCACAGTACAATATGTCGGGAAAAATCATAGTATAGCATGTCGAAATAACTGCTAATAATAATTCTAATCTTCAATCTTAAAAATAATTTTAAAAAAGTCATAGTAAAGTATGTCATCCAAAAATTGACAAAAAATATCAAAGTATAGTATGTTGTCCAAAAACTGATAAAAACATCATAGTATACTATGTCGCCCAAAAATTGATAAAAATGCACAGTATAGTATGTTTTTCAAAAAATCATAAAAACATCATAGTATAGCATTTGGTCGAGAAATGGATAAAAATGCATAGTATACCGTGTCGTTCAAAAAGTCTTAAAAATGTCATTGTATACTTTGATGTCCAAATATTGATAAAAGTGTCATAGTATTGTGTCTTTCAAAAATAAAAAAACTGTCATAGTATACTATGTCGTCCCAAAATGGACAAAAAGGTCATTGTATAGTAGGCTATGTCACCTGAAAATTAATAAAACACCATTGTATAATATGTCATCCAAAGATAGATAAAAACCTAACAGTGTTGTAAAAATATCCGAATATAGTATGTCATCCAGAAATGGATAGAATCGTCATAGTATAGTATGTGGTTAAAAAAATCATAAAAATGTCATAGGATAGTATGTTGTTAAAAAAATCATTAACGTTATAGTATTTTATGTGGTCAAAAATAATCATAAAAACACCATAGTGTAGTATGATGTTTTGCTCTATTTTTTGACGACAAAGTTTAACATGTAGTATGTCAAAAAATTTAAAAAATTGATGCATACATCATAGTACTGTATGTCGTCCAAAAAATGATAAAAATATGACAGCAGAATATTTCATAAAAAATGCATAAAAATGTATACCATGTTGTTCAAAGAGTCATAAAACCGATATTGTATACTTTGATGTCAAAAAATTGAAGTGTCATAGTTTTGTATGTCTTTCAAAAAGGAAAAAACTGTCATAGTTACTGTTGTCAAAAAATGACCAAAACATCATAGTATAGTATATAGTATATCTGAAAATGGACAAAAACACCATTGTATAGTATGTCGTCCAAAAATAGATAAAAACGTCATAGTATTCTATGTGGTTCAAAAAATCATCAAAACGTCATAGTATAGTATGTCCTCCAAAAAGTCCTTTGAACAACATGGTATTCTATGAGTTTTTAAAGAGTCATAAACCTGTCATCATATACTTTGATGTCCAAAAACTATAAAAACTTCATAGTATAGTATGTCGTCCAAAAAATCTTAAACGTCATAGTATTTGCCGTCCAAAAAAATCATAAAAACGTTATAGTATAGTATGTCGTCCAAAAACAGATCAAAGCGTCATAGAGTAGTATTTTGTCCAAAAATAGTACAAACCGTCATAGTATAGTATGTCTTTCAAAAATTTGTAAAAACATCATGGTATTGTATGTTGTCCAAAAAATTATCAAAATATGACAGTAGAATATGTCGTTTGAAAAATGGATAAAAACGTCATAGTATAGTATGTCCTCGAAAAAATCCTAAAAAAGTCATAGTATAGTATGTCGTCCAAAAACAGATCAAAATGTCAAAGAATAGTATGTTGTCCAAAAATTGATAAAAATGTCATAGTATAGTATGTCGTCCAAAAAATCATATTAAGTCGTTATATAACAAGAAAACTGCTCAAAGAGTCATTCAAGAGTATGCCGAAAAAATATGCTCAAAAAGTCACAGCATAGCACGTCGGAAAAACTGGCTCAATGTCACCGGCTTGTTCGTAGATAAATGGCTGGACAACATGAAAAGAAAAGCTCTTCCTTTAAACGGTTTTGTAGCATACTTTATTTATTAATTCTTTATTTAATCTATATCTACCCCCCCAATTGCAGCACAGAATTAAAGCAACAAACAAAACTTGAAAGAACTTTCTTAACAGTTTGCTATATTTAATTGTGATATGCTATTTTTTAGGTTTCAAAATAGTAAAAAAGGAAAACAAAGGAATTTTGGCACATGAACAGTTTTCTGTACCTAAGTCTACACAAATCAATACCGGGTCTATGTTGACATTCAGGTGCGAGACTGCAGTGCCAGCCTCTGGACCGTATCTGACAAGTGGCTCATGTCAGCCTGTTGAGCCTGGTGTTTGATATACTCCAACGTCCGAACCTGGAAGACAAAAAGTCACTAAGACTGTGTTCACACTAATCATTTCTGCTCAAATATATGCTACTGAAAGCTGAGCCAAGCACAGCATACATTCAGACAATTCAGTGTGCTGCTGTTAAATTCCTTGGAGGTGTGGGTGTAAACTCACTGAAACACGAGTCTCACAGTATCCATGTTTGTGGCTGAGGTTCCACAGGTTGACAGCCAGCTGGCTCAGCTTGTTGTTCCTCAAGTCACCATGGGCGAGCAGCACTCCAAACAGGGAAAAGGCCAGAGCGCCCTGACGGCGAGTACTCTGCTGCGAGAGAACAAGAAAACAGACATTTTAGTTTAAACACAAATTAGTGTCTCAGGTAAATTCAGTGCAGCAAAATACAATTTTTAACATACTCCTCTGTGACTTTTTGAGCAGTTTTTTCCACACATTTCCACACTTGGACTTTTTTCTCAGACTATGCTATGGAGTTTTTATCAATTTTTGGAAGACATACTATACTATGACATGTCAAAGTATATTTATATATATGTTCTCCAAAAATGTATCGAAACATCATAATATAGCATGTCGAAAAACTGACCGACAACGCCATACTAGAATATGGCAAAAAAAGATCAAAGTATAACATGTCCATAAAACAGCTGAAAACCACATAAAGTAAAATAAAATAGCATGCCAAGACATGTCATGGCATAGAATGTTGCACAAATGGCCCAAAACACTAGCATGTCAAAAAAAAACCCAAACAAACAGAAAAAGCCATACTATTGTACTGCAAAAAATGTCAAAATATGACATGTCCAAAAAACAGCTGAAAACCATATAAAATAGCATAAAATACCATGCCGAGACACGCCATGGCATAGAATGTTGCAAAAACAGCAAAAAACACCATAATATAGCATGTTGAAAAAAACGCGGAAAATGCCGTACGACAGTATGGAGAAAAATGTCAAAATATGACATGTCCAAAAAACAGCTGAAAACCACATAAAATAGCATGCTGAGACATGTCATGGCATAGAATGTTACCGACTCTTTGTATACATAACTTCACGTTATATATTTTTGACTTGTCTGTTAGTTTCTTTTGTTATTGCTCTTTTTTTCCTGACTTAATAATTAATTCACTTATTACTTCTTACCCAATACCCGTGTTTATGAGCAACCAGTAACTAACGTGCCAAACTTGGTATTATTATTTTTTTAATTTAATTTTTTCCGTTACCTCTACCTCCTGTCTGATTTATTAAATTATTCACTGATTTGCAATTTTTAATTTTAATTTTTATTTCCTGTATTATTGTTCTTTGTTTTTTTTTTTTTTTTTTTAATTTTCTTTTTCATTTCCCTTTTCTTAAGGTTCTTATTTTGTTTAATGCATTGAATCAATCACAACAAGAATCACTTTTATTATTATTTTTTTCTTTTTAGTTGGGTATAACAACCAGTGTTACCATACCCCCCATTATATTTATTACTATTATTATAATTATTTTATAACCTCTGTTCGGTCAAAACAGCAATGGAAAAAACTTTTCTTTTCACAATCCTTTTTAAAATTATTTATTATTAGTAGTATTATTTTCTTACTCTGCATTATTATGATTAATATTATTATTGTTGTATTGTCATTATTATTACTTTTCTCTGTCATTTTCTTCCCCCTTTCCTGAATCACAGGAAAAATAATAACAATTCTCGAAATCTGATAACTGCCTTTTCTGCCCTTACTCCCTTTCCTTATTTATTTACTTATTTTAGTTACGTATTTATTTATTATACTCCTAAATTAATAAACATGAATAAATAGTTACGTATTTATTTATGCCAAATTTTTGACATTTTTGCCATACTATGGCCTTGCCTTTTTTGTCATTTTTTTCAACATATACTACTTTATGGATTTGGGGCCTTTTGTTGGATTTTTTTCAACACTGTATACTACATGCCTCTTCATGCTCTATTAAGTGGTTTTCAGTTCTTTTTTGGACATGTCAAATTTTGACATTTTTGCCATACTATAGCCTTGCTTTTTTCGTCATTTTTTCAACGTCCTATTTTATGGGTTTTGGGCCCTTTTTGGAGTTTTTCAACACTGTATACTATGACATACCTCTCAAAGCTTTACTAAGTGGGTTTCAGCTGTTTTTTGGACATGCCAAATTTTGACATTTTTGCCATACTATAGCCTTGCCTTTTTTTCCTCATTTTTTCAACATGCTATTTTATGGGTTTTGGAGCTGTGTTTGGATGTTTTTTCAACACTGTATACTATAACATGCCTCTCTATGCTCTATTAAGTAGTTTTCAGCTGTTTTTTGGACATGCCAAATTTTGACATTTTCGCCATACTATAGCCTTGCCTTTTTCGTCATTTTTTCAACATGCTATTTTATGGGTTTTGGAGCCGTTTTTGGATGTTTTTTTCAACACTACAAACTAAAAACGCCTCTTTATGCTCTACTAAGTGGGTTTCAGCTGTTTTTTGGACATGCCAAATTTTGACATTTTTGCCATACTATAGCCTTGCCTTTTTCGTCATTTTTTCAACATGCTATTTTATGGGTTTTGGAGCCATTTTTTGATGTTTTATCAACACTGTATACTATAAAACACCTCTTTATGCTCTACTAAGTGGATTTCAGCTGTTTTTTGGACATGCCAAATTTTGACATTTTTGCCATATATAGCCTTGCTTTTTTTGTAATTTTTTCAACATGCTGTTTTATGGGTTTTGGGGCCATTTTTGGATGTCTTATGAACCCTGTACACTATATAATGCCTCTTTATGCTCTACTAAGTGGTTTTTTAGCTTTTTTTTTTGACATGCCAAATTTTGACATTTTTGCCATACTATAGCCTTGCCTTTTTCGTCATTTTTTCAACATGCTATTTTATGGGTTTTGGAGCCGTTTTTGGATGTTTTTTCAACACTGTATACCATAAAACACCTCTTTATGCTCTACTAAGTGGTTTTCAGCTATTTTTTGTACATGTCAAATTTTGACATTTTTGCCATACTATAGCTTTTTTTCATTTTTTTCACCATTTTTTTATAGGGTTTTGGAGCCATTTTTTGATGTTTTTATCAACACTGTATACTATAACATGCCTCTTTATGGTATACTAAGTGGATTTCAGCCGTTTTTTTGGACATGTCAAATTTTGACATTTTTGCCATACTATAGCCTTGCTTTTTTCGTCATTTTTTCAACGTCCTATTTTATGGGTTTTGGGCCCTTTTTGGAGTTTTTTCAACACTGTATACTATGACATACCCTCTTTTGCTCTACTGAGTGGTTTTCAGCTTTTTTTGGACATGCCAAATTTTGACATTTTTGCCATACTATAGCCTTGCCTTTTTTTTCTCATTTTTTCAACATGCTATTTTATGGGTTTTGGAGCTGTTTTTGGATGTTTTTTCAACACTGTATACTATAAAACATGCCTCTTTATGCTCTATTAAGTAGTTTTCAGCGGTTTTTTTTGGACATGCCAAATTTTGACATTTTTGCCATACTATAGCCTTGCCTTTTTCGTCATTTTTTCAACATGCTATTTTATGGGTTTTGGAGCCGTTTTTGGATGTTTTTTCAACACTACAAACTATAAAACGCCTCTTTATGCTCTACTAAGTGGGTTTCAGCTGTTTTTTGGACATGCCAAATTTTGACATTTTTGCCATACTATAGCCTTGCTTTTTTTGTCATTTTTTCAACATGCTGTTTTATGGGTTTTGGGGCCATTTTTGGATGTCTTATGAACCCTGTACACTATATAATGCCTCTTTATGCTCTACTAAGTGGTTTTTAGCTTTTTTTTTTTGGACATGCCAAATTTTGACATTTTTGCCATACTATAGCCTTGCTTTTTGGTCATTTTTTCAACATGCTATTTTTATAGGTTTTGGGGCTGTTTTTGGATGTTTTTTCAACACTGTATACATATGAAATGCCTCTCTCTGCTAAAGTAAGTGGTTTTCAGCTGTTTTTTTGGACATGTCAAATTTTGACATTTTTGCCATACTATAGCCTTGCTTTTTGGTCATTTTTTCAACATGCTGTTTTATATGGTTTTGATGCTGTTTTTAGATGTTTTTTCAAACACTGTATACTATAACACGCCTTCTGTTATGCTTATACTAAGTGGTTTCAGCTGTTTTTTGGACATGTCAAATTTTGACATTTTTGCCATACTATAGCCTTGCCTTTTTCCATTTTTTTTCAACATGCTATTTTATGGGTTTTGGAGCCGCTTTTTTGGATGTTTTTTCAACACTACAAACTATAAAACGCCTCTTTATGCTCTACTAAGTGGGTTTCAGCTGTTTTTTTGGACATGCCAAATTTTGACATTTTTGCCATACTATAGCCTTGCCTTTTTCGTCATTTTTTTCAACATGCTATTTTATGGGTTTTGGAGCCATTTTTTGATGTTTTATCAACACTGTATACTATAAAACACCTCTTTATGCTCTACTAAGTGGATTTCAGCTGTTTTTTGGACATGCCAAATTTTGACATTTTTGCCATACTATAGCCTTGCTTTTTTTGTCATTTTTTCAACATGCTGTTTTATGGGGGTTTTGGGGCCATTTTTGGATGTTTTTATGAACCCTGTACACTATATAATGCCTCTTTATGCTCTACTAAGTGGTTTTTAGCTTTTTTTTTTGGACATGCCAAATTTTGACATTTTTGCCATACTATAGCCTTGCCTTTTTGTCATTTTTTTCAACATGCTATTTTATGGGTTTTGGAGCCGTTTTTGGATGTTTTATCAACACTGCATACATAAAACCTCTTTATGCTCTACTAAGTGGTTTCAGCTGTTTTTTGTACATGCAAATTTTGACATTTTTGCCATACTATAGCCTTGCCTTTTTTCATTTTTTTCAACATGCTATTTTATAGGTTTTGGAGCCATTTTTTTTGATGTTTTATCAACACTGTATACTATAAAATGCCTCTTTATGCTATACTAAGTGGGTTTCAGCTGTTTTTTGGACATGCCAAATTTTGACATTTTTGCCATACTATAGCCTTGCTTTTTTTGTCATTTTTTCAACATGCTATTTTATGGGTTTTGGAGCCCTTTTTGGAGTTTTTTCAACACTGTATACTATACATACCTCTTTATGCTTTACTAAGTGGTTTTCAGCTGTTTTTTGGACATGCCAAATTTTGACATTTTTGCCATACTATAGCCTTGCCTTTTTCCTCATTTTTTCAACATGCTATTTTATGGGTTTTGGAGCCGTTTTTGGATGTTTTTTCAACACTGTATACTATAAACATGCCTCTTTATGCTCTACTAAGTGTAGTTTTTCAGCTGTTTTTTGGACATGCCAAATTTTGACATTTTTGCCATACTATAGCCTTGCCTTTTTCGTCATTTTTTCAACATGCTATTTTATGGGTTTTGGAGCCGTTTTTGGATGTTTTTTCAACACTACAAACTATAAAACGCCTCTTTATGCTCTACTAAGTGGGTTTCAGCTGTTTTTTGGGACATGCCAAATTTTGACATTTTTGCCATACTATAGCCTTGCTTTTTTTCATCATTTTTTCAACATGCTGTTTTATGGGTTTTGGGGCCATTTTTGGATGTTTTTATGAACCTGTACACTATATAAATGCCTCTTTATGCTCTACTAAGTGGTTTTTAGCTTTTTTTTTTGGACATGCCAAATTTTGACATTTTTGCCATACTATAGCCTTGCTTTTTTTGGTCATTTTTTTCAACATGCTATTTTATGGGTTTTGGGGCCGTTTTTGGATGTTTTTTCAACACTGTATACTATAAAATGCCTCTCTTATGCTAACTAAGTGGTTTTCAGCTGTTTTTTGGACATGTCAAATTTTGACATTTTTGCCATACTATAGCCTTGCTTTTTTGGTCATTTTTTCAACATGCTATTTTATGGGTTTTGGAGCCGTTTTTGGATGTTTTTTTCAACACTGTATACTATAACATGCCTCTTTATGCTCTATACTAAGTGGTTTTCAGCTGTTTTTTTTGGACATGCAAATTTTGACATTTTTGCCATACTATAGCCTTGCTTTTTTTGTCATTTTTTCAACATGCTATTTTATGGGTTTTGGAGCCGTTTTTGGATGTTTTTTCAACACTACATACTATAAAAACGCCTCTTTATGCTCTACTAAGTGGGTTTCAGCTGTTTTTTGGACATGCCAAATTTTGACATTTTTGCCATACTATAGCCTTGCCTTTTTGGTCATTTTTTTCAACATGCTATTTTATGGGTTTTGGAGCTGTTTTTGGATGTTTTTTCAACACTGCATACTATAAAACGCCTCTTTATGCTCTACTAAGTGGGTTTCAGCTGTTTTTTTTGGACATGCCAAATTTTGACATTTTTGCCATACTATAGCCTTGCCTTTTTTTTGTCATTTTTTCAACATGCTATTTTATGGGTTTTGGAGCCGTTTTTTTTGGATGTTTTATCAACACTGCATACATATAAAAACACCTCTTTATGCTCTACTAAGTGGGTTTTTAGCTGTTTTTTGGACATGCCAAATTTTGACATTTTTGCCATACTATAGCCTTGCTTTTTTTTTCATTTTTTCAACATGCTGTTTTATGGGTTTTGGGGCCGTTTTTGATGTTTTATCAACACTGTATACTATATAATGCCTCTTTATGCTCTACTAAGTGGTTTTCAGCTGTTTTTTTTTTGGACATGCCAAATTTTGACATTTTTGCCATACTATAGCCTTGCCTTTTTTGTCATTTTTTCAACATGCTATTTTATGGGTTTTGGAGCCTGTGTTTTTGGATGTTTTTTTCAACACTGCATACTATAAAATGCCTCTTTATGCTCTACTAAGTGGGTTTCAGCTGTTTTTTTGGACATGCCAAATTTTGACATTTTTGCCATACTATAGCCTTGCCTTTTTTTGTCATTTTTTCAACATGCTATTTTATGGGTTTTGGAGCCGTTTTTGGATGTTTTTTTAAACACTGCATACTATAACACATGCCTCTTTTGCTCTACTAAGTGGTTTTCAGCTGTTTTTTTGGACATGTCAAATTTTGACATTTTTGCCATACTATAGCCTTGCCTTTTTTTTTCATTTTTTCAACATGCTATTTTATGGGTTTTTGAGCCGTTTTTGGATGTTTTTTCAACACTGTACTATAAAACGCCTCTCTTTATGCTCTACTAAGTGGGTTTTTCAGCTGTTTTTTTGGACATGCCAAATTTTGACATTTTTGCCATACTATAGCCTTGCTTTTTTTGTCATTTTTTCAACATGCTATTTTATGGGTTTTGGAGCCGTTTTTGGATGTTTTTTCAACACTGTATACTATAACAATGCTTCTTTATGCTCTACTAAGTGGTTTTCAGCTGTTTTTTGGACATGTCAAATTTTGACATTTTTGCCATACTATAGCCTTGCCTTTTTTTGTCATTTTTTCAACATGCTATTTTATGGGTTTTTTGGCTGTTTTTGGATGTTTTTTCAACACTGCATACTATAAATGCCTCTTTATGCTCTACTAAGTGGGTTTTCAGCTGTTTTTTGGACATGCCAAATTTTGACATTTTTGCCATACTATAGCCTTGCCTTTTTGGTCATTTTTTCAACATGCTATTTTATGGGTTTTGGAGCCGTTTTTGGATGTTTTTTCAACACTGTATACTATAAACACTTCTATGTTTGCTCTACTAAGTGGTTTTCAGCTGTTTTTTTGGACATGCCAAATTTTGACATTTTTGCCATACTATAGCCTTGCTTTTTTTTCATTTTTTCAACATGCTATTTTTATGGGTTTTGGGGCCGTTTTTTGGATGTTTATGAACAACCTGTACACTACTATAACAATGCCTCTTTATGCTCTACTAAGTGGTTTTCAGCTGTTTTTTGGACATGCCAAATTTTGACATTTTTGCCATACTATAGCCTTGCCTTTTTCGTCATTTTTTCAACATGCTATTTTTTATGGCTTTTAACTATTCAGGCAGCGTTTTTGGATGTTTTTTCAACACTGCCACGTCTTAAATTCCTTTCCCGTACTCTACTAAGTGGTTTCTCTGTTTTTTGGACATGCCAAATTTTGACTTTTTGCCATACTATACACGCCTTCCTGCCAATCAGGTGGTGTCAGTGGTTTTCCATGCCTTTTAATGAGTGCTTTTTTGCTCCATTTTGTTTTCCTGTTTTCTATTTAAGCCTGCTATACCTTTGCCAGTGTGCGGCTGTGCTTATTTATGAGCTTTCGCCTCGGTTTTGTGCTGATATGGTTGATGTTTTGATGGGTTTTTTTGACATTTTTGCCATACTATAGCCTTTTTGATTTTTTCAAACTTATGATTGTTTTGCTAGCTGTTTTTTGGACTTTTGACATTTTTGCCATTAACCTTTTTTTTGTCATTTTTTCAACATGCTATTTTATGGTAGATGGGCTCTAAATGTTTTTTCAACACTGTATACTATTAAATGCTTTTATGTTGTTTTTCAGCTGTTTTTTTGACATGCACAACATTTTGACATTTTTGCCATACTATAGCTTGCTTTTTTTTGTCATTTTTTTCAACATGCTGTTTTATGGGTTTTTGGTAGCCAACTTTTTGGATGTCATTTGCCGCCACACTGTACCCTTTAAAATTTGCCTCTTTATGCTCTTTTCACTAAGTGGAACAATTTTTTCCCACCTGTTTTTTGGACATGTTGCAAATTTTGACATTTTGTAACAGCCATACTATAGCCTTGCTTTTTTTGTCATTTTTTCAACATGCTATTTTATGGGTTTTGGAGCCGTTTTTTGGATGTTTTTTCAACACTGCATACTATAAAAACATGCCTCTTTATGCTCTACTAAGTGGGTTTCAGCTGTTTTTTGGACATGCCAAATTTTGACATTTTTGCCATACTATAGCCTTGCCTTTTTCGTCATTTTTTCAACATGCTATTTTATGGGTTTTGGAGGAGCCGTTTTTTGGATGTTTTTTCAACACTGTATACTATAAAACGCCTCTTTATGCTCTACTAAGTGGGTTTTCAGCTGTTTTTTGGACATGCCAAATTTTGACATTTTTGCCATACTATAGCCTTGCTTTTTTTTGTCATTTTTTCAACATGCTGTTTTATGGGTTTTGGAGCCGTTTTTGGATGTTTTATCAACACTGTATACTATATAAATGCCTCTTTATGCTCTACTAAGTGGTTTTTAGCTGTTTTTTGGACATGCCAAATTTTGACATTTTTGCCATACTATAGCCTTGCCTTTTTTTTGGTCATTTTTTCAACATGCTATTTTATGGGTTTTTGGAGCCGTTTTTTGGATGTTTTTCAACACTGTATACTATAAAACGCCTCTTTATGCTCTACTAAGTGGGTTTTCAGCTGTTTTTTGGACATGCCAAATTTTGACATTTTTGCCATACTATAGCCTTGCTTTTTTTGGTCATTTTTTCAACATGCTGTTTTATGGGTTTTGGAGCCGTTTTTGGATGTTTTATGAACACTGTACACTATAAAATGCCTCTTTATGCTCTACTAAGTGGTTTTTAGCTGTTTTTTTGGACATGCCAAATTTTGACATTTTTGCCATACTATAGCCTTGCCTTTTTGGTCATTTTTTCAACATGCTATTTTATGGGTTTTGGAGCTGTTTTTGGATGTTTTTTTCAACACTGCATACTATAAAATGCCTCTTTATGCTCTACTAAGTGGATTTCAGCTGTTTTTTGGACATGCCAAATTTTGACATTTTTGCCATACTATAGCCTTGCCTTTTTTGTCATTTTTTCAACATGCTATTTTATGGGTTTTGGAGCTGTTTTTTTGGATGTTTTTTTACACTGTATACTATAAAACGCCTCTTTATGCTCTACTAAGTGGGTTTCAGCTGTTTTTTGGACATGCCAAATTTTGACATTTTTGCCATACTATAGCCTTGCCTTTTTTTGTCATTTTTCAACATGCTATTTTATGGGTTTTGGAGCCGTTTTTTGGATGTTTTATCAACACTGCATACACTATATAACATGCCTCTTTATGCTCTACTAAGTGGTTTTCAGCTGTTTTTTGGACATGCCAAATTTTGACATTTTTGCCATACTATAGCCTTGCTTTTTTTGTCATTTTTTCAACATGCTATTTTATGGGTTTTGGAGCCGTTTTTTGGATGTTTTTCAACACTGTATACTATAAAACGCCTCTTTATGCTCTACTAAGTGGGTTTTCAGCTGTTTTTTGGACATGCCAAATTTTGACATTTTTGCCATACTATAGCCTTGCCTTTTTTTTGTCATTTTTTCAACATGCTATTTTATGGGTTTTGGAGCTGTTTTTGGATGTTTTTTCAACACTGTATACTATAACATGCCTCTTTATGCTCTACTAAGTGGTTTTCAGCTGTTTTTTGGACATGCCAAATTTTGACATTTTTGCCATACTATAGCCTTGCTTTTTTTGTCATTTTTTCAACATGCTATTTTATGGGTTTTGGAGCCGTTTTTGGATGTTTTTTCAACACTGTATACTATAAAACGCCTCTTTATGCTCTACTAAGTGGTTTTTAGCTGTTTTTTGGACATGCCAAATTTTGACATTTTTGCCATACTATAGCCTTGCCTTTTTGTCATTTTTTCAACATGCTATTTTTATGGGTTTTGGAGCCGTTTTTTGGATGTTTTTTCAACACTGCATACTATAAAACGCCTCTTTATGCTCTACTAAGTGGTTTTCAGCTGTTTTTTGGACATGCCAAATTTTGACATTTTTGCCATACTATAGCCTTGCCTTTTTGGTCATTTTTTCAACATGCTATTTTATGGGTTTTGGAGCCGTTTTTGGATGTTTTATCAACACTGTATACTATAAAATGCCTCTTTATGCTCTACTAAGTGGTTTTCAGCTGTTTTTTGGACATGCCAAATTTTGACATTTTTGCCATACTATAGCCTTGCTTTTTTTGTCATTTTTTCAACATGCTATTTTATGGGTTTTGGAGCCGTTTTTGGATGTTTTATCAACACTGTATACTATAACAAATGCCTCTTTATGCTCTACTAAGTGGTTTTTAGCTGTTTTTTGGACATGCCAAATTTTGACATTTTTGCCATACTATAGCCTTGCTTTTTTTGTCATTTTTTCAACATGCTATTTTATGGGTTTTGGAGCTGTTTTTTGGATGTTTTTTCAACACTGTATACTATAAAACGCCTCTTTATGCTCTACTAAGTGGTTTTCAGCTGTTTTTTGGACATGCCAAATTTTGACATTTTTGCCATACTATAGCCTTGCTTTTTCGTCATTTTTTCAACATGCTATTTTATGGGTTTTGGAGCCGTTTTTTTGGATGTTTTATCAACACTGTATACTATAAACATGCCTCTTTATGCTCTACTAAGTGGTTTTCAGCTGTTTTTTGGACATGCCAAATTTTGACATTTTTGCCATACTATAGCCTTGCCTTTTTTTTGTCATTTTTTCAACATGCTATTTTATGGGTTTTGGAGCCGTTTTTGGATGTTTTTCAACACTGTATACTATAAAACGCTCTCTTTATGCTCTACTAAGTGGGTTTTCAGCTGTTTTTTGGACATGCCAAATTTTGACATTTTTGCCATACTATAGCCTTGCTTTTTTTGTCATTTTTTCAACATGCTATTTTATGGGTTTTGGAGCTGTTTTTGGATGTTTTTTCAACACTGCATACTATAAAACATGCCTCTTTATGCTCTACTAAGTGGTTTTCAGCTGTTTTTTGGACATGCCAAATTTTGACATTTTTGCCATACTATAGCCTTGCTTTTTTTGTCATTTTTTCAACATGCTGTTTTATGGGTTTTGGAGCGTTTTTGGATGTTTTTTGAACACTGTATACTATATAATGCCTCTTTATGCTCTACTAAGTGGTTTTTAGCTGTTTTTTGGACATGCCAAATTTTGACATTTTTGCCATACTATAGCCTTGCCTTTTTTTTGTCATTTTTTCAACATGCTATTTTATGGGTTTTGGAGCCGTTTTTGGATGTTTTATCAACACTGTATACTATAAATGCCTCTTTATGCTCTACTAAGTGGATTTCAGCTGTTTTTTGGACATGCCAAATTTTGACATTTTTGCCATACTATAGCCTTGCCTTTTTCGTCATTTTTTCAACATGCTATTTTATGGGTTTTGGAGCCGTTTTTGGATGTTTTTTTCAACACTGTATACTATAAAAACGCCTCTTTATGCTCTACTAAGTGGGTTTTCAGCTGTTTTTTTGGACATGCCAAATTTTGACATTTTTGCCATACTATAGCCTTGCCTTTTTGTCATTTTTTCAACATGCTATTTTATGGGTTTTGGAGCCGTTTTTGGATGTTTTTTGAACCCTGTACACTATAAATGCCTCTTTATGCTCTACTAAGTGGTTTTTAGCTGTTTTTTTGGACATGCCAAATTTTGACATTTTTGCCATACTATAGCCTTGCCTTTTTGGTCATTTTTTCAACATGCTATTTTATGGGTTTTGGAGCTGTTTTTGGATGTTTTTTCAACACTGTATACTATAAAACGCCTCTTTATGCTCTACTAAGTGGTTTCAGCTGTTTTTTTTTGGACATGCCAAATTTTGACATTTTTGCCATACTATAGCCTTGCTTTTTTTGTCATTTTTTCAACATGCTATTTTATGGGTTTTGGAGCTGTTTTTGGATGTTTTTTCAACACTGCATACTATGACATGCCTCTTTATGCTCTACTAAGTGGTTTTCAGCTGTTTTTTGGACATGCCAAATTTTGACATTTTTGCCATACTATAGCCTTGCCTTTTTTTGTCATTTTTTTAACATGCTATTTTATGGGTTTTGGAGCTGTTTTTGGATGTTTTTTTTCAACACTGTATACTATAAAACGCCTCTTTATGCTCTACTAAGTGGTTTTTAGCTGTTTTTTGGGACATGCCAAATTTTGACATTTTTGCCATACTATAGCCTTGCCTTTTTCGTCATTTTTTCAACATGCTATTTTATGGGTTTTGGAGCCGTTTTTGGATGTTTTTTTCAACACTGTATACTATATAACGCCTCTTTATGCTCTACTAAGTGGGTTTCAGCTGTTTTTTGGACATGCCAAATTTTGACATTTTTGCCATACTATAGCCTTGCTTTTTTGGTCATTTTTTCAACATGCTATTTTATGGGTTTTGGAGCCGTTTTTGGATGTTTTTTCAACACTGCATACTATAAAACGCCTCTTTATGCTCTACTAAGTGGGTTTCAGCTGTTTTTTGGACATGCCAAATTTTGACATTTTTGCCATACTATAGCCTTGCTTTTTTGGTCATTTTCAACATGCTGTTTTTATGGGTTTTGGAGCCGTTTTTGGATGTTTTATGAACACTGTACACTATATAATGCCTCTTTATGCTCTACTAAGTGGTTTTTAGCTGTTTTTTGGACATGCCAAATTTTGACATTTTTGCCATACTATAGCCTTGCTTTTTTTGTCATTTTTTCAACATGCTATTTTATGGGGTTTGGAGCCGTTTTTGGATGTCTTATGAACCCTGTACACTATATAATGCCTCTTTATGCTTTACTAAGTGGTTTTTAGCTTTTTTTTGGACATGCCAAATTTTGACATTTTTGTCATACTATAGCCTTGCCTGTTTCGTCATTTTATCAACATGCTATTTTATGGGTTTTGGAGCCGTTTTTGGACTGTAACTGTAACATGCCTCTAAATGCTTGTTTTTGGCCCTTTTTCAATGTGCTACGCTATGGATGGTCTCTATGGGTTATAACAACCAGTTTTCAGCCATTTTTGGGACAAGTCAAAATTTGAGATTTTTTTGGCACACTATAGTATGCATTTTTTGGATTTTTTTTTTTTTTAACATGCTATATTATGATTTTTTTGGCCCTTTTTTACATGCTATCTCATGGTGTGTCTCTATGAGCCATTATGAACATCTCACCATTCCATCCCACCAAATCACCCCTCAGAACATCACATTGAGACCAGCTCTCAGACATGGAAAGAGGTTGAAAATGCAGTCCGTCGGGCAAGAACAGCGTCAGCCCCAGGGCAAAATGGGGTCAGACTGCATGTAGAGCTGGGAATCAGAGGCCAGAGTCAGCGCTCAGCCATCAAAGCTGCATCAGAGGCAGCAGAAAAAAAGCAGCCAGTGGCTCCAAAGTAGCAGACCAGGAGGTATGCAGTCAGCTTGGGCTTGTCTCAAGGGAAAGGATGCCCCTGCCATGCATAGTCCCATTAGATGTCGGCCACTCTCAACAACAAGGCGGCTATATTTATCCTGTGTTTCATTCTCTCAGAGTGACATTTTTGAGCGTATTTTGTTGACTTACTTAATTGTCATTTTTGAACAGATTTTTTCAATGTCTTGTACTATGATGTTTTTGACGATATGTTTTTGACATACTTCAATATGATGTTTTTAACCAGATTTTTCAACATGCAAAGCTATTACATTTTTGAGAACATATTTTCAACGTAGCATACTGTGACAATTTTAACCAGATTTTTCAACATAATACACTAGGATTCTTTTTGGCCTTTTTTTGTCAACTATGACTTTTTGAGCCCTTTTTGCAAAACTGTGTACTTTGACTTATTTTAGCATAGCATACTATGATTTATTGAGCATTCCTTTCTATATAATATAGTGTGAGAATTTATAGCACATTTTTCGACATGCTATACTATTACGTTTTTAAACACATTTTTTCTACATTCTATACTACGATGATTTTTACAACACTCTTTTGACAACATGTTTTCGACATACTATACTGTAAGTTTTCTGACAGGACTTTTTCAACATATTATACTTTTTTTTTTTTTTTTACATATATACTATTCTGTGACCTTTTTAACCACAGTTTTTCAACATAGTATACTAGGACGTTTTTGGCAGTTTATGTTGACACACTATACTATGGCATATTCAATAGTTTTTCACACATGCTATTCTAACTTTTTTTTCAACATATCACACTATTACTTTTTTGACACTGTAAACCAATACTATTTCATGAGTTTTTCCAATGTAAAATAATTTGACTAATTTCTTACAGTTTTTTTTTTTTTTTTTTTTGCAAAACAGCAGTGAGCCCTACCTCATCCCGACCGAGGGCCTTCAGGTGGTCCAGGATCTGTCCGATCAGAGTTTCACACAGCTTGTTGATCTCTGATAGAAACTTGGGGTCTCCTCCATAAAGTGTCTCATTGGAGTCCACTGAGATGAGAAAGATCAAAAAGATCTATTTAGCTGGAAAACTACTCGCACAAAACAATACAACAACAAAATGGAGCCCTTGTCCTAAAGTCGAACAGAAACAGAGCTGCAGTGCTTTGATACCAAAGCTGGGTTATCTACATGTGCACAGATATTAATCTTGAGGGGAATTAGGGACTTCTGTTGTCTGAAATTCTTGAAAATCCTGGATTTGTATTCCAAACATAAGGACCCAAAGAAAAACAAAAGTAAAGGTGTTGACTGTCTTTACAAGAGAAAATAAAACAAACACGGAAAGTGATTTAGATTTCTGAGTAAAGGACTGCAGTGTATCAGAAACACCTGTACCTTTGGGAATGGAATAGAGGTAGGTTTCCTGACTCATGGCAGCCAACAGGGGCAGAGCGCTGATATAGACCCGCACCTTGGCGTCACTGTTTTCCTCCCAGGTGTAATCCTGGACCATGTTGAGCAGACCACGGACTAAGTAGAGTACACCATGCTCTGGATGGTCCTGCAAACACATTTACACATACATTGGGTGTTTTAGGGAGACTAGCGTTTTGTTTTGGTGCCTCATCTTCTTTGACTCTTAACAAGTGAACTCCTAATTGAGCTATCTGAACATAGGAATGAGAAAAACCAAAAATGTTTCAGCTTTGGATGATTTTCCAAATGATTGTGTTACCGGAACAACCAGCAGCGTAGCTAGGAAGTTGTTGATGAAGTCCAGCAGGAAGCTTTCAGAAGAGCGAAGTTTCCCCTCCACGCTGATGGAGCGAGGAACCTCAGGGAGAAGACTGACCGCTGCCTTTAGGAAAGCATCCGCTGTATAAGTGGAAAGAAGGATGGAGGAGAGAGGGGAAGAGATAGAGGTTGAGGGGTGCAAAAATGAAACAATGAGGATGAATGGTAACAAAAAATTAGATAGAAGGGAAAGAAAGAAAGAGAAGAGTTCATCAAGGAAGGGAGGAAAGGAAGTGGGAAGGTAAGAAAGGAGGAAGATATATAAAAAAAAGTTAGGAATCACTGAAAGCCAGAAGTACAATTTGTTCACAAGAATGAGACTGATGAGGTCAAGGTGACCTTGACCTTTGACTGCCAAAATGTAATCAGCTTATTCTGAACTACAAGTGAATGCTGAATGCAAAAATTTAAGAAATTCCTTTCTAAGTGTTGTTTAAATATCGTGTTCACACTAATGTGCCTGACAGATAGTTGGACAACCTGAAAACATAATGCCTCCAACCTTGGCTAAAACCAAATGTTCCAACCTCACCTAAAATTTTAAACACAAAATCCTGAACATGCCCTGAATTTTCACTTGTTTTAAATATGAAGGAAAGCAGCTGCTCACCTTGGGAAAGACACTGGTTTGCCAAAGCAACCTGCCCAGACAGCAAATAGAGGCTGAGACGACTGAAGATGCTGCTGAGAGACGGGATGGTGATGAAACTGTAGGCAGCACATGCCTGAAGGAGAAGAAAAGAAAACAGTTCTTGAATAGCCTGGAGCTGGGATCAGTATTTCTCAAGGAATGCTGAAATCTCATCCAGTAAGAATGTACGGTGGCTTGTAGTGATCAGATGTGTTGACTCACCCTGACAAAAGCCGCTGTTTTGCGCGAGTGACTGCCTCTCATCACCCTGTTGGTCTCCATTGCCAGCTGGTTCACCGTCTGGAAACACCAAGGTCAAAATTGAGGATGGTGCGTGTGTGTGCATGAATATCGCACACAAATTGAACAGATTTGTACTGACGTGAATGAGCTGCACCATCACTTGCTCCAGGTTACAGAAGGTGGCTCTGGCCTCCACACAGAAGCTTAGCTGCTGCTCAAAGTCACGGCCAAAAGAAACCTGAACGCAACGATGTACGAGACAGAATACATAAGTGTTAGATGAGAAAAATAGTTCATTCTTTATTTACAGATAGAGAAGCAAATAATTAACTGTTGCACTGGTCAAAAATCTAATTTTTCAGAAAAATAGACGTGAAAAGACATTTGAATTGCGCAGTTTACTTCTGTGTGTTTTAGAGATCCATCGTTGTCCAAAAGATAACTAAAACAGATCAAAAGCAAATACATGTTTCTTCATAGTTATGAGCATAGGCACTTTAGTTTATTTTAGCAAAGTACACATAAATCATCCTGTAGATGGAGATACACACAAGAAATATGTTGTAAAGCTGTAAAAAGTCCCCAACACTGAGGCATAAACAAAATACACTGTCAGTCATTAAAAAGTCATAGTACAGTATGTCATGAAAAATATTTAAATAATAAGTAACAAAAAGTCAGTAAAGTGGTATAGCATGTAATAACAACGTCATTTAAAAGACTCATTCAAAAGTCATAGTGTGCCAGAAAAAGTACTCCTTTAGTATGTAATAGCAATGTCACAAAATGTCATAGTACAGTATGTCATGATAATGAAAAAGTCCTATATAATATATAATAATTATATTTAAAAAAAAGCAGAAATAAGTGATCTGTTATGTCAAAAAATTACATAAAATGTCATAAAAATAGCATTGAAAAGTTATAGTAGAGTATGTTGTTGACATAAAAAGTCATAGTGCAATATGTACAAAAAGAAGACAAAATAGTCAGTGTGTAGTAAGTCACAAAAAAGCCATAGTCCAGTATGTCAAAATGACAAAAAAGTTTAAGTATATCATGTTGTAAAAAATCATAAGATGACAAAAGTTACAGAAAAGTATGTTCTAAAAATGACATGAAAATGTCATAGAAAAGTCATAGTAAAGAATGTAAAAAATAACAATAATTTCCTAGTAGGCTGGAGAAGGTGCTATAAAATGTCAGTTTGCTGTTAAGTTTCTAAAAGTATCTCCTGTGGGACGCTACGCTCAGAGCCCCCTTTACAGTTGGATCACAGAAGGCATACATTGAAAATGGTGCACCAATGTTAAAAAGGTGATTACTGCCCCTGCTGCCTAAAATACACTGTTTCCTCCTGATTGAGTAATTGCTCCTAAAAACTATGTCGCTGAGCTTTTTAAAGAAATGACTTACCCCTTAGAAAAAAAGTATAAGTTTGGAAGTGAGAAAGCTTTAAGAGTAGGACTAATGAAGAACCACAAGGAAATATGAAATAACTAAATAAAAGAGAAATCTCACCATGCGGATGAAGCCGATGATCAGCACAGCCAAAGATCTTTTCTCATCCTCAAGAGTGAGAGCGCTGCAACACAGAGCAGGCAGGTGAGTGAAGGCTGTCACCAGAGAAAATAACATCAGAAAATGACAAAAATGATTTTCCCTGAGCCCCTGAAACAACTAAGTAAGTACTAAGACAACAACTAAGTATTTGCAGGTATATAGGACAAACACACAGACACACACAAACACCCTACTTGACAGAGTCGTGCATGGTCTTGCAGATGTGCAACATGGCGTTGAGGATGACGGGATCTCTAGTGGGCTCCACCTGGTGCCTGCAGGACATGGAGACCAATTAGAAGTCCAACATTTTTAAACACGAACTTACACATTTGGTGCTTTTTTTGTTACAAAGCAAATAATACTCATTTATTAAACTCTGCGGTGGCTCTTACTTTATGAAGACCTCCATGATGGATCTGCACACCTCCACTCTCACACTGTCCTTTTGGAACATGTCTAAAAATGGCAGGAAACGCTCCTTGGGAAAAGACAAATTGTCAGAACTTACTGATTATTTCAGGCATTCAGAGTGAAAACGCTCCATCATGTCCATTTAAAGTGCGGGTTTCTCACCATAGAGAAGAGGACGGAAAAATCGTGGAAGTAGGTGAGGATCTTCCTGATCACAGACTGCAACTGGATGCAAAACAAAATGAAACAGAGTCACCACAGAGCAGTCTGCAGGAGGAGGAATGACGGCTCAGTTTAAAGTGAGCAGGGTGAATTGTCCTGTTAGCTGCTGAGCTGCTAACCTGAGGATACGCGTCCTCAAACGCCCGGTCAGGGGTCATGTGTTTGATGATGTCAGCCAAAACAGTGTTGACCTCACGTTTCTGAAAGAAAGATACAACAGAAAAGTGATTTTAAAAGTGATAGGAACTTCAAATTCCACACAATCACTAGAATTACTGCCAGAAAAGTGTTTTTGCAAATTATAATGTGATAGTAAAGTCAACATTTAACCTTTTGGATATAAAAGGTTAAAGGGGAACACGTCATAATTTTATCCTATTAGATATTCATATGAAATTTTGTAAAAACATATTTTGTAAGGTCACATTGACCTTTGACTAACAAATTCTAATAATTTCATTCTTAAATTCAAATGGACGTTTGTGCCACATTTGAAGATACTCTCTCATGGCCTTCATGAAATATTGCATTCACAAAAATTAGACAGACAAAAGGTCACAGTGACTTGAACTTTGACCACCAAATTCTTATCAGTTCATTGTTGAGTCCAAGTGAATGTTTGTGTCAAAGTTAAAGAACTTCCCTCAAGGTGTTCTTGAGATTTCGCATTCACAAGAATGAGATGCATGCAAAGTAACAGTGACCTTGACCTTTGACCACCAAATTCTTTTCAATTCATTGTTTAGTCCAAGTGAACGTTTGTGCCAAATTTGATGATGCTCCCACTGGGCCCTCTTGGCATATTGCTTTCATGAAAATAAGACGGATGGAAGGTCCCAGTGACCTTTGAACACTAAAATCTAATCGGTTCACTACTGAGCCCAAAGGGACGGCTGTGCCAAATTTGAAGAAATTCTTCAAGACAACCTTGGGATGATGCGTTCAATGGAATGAGACAGACAGACGGATGGACAGCCCGAAAATATAATGCCTCCACCCACAACTAACACCAGTGTGCAGGCATAAAAAGCAAGAGGAACATTTAAAAGGTGGTACATGCTTTACTCACTGTGAAGTGTCGGCAGGTGAACTCAACCCAGATCTCAGCACAGTTGATGTAATCCTAAAAAACAACAACATATACACTCATAAGTGAATATTTTCATGGGAATAAACACCTGTGTGAAAGCAGCGTTATTGTGACAGTACCTGAGGACTGCGGACTTTGGTTACGACCTTCCAGGCTTCATTGAGGATCGTCAGTCGCTCGGATTCTGGAGGGTCGGCACAGGCCAGACCGCGACCCAGAGATCCAAACAACAGATGCTGCAGAGGAGATGACAGTCAAGCTTCCATTCATATTTCAGCCACATTTAGACAACAATTTCACTTCAACAGTGGACTATTTCCCAAACATTAAGTTTATGATTATTCCTTTAATCATTTACATTCATTGGATCACCATATTACAGCTGTTCGTGTCCTCTGACCTTTGGGAAGCCGGCCTCGTCGCAGTCTTTGATCATACCGATAAAGTCGGTGGCTCTGGCAGCCACAAACTCCGCCCTGAACGCTCTCATAACTGAATTTAGCAGCAAAGCACTAGTGGAAACAGAAACACAATAAATCTTTTAAAAAAGGACATATTTTTTTGCCACCAGTAACCACTGGAACACCTGAAAAAAGTGGTGTGAAGCTTTTGTTACTTTCATTGTGTTTTCTTTGTAGGCAGCATATTCTGAAAAATAAAATTTAAAAAAATCCAAAAAATTCACAAGACTCAACTCATCACTGAGACCAAAAGAGTGGATCACATCACTCCAGCCCTGAGGTCTTTCCCCAGGGTTCCTGTCTGTCAGAGAATTCATTTCTAAATAATATTTTTGGTTTATTTCTGACCTTCTGCTACAGTATGAACCATCCAGACCTCTCAAGTCTTCTGGGACAGGCCTGCTTTGTGTCCCCAGATTCCAGACTAATACAATACTGATACAAACTCCCAGAAAACTGCAGGACTGCTGCAACGCTCAATTCTTTCAAGGCTAAAGACATTTCTGTTTTCTGCTGCCTTTTATTAAATAAAATAATTATTCATTTCTTACAGCACACTATAATATTTTTGTAGTATTTTGTATTTATCTTAGTTTGTTTTTTTTTTTTTTTGCTCATTCTAATTTTTCGATTATCTATATCTTCCGTTCTTAATTGCATAAAATCATGCTATGTTTTTTAAAAAAAGACAGCCATTATGTAAATAAAACTGAATGGCATTTTTTTTCTACGCTGTCCTGTTGAACATCTTACAATTAAAGTGATCTGAAAAACAAATGCATATCTTAAAGACAGGTTGAAATGATATTAAATGAGACTTAATATTTCTCTCCTGATAAAAATGGAAACTCCCAGTAATCGCTCACCAAGAAGAAAAAAGCCTACAAATTCAATCCACGTCATTATTACTAAACTCACTTGTTTCCCAATTTCTTGCATCTCTCCATCATCTCCGTCAGCAGAGGCTAAAATCAAAAACACAAACAGCATTAAAAACACACGTGCTTGTGAAAGCTGATTATTTTTGCCAACATTCAACATCTTCACTTTGAAAGATTCAGGCTAAATGAGCTCAGGTAAAAGGTGTGTGTCTGCGTGCCTCTGGAGCTCTGTAGGCGATGCACTGCAGGATCCAGTTGATGGCGGGTGAGTAGAGTGTCAGGTACTCGGGTACTTCCACTCTCTGCAGGACCAGCTGGTTCTGGACGCTCTCCCCGCTGACCTGCCGGAAGGTGCCCAGCAGGTCGAAGAAGTTGCGATTCAGGCTGTCTTTCAGGTGAGGGGCGACTTCAACGCCCACCTGGAGGGAGAGAGAGCGCTGTTATCTCTGGCCCCAGGCCATTTGTTTCTCTTAACCATTCACAGTGTTACTCTGGAGCTGGTTAACATTAACAATAAGCGAAAGAAAATAATAGATTCATTCAAACACAATTTAAAATCATCCAGGAGGAAAATTCAGTTGTCAGAACAGCAAAAAAATTCAAAACAAACTAATAAAAAAATGCAATGTTTTGTTTTTTTTCATTATTATGGAGGCCCATTTTCACATGTATAACAAATACTTGAGGTCATTTAGAAAGAAAAATAATGGGAAATTTTCTCAAAATAATCAGTTGGTATCTCAAAATAATTAGAAACAACATTATGTCATTACTTACAGAAAATTCTGAGATCATTATTTTTGAGAAATTATCTCATTATTTTGAACATACTGACTCCCTATTTTATGACAAGCAATCAATTTGAACTGCCTATTTTATGAAAATTCATTATTTTGAGAAAAGTTCTCCTTATTTTTGAGTTACTTACTCACTATTCAGATATACGTTATTATTTTGAAGTACTAAATCATTGTTTTGAGATAATTCATCATTTTCATTTTCTCATCATCAAGTTCCTTATTTTGAAAAAGCTCTATTTTAAAAGCAGTTCTCAGTATTTTGAGGTACTGCATCATTGTTTGAGAAAACTCATTATTTTGAGCTAAACAAATCCTTATTCTGAGAAAGTTTCTCATTATAATGATTTACAGCTTAACTGATTTTCACCAATAAATGGGATTCCATACTTACCATCCCACTCAACTGACAGCGGAAATGAGCCGATAGATAAGAAAAGGCTCAGAAATAAGAGACAGGAGAGAAACATGGGAAGAGTTGAGCAAATCTCACCCTGCAGAGGTAAGCTCTTGCGTATGCTGCCACCAGAGGATCTCCGATCCCTCTGATCATGGCTGTCAGCCGAGGGAGCGTCTCCGGAATACCGCTGTGAAGGGTGGACAGAGGTGCAGAAAGCAAGCTGTGTTATTTGTCTAAAAACCAAAAAAGGTCTGTTTGATTGGTCTGTTGAAACAAATACATCCCAAATCTTTCAAATAACCATAAACAGACATTTTAATTAGAAGATAAATTATTTATCTTATATATATATATATATATATATACACACACACACACAGACAAAAAAATGTTAAAGTGTTATTCAGAAATTGGGGTGCAAAATCTAATAAGTTGACTAATAAAGCCCATTAGGGGATCAAACTAACCTCTTGTTTAGGAAGCGGTTGCACTTGAGAATGGCAGCCTCAACGTAACTGTTCACAGAGGTCAAGGAGTCACACTTCCACATGTGATCATTAGGGATTTTATGGAGACAGCCCCAAATCATTATAGACTCATTTTTAAATGTTACCTTTCTTATAAAAAGAGACCGATGCAGCGGATGTGGATGGAACCATTTGACAAACTTATCATTGGGAAAAGTAAACCAGAATTACCGCCTCACGGCTGTATGCCTCTGATTACCACTCAAGTTGCAGTTACAGTTTATATCCATGTCTGTGAAAACATGGACGCACCACACACATCTTCCCCCAGCAGCACAGACGATCTATACAATTAGCACAGTTTCAATATTAGTGTCAACACTTCAGTATCTGACCAAATGTCTCTCATTCTGTTCCTGAGTTATGAGGCTACGTATTGGCCAGGAAAGTGGTTTTTTTTTGCAGAACATTATGATGTCACAGTGATGCTGACATTTGAAATTTTTGGCAAAGATTGTATAAAATCATGAATGTAACTATCGCAAAAGTCACCCATTGGTTTGTGGACCCCCGTTTTGTTTGTTGGGGTCAAAAGTGATAGCATTTGGACCTCGCACACAGCCTAGATGTCCTCATTTCTTCGTTTTCCTATTAGACATTTGTGTAAAATTTTGGCGTAATTAGCAAGTGAATTCCTGAGTTATGGCCAATAACACATTTTGTGAGGTCACAGAGACCTTGATCTCTGACCAACAAAAGTTCACTATTGAGTCCAAAGAGGCGTCTGTGCCAAATTTGAAAAAAAAAACAAAAACAAAACCTCCCACTGGATGTTCTTGAAACATTGCATTCAAAGGAGTGAGATAGATGTGAGGTCGCAGTGACCTTGTCCTTGAACTTTCACTACCAAAATCTTATCAGGTCATCATTGGGTCCAAGTGGACATTTGTGCCAAATCTGAAGAAATTCCCTCAGTATCACACCCACAAAAATGAGATAGACAAGATCACCAAGACCTTGATATTTGACCTATGACCACCAACAACTGACTTTGTTGTTGAGTACAAGTGGACGTTTGGGCCAAATTTGAAGAAAACGTTTTTGAGATATCACACATTCACAAAAATGGGAAGGAGGGATGGACAACCCGCAAACATATTACCTCTTTCCACGGCTATCACCAGCAGGGAGGATTAAATCAGCCAACAGAAGGAGGGATCAAAAGGCCCGATAAAGAGGTAAGTCTGAGTCAAAACAGGCCTAACACTGGTTTTGTTTTTTCTGTGAAGCGTTCTTGAGAATGGAGTTAAGCAATAAAGCCCAGCTGATGGTGGTAAAGGATACAATCTGGGCAGAAGCTCTCTGATGGACGCGATCTTGAAGAACCAGTTAAGGCACGTCTCCTTGGCCGTGTCATTCACATCATCGACGGTGAACGACTCTGAGGAAGGCAGAAGCCAAAAGGAATATTGAACAAAGGACACAGACAACATCACCTCAGAAGCAAGAAAAAAAAAGGTGAAATGCTAGAATGAAATATGACTGTACATGGCAGAATCCAATCACTACCTGGTAGGGGTCGTGGGTCTGAACACATAGTCCAGATTCTATCGTACACCAGCCGGCCTGCAGACAAGTGAGACCGCAGTCAGAATACCTGCAGTGTTTTTAATGAAGAAAAAAGAGGATTCTCTACGCACCAAAAGTGTCGAGGATATCAGTGATGAGGACAAACTTGCTGGGGTAGAACTGGATCACCGAGGTGTCGGAGAGAAGCTTTGAGCACTGGATCACAGACCAAAGTTCGGTGTTCATGTTTTTTACCCAGGTAACATAGACTTTTTTGCTCCATTATTTTGGGGATGAGTGTTTTTAGCTGCTGGATTACCTGGATGACGATCTTCAGGGCTTTGACTTTCTGGTCCGAGGCCCAGGCCTCCTTCAGGGACTGGTTCAGCTCCTCGATACGGTTGGCGTAATCCTGCTGGGAGAGGTTCAGCAGCTCTCTCTGGGAACCCTGCACACACACAGACAAACAAGTTAGACCAAAACACATCCCTGATATAATATGGAGTCATTCTGTCGAGCTAGAATGAGGTTTACGTCAATGAAAAGCTGTTATATTGATGAATTTTGCAGCTGATTTAATCCTTCGAGGCACAAGCAAATTGGTTTGATTTCTTTAAATTATGGAAAGGCAATGAAAGTAAGAAACAACCCAAAATTTAGCAAGAAATTACTAAAACGTACAAGAAAATTACCTAAAAATTAGTCAAACAATAATAATAATACTAACAATAATAAAAATAGAATTTAAATTAAAAAAAAATAAACACAAAATAAAAAATTACAATAAATACAAAATATATAATATAATATAAGACAATACAAAATAAAACAATAAATAAAAAGAAAGAAAGAAAGGGAGATGCTTATAAAGTATAACAAATCTGTAACTTAATATCAAATATGCAAGTATGATAATTATAAATATAATTTTTCCCAATTTTTTTTATCTTTCTCTAAGACATTTTCCCCCAGCTTTTTAAAAATAATTTTTTAAAATCCACTAATATCTTGCAATTTCTAGAAAATGTCTTATTAAATTGCCAAGTCTTTCTTTCCATATATTATGAAAAAAAAAAAATCACACCAATTTGCTCAAGGTTTAAAATAAATACTTGTGATAGGCATCTGAAAGCAGCACAAGAAAAATGATGTCACTACAGATTTCAGAGGGTTAATCACCAATGGAGGCTATGAAAGTACCTTTAATAAAGTATTTACAGAATGTGTATGCATACCAAATACAAACAGAGCATTTGGTGTCCAATTTGATTCTTTCCGTACCGGGACTGCAGATGATTTGAAAGTAAAAAGTCCCATTTAGACATACAAATACACTGTACGTATATGGACACACTGTAAAAACATACCTCCTCCAGATCATCCAGTTCCTCCAGACGAGTTCGAACTTTCTCTGAAACAGCTGAGGATCCTGGACTGGGAGCTTTTCCTAAAGCGACAACAACAATAAACTTTTCAGCTATCCACTGTGATAAAAACCCACACAGACTCTGTACTGATATTTTGTAAGATTACTTACAGGAACACTTCACCCACAAAAATCATTTGACTCTGACATACTTTCCGCAAAGAATGTCCACAGACAGCTATGGTCACGTGGACGCGATCAAGGGTCCGCATCGGCCCCTGGCAGTAAACAGGATGATTAAAACTTGAGTAAAAACGGGGCTGTGTGAGGGTTTGTCAACAGATGTTTTGATATAGTTTTGCTGTTGTTAAACACAAATCCCTTTTACTTCAATTCATCAAGAATTTTCACCATGTTTGGATTCTTTGTTTGCAGTGGAGACATGCGAGAAAAACTGTTTCCTTCACAAATTCAGTGTAACACTAGGAGCGCAGTTGATGTGCAAATTGTCATTTGTGGGTGAAGTATTTCTTCAACAGCGGATTTCTTTGAAAAACATGAAAAGGATAATAAGCAACTTAACAAGAAATTACCCCAAATTTGCAAGAAATTAGCAAAAACATAAAATTTACCTGAAACACAAAAAAGGGAATAAAAAAAACATGGAAATGACCTAGAAAAAAAGAGCTCAAATTAAAATGGAAAAAATAAAATTTAAAAATAAAGTTACAATAATTATAATTAAAGTTCTCTGGACATTTCTCCTTTTTTTCTCTCTTTTTTTTTTTTTTTTACTAATTCTCTCTCTTACTTTTATAAAGCAAATTTTATGTCATTTTTTCTTCACCTTTTGCTAATTTCTTTCAGTTTGTGGGAAATGTTTTGCCAAATAGCTCATGCCTATTTTTTCCATGTTTTTGAAAGATATCAACAACAAGTTTAGCACGGATAAATGAAGTGTTTTAATAAATAAACAAAAACAAAGGTCTTACCTCGATCTGAACCCATGCAAAGATTCTATGAGGACAAAGAAACTGAAATAAGATTTCTGCTTTACAAAGACTGATTAAAGAAACTTCTTTAGTGTAGAGTGACAGCACAACTCAATCTCTGCTGTTACGACTCACAATTGAGAGTTTTTCGGTGGTGGTGAACCTGGCCAGGATCTCTCCGCGTTTTGACGACCAGGGCTCAAAGTCTGGTCCAACCACCTCTTCCTCCTTCTCCCTCCTCTTCCTCCCCAGGTCCTGGAAGCACAACATCTTTCCTTAGCATGCAAGTTTTGTCATTTTCACTTCCCCCCAGGTTTATGGCTCAGGGGACGAAGTATTTTTTGAGTTTGTCTGTGGTGCATTTTGGGAGCAGCAGCCTGTCACTGAACGAGCTTCCAGTGCAATTAAAAAAAAAAAAAAATCTGAGTAGAAAAGCTTCTGGAGCATTATTCCTCTCTGTATGTGTCTTTCTGAAACATTACTGACCCCTGTGGAGGCGCTGTGGGACATGACAGGAGCCTCGCTGGCCGAGGCTGCTGCAAACATGGAGAGGGGGTCGGTCCCATCAAGCATGGAGCTAAGAGGGTCCGGAGGCGCCGAGGAGGACGAGGAGGAAGATGAGGAAGTACTGCCTTTACGAGCCCCACGGCGAGTCTTTGTGTCTGTTACCTGGGTGGAGAGGAGAGGGGAAGTCAGAGGTGTTAAAGGGACACCTGATGAAATGCAAGAAATAACTGAATCATGCTTTTAAAGGGACAGCTCAGCCCCAAATCAAAAATAAACCCTTCCCTCTATGTGGTTGGCGACTTTACTTCGGTAGAAAGAAAATAGTTCCTACATGAACCTGCTCGTAAGAAAGTCTGTGGATTATCTTGAGTAAGTTTTTCAAATGTATTTTTTTGGCATTTTGAGCACCACAAGCCGAGTGCCATCTGGTTCAATTATATTAGAGAGAAGGCAAACATCCCTACGGACGATATCTCCAACACTAACCAACTCACACCAAAACTATCGAGACTGGTAAACAGCAAAGCAGGTAAGAGGAAAAATGTGTATTTTTGATTTTGGGTTGAACTGTCCATTTAACTACATCAACAGCTGATTGTAATTCCTTTTAAAATAACATGATTAAATAAATGACACATTATGAAATGACAACATTTTGTGAGTGCATGTGTGCAGAGCTGTTAGTGGCGTTTGTGCAGGGAGACAGTGGGAACAACAGATGGTCTACCATGATGGGTTTGAGGGGATGGTAGTCTCCAAACTCAACCGGAGCAGCCTCGGGATGACATCTCTGCAGCTCTGCCACGTAGTTGCGCCCACGGGAACGCCTTATTACATGACAGACGGACAGAAGAGCAGACCAGATTCAGCTGTTAATACTGACAACCTTCCAATCACCATGTGGGCTTAAAGTGACAGTCTGAACAGTCACTGGAGAGAGCATACAGTTTATTTATGTAAAGCCATTTAACTAATTCTAAAACTGTTTTGAAAGCTTATTATTTGCTCTTCTTCTGACTTTAAAGGGATAATTCTGATTTTCTTAAGTGGTGTTGTATGGGGTAATGCACGGTCAGTGTATTACATACAGTGGATGTCAGTCTGCATGTCCCAGTTTAGAAAAGCAGAATGAAGTTTCTCGGAAACTAAGCAATCTACTGCTGTGGAGAGATTTAAAAGCATTTTTGCCATTAAAAAAATTAATATAAGTTCAAGTGTACATTATATTGAGAATATTTTCAATGTTTTGTTTTTTTTAATCAGACAGCCTGATGCGACAATAAAGCCATTAAATGCTTCAGTTCTCCATATATGCTGTAGTGAAAGCCACCAGACTCCATTGAGAAACACATTGAACAAATTTAAACATCTAAGTCACACAATAACAAACTAACTAACTGATTGAGGCAGTGGCAGACCAGCAGCTCCTGTGTTCAGTGATGTTATATCAGTGTTTTTCTCAGTGGAATCAGGCTTTGAACAAAGCAACACTGGAAACCAATGTCTGACATTAAGGTATATTTTGAAAATCCTGTCAATCTAGTGTACAATTAAATTGCTATTTACTTTTTTAGGGACTCTTTTTAAGGAGACTTTAAATAAGTTTTGCAGCTTCCCCAGCCCACGATAGTGCATTGCTGTGCTTCTGTATCAGACTTCAACCTGCTTCTCCAAACTAGGAGCATGCTGTCTGACATCTACTGTTTAGAAAACACTGACTATGGATTAGAACCCCATACAACTCCACTTCAAAATATCTAAACTGCCCCTTTGAGAAAACACTCATTAAGCCTCACTAGGATCTAATATTTTAAATGCAGAGATAAAGTGGTGGCAAAAAAAAAACACCCAATACAACCAAACCATAGCCAACAGTCCATTTAAATGAAGGCCACAGCCACAACACCATTTGGTGATACTGCATTTGATTTGTAATGTTGACAATTTACAGAGGAAAGCTGTCATGTCATTCGAGACGCTAAACTACAATTAAGCTCGCGACACACACGTATTCACAGCATGCACGTTCTCAAAACTCGCTCGATATCAACAAATACACAATTCCAGCCTTTTAAATTAAAGTCACGCAGTTTTTGAAGATGAGAAAGGAGCTTCTCACCACTGCACCACAGCCATTTTTCTTCAGTCATGTGACAACACACTATTTCCTCTATTTCCTAGTTTTACAAATGGTTTGGAGAAGCGCTATTTTGGGTTCAAATGTGCGGTTGGGGAGATATTTATGGTCATTATCCTAAGGGCTGATTTTTTTTTCATTCGTTCCTCTATGTAATTTATCACGTGTAACAACAACAACGTGTAAAAAGAGACGTTTTCATGATCTGTTGCAGGAAAATATAACTTCATTTCCCAGAATACATTGCGCTCGATTAAGAAAGCTGCATCAAAGATGTGGAGCCAAACAGGAGGTCCTACTTAGGCACTGAACTCTTTTGAAGAACTCTCCCCGACTTTTTCTTGTATCATGGGCTACTTGGAGTAAATCAATCAAGCTCATTTACCCTTTCTGGAACTGTACTTTTGTCTTACAGCTAATTTTAATTAAAATCATCTTTTCTCCAGTGACCAGAACATTCGGAAGACGCATCCACTTGCTTGCTGTATGAGACTCCTGTTTAATAGACGATCGTTGTGAGCTCCGCCGCTCGGCGCTGTGGTTCTGCTGCAGTCAGTGGAGACATGGCTAACAGTTTAACCCGGTTTAACCTCACCATGACCTGATAGTAGTGCGACAGGCTTGTCCGCCCACTTCACCTGACCAGGTACAGTTTGTCAATGTCAAGTTTGGTCCGAGTTGGTGTGCTAAATATATTTTAAAAAATGACTCTTAACGAGGCGGAATGAAGGTAGCTGGAGGCAGCTAGCAGCTAGCAAACGGTAAAGCATGACATACTGTAGCTAAACGGAAGAATGGTTTCTTCTATTAAAGTAGATATTTACAATTCTGTATAGAGTTATCCAATCAGTCTGTGTAATCAGTCTTAATCTTGATTTTTAAAATAGTTTGATCTCAATCGTTCATTGGATTCTTCATTTCGACAAAGATATTCGTTGTGCTGTTATTAGAACTGACGTTACATGATAATAACAGATACTCTGACACCCAAAATACTACACAAAGATATTCAACACTTGTATGTATAACAGTGTGACAGTTCTCTTGGTGCGACTGTTGGTGTTTTCACATAGTATCTAATTTACCCTACAGGGGTGGATAATAATTTTTGAAGGGGTAAATCATTAGGGACTGTTCGTTATTTATGAGAACCAAGAGTGGTGGTGCAGAATGGTGGAGGCACTTGAAATACATTTTCAAGGTTTTTATCATATTTTGTATATATTTTAAAGTATCTTATAACCCCAAAAGCCGCGCACAGGTTTTAAAGACATTATTTCTTTACAAATACCCTAAATCACACTATTTATCACAGCCAGACACCGTGAAATATGATTATTTATGGTGGAGGGTCATGCATTTTCCCCCAGTCACTGAAGGAAGCTAAAGGAACAATATTTGAAACTCCAGGAAGGGTCATGATTTGAAATTTAAAGAAAAAAAAATGGCACCCTAGTCACCTCCATACTCCGATAAATACAGTACCATCCCTTAGAATACGTTGAATAATAAATTTAGGGCTTGAAGCAGCAATTAGTTTTTCTTATCAATTAATCTTCTGATTATTTTCCATTATTGACCAAATATTAATTAAGTCTATACAGTGTCAGAAAATAATGGCCAGCTGCCTCAAATCCAAAGATATTTATTTTACAATGACATATAGCAAAGAAAAGACAGCGCATCCCCATATCGGCGAGCCTGGCACAGTGTACTGTTTTCCATTCTTGATTTATTAATTGGCTATTTGTTTTAGCTGTACACAATATCCTAATCACCACAACCACAGACTTTACTGAATGACCACATTGGTATGGATCTAGTTAGTCTATCTTCAGATTTTATTGCATTTTTTCATTAATACTTGAAATAATACTTGCATATTTTGGAACATAATCATCAATGAAAGAAATTGCAGCAGACTGTATCTGCAGAACCAGCAGCCTGTGGGAATAAGAGACTGAGACACAACAGAGGGAGAGGGCAAAGTCAAGCTCATTACAGTGAGACAGTGATCTTCTTTTCTACGTAGACCAGATTTAGAGCAGCCTGTTTGCACAACAATTCATTAATCAAGAAAATAATGTCCAGATTAACCGATAATGAAAATAAATGTTTACTTGCAGCCCTATTGAGTGGTTAGTGAAATAAAGTTATTTAAAGTCATCTGGGACTCTGAGGAATCATAATAGGGATTTTAAAACCATTTTTGACACTGTATAGACAAAACGATGAATTAATCTTCTAGTAATCTGCAGATTTATAATTTTTAAGAAATTTGGTTGTAGCCCTGAATATGACTTTTTTGTCTTTTCTTATTTTTTCTTTCTTTCTTTCACTAGTTTCTCCTCCATACTATTGTGTAGGGTAATTAAACTTATGTTACAGAGTAATTCATGTGTTTATCATGATTTATTAATACATTTATTATAATAATTGACTGTGCAAAGAAAATGTTAGCATGGAAGGAACTTTAACTTTGTAAAACCTCAGGGAGCTCTTTTTATTTTATCTTTTTTTGGTATGTTTGTTTAATTTTCACTTGACTTTAGAAAAAAAAAGGTTTCAGTTTTGACCAAACATCTGCTGAAGACATTTTCCTAAATTCGTTAAATTCCAAATTCTAAATATTGACAGAAAAGTTTCCATTTGTATCGTAAATGCATATCGGTTCCAAATATTGGTTATCGGTATCATTACTAAGTAATAATCGTATCGTATTGTATCAGCCCTGAAAAACTATTATTGGTCAACCCCTAGTTTAAATGCAGAATGGAAAACCAATCAGTGTCATCATCTGTCACATTTACAGTTGTTATGCTTGATCAATTATTGCACTTAGAGGCGTTTTTTGGTATTTTCAGTGGTCACTGGATAGTTGAGTCGCAGCCTGCTGTCAAGCCGTACTGTTACTGTCACTTAAGGTCCCTCTCATTATTAATGCCATCCCATCTTGGAGAACCCGAACAAGCCTTATCTGTGTAACCTATACTCACTTTCATGAAATGATGCCCTGGATCAGGTGGCTACTTTATTTCCTTCTTAAGACATTCATCTCATTGCATTTCCCTCTTATAGAGTTACCTCTCTGCGTCTCCTCTGTAAGAGGGTTTTGGCGTGGAGGTCTGGATTTGCTGTGAATTATTAACAGGAGAAGTTTATTTGTAGGGGCTGATGGGTGTAGCTTATTACCCGATAGCTCGTCCCTGTTTGCTTTGAGGGACATGTGTCACACAGAGGGTGATGTCACACAAGTTGCTTTCTAGGAGCGGAGGTCCCTTAGTGTACTGCATCTTGTGACAATGGAAAACGCCATCAGGCTCCGCTATGAAGAGCTGCTGTTCTACGCGGCCCTCGTTTGTAACTGCTGGTGTGTGTTTCTGTGCGTTTGTGTGTGTCTGGAGGGCAGAGTGTGTAGGAGAGCAGGTGGCGGTGGCATGCGTATGGGCAGCAGCTGGAGGTGGCAGCTCTCCCGGGCCATGAGACTGGCGCTGCGTTGGTGCCGGCTGTGCCGCCCGCAGAGAGGAAGTCGAGGCAGTGGGGGAACCACCAAGCCGTGGATCAGCGGCAGGTTGTCGGTGCTGTGGAGCTATTGCAAGCTGCTGCTCAAATCTCTGTACTCTAACACCCTCACCAACGCCGACACTCTGCTGGACTGTGCGTTTGAACCCGTTTACTGGATTGTGGACAATGTGACGCGCTGGTTTGGAGTGGTGAGTCTTTTTCTGCATGCTTCTCTTCTCTCTAATCCCCCAAACTTTATTCATCACCCTGTCTTCGTGTCTCTCCCTCTTGCAGGTGTTTGTCTGTCTCGTCGTACTGCTGACAACTTCAGTTGTAGTCATCGTCTATCTGTTCGTCCTACCCACAATCCTCAGCACTTACCCCGTGTACTGGATCCTTTGGCACCTCTGCTTTGGTCATTGGCTTCTCGTCATGGTGGTCTTCCATTACTACAAGGCCACCACCACCTCTGCAGGACACCCGCCCAAGGTAACAAACTCCTAGAAAGAGCTGGAATGGTTAGACAGTTGGTTTTTGATGGCTAAAGGTGTGTAAAGCATTGACTGCATGGTGTTCGTCTTACTTACAATAGAGTGCTGCAGGAATGAGTCCTAAAACCTAAAATGAGTTAGCAGTCCCGGTAGGCTTGGGTGACAACATGATATCCTGCTTTCTGTTAAACTCTATGTAAGTAGTGCACAGCACGCACCACCAGAGCTCAGTCTCTGGTCTCTACCGATGGAACAGGCAGCTGAGCTGAAAGACACGACGACATCTAGTGGTGGAAGGAAAAGTTACAGAACTGTAAACAGCCGGCGGGGAGCAAAAGCAGAGAGGTTGTGGGGAATCACGGCATGTTTTTCTCATCTAACTTGGTGAATTAAGGATTTATTTTAACCAAACGAGCTGATGATTGTTGGAACAGTTTGCTTCCTAATTAGACTGCTAGCCAGAGTAATCAAGATGATTTGGGTGAGTTTTAATTTGTTTCTGTCGAGTTTGAAGTGTGTTTTAGGAGTTATCAAGGCAATTATCAAGTTAATTGGGATTTTAGTTTGTTGTCTGAAATAAGGTCTGTTGTTATCACACAAGCTTATTCTATGACATAAAACACATCAGTGAATACCCCACTCACAAACTTTGAAGCTTTTATGCATCTTATTAAAGAAAGTTGCTAACAAGTGCCTAAATGAGACTACAGAAGTTGTTATCAACATTAAGGGCCTTAACTTTGTTTTTTTAGGAAAAAATTCACATTCCCTCAGTGTCCATCTGTAAGAAATGCATCGCTCCAAAACCGGCCAGGACGCACCACTGCAGCATCTGCAACATGTAGGATAATCAAATAATAATTAGCATCACACACAGAGTTCATCAGATTTGTCTTTTTTAAATCTAATTTGAACTGTTTCTGTTATATTACAGGTGTGTTTTGAAGATGGACCACCACTGTCGTATCCTTTCAAACATCGAAACAGAAAAGAAAAATTTAAAGAGAAAAATGTTTTACTGCGTTTAATTTGTAAATGTTTCATGTAGGGCTGTACCCAACTCAGAATTATCCTAGTCGAATCAGATTTGATAGTTTAATACGAATATTTGCTGATTCGTTTTGATTTCCATAAAAAGTTTTAAAGTTGAAATGGGCTCCATAGGATGATCAGCGTGACAGCAGCATTCACGTCATATAGTAACAAGCTGCACAGAGTAGCAAGAAAGTCAAGAGCGCTCACTCTGCTGCAAAGTGTGGGGACCAAAACACCCCCAGAAATACATTACAAAGAAAAAAAACATTTGAATCAGTCTCAGTCTACTGAGGATCTCCAGCTGATGATTCAAATTTCCAGCTTTCCAGGGGCAGCCATAGTTTCAAGTATTTTTAAATTTCCCACTTTGTGCACATGGACCTGAACGTGCTTCCAGCCTGGTTGAACAACTGCGTGGGCCATTTCAACCACCGCTACTTCTTCTCTTTCTGCCTTTACATGACCCTGGGCTGCATCTACTGCAGCGTCAGCAGCAGGGACTTGTTTCTGGATGCCTACAGCGCTATAGAGGTGAGGCCAGGAGAATTATCTCGCCTCTAAACTAAAAATGAACACCACTATCTGGGGGTCGACCTCTAGGCTACTTTCACCTAATAAAGCCAAATCTGATGCTACTGGTACGGGTTAAGACAGCGTTCAGTTTAAGTGAGAAGCTGATAAATTGTTCTGTATGGTGGCACCTGCCAGACGGCAGCAAGACAACAGAAGACGAGCTCAGATGGCAAATGATAAGTGAAACAGGAGACATGAAAAAGATCTTTGCTCCCTGCGCTCACGTTTACATCTGATCCAGGCCTGATATCAAAGGCGGATGTGCACCAGCTGGTAAACAAACAACCCTACGCTTTTAATACCAATTACTTTGATAGTTTGGAAGTCCGTGCCACCCATCAGTACTGCATTTATGGAAATATTGTACTTTTTACTTCACTACATTTCTACATTACTTTTTTTCTTTACAAATTAAGATTTTTGCAAAAAACGTAAAAAATATTGTATGCAATATGTTTTGTTATGAGTTAAACTCCCAATAGTTTATACTAGTACAACTGAAATGATTAGTAGATTAATCATCAAATAGCTGGACGACCGAAAATTCATCAGCAACCATTTTGATTTACTTTTAAGTCATCTGTTTTTGTTTTTTTCTTTATTTATTTTGAACAGATTTGAGTTTTTTGGGGTGTTTTTTTTTCATTTTTTTTCTGAATTGGGTACTTTGGTGATTATTTCAATAAATATTTAACTCATTTTATTTTTTATAGTTTGAGTTTGAGGCTCTTTATTTATTTTTTCTTAATCAAGTACTTAAGCAGTTGTTTTAATAATCATTTAAGTATAAAACATTTAAGTTAATAAATATTATTTTTTCTCAGTTTTCTAATATTTTCTTTAATTTTTTTGGGGGGGGGGTTCTAGATTTTTTGAAGTGTGTACTTTTACTTTAAATACTTAAAACACATTTTCCTGATTATATTTACTTTGACTTAAGTAGCATTTTCAATGCAGGACTTTTACGTTTAACAGAGTATTTTCACAGTGTAGTACTAGTACTTTTACTTTACTTTCTCTACCATCCAAACACCACTTAACGAGGAACAGGATCCAGCACGTACCCATACCGTAAGCAGCCTTTTGATCCTGAGCCAAAATGACCTCAGGGAGCGAGAGCTAAAACATCCTCAGATCAGATCTAAAATAAAAAAACCTCCATATTTGACACCAGTATAATTATGTAGGCCTGACTGTTTCCTGTCGCCCTCAGAGGTACTACCAGACCCCTCCACCAACCGACACCTACACAGAGAGCACTGCTCACAAGAGCGTCATCTTCCTGTGGGTGCTCACCAGGTAAGGAACCCTTCACCGCGGACCGCGTGTTCCCCGTTTAAACATCAGATAAAGGCTGATGACATCATGCAGACAGCTCAGGTTGTAATGTGTCCTACCTGCAGCTCTGTGGCAGTAGCTCTGGGAGGACTCACCCTGTGGCACAGCATACTCATCAGCAGAGGAGAGACCAGCGTGGAGCGGCACATCAACCGAAAAGAGACCAAAAGACTCATGGAGACGGGCAAAGTACAGATACTCTGTACAAATCAGTATTGAACCACTGAGTGCTATCAAACATCAGAAAATGGCGCAGAAACAGCTTTTAATATTTCTTCTGTTTCAAATGCAGGTGTTCAGAAATCCATACCATCATGGTACGATGAACAACTGGAGGTTACTGCTTGGTGTGGAAAAAAGGAGGTGAGTTCACAACCCATTTTCCTAAACGGTGCCTGTAAAAATGTGATCATTTAAATCTCAGTCAAAGTTGATTTGGCAACAATCTGTGGTTAACGTGGTAAAAGAAAGTGCATTACACATTCACTGTTTGAAAACATGGATGCTTCTTACACATCATCACCCCGGTGGCACGGAAGATCCACACAATCAGCAGTTTCAAGATTAGTGTCGTCAATTTGACCAAATGTCACCCCTTTATTATGGTTTTGAATACTGGATTTTTGTGCCAAATTTGAGGAAACTTCCTCCATGCCTTCTTTAGATATTGCGTTTATGAGAATGAGATAGACACAAGGTCACGGTGACCTGGTCAAGGTCATCAGGGCTATTGTGAAAATGAAAACTTCTGAAAACCTAAAAGACAGTAACTTAAAGCTGCATTTGAAAGTTTTTTCCTGTGACGAACGAGCAAACCAATAAACGCAGTCACTAACTCATCTGAACTAGACATGAAAATGAAAATGTCCTTCCTTGTTTCCAGTCACAATTAAGACTTTTTTTTTTCTGTTCTGCAGTCACTGGTTCACGCGGGTCCTCTTGCCCTCCAGCCATATTCCCAACGGGGACGGCATCATGTGGGACTGCACCTTCACCAGAAGAGACCCGATGGCCATCTGATCCTTTCTACTCCAAACCATATCAAAAAACTCTTAAACCTGCATTACACTGCGAATAACGTGACTGATGTGTCACACTGCTGTGACAAAGAAAAGAAGCTCCTGCTGCTGCAATCAAGTGACAAAGGAAAAGCTTTGTAGTAACACAAAAACACAAAGGTTTTTTGCTGCGTTTGTATTTGCACTGCTTGAAGTGGGAACCACATGGAAATAACCACTAGTGTCTCATCGTCTTATCATTTCCACCTGTCCACCTCGATCAATAGGTCTTTTTGTAGACCTTGCCAGAAGCCAACATCACCCTGCCACTGCAGCGCTGTTTACTGATTTGAATTTTAAATTATGCTGCTGGCCAGCATTGTTGTGAAGCCCAAATCTTTCTTTAGCAAAAAGACAAAAACTCTTTTTGCGCATCTCTTGGACTGAAAATTGTGCACCAACATGACAGCCTCTAATGACAAGTGATAGTAAGATTGATGGATGGGCGATAAGACAGTATAAAAGGCACTGGAGAGCACCAGAGCTCACAGTTAACAGCGTATTAAAAGTGCTATGTGTTGCATTTTCCAACCTCAACACGCACATTGTAAACTAATATTTGAGTTTGATTGGTGGCTGCAATCTGATTTCAGTTTTGATGTCAATGCTTTCAAATATGAAACAGAGGTAAACATCTGTTTTCAGTTTGGCTTCTCAGAGGGTCTTATTTGTTCACATTGTTTTAATTTAGCGGAATTAAAGTAATCTCGAAGATTTTCATTTTAATAAAAGTCACAGTATTTCACTGGAGAAGGTAACACAGTGGGTGGTCCACCAAAGAGGGTAGGCACAGCTAACACAACAGACTCGCCCCAGGAACAGTGCTGGGCTTCGAAAGCCAATTTGATATATCGGTCAAAACAGGCATTTACAATTTCCTATATATTACATGGTGCAACTGAGCCAAAAAAACAAACAAAAGAACTTTTCTAACATCGTAAGCCCCACAAAATGACTTGTTTCACTATCAGGATTTGATCCATTCAGAGAAAGAAAACAAAACAGATCTTCTAAGTTTCAACTTCAAAGTGCTGACAGTTCATTGACGATAAAGTGCAGTACATAGCAACATTAATAACTAATGCTGTATCGATCCATGACTTCAAGTTGAGTCAGAGATTTGGGATATGTCTTTGACTGTTTCTTCAAGAGCTCTTTAGTTTTGATTGTACATGTTGTCCATAATAACTGTGGTAATGTGTCTTGGGCTGAGGACAAATTCAAGTGTTTCTTAATGTAGGGGAAACAAGTGGTGAGATGAAACATATTTCAAATGTTTTCTATAAATGTACTGTGATTATTTAAATAATTGTCATTTTCAAAAATCTGTGTTTAAAGGTTTATTACTCTGCATGTTTACACCTGCAATTTTTCACTGTAATGTTTTGGGGAGCGTGTGCAAACAGGATAGAGAACAATTGTGAACTAATGTTTTGGTGCCGAAGATGAGCAAAAAACCAAAAGTTTGATTCGCTAGTCTTGAAATTTAGACTTGAATCATTTATTTATTTCCTAGTTTAGGTAAAGAAGAACACATCTGCACAGCACTCGTTCTTATTTTATCCTCCTTAACATTTCTGTCTTTGACACTGACCACGAAATTGCCGTGTGCCTTGTTTGGATGTTCAGCCTTTAAAATGAGGCACTTTAAATGAGTGAATCAGGCACTGTGAAATGTAATTCCAGATTTTTAATTCCCTTTTAGATTTGACTTAATGATGGATTGGCTGGATCTGTAGTTGCCATAGAAACATGACATACAGCTGTGATATCATGTGTAACCAATAGGAGCTGTGCTCCACTGTGTCTTTTTTTTAATAAAACACCTGTTTGATATTTTGTGTTTGAAGTGTTGACATTTATAATATATATATATATATATAAATAAATAATGGCATTAAATGCATTTTTCTATTATTACAAACAAATGTTTAATGGCATTTTAAGTTAGACATTTTAAATATTGTCTCCTTGGCATAAGTTGATGTGAGGTCCAAACTCAGCCGACCTTACTGCGATGACTCGACAATAATAATGATATAATAGCAACAATACAAGGCAGATGTTAAGAAAATTGTTTACATAACTTAGAATCATAATTTAACCTATATCAACCTCAACATAGGTATTTTATTATGTAAAATGCATCTTAAAATCCAACTCGTCAGTGGAGGTGGGAAACACTGAGTACATTTACATGCACTATGATATTCCATTATTGTTCCTTAATATGACAATATTTTGAATTTATTGTGGGTCATGTTAACGGTGTATTTTATTTGGATATGCCTTTTTCAGCATGTAGTATTTTTAGATTGAGACGTGGGATATGCTGATGTTATTCAGACTGTAATAGCATTATTTGGACATGTATTATAGCGCACTCAGACTATGCGTCTCAATTGGGTTTTTTATTGCAGATTGTGACAGATGTCTCATATCTGCTCTGTGTGTTGTCATGGATACACTGTATACAAACCAACTCACCAGCAGTTTGCAGGCTGGTGTAAAGAAACATGCCCAAAAGAAAAGTTCTGGTTGAAAGAAGACACAAACCTAAAAAAAATTACTGAAGACTTGGATATTAACTGCTTTTTGGAAATGCCAGAATATCACAACACTGACCTCTGTGAGGTCCAACAAGCCTGCCACCCTTAGGAAACTGAATAAAACATTTTTTGATGCAAAAAAGCAAGACGTTTTTTTCATTAGGGTGTGATAAACGACATGTTAGGGCATACTAAATGAAGCCAATGCGAAAGTGTCAAAACCTGCAGTTCCTCTACTGGCCACTTGAGGCTGGCTCCAAGAGCAAGTCCATCCCCATAGACCCACACGTTTAAAAACAACAACTTGAAGGCAGAGATTAACATGTTTACAGCCTGGTACCAAAACTATTTTTCTGTAGAATTAATGATCGATTAATCGTTATTTGGGGGAAAAAAACGTTGCTTATTTCAAACAATACCAAATTTGTTTTATTAAAGCTCACTGAAACATATTACATACATTTTGACAGCATTTTATAGCCTATCTATTAAATTTCACATGTTCGATTAAATGCTCAATGACCGATTAATCGAGCATCGATTATCTGTTATCATCCCTTTAGACTATATGGAATATTGCCACGTAAACAGCTTAGTAGGAATATTGTCTTTTTCGGAATAAGGGGGAAAAAAAGGAATATTTTGTGCATGTAAAAGTACTCATGAACTTGTCATCCTGTGAGCAATGGCAGGACACTTGGCACGTTCTCCACGGTCTCAACAACCCCACACAGCTGTTAAGACATCACTGCTCAGTTACACATTCATCCATACGAGACGATAAAAGACTGTAAGTGTCTGCTGGAGTCAATTCTGCTATCAACTGGCTGTTAACTCTACATATTTAGATTTCCAGCAGCCAAACTTCTCAAAATGGTCATAAAGTTAAAAAAAAAAAAAAAAGAAGAAAAGAAAAAAGCGAGAAAGTGTTAAACCAGTTTTTGAGATCATTCATCACCCATACACACTGCGGTGACTTTTCCATCCAATGTACATATGTGTGTTTTCTCTCTTCATATAGGAGCTGATACATTCAAAGTGCTTTAAACAAGAGCCAATTCAAATATCAGAACCTTCTTACATCTATATGAGTCTGTTGCTAAAATCTTGACAAAAATGTACCAAATTTTTGATTGTTTTATTGCTTAACTGAGAAAAACAAGCTGATAAGACTTACTTATTAATACCTAACATCAAAAATACTGTCCTTCACTTCATTATCATTTTGTAATGATTTCTGGGGTGCATAGTTACTTGAGATGCTGAAAGGACCATGTACGAAACCTACAATATCAAACTTTGGGCCAGTGTGGCGGCGATTGTATTGTGATTTAAAATTCATTTTGAGAATCATGTTTCAAATTATTAACATCCAAGATGCTTCCATGAAATCTGATGCTACATTTTCTCCAATACAAAGTGAGAAGACATCGATGTACATGAGTTGTGTTGCATATTAAACAAACTGCTTATTTTCATTCATTAAACTTAAGACGACCCTCCACAGTCAGTCCATATACTCTTTTTTGTGCGTTTAAAGATAAAGTAAGTTACAACAAAAACATTTCAGTAAAAAGGGAGGGAAGGTGAAGGATGGAGGGATTCTGGTTTAAAAGATGAGAGTGAGAAGGAAAGAGGGATGCTGGAAGATTGAAAGAGAAGTGGAAGGAGCACTGGAGAGGCAAACCGAGGAGAGGGCTGTTCCTGCTCCTGGATTTTCCCACGTTTGGATTCTTTCAAGCTCAGGGAGGATGGGAGGTTTGGGTTGTGTTTGAGCAGGATGATCAACTTCCCCCAGGGCTTCCTAACAGGAACCTATCAGGAAAATTAGGAAGACACACATTGTTGTGATAGACCAACTACAAATGAGCAATGTTGCACATGACCATTTAAAGTTACCAGGGTGTTACAGACAAAATAACAAAACAGAACTTTCAGATTTGGGGTGTTTATCTGCCAATTCGTGTTATGGAAAAAGAAGAAAGCCGTGTGTGTTTTGGGAGCATGCACGTGGCCAGAGAAGTGTTTATGCAGACTATTGCGATGTCACACTGAAGTTTGACCTATTTGCTATGAAATATCCTCGTGGACATTTGTGTGAAATTCTGTCATAGTTAGCTTAGTTAGTTATCACCAGGAACATTATAATCAGATCATTGTTGTGTCCAAGTGGACGTTTGTGCCAAATATGAGATTATTCCGTCAATGTCTTTTTGAGATATTGCATTCATCAGAATGAGACAGATGCAAGGTCGTAGTGACCGTGACCTTTGACCACCAAATTCTATTTACGTCATTGTTAAGTCTAAGTGGACAACTCCCTCAAGCCCTTCTTGCCATATTGCATTTATGAGAATGAAACTGACACTAGATCACAATGACCTTGACCTAGAAAATAAAATCAGTTCATCGTTTTGAGTCCAAGTGGACATTTGTGCCAAATTTAATGAAATTCCATTTAAGTGTTCTTGACATAACAAGAACAATAGGTAGACAGACGTAAGGTTACAGTGACATTAGAAAATCTAAATTAAATCAGTTCAAGTGAGTCCAACTGGACGTTTGTGCAAAATCTGACCACCAAAAGCTAATGCTTTCAGTGTTTTGTCTAACTAAACATTTGTGCCAAATGTATAGAAATTTCCTCAGGGTGTTCCTGACATATCGAAAATGGTTTGGATGGACAGACGGACAAACCAAAAACATCATGACTCCAGCAAGGGCTATTGCCGATGTGGAGGCATAAAAATCTTGAAGGTAAAATCTATCAAAAGGGATACATTGGAATTTCACATTTGAGTATTTTTAATACCCTCCAGCATGTTTTCTGATTCTTACCACTCTCCTCTTGCCCGAACCGCCTCGCTCCTCACCAGCCTCTTCTTGTCGTCCAGCGGCTTGGCCAGAGCTCGCAGCACCCGGGCCCTAATTGGCATGACCTGAAAAAGTAAAAGACAAAGAAATATTACATCAGTGAGCAGTCTGATGCAGATTTTCTTCCACTGCCATGACAAAAAGTAATACAAAGCAATAATTTCAACATAGAGGACAAATATGCAGTGTTTCAATGGGCCAGGTAGAGCACTATTTTCTATGGTGGCCCTATTGAATAATAATATTCTCCTGGGAAAATCATAACTTCAGCAGCTTTAAACTGATTATATAATCTACACAACACGTTAGATTCTTCCTCACTTTGCACAGTCAATAATTTCTTCTGAAATGTCTTTCCCACTTGCATGGAGGTTTTCAGACATTTTTGATTCAAACTCTATTCGACATAATTTCAGCCTGCTGGTTTCCATGAAGGTAGAGAAAGATCGCGGGAAGTAAATGAAGAAACGTACACAATGGTAAAACGTCACACATATTAGAGCTGCTTTTCATTGCCAACTACCGAAAATAAATTTGCCATAATGTTAATTTACATGGAAGATTATCCAAAGAAGACTTCTGCAACAATGTCAATACACACAAAAAATTGCATGATTTTTCAAAAAATGTTTGATTTTTGAATGTTGATTTTTACTAATTCCGTGACTTTTTCAGTCCTGAGGTAAAATTTCCATGATTTTACAGGTTTTCCATGACGGCTGGAACCCTCTATTGAGAATTATTTAAGGAACATTCTGGATTCCCCTCTGTAAAAAAAAAAGTTTTTTTTAAAAACAGATTTTTACTCAAATGTAGGCCAAGAGGACTCTTAATACAAAATTTAGGGAAACGTGACAAGGTTCTCAAATATCTAAAACAAACAATTCTGAGTTTTACCTCATGTTCGGGAAAGCGGGAAACTGCATGAATGCACCGCAATGAGACGATCCTTACATCCTGCAAGAAACAAACACAACCCTGGTTAGAGCTCTGGCTCATTAACAATTTTGACTGTCAGGATCAGAACAGAAAACACTCTGAGGTGTGAAGTCTCACTCACCATGGCAGGACTGGAGGTGAGGGCCAGCAACCTGCTGACCAAAGCCTCCAGCTGCTGGATGAGTGCAGGTGGGGGGTCGATGAGGACGGGCTCCAGACAGGACAGGGTGGACAGCTGGACGCCAAGGTCAGGACACGACAAGGCCTCCAACAGCAGAAACAGAAGCTGGACAGGGACAAAAGCTTCACATTTATGCTGATAATTATCTGGATTTTCAAAGTTGTTTGATTAAGCGGCAGGTGGCCACTGGTTTCAGTAATTGAAGAATTATTTTAAAATGAACTTGACTGCAGCAGTTTGCTCCTTACTCACCGCTGGTAGTTCAGTGACTTGAACCTGCTTGGGCAGTTTATTGACGATGTTGGACAGAGCCTTCAGGTAGTTGGGCTTCTTCTCTGTAGAAGAGACACAGACAAATAAAGTTATTGCAATACTTAAGCAGAAACACCTGCTTGCAGGCGAAGAAGTCCAAAACCTCAAAAACAGCAAGTCATCTGGAAAGTTATTTGTTCTTACATATTGTAAACATTGCACACTGAGTTTGTTGGCATGATAAAGCATCTATTTAACCCAAGGTGAGAATATTTTTTCCTACAAGAATCCTGCAATTTCTCTTTAGAATTGCAGCTAAAAACTGTAAAACATAATGTTCATATTCCATTTGGGTCTTGCTAATTAACCAGTCACCTAAACCGTACTGTTACCTCGTACCTTGCGGCGCAGCGTTGAAGCCCTCGACCAACTTGGCTTTATTCTCGCTGAAGAAGCGCTGGCGGTACATGATGCGGACATCAGCGTGGCAGCCGCGGTTAAGGATGTCGGCAGAGTCGCTCATCAGCAGCGAAAATCCGTCTGCAGCCATCGGACCCAGATCAGTGACATCGAGCAGAGAGAAGAGCTGCAAACATACACAGCAGGACGAAAAATTAAAAGTTAAAAATTCCAAATGGAAAGAATAAATGTTATAAATCAAAAGGTGAATATTTAATAAAGCTTTATTAAGGTTGCATGTGTGTGTTCCTGTTTTTACCTTGTCAGTCAGTGTTGTGAACAGAGGGTGGTAACGGAGAAGCAGAGCCTTGGCAACCTGGAAACATGAGACACTTTATTGCACTCACTGCTTCTTATATTAACATCCAATTCTGAATTTATCAGTGAAATTGATTTGCTGATCGACATTTAATAGTAAAGTACGTGAAATAAGGCTTAAGGAGCAATTCAGTGGCGCCTAGTAGTAAGGATTGCATTTTGCAACCAGCTGAAACGTCTCCTGGTTAGAATTCCAGTATTGTTCAGGTTTTTACCGGGAGCTGAATTATCCACAGAAGTCTCCAAAACAAACAGAACAGGTGATTAAAATTGGTGAAAACACCCGAAAAAGCAGTTTCACATACAAATAAGTGTTTCCCTTATGGTGTTTGGCATGTCGGAGACGAGCGGCTGGTCACCGCTTGCAGGGGGTCACCTTTTGTTTCTGATAACTTGGGATCCAGCTCATTTACATCATCAATATGTGCATGTGGTGCAGGTGTGTTGGTGGAGGTGATAGAAGAAGGCTGAGTGTGTGTGACAGCCATGGCGATGTCTCCACTGCAAACTGTGCATAAAGTCAGGTTCACTTCAGCAATTTTACGCATTATAACTATGTGAAAACTATATGAAAAGCCGTAATTGGCAATATTTATTGGTATTAGAAGATATTATTTAACACCGTCAACGCTTTGTTTTGCAATTATTTAATGCTATTTAAAGTGTGAATTTTAACATCTGCGGTGCACTTCACAGCTGACCACGGGTGTCAGCTTAGAATTATTACAATCACAAGCACAAATACAACAGCTGCACTGACTGTTTATGACAAAGTAGATCCATTAATAAATTTTAATATTTGGCAAAATTGAATGTGAAGAGGCAGCATCACATGTAAAATGATTCCTCTCAATTTTAATTTCTACAATGAACATGGTGATCTCCGCAGATGAAGATTATATTATAGCTGATGAATTTAATCAACTAATCCTTCAACTCCAAAGACGTAGCAGGATCTAGGACAAATTTTAATTTCATTTTTTTAAACATAAATCTACCTTGTACGTTATATTCTATTTCTGCCAATATATCCCTGAATCCTACACGCTGGATCTTTAAACCTTTGTGTATCTTCACATACCAAATATCTTCATTTTTGTCAAAATTATTCTAGCAGAGAGAAATAATGATGTAAACAATTGTGTGACTCTTACCCAGATCATGAGGGTGAAGGCCTGAGTGCGCACAGATGAAGACGCAGTGTCCATCTCAGCACACACTCTCTTCATGGTGCTCTGAATGAGGCTGTCCAGAGAATCACCTGAAGAAGAATGCAAACCATTACAACTGATTTCAGCTGACAAAAATAGGCTCTCAGTTTTTGGTACAAGGACTGTAAAAATGCAAACTGACCCTGCGGTCTCTTATTAACCAGACTAGCAAAGCACTTTGCAGCCGAGGTGTATGAGAACGGGTGGCTGCAGGTGCAGCTCATCTCCTCCAGCTCTGACAGCAGCTGATCTATCTGAGGCACCTCCACCTGCATGACACACACCACACCCAGAATACGCCTTCAGTTGGAGAAACAACTAACAATTAAAAACAGAGTTAAGTGTTCAAGTTGAGACTCACGCTGCGAGGTAATGAACACACACATCCCATGAGCAGACAAACCATCTGAGACTGGCTCCATGAGTCCCCCTGCTGCTTCTGAGGACACACAACATGCATCGCTGACATTAAAAAAATGCTGCAAATCTAGAAAAGAAGAAAATCAACCCCTAAATTATTACTGGAAAATAAAAATAATACAAGTAATAATTCTGCAATACAGTTGCACCTTCTTCAGTGAATTTTTAAAAAAAAAATTTTAATCTAACTGTTAATGAATCCACAGTGAGGCCGTGATAAAGAATTTGTAATGTTAAGCAAAATATGAATGTTTAAATAACAGCCCTAGAATACCTGTCACTCATATACACACATCCGTATACATACAAACCTTGAGCAGCCGGATGTGTGAAGGGAACGAGTTGTCGGGCAAAAATGAAACGTCACCTTCCAGGAAGAGAGACACAGCCCTCGACGCCGTCTCTCCTGCCAACCTGTAAAACATCAAAGACAGAGAAAGGAAGCCAAGCAAAGCTCATGACAAAAATGCTCTAACAGTGCTTTGTTAGAAAAAAATCAGAGAGGCTGACAAGATAGGACAAGGTGTGAGACAGACAGGAACTAGTAGTGTCTTAGTTTTTTTCTGATTTAAATTTAAAAATAAAAACTAAAATAAATATCATGTAAATGCAACTTGTTCTAATCTGAATACAGTTTCACAACTACAACATGAGTGTAAGAACAATGAACTGTGTTTAGAAAAGCAAAGCAGGTGATCAGCTAGTATACCACTAAGATCACTCTGAACAAAGACATGAAATACAGAGGTATCACAATGCGTTGAAAAAAAACCCAAACTAAGTTTGTACTGACGTTGGCTGCAGTCTGGAGCAGGAAGTACTGATGACAGGCACGATGGCAGACAGAACCACGTCCTCCAGAAGAGGACTACCACGACCAGGTGACGCCTCACCTACACAACAGGAAGTACACAATGTTTGAATGTCAGCTACAATAATTCTTTGTTTTAATTATTTCTTTTATTGGGTGGACACGGTTTTGAAAACAATACATTTCATTTTCAGTATGTTACATAATCATTGTTCAAAATAATCCAATTTCGTGACCTAATTATGTTTAAGGTACCATCCACATATACACCATAGTCATATACAGTCATCACATTAGACACTGTGTCCCCACTCACACAAATTTATACATACTTATTATGCACATACACACAGACACAACGAACACACAACCCTGCCTGATCCCCACCCACAGACATGTACATCCTTATACACAAAGGGACACACACACGCAAACACACACAAATGCAGACGCATGATAAACAAGACAGGATGAATTTTCTGCATGGGTTCCTTAGAGTTTATGGCTGCAGCTACAATAATTCATCTTCTTAATTTTTGTGTTCTTCAAATAGGTGTAAAGAGGAGCTGCTCACCCTGCAGTGCTGCCTGGAGCGCCAGAGACAGCAGGCGCGGGATGATGACATCATGGAAGCATCGTCCCGTCTCCTCGGTGTCCTGAACCTGCTCCGCTATTCTCTGAAGGCTGCGACATGCCAACACCACCTCCCCCACTGAGAAACCAACACTGCCTGAAAAAAACAAAACAAAACAAGAAATGACAATATTCACAGGAAACGTCTTATTTGATTCTTTTTCAGGTCATTAGACAGTCCACAAGACAATTCCAGTGATTTTAAACACATATCACTGCATGCAAAGACAGATATAGGTCATTTGACACAAGCACAATGCAGATGGGAAATCTGAAATGTCAGCTAGCTGTACTGACACTCACATTTCAGAAATTGCAGGGTACTGTTACTGTATCATAGCTCTCATCCTGTTTAACATCTTTTTGTGTTTGGAGTAAAGAAATAATATGAAGCTCATCTAGACGAGTTTTCTTTGTGTGGTCCATACAGCTCAAAAAGTCTGCTTTAGTTAACGTGTGTTTTCTAATCTCTTCAGTCAGAAATGGACTGTGATGTTGCTGTTGTGTGATCGGTTTATTTTTAATGCCGACTTCCACCAATCAAGTAAGAAAATCCATCTTTCCAGACAGGTTACCTGTGTGTGCTGAGCTGAGGACCTCCAGGAGGACAGGGGTGCTCTCCTGGACAACACTGGGCTGGGTGGACACTGCAGCCAGAGCAGACAAACACCGCTGGCGCAGTGCATGATGGGAATGCTGGTCAGAAGCTACGCTGTTGTTGTCTTGAACCATGGGCTCTGAGTGGAGGAGATGGAGAGAAAAAGGTTTGTAGAGTATATTAATAATGAGCCCACTGACCTTATGTTTGATGGTAAATAGGATGAATTGTTTTAAATTTTTTTGTCATTTTCAAAGATAAGAAAACATAATTTCAAGACGAAGGAAGAACACACCTAAAAGATAATTTGAAAATGTATTAATTAAACAAATATATCATTCTTGAGTCAAAGTGGACGTAATGCTAAATTTGAAGAAATTCCCTCAAGGCCTTCTTGAGATGTCGTGTTCAGAAGAATTTGACTGATGCACAGACAACCCCAAAACATAATGCCTCAAGCCTCGGCATTGCTGCGGGGGCAAAAAAAAAGTATAGATATCAATTTAGTAACAAATAATTCAATGTGCACCTTCACAAGGATTACACCAAAAGAGTAACCTTGTATTTGGGACAAAGAGAGCAGCTGTACAGTAAATAACTTTCCTCTGAGTCACATTTTTCACACAAAGAGAGACCTCTGGAAACACAATGAACTATTTCATGTCTTGAAATTTTTGTGGTTGGATTAGTTTGTAGAGAGATTTATGTTCACTTCAAAATTAAAACAACATTTTTGCTTATTAGTGTCAAAACTAAATTCACTTTTGGCGAGAAAAACAACATGGAGAAATCCAATGGGAGGTACTTTTTAAGTATTGTGAAATCCAAATATTAGTATCTGTAGTGTTTTTATTCATTTTTTTTGTGTGTGCTTTTCCCTCACCAGAAAAGATCTCTGTCTTTAGTCTTGGGATCAGTTTAGCGATAAAGGCTGCTGGGTGCAGTGATGCTAAAGCTCCAGCACATTCCACCACAGCAAGACTGAAGGCAGAAACAGCATAAAGACACAAAGAGATATCATTTCTGATTAGTTCAACTGCATGACCAACAAATATTTACTCAGTATGAGTGTCAGGGCAACTGAGGTAAACAGAGAAGTGAGAACACATGAATAAAAGGATGACAGAGGAGAGACAGGTGGAAGTATGTTGAACACTAGCTGACCTGACTTGAGTGTCCTCCTCCGTCAGCAGCAATCTGGTCAGGTGATCTACAGCCAGCTCGATATCAGAGTCCAACAGCAGGCCTGAGAGGGACAGCAGATTTAGAACATCTGAAAAAGTCCTGACCAAATCTGACTCTGCTGTGAAGATGTTATTGCATCTCACCTGGTTGTTGTGCGAGTGAGGTAAGTACAGAGGTGGCTGTGATCTGCAGGCTGCCGTTAGTCTCTGTCAAAGCTGAAAACACCACGCTGCACAGAGACGGACGGAAGACCAAAAGCACACCCTCTTCTAATGCGGAGAGACGAAACACAGACAGAAAAAACAGAAACCGATGAGTTAAAACCTGAAAGCTAGGCTCCATGGTTCTGCATAAACAGCACCTAAACACAGTTACAATCATTTAAAAAAACAAAAAGATCATCATCACTTTTTGAAGTTCCTTAATGACGAACTAACAGCATAAACATACACGTCATTGCACATCTGGAAATCTCATGATTAAATGTCAAGAGAAGCATGCTTTTCATTCTTATCATTGCATGGGGGGTTTTAGTTTACGTTCAAACACAAACACCACAGTCTAAGCCTGTCATGAAACAGATGAGCTGAAAAGCCCATGAGTTTTAGATATAAAGACTGTATCCGACTGCCATTCAAAAAAGACATAGATTAGAGTGATAGCTGTGGATTTTTGAAGTGGGGCTGTATGAGATACTTATGTATAGTCAGTGTATTTCATACAGTAGCTGACAGAAACAGAGAGGGTGCACCCAACAGCTCATCATTACAAAGCTGTATAAAGGGGTTGACACCTCTTTATAAAACACCATCGAAACAATACAATATACACTAAGTGTATTCTGTATTGAAACGTGAAATTTGGTTTCAGTCGGATCGTGTAACAGACGCTAACAGCACTTTCTGACCCCAAAAAGCTGGCTTGCGGCAGATGAGAAACGTAGTTCCAAAGAAAAAAGCTGTGTGACGACAAGGTAAAGTGGTGAAAATACTCTAAATATAGCGTCGACTTAGACTAATGTTGATCTTTTGGCTAAAGTACATTTAAATATCAACCCCTAAGAGGTGCGTACCCCTTCTGTTTCTGCAAATAGGGCGCGCACCATACCTTTGCAACCCTACACATGAGCGGCCTAAAGTGAGACGGCAATAAACAGCACTTACCGCTCTCTGACGACTGGCTGGTTTTCACTGACTGGATAAATCGCTGCATCACCTCCAGTAATGTTCGTCTGTGGGAACACTGCACAAAGAGAAGGATTCAAGTTTTCCGGTTTTTAAAAATTGCTACTGATATCATGACATACTATGTTAAATTCTGACTTTATGGTCAATAACTATCCCTTAACATCGAGGGAGGCCTGTGTGACGTCTAGGAGCATGCGGAGAACACCTAGTTCAGTCAAGGTCCAATTGAGGTGTTGATGATAGTAAGGTTTTGGTCATGCTAACATGTTTATATGTATTTATAAAGTCCAGTTTTTCTCAGACAATTATTCAACTTTTTCTAAAACATGCTGACTGTATATTTAAATGGAGTCAGGTGGGTTTGGTAATATAAGTTCGGAGCTCTTTGTGGTTAAAAAGAAAAGGATCTGACTCCTTAATGAAAAGGTCTATATCTGTAGGGATCTTTTTTCATACATTGTCAGACCTACAGAATAATAATCTGAGCCTTTCAGTGGCAAAAACAACCACTTTTAATGGAAATAAATTGACAGTGCGCATATGCCCCATATAGTTATATTGCAGTCTGTTTGGCAGCTGCCAGCTGCAGCACTCTCGCTCAATACTGGACCAGTTTCTAAAAGTGGTGTTGCCATTAATCACTTAGACAAAAACATGGAAAAATGGGGTCCATGGGTGAAAAACACCAAATTTCACCTAAGAGTCAGTATTTCTCATTTACCTGTGCTCTGCTGTTGTACTGCTCGACGAGCGAAGGCATGACCGTGGCTGTTATGATGTGGCTCGCCCTGTTGGAGGCGCTGCAGGCGGCCTGTAGGAGCTTGGCACTGGGCCACACGAGCTTCAGGTCTGGCTCACACAGGTGATGTTTGCAGTCTGGAACAACATCACATTTTAAGTAAAACAAGAGCACGAACAAATGACTTGTTCCACATACTATATATATTTCTCATGTTTCATCAGCTAGTTTTTTATTAAAAATGAGATTTAAAAAAAACAAAAAAAAAACAGCAGCTCCTGTATTCAGTCATTTAAAATCACTGTTTTTCTCAAAGGAGTCTGGCTTTGTAGAAACAACATGATGGCTTAAGTTTCCTGACTGACATTAAAGTAAAGCATGTGACAACAAAAAATCTGAACTATCCCTTTAAGAGTAGCAAACAATGAAATATTCTGGTTTCATTAATGAGTTTGCGTGTCTCATGCTGTTTCACTGGCATTTCCACCCTTAAAATACATCTTTCAATTTTTGGGGATGTAAAAGAACTTTATAAAGCATTGCATATATCTGTTGGAGTTTCAACAATTTCAGATTAAAATAATGATGATTCTATTGGCCCGTAGAAATCAACTAATACTAGTCTGTGATATTAGTTGCTGAGTTCCACTCATTTGAGGCGAACATTGTGTCTTGTACCCTGTTAACATGATGTGTTCACTGTATGAGCAGTTCCTTGAAATTAAAGGCCTGAACAGTCACTGTGGTTCAGCTTCCTGCCCATCTATTTGAGCAGTGCTCCGCTGCAGTAAACCCTCCCATTACCACAGTTCTGACAGTTCCATCTGCACGCCCTCTCTTACCGCCTTACAGTCACTCCGCCTGCATCAGCACAATTAGCTATTCAACAAGTGTTTTCAAGGTTTGATGTTTTTGTGTTTTCAGACTGGAGTTTTAATAAAACTGACTGTAATTTTCGTTTGACAAGTTTTAGAAACTCCAGGACCAAATGTATCTTTGTGCATTTCACAACATTTCACCTTTGAGAACAAGATCCAGGAACGTGCTGAGTGAGTCTTCAGAGTCTGAGTTGAGGACTGAGCGAGACAGACAGGAAGTGAGTGCGGTGAGAGCAGCCAGGCCGGCAGACTCGATCTTTTCACTCGCTGTCTGAAACACCTGCAGGGAAACAACGAGAGGGGAACATTTTACATTAGTTTGTTCTTCAGATTCACTGAGAGGTGATCAACCTAACAGTGCGTTGACTTTGGACTAAACTGTTAGATGGTAACAAATTTCTCTGGTGAATTTATATAATTTCATCAAATGTTTTTCAAGCGTCTGGAGGATGAGGAATTTGTACAACACAAGAAAATCCTTTACATCAGCTTTGATCCAGACTTTGCTTCATTTTTATTGATCTTAACAACATGAGAAACTGTATATGTTTCTTTATTCCCATAATGCATCGATTTTTGCATAATTTCCTTTAGATGCGATCAATTACTTGCTCAATTCTGAGGAATTAACCATCAGTTCTATTGTAAGAAGACTGTGACTTCATGGTATTGTTTACAACTGGAAAAACAACAAATTAAAAGACTAAACACAGCACAGTCTGAAGAAAATATTCCAAACTTGGTGGATGTGAACGTAGTATGTAGTGAACACTACAGTGTGAAAAAATGTTTTTATTCATAGCACCTAGAATGTCATCTTCACAAAAAAACTAGGGCTGTCAGCGTTAACATGTTAATCGTGATGCGACTGTGACGAAAGAGATGCGACCATGTCATGCTGTGTTCTCAGTCAGGGGGCCAAATAAATAATGTCTAGTTTATGCTAATCTCATGCAGTTTTTTAATGTAATTTCATTCCTCATCAAGACAATCTGGTAAAAACTGCTTTGCCCTGTCAACATGTACTTCATGACTGTTTTGAAATGCAAAATAATGGGATAGAAAACATTCAATAAACAAAAAAAAAATCGCATTAATCGCATTGAAATTAATTACGATTTTAAAAATGAATCGCTTGACAGCCCTATGAAGAAAACAACAATATTGTTTAATTATTTCCTTACAAAGCTGAGACACCACATACACATATCAAATCAATCAAAATCACAAGTAAAACAGTAATAGTAATAGTAAAATATTTTTTTTGTATCTCAAACAAACCTCTCTGCGCAGCGACGCCCACAGTCCCTCGAGGAATTCCGCCAAATCCTTATGTTCATATTGAGACACACAAGCAGTCTGAAAAATAAAGTGTGGTGAGATAAGAAACCAGGCATCGCTCCTGAGCAGCTCCACTGTAGCTGTAATGAGTGACTGTGTTGCTTCAAAGACAATCAACTGTGTATCATCCATATTTCTTCTATCTTCTAGCATATTTTAGAAGATAGAGATTTACCAGAGTCTGCAGCGAGTCCAGCTTTGCACTCTGAACATCTGAGTCCAGTTTCTCAATGATGAGAGGTAACAGAAACTGAAAGAGTGAAGCAATAAACAGCAAATTAACTCCCTTTAGGCCCAGAAAGACGGTCACAAGACCTCCACTGCACCAACAAGCAAAATGTAAATGTTCATCGATTGTCTTACCTCAGCAAACTTAGGTGTCCCAGTAAGGACGTCCCTTAGCATCTGTATGAGCTCCTCTCTGGTGATGCCATGTGGGTCGCTGGGAGGCTGATGTAGGTGATGTGTATCGGACAGAAGAGGGTGAGCCAAGAAGAGATAACACACAAAATAAGAAAATTAACCTCCACATGTTCACAGATGTAATGACTCAGTCAGAAACAAGAGGCTCTGCAGTTAGAAAAGCTGAGATATCTCATTCACAAGGTCACAGTGACCGTGACCTTTATGCACAAAAATCTAAACGGTACATCAATGAGTCCAAGTGGATGTTTGCGCCAAACTTAAGCAAACTCCCTCATGGCCTCCTTGAGATTTTGTGTTCATAAGAATAAGATGAACGCAAGGTCACAGACGTACAGACGTACTTGAAAAAACCCTGAAAACATATTCGGGGTTTCTGTTGAATTTTAGTCAACAAGGATTTTCTGTGGTTGACTGCAGCCCTTGTTGTGACACACAAGATCCAATCCAAACACTCCTCTGTATGTTAACACTGGTAATGTATATTCAATGACTTATATTTTACATGTATACTGTCCATATTCCAATAACTGTCAGGTTTTCTATTACCTTATCAGTCTAAAATATATCGGGTTGGTATTTATCAAATAACTAAATTGTAGTAAAGCATTGATGTACATTTAAAGATTAGTTTGATAATTCATGTAAAATTGACTGTGTAAAAAGAAGTGTTTCTGGGTTTCCAAAGAGAGTTTCTCAGATTTTTCCACGAGACATTTCCATGTTGAAAGGAATGCAATCCCAGAGATACATTTATGCACACAGCCTGAACTTTAAGCATCATAATTTGTATAGATGATACACTACTTACAGCTTTGCTTTTTTGTCAGGTTTCATCTACTGACATATTTCAGGCCATGCTACTACAGTTTGTTTCATTATCACCTGGTGAGACAATGTTGCGATCCTTATGTCACACAAAACCCAACATCATATTAGCAGCATTGTGGCAAAGTGCAGAGAGTCAACAGAGGATCACAGAGCTGTGATCCTCTGTGAGGTAGAGACTGGAAATATGAGTGAGCAGATGACGAGGCAGACACTGTATTGTTGTTTTGTACAGAGTGAGCCTGAGGTCACAGGAAGTCGTTGATGACAATTCTGTCTGCTTTCGTCAGCTCTCAGGCAAAAGCAGCTGAGTAAACAGGGACTTACGGGGTTGAAGTCGATGGGGAAATAGCAGGACGTCACTTCGAACAGCTCCTCTGTGAATTTACCTGAGACGACAGACAGGAAATTAACGGGAGGCGAAAGAGTCATACTTAAAGTGTGCAATGGACTGAGAAAAAGACAAAGAAAGTGAAGAGAGATGCTGTATGTGTGTTTGTGCACGTGTATGCATTCTCACCTAGATCATAACCTCTGAGGATGATGTCTCTGGCAATCTGGAAGGCTAACAGCAGGTTGCGAGGATCCCTCTCTCCATCCATTGATTGGACAAAACCAAACACAAAGTCCGCTCCCAAACCTTTCAGTTCTGTGGAAAAGTCAAACAGGAATCACAATTTTGTTTAAGTTCTGCAAGACAGCAATTTAGCACGTTTGGAGAATGGGGACAAGAACATCAAGTTGGAGAAATTACACGACATACCTTTTCCTGAAAACATGATTTCAAGTTTCAAGTTGTTAGGATGAATTTGATCTAAACTTAATCACAACAAATGATTCATTTTATTAGATGAAATTGAGAAAAAAAAACTAGTGAATCTATGACCAGCAAATATTTGGCCTTAGAGGATTTATCAGCTGCCAAGAGGTTTAAAGGGACAGTTCACCCCAAAATCAAAAATACATATTTTTCCTCTCCTCTGTAATTTTTCAAACCTGTTCAATATTAAGAGCCAGACTGGACCGACTGGACTAGACTATTGCCACACTGCAAAATCGGAGCTCTCTCGCCACACTGAATATGTTAGATATGAACTTTTGTCACATCATGTAAACAAACCCCGTAAGTATTAGCTGTGCTCCAGATTAGACCAGAGACCTTACTATTTAAAAGAGTGGTGAGTAACCTTCTTGTCATCTTCCTTTGAGCAACGAGTAGCCTAAAAACAGAAACAGGCCATCCGACAAAAGCTCAGTTCAACATGATGCACCGCGTCTTCTGCAGCCTGTTAGGACGCCTGTTTTGCCTGCTTCTAATCCAAAATGTCATCATGCTGTTGCAGATTTAGTTTTCTTGAGAGACTAACTCTGCCATGTCTCCTGTCGTCAGCCCAAAAAACAAATGAACTTTTCATGAAAACAAACATGAGATGCGCAGCTCTGCCCCTCCTCCCTCTACTGTAATTTGATCTCCTTCAAATTGCTGTGCTCCCCTCACAACCAGACACTTAGACAGTAGTGGCTCCTTTAGTCCAAACATAACATTATCATCATCCCATTGTTATGTTTCTGATCACTAATGCAATACAAGTTAGATTTAGCACCGTGACACCGTCAGCACCGGTTGCTGAGTTAGGCTACTTTTTAATTTGCCAGAACGTGTCAAAATGACAAATGTCAGTTCAGCAGCTTTGCATAAAATCAAACTGGTTTAAGCTCGTACATTTGACAGGACAAACCGGAAATCGACCCAACTCTATGTTACAGCTCAGCTGGGAAGGACGCCGTTAATGTTTGAATCTCACACTGTCACGAGTGTGAGCCTCTCGTCTATGAGTAGAGCTTTTTTCTGCATAGTCAAATGGTTAGCGGGTGTAGTTTTTCAAATGTAATTTTTGCCACTTTGAGCACATCAAGTGTCATTTACTTATTGTAGAGAAGGCAGGCATCTCTACGGCCGTAGCCTTCAACACTCGGCAACTCACACCAAAACGATCATGATTGATAAATGGCATTACAGGTAAGAGGAAATATACGCAATACAGAGCCAGTATGAGACAGTGAACGGCCCATTTAATTTTCTTGTAAATCAAGTTTTATTTTATAAATGGATACACAGTAAAAACATTATTGAAGCACTCTTAACAGTGTTACTGAGAAGGTGAGGTCACACTGCCATTCTACATGCTTGTGTGTTTCTGGCAGCCACGCACAAACACTTCATTGTCATCCTTCTATTTGCTTCCTATACAATACGTCTATGCAAAAACATGCATTGCAGGCAAATTATCCAGCTGCCAAACAAAGCAGAAGAAGGTGTGAGTACTATTTCCTCTGGAGAGAGTTAGTGTCAGCAATAACCAGATTAGTCAGCCAACTGCTGAGATTTTTGACTTCCAAAACTCACGCCTTACAGTTCGAAATCACCTACATCTTCACCAGAGACATTTTCTTTCAGCAGAGCTCTCGCAGTCACAGTGAGAAGCTGTTTGTGCATTTCTTTACTAATCTGCCAAACAAAGTGCCGTCTCTTACCGGCTTCTCTGGTCTCCATGAGGTTGATGAGCATGTTGTAGACGCAGGCTCTCTCTGCCAGCATCAAAGACTGCAAAACAAACACACTCTATGAGCTTTTTTACCCACAATTCCCACATTTAACAACAGTTTAGTGGAAAGTTTACTTGGAAAGCATGCTTAATAAAAGAGGAAGTGGTTCACAGACATGGAACAGCATCATCCCACACTCCAAGCAGTATGGTGAAATATTGTATGGGTGTGTGTGTTTGCATACCTCGAGATACAAGAGAGAAAAATATACACTGCTGTTGTGCATTTCAAAAAGCAGCAGATGAATATTAGACTTGTTTGCTACTTCACCGAGGATTTTCCTGTTGATCGGTTGCATTTGATCCACATAACTCAACTAAAAAACGATTGTAGTGCAATTTTGTACCTGTTAGATTAAACCTTAATCCACTCTTGTATAAATCCCCCTTTCAAAACTCTCCATGTTTTCTTAAATATCAGACATCCTGACGTGAATTTTAACGTAAAATGTTGCTTGCTAGAATTTTATTTTAACTCTGTGTGAAGTCTCACCTGAACATGAACATCCTGGAACAAAGACCTCAGCATGGACACAGCTGAGCCGGGAGGCAGCACTGTACATTTTGTCTGGAAAAAAAAACGTAAGGCGCACACAATTTCCACTCCATTATTTCCACTAACACATCTGGAACTCCTCAAAATGATTCTTAAGCCTGCCGAGCAGCAACTGTCTTGCAAACTTGGCAGTCATTTAATATTTGATGGATTTTTAGGAACAACAACATCAGAAACATCCTGCTGGAGGAAGACACTCACCAGCGCTCTGAGCCCCTGTAAAACAGGCGGGATGATGACGTAATGATCCTTTAGGCGGTTTTCATAAAAGGCAAGGAGCACTTCCACTGGGAACAACAGAGACAGGAAGATAAATATCACTCTTTACACAAATATACAGTTATTTTGATACATTTGCTTGCTTTAACATATTCTTTATATCAACCAACAAAGCACTGAGATGAAATTTTTAGAGGTCAGTCGATATTGGTTTTTCAGGGCCGATTCAGATTACTAGTACTTAATGAAAGTGATGACTGATATTTGGAACAGATATGCATTTACAATTAAAAAATGAAGATATTTCTGTCAATTCAGAATTTGGAATACAACAAACTCCAACACAAAACTTTGTTTAAATGCCTTTAGCAAATGTTGAATCAAAACTGAAACTTTCCACATCCTTTACAGCAAGTTCCTTGCAACTTTTTTATAAAGTTCAGTGAAAAATTTTAATAAAAATAAATGAATAAATAAATACAGCTCCTTCAGGTTTTACAAAGCAAAAGATCCTCCCATGCTGACACTTTCTTTGCATGTATTGCAGACTGCCTTCTCTGGTGCTGGTTGAGTGTAACACGTATACTTTTTCATTTATTAACTTTATCAGCGATCACTGAAATAAAACGATGATACAGATCATCCGCTAAATATCGGCCCTGCTAATCAATAATATGCCAATAATATGTTGACCCCTAGATAATATGCACCAAAACAACTTGTCTGTATTGTTTGTAGTACCTACACAACAAACAAGAAGAGAGTGGGACATATTTATACATAATATAAGAAAAGACATATACCTTCTCTCTCTGTAAGACCTCCATAGCATTCGTGTAAAACTTCAGAGAGAAGCTGTACTCCTCTGGCTCGAGTGTGAGGCTGAGAGCTGGTCAGACTCAGTCTGTCACATAGAAGGAAAAGAAAATGCTAATTACTATTACATATATACATAAGAGCCACCAAGTTTAATTTATGCCATGCAATGGATAACTCCACAATATAGTGTGTACATTTTTACAATTTATGGTAAACACACTTAAATGTATTAACCCCTTGAAACCTGGATCAGTATCAGTTTTCTTTTGCTACATTTAATCAGCTCTAACAAGCTATTTGACTCCTTCAAACCTAACCATATTGGTAGGGGGAAAAAGGCAATAAGCAACTTGGTAAGGAATGTCTTGCAAGCTACAAGAAATTAACAAAAGGTGCCAAAAAATTACCTAAAAGCTAGTCTTAAAAAAGGGGGGGGGGTTATTTAAAAAATATTTTAAAAATAGGGGAAAGTCCTAAGAATTACATTTATCATTGTAGCAATTTTATATTTCAAATATTGTTACAGAAATATTGAAGAAATAATATACTAAATACATTTTTATTAGCACTTCTACTAGGTCATTTTCATGTTTGTTGTACAGGTTTGTTGTTTGCTTTGTTTCAAGTGATTTTCTTGTAACCTGTTCACTATTTCTTTGCTAATATTTTGCCCATTTCTTTTTCGCCCCATGTTTTTCAAAGAATCTAGCCACTTTGCTTACATTTCAAAGGGTTAACATTTTTTTGCATCCATACCTCCCTAGTTTAACACATACTAAAATCAAATTAAAGCAGATAAAGAAAAAAACAATTATATTACAGTGAAGGCTTTTTTATATTGTTTATCTTATTGCAGTAATATCAGACAAAAATGTTGATAGCTTACCCCAGAGCTTCCGCCAGCTGCAGTATTGTAAACTGTCCATCTTTGATAGCTGAACAGAGACAAGTTCAGTGAAATGTAGCAAAGCAAATGTAAAATAAGAAAACAGACATAACGACACCGCGGTATAACCAAGTTATCTCTAGTAGTTAACTACAGTGTAACTAGCGACATTACAGGAGTTCAAAGGTCCTGAGTTCATTGACAGGATGCTCATTCAGACAAAACACAGCAGCTAGCAAGCAGCATGCGGTGAATACCACACCGGACTAGCATCAAAATTCACATTACCGTCGCATGACAGTACAATTAAACGCCAAAGACACATTCCATGTGCGTATTTGTTGTGACCAAATGAGCAGACGAGTGTCACAGGCGGTGTGTTTTAGCATCATGAGGCTGTAACCCCACACAGGATGTTGTGGCGCTAACTTAGCTAACAATCATGCCGTGTTGCGCATCCTCAAAGCGGCACCTCAGCAGCTTCAGCGGAGGGTTTTTCGCAACAACTTGTTTTAGAAATGTGATAAAGACTAATGTACCTTTTGCTGTATCTTTGGCCTTGCTGTCCTGCAGTCCCGAGACAAATTCCTCCACCAGAGACAGCAGCAGGGTACTGTCCGCAGCCATCGTGCCCCTGGAACGGAGACTGCGCATGCGTGAAAAGTTAGTTGTGAAACGCAAATGTGAATAATTTTCCAAAAACTTTTGTAATGCTGATGTTAACGAACAATACCATGTCACATTCAGGTAATTCTACGTTATATTTATGTCACTTGTGATTTATCATTATTTCTATGATGTTACAATGAAAACCAAACATTACTCTTTGGTGATGCCTTTAAGTGCTGTAGAAATTAGTGCGTGTTCACTGTGAATTCACTGCGATAGATACGATTCTGGATTTTTAAATGACAACGGTCTGTTTGTTATGTATGAGTGGGGAGGGGATGGTGCATAAAGCCACTTAGAATATTTTTTAAGGGATAGGGAGGAAGGGTTGTTTTTGTGTTTGCTTTTTTTTTGTTTGTTTGTTTTGCTTAGGGGAGGGGAATTCAACTTTAAAAAGTGGATTTCCATATTTTACTTCCTATTTTTTAAGAAAACATGTCTTCATAACCCAATGAGCCAATGGGTTTGGAACGCATTTTTTTTAAAATTACAACTATTTATCATAACCAGAAACTGTATATGGATTTTTAAATTTCCTGCAGCTCTTGATCACTTTATGTGGGAGGTACATAACTAAATCTGGGCTTAATATCGTCATATTTTATCAAAATCACTTTATTCTATGTCTCATTTAGAATAAAAATAAAAATAAACCTTTTGCACAAACTAACCAGCATGCACAGAAATGGTAAAAAAAAAAGGCTTAATTCAATTCCAGGATTTTAACTTCTACCTTTAAAACATCAAATGGTTTGAAAACTAATAACTAATTTAAACAAAAAACAAAACAAAGGCACACCCTAGTCACCCCTTCTCTGATAAATAGAGAACAGTCCCTAACTAAACATTATTTTGGTGTTAGCTTCACGTGCTGTCAGAATTCACACACTTAGTACAACTTAGCGTGGAATTATCGTGATAGATACACCGACTAACCCCTTACTTAGGCTTTTTACCGTTAAAATAATTTGAATGAATTACCACTAGTATGATATATCTGCAGGTAAAGTGATATCTCCTTATTTGCAGACTCGTCCATTCATAACTGCTTTCATCCTGACGTCAGAGAACCCAACACCTGCCTGCGTGCTGACGCGCAAGCGCAAAAAAGTTGTGTGGCGCAAGCTCCGCCGCCAGTCACCTTTTACCAGCAGAGAGGGGAGGAAGTATCGATCAGGGGATTTAACGAAAATCAATCTGAAGAGACAACGTCAAAGAACTGAAGTGGTAAATCGAGGTCTGCGGGGACTATCCGCTGCTTTTTTTTGGAAGAAACTCAACGCGCGGGGAAATGCTCACGAGCTCGCGGAAGTTTGTGTTTACTGGTTAGCTGGTTGGCCCTGTTAGCTTGTTAGCGAGGAAGGTGCGCGCTGTTCAACGTTTACAACTAACTTAACGGGCAAGTTAGATATGTTTCTGGTTATAAGAACGGTTTGGTAGATGTTTGCTGGTTTGGCAGACTCTTGAAACGGACGTGCGGGTCGCGATCTCTGAATCTTGTGGTGTCACACACAAACAAAACAGACACATAAAAGACAGAAAACGCACATTAAACCAGCATCTTCCAGGTTTAGATCTGCTCCGTCGTTGCAGCTACGGATGATCTCTAGGTTTGCAGCATTGGATCTGGGACTTGTCATCCTCTTCGGACCTAGTTCTTCGGCCGTGATGGGCCCCCTGTTCAGCTAGTACGACGCGTGGAAACAATCCCTCTAACCATGGGAGGATGTGTGGGGAGATACTGGGAAGGCTGGGAGGACACACAGAGCCGAGGCTCGTCCAGGAATGGTGGACGAGGAGGTGAGACTTCTGTGTGTGTGTGTGTGTGTGTGTGTGTGTGTGTGTGTGTGTGTGTGTGTGGTTTACTAAGTCATAACATTTCTAAAACTGTTATTCTTGCAGCACAACTACTTCTACCCTCCGCTTATGTACTTTTAGTGATGGCATTGCGAAATCATGCAGCTTTTTACATCTTTTTGCCAGTTCAGTGTGGTAACCCCTGTTGCAAATGGTGACATTGGAAAACTGTCCAATTCTGGTCAATTACATGCATATTACATATATATTCAACACATTAAAGGTCCAGTTTGTAAGATTTAGGGGGATTTAGTGGCTTCTAGTGGTGAGGATTTCAGATTGCAACCAGATGAAACTTCTCCCACTTAGAATATCTTCAGTATTTACTGTTCATGAGGTTCTTAGCTGGAGCTTAATTACCTACAAATACTGAAAAAAGGAGTTTCACATTATAAATCAAACCTGCTAATGTGTGTTCACCTTTTATCTCTGATAATGTAAGATCCGGATGTTCAGGATTTTTTGATTTATTTTATTGTGAGCAGAATTATCCGCAGAGGTCTCTGTCTCTTCAAAACAAACATCTGGTTATTTAAACTGGTAAAAACACTGAATGAAGCAGTTTCATGTAATAAGAAAAAAAAGTTGTTCTGACACTGGTTGCTACAGAGGAGCTGCTAACTGACAAACTGTCACAAAACTGTCAAATTTTGATAATGTGTTATGTGTGCAACCCATCGCAGGAGATTTAAAAATTAGCAGTAGCCACTAACTCAAAGAAGAACAGTGGCTGTAAATGTCAGCAAATTTGGAAAACAATGAGATTCAGGAGCTCCTTACCCTCGTAGCAGAGAATGAGATCAGTCGCCATGAAGCAGGGACGGTAAACATTTGTTTTTTACATATTATGGCATTGTTATTGTTTATAAAGCGCTACTGTTGCATGTTTTATATGTCCCACTAGAGGCTGATGTGTTACAAGTCATGCCCGTAATGCCTCTTTTGCTTCCTCAATGCCAGCATGCTGTCTAAAATATCACACTGGTGTGGCATGATGGTGCTTTTGTTTGGCTCTGTCTATGAATGGCGGCATGAAGAAGGGACTTCATAGTGTCCCTAGTGAACTGCTTCAGAAAAAGGGCTTGGTTCATCCTTTATGGATTACCATAGAAACATAGTGATCTCTGTAGATGAGGACCTGCTCCTTATGTATATATAAATTGCTAATTTTTAGGTAACGAAAATAATGCAGTTTTTTTTAGGTGATTATACACAAAAGAAAAAATACTCAATGTACCACTTCTTCCAACATATCCCTTTAAATCCTACACACTTGGTCTCTAAAGTGCAAAAAAAACAGCCCTTAGTGTGGTTGAGACCCACTGTGTCCAGGTGTATTTCACTCCTGCATCAGACTCAGAAGCATCTCAAGTGACCACTTGTGGTTGGGTTTCACCTCCTTGCTCACCTTTGTTTTTCTATGTGGAAACCAACTGCTGCTTAACAGAACAAACAACTGCTTGGCACATCAGTCTGGGTGGTCCTTTTCCATGGTCAGGGATTCATTTGTATTCACACTGCGTTACATATCTCCTCTACATAAAACTGCACATCGGCATGCTGGGACCAGTGTTTATACTCATGTGGGTTGATTAGATAGCGTCTTTATTGTTCAGTCACAAGTGCTGATGTGCCTGCTGAAATAAACTCCACAGCAGTAAAATGGGAGGACACTGACGGCTTCCAGTTTGCATTTTGAGATTTTGGACAAGCAGTTATCTGATTACTAGAGACACAGTCTTCGCTGTATGCATTACAGTTCACCTGTATGTCTGGATTCTGCTCACATGTTAAAGAGAAAGTTCAGATTTTTTTGAAGCGGGGTTGTATGAGGTACTTATCTATAGTCAGTTTATTAGAAACAGAAGGTGTCAGTTGACACACTGTCCAAGCAGTCCAATGCAGAAGCTAAGCAATGCACTTCTGTGGACAGGGTCAGCAATAAAACAATTTTGAGACATCCATAGAAAGCCCTGCCTAAAAGATTCAGTATCAGTTTAACGGTGCGCTATATTGAGAGTATTTTCACTGTTTCACCTTAATATCAGACAGTGCTTTCTGACAGAAAAATGAGCTGTTATATCATTGTTGTCAAAGCCAGACCCCATTGAGGAAAAAATGTAACGTAACTGAAAGCAGGAGCTTCTGGTCTACGGCTGCTTCAAAGATTTCTTTTGTTTGTGTTATTGTGTGACTTAAAAGGCCTAATTTGAATTCACCAAAATCACACAATATCTCAGAAAAATTAACTGATGAAAGCAGCAGTACCACAGCAGCTCCTGTGTTCTGCAAGCTAAAATTGCTGTTTTTTTAATGGAGTCTCGTGGCTTTGACGAGAGCATAGACGGGGAGCTGAAGACTTGTGAACGGGCTGTCTGACAGAAAGGTAAATCACTGAAAATACACTCAATATAACACACACTCAAACAAATATTGGGTTTTTTTGCCTTTTTTTTAGTATGGACTTTTTTAGGTGACTAAAATATGTTTTGTTTTTGACAACTGTCCACTAAAGAACTCCAGCCTGCTTCTCCAAACTGGAGGCGTGCAGACTGACATCTACTATATGTAACACACTGAGTACAGAGAAGAGATATAGACAATGAAGAAAGGTCCTTTTCTTATTTACACATAGAATGTGCAAACTCTGCTATCACAGACCCACTCTCAGTGCTGATAACAGCCAAATTCACCCACACTACACCTACACTCGCCTGACATTGCACCTATGACAAGGCCGGCAATTTTCTCACCCAGCAATTTCCAGCTTCACATTTTAATCCCACTCAGGTGAGCTTGTTGAGCCAGCTGCTGCCTTAAAAGTGGTAGTATGGTCGCCCTGTGAACCCCTCTGCACTGGTAATGTGGATGCTGCTGTTACTCAGAGGCTGCATCGATTCTTGAAGTTGCTGATATATGTCGAGCGTTCACATCAGAGAGTTCATGTCCATTACTTGCTCACCTTCCCGGAAGATAACATTCCTCTGCAGATAAACACTGGCGACCTGCCACGTTTTGTTCCCCTACACTTGTCTTTGATAGTGACAGATGGAATTTGGATTGCTGCCTCAGCACTTAGCGAGAGTAAATGTTATATTTACAACCAGACTAAACTGAATGACGCAGGCGCCGCACCGCTGAATTGGCAGACGTTTTGAATTTCTGCACAGTTTCGACCCCAGAAAACAATGTCAGTGATATTGAGTTTCTATGATATATGGTGTGATTATTAGAGGGTGTATAGATATGCAGATTTATGTAGTTATTAACTCACTTAGGATGAAAAATGACCTTTAAGGCCATTTCCCAGCAGTGAAGTTCCCGTCATAGTGACTGTTTGAGAATATAAGTGTCTGTTATTCATTTGGATGCAGGCTCTGTCCCCTTTGTCTCCTCAAACTTTACTGATGGAAAGTTTTTCAATCTTTTTCCAACAAGAATTGTCTCCAGTTTACATCAGAAAGCCTTTTTTTTAACAACAAGTCCAGCCTTGTGCATTTTTCTCAAAGCCTTTTTTTTTGACTCTTGGCCACATGGCTGTATTCCAAAATGAACATCTGATGTGGATTTTTAGAGCAGAATATGACTTTCAAAATAATTTGTCTCTTTTTGTTTTGTTGCTAAAGTGTCAGATGGATAGACTTTTTGGAGTTTACAGTCAAGATTCCTCTGGCTTTGGCTTCTGGTAATTTCCCACCCTGATTGGTATCAACACTCCCCCCACATACACACACACACGACACTCCTCACTCGCGCAGGCTTCGATCAAACAAGTCGCATCATGTCCCGCTGCATCATTGACTGGCTCCTCTGACACGACTGAATCTACGCTGCTCGACACACCCATATAAAAACAGACAGCCAAGTGAGAAGACAAAGTCAAGTACAACTGAAGGCTAATGTGGCATCTTTAATTTATTTATTTATACTTTGCACTATGGGTTAAGAAATTTCAAGGTCCTGGAAGTTATTGAAAATAAACATAAATTGAAACTCACTGAAAGTGCTTGAATTTATTTACTTCGTGCAACTTCACCAGAAACTGAAGTTCGTCCAGTCTTTTTTCACAATAGACTCTTTTTAATTTTTGTCAAGCTTTTTTAAGGCATGTTAGTTTCCACAGAAATTCTCAGTGTGGTAACAGTAATCAACCTTGATCCATATCTCAAATTATACCACATTGAGTCCTTAAATTAGATGGAATAAGAGTGCTGCAGGAATGATGTGCTGTCCAACACGGAAGTTAACATTGCCCTGGTTCCCTCGTCAAAGCGTGTGGGATTTTTCCATTGGATTTTGGATTATTGCAGAAAATGAACTCTATGGCAAACAAACGTTTATGATACTTTTTGTACAACAAGAATATCCTCTCAAATGACCGCCACTTTTTGGATTTTTAATTGCAATTGCAATCGCCAGAAGTGAAAGCTAACGTTAGGGTAAACTAATTAAATTCTGGTCATGTGACTTCATGTCGCCACCACAACAAAGCTGCTATGTTTAATGTGATGATGTTCTGTACTCTCATTTGGCCACTTGTTAGGAACTGCCTTTTTTTAAGACATGTAAAGGCTTCAAAATTCATAGTGGGGTATTTTCTTACGTATTTTAGGTCGTAGAACAACAAAATTAAAGTCTCGTCAACTTGTGTTGATGACAGACCGTATTTCAGGCACCTTACCAAAAACCCATCAAAAATCACAAGGACTTCAAGACGAGGCATCCAGGAGTGATGAATTTCTAACTCATTTGTGGGTTTTAGGACTCTTTCCTGCACCACTCTATTGGGCCCAAAAAGTCCCTTGAATTTGTTATTGCAGAGGGTGTTTGTGAAACATTTTGTGCAGAAATTTCATGCATTCCTGGTCTGCGGAGAATGTTTTCAAAAGTATTATTACAGATGCTACACGGGACTTTGTTAAGGTAGAGAGGCTGACTTTATCTGTAGCTGCCGAAAGCCAAATGCGCCCCTTGTTTGATGATAAGATAACCAGCTACAAGGATTACTGCATGTGGGAGTTTTTGTGTGTGCATGTGTGTCCGGAGGAAGTCAGACATAGATCCCGTCTTAGTCTGGTTAAAAGGGTGCACTTCCTCTCTGTCCACTGGTGATCTGCTCCACTTCACGGCTCTCTGCAGAAAACACCCCACATCTATTCTTTGCCTCATTTCGGGGGAATGTGAGAGGCTGTTAAATGTCTCTGCAGGGCCACAGCAGCACGATGTGTTTTCCTCAGAAGCAGGTGATCCTTTTAACAGCCACGTCTGGGTGTGTTGTTATGTTTGTGTCCCGACATACAGCCGTCTGTACGATCATTTGTTTATGATGTATTTCATGAAGTGCAACATGTTTCAGCCTCATCACGTGTCACCTGTTTTTATGAGCCCAGCTGGATGAAAACATCCTGATATTGCTTCATGCGTCTGTTATGCGTTGCTTCATGTCTCTGTTTTGGTGTGCTACAGTTAGATTTGATAAAACAGGGCCACACTTCCTTTTTGTTCCTACCTGCTTTTCACACACAGTCCACCAAACCACATTTACAGCCATAAAAATGACTTTTTACATTTTATTTCTAAAACTTGCTCATGCAGTTATTTCTTAAAATAGGATTTTTTTTAGCCGGTGGTTTCATTTAGTATTTTGAGAGTTTAGCTCTGTATCCTGATTTCTAGAAGGTACAGTAAAAGTACAATGGCAGAACCAATATGATACGATACAGATTATAAGCAGTTAATGAAACTAATAACCAAAATTTGGAACCGATATGCATGTACAATAAAAATGAAAATCTTATTTTCAATATTTAGAATTTGGCATATAACAAGCTCAAACACAACACTTTGTTTTAATGCCTTTAGCAAACATTTAATAAAAAGGGAAACATTCAACATCATATAAAGTAAGTTCCATGCAACTTTTTTTTCAATAAATTTAAGTACATATTTTTAAATAAAAATAGCACCCCGAGGTTTTACGAAATAAAAGTTCCCCCCATGCTGACATTTTTTTTTTTACACTTTTTAATCAATGGATTTTATTGCCAATCATTAAAATATGCAGATTCAGATAATCTACAAAATATTAGCCCCAATAATTGGTCAGACTGATAATCTGTCAACCTCTTAAAATAAGAAACTTCTATTTTAAGTCTAAAATATTCCCAGACATCCTACAGCAAGAAAGATAAAGCTCCTCTGAATGTTTTGTCTCCGTTTCATAGCTCGCCCCCTTCTTCTGGTGATTTTAATCAAACTTTAAAGTTGACTCTCCAGAAAATATCCTTTGTAAAATGTCATGTTGACTCAATGTGTCACTGAGAGATAACCAGCCTGAGTCTTCTTCAGAAATGGGAGTCGCCAAAACACTCCAGCTGAAATCACTGGGTAGCTCACAACACTACGACATTCTTCAGACAACTTTAATGGTTTCCTAAGTAAGGTGATGTAGCAAGGCATTTATTGGCGTAGCATAATGACACGTGTAAGTAAAGAGAGAAAGGAAAATGTGCTAAATCATGGCTCATCAAACTGCATAAAAGCTTATTAATGGATGCACAGCAAAACGGACAAGTGCACCGTTTTGTAAAAGAAGAGTTTGACATTTACTCAAGTGCACGTAGTTTATTTTTCACTAAGAGTCAGCAGATCGATACCACTTTTGTCCATATATATATATATATATATATATATATCCATATATATATATATATATATATATATATATGGGTAACAAAATGTATCCACCGGCACCTCTAAAGGTAACATTTTAACACTTGTTAAAAAATATTTGAAAAAAACAACAACACAACAGTACTTGCTTTTTAGTAATGATATCAATAGTTGAGTAGAAACTCATAAAACCGGTCTACAACAAGAATAAAGATGATTTATTTATATTGTTATTATAATTGTGAAAAATAGTGATCTGCAGGAATGAGGCCTAAAATGTAGAAATGAGTTAGCATTTTTGCCCTTCAAGTTCCCTTATTTTGAAGTCAGTTGGTACCTGAAATAAAGTCTGTGGTTATCACAAGCTAAAGAGACTTCCACATTCATAAAATACATAAATAAATACCCGACTGTGAATTTTGAAACTTTTATGTGTGTCTTATGTAAGGGGATTGCTAACGAGGCCACAGAACATCATGCGAAACACATCTTTACAGTGTAGGTGGCAATGCTAAAGTCTGGCAATTGCATTTACACTTAAAAAAAAATCATAAAAGTTGTGTTCATTTGTTAATATTATCTCGCTAAACAAAACTTGATAGTATCATGAATTTCTGATTGCTACAGAGTTTATTTTCTGCCATAACGTCTGCGTTGGCCTACAGGAAAACATCTATAGATCCATGCCTCAAACCTCAGAGCCGTCCCATTTGAGAAGAAGTTACATATTTTTATATTTTGGGGCTTTTCAAAGTCACACAATAATGTGGGTTCACTTTAGACAAAATTGCCCTCCCCACGCTCACACACACACACACACACCACCCACTTCGTAAACAGGAAGTATCATTTTGCCATGGGGTCACTGAGTTTGTTCCTGGCTACAACTTGAGCCCTGTTTTTTTTGAAAGAAAGCAAATCTATTATGGTGATAAATGAATTAAGTCAATTTTTATGAAAGAAAGCTCAATATCCACATATCGAGCTCCAACTTCTCAAATGTGAGCCTTTGCTGATTTTCTTGCCTTTATATCACAGTTATCTGAAAATTGTTCTATTTTGGATTGTTGGATAGAAAAAGCAATTGGGTATTTGGTGATGTGACCTTGGCCATTTTTATTTCTATTTTTCTGATGTTTAGCACAGCAAGCAAGCAAAACTTAATACCATAGCACATGTTGTAAGCAAAGCCAGCAACCAACTATAAAAGTGAATCAAAACCATTAAAACAAACAAAAAAATCCTCACAAGTTAATAATTAAAAAGAAGTATAAACCAATAAAAGATACAAAGATCTCAATCAGAACCAATAAAACAAAATTAAAATTGAATAAAATAACAATACCAAAATAACAATACTAAAAGTAGACCATTAAAAGATGATAATACACATGAATTAACATAAATAAAGGACTAAAAACAATAAAATAAGATAAATAGACCAATAAAAGATGGACACGGGTAAAAAACAAAAAAAGATAAAATAATGAATAATAAAAGTAAAAGCACTTCTGAATTAAAAACAAACAAGAAACAAAATAATTGTTAAAATAGTCAAAAAGAGCAGATGATTAATCCACTAGTTGAGAAAATAAGTTTGAAAACCTGTAGTGAAGTTTGCTGTGTGTTTTGGCCCTGGATACTGGAAAAACCTAAACGTCATCACCTCTTCCATATGTTTGAACATCTACTTGTGTGTCTTATGTTGCAATATACGGAGCATATCAGCATAGATATTGCACTTTAAACCCCATTTGACGCCACGTGTCCACTGACACTGTGGCTGAGTGGTGGTGAGGAAGCCCCTTTGCTTCACTTGGGATTCGCTCCTCTCTGAGTGCTAATCCTACACCACCCCGCGTCCTCCAAATTACTCCTCCTAAGCCGCCTGCACTATAAATAATTTGTTTGAAAGAAACGCAACCTCTTGGATGTGTGCGGTCTCCTTCATACTCCTCTTCATTTTCCATCCGTCCACTCATCAGTGACTGGCATCTCTGCCTCTCAGGCATTTGGAGATGTAAGCTGAGGCTTAGGACCTGAATTTGATGAGTACTAAAGGTGTATTTGACAGTGGTGGATGAAGTATTCAGATCATTTACTTAAGTAAAATTACAAGTACCACACTATGAAAATAATCTTTTAAAAGTTAAAGTCCTGCATTGAAAATATTACTCAAGTAAAAATAAGTATAACCATGTACTTGAAGTATTGAAAGTATCCAATCCACAAAAAATCTTTTTTTAAAGAAAAAAAAACCTAAAAGATACTCAAACTAAATTAGAAAATGACTGTAATGTTGATCAAAAATAGTAAATAGCTATGTAATTTTCTGTCAATTGCCTAATTTATTAATTATTATTCCAACTGTACTTTATAACACAATGTCATGATAAATTTAGACTTTTAATGCAAAAATCAATTTGTAGAGTAACTAGTAAAGCTGTTGGGCAAATTTAGTGAACTAAAAAGTGCAGTATTTTCAACTGAAATGTAGTGCACTAGAAGCATAAAGCGGGAAAGAATGGACTCAAGTAAAGTACAAGTACCACAAATTCACACTTAAGCACAGTACTTGAGTAAATGTACTTAGCTACATTCCACCACTGGTTTTTGACAGGATAAATAAAAGTGACTGGCAGTTGGCAACTATTAAAAAACACCCACGATTAAAAGTACTTCCCATATTTAGAAATTTCACACCAGAAAATTGCAGTTTTAGTAAATTCTGTTGCATTTGTCAGTTAGCCACAGCTTGCAGAATTGCGAGTGAATGTTCAGATGTTAAACTGCTGATCAGAAATGTTAGTTCCCTTGCTGTCTTTGTGCTCAGGCTTCCACTAATATACTGTAAGTGCTCTGCTGGCCTCGTGCACTTTGTGTTAATATTGATGGTGGGAAACACAGGTAAGGTTACCAGACAGATATAGGCTACACATTCTTCATGCATATTGCAAACTCTGAATGACCTCCTAATTTTAGATTCGATGACATAGTGTGGAGGGGTGGGGTGAGATGTTCTCTGTCTCTGGTGACGGCTAGCGTTTCTCTCCGCCACCAGATATGTGGAGGGATGAAAGCACAGGATATGAGTTATATGGAAACATGTTGTTATTCATGAATCAGTCTGTCAGTTCTTTTTGTTATGTGGTGCAAATTGACGCGTGATTATGGAAGTTTAAATCTGTGGTACTGAAAATGCATTAAACATATTTCCATAGATTCCACTCCAGTCAGAATTCATTTTAAAAGTTTAACTCTTTTATACTTTCAGCTTGAAACTCAACTCAAACCTCAAAATGTTCCACATCTTTCATACATCGTTGGCATAATTCAACTTTTGAAGCCAGCAGTGTAGTTCCACATATTCTATTACATTATGGGTATTTTTCAACCTTTAAAGTAAGCAGTTCAGTTCCATATATTTAAAAAAAATGATAGGTATTATTCAACTTTTTAATTGTATTTTTGCAGTTAGACTGATTTCCATTTTTTGCACTACTCCTATTACGTCACCTCATTCTTACGCATTTAAGCCAGCAACTTAGTGTAGCGTAAACTTCTCAACAAATCTTGAAATATTCAATTTTTTTTAAAAAAATCTTTTTTTTAATATTATTTAACTATTAAACACAGTAATTCAGTTTGGTGATAGCTTTAAATGGACATTAAAATATTTCACGTCATTTTGGTATACGATTAGTTTCATTCAACTTTTCAGTAACATTCATACTAATTAAACCCATTTCCCCCTTTTCTAGCTTTTCCTACTGCTTCTTACTCATTAAAGCCAGTACTTGAGTTCGCCGCCAGCTTTTAAAAAGCTTTGAAATATTCCACATTTGTACTTTATTGGTATCATTCAACTATTCAATGACGTTCTTTCTGATAAAACCCATTTCTACTTTTGTAACTATTCCTACTACTTCACTTTTTTACACTTTCAAGTGATCATTGCAGTGTTAAGCCAGCTTTTCAACATCTAGCATTCACAGCTGCAATTCTCTCGTTCAGTCTGCATGGCCACAAGTTCGAAAGGAAATGGTAGAGGAGTTGTCTTAAATTTTACCAAAGGTATACCCATTTTCAGCCTCTTATCACTTACATACTGAAGTGTAATGGATCACAAAAATCAACAAACAAAAAACAGGATAACTTAATCTAGAAAGAAATACAAAAATATTAGGAAACTTTGTTTAAAGATTGTCATATGCAGACTGGAATAAGACCTACACCAGGTGCCACTGTGACAAAAAAACAAATCCTATTCTTTTTTAAAAAATGGCTAAACATGAGCGTTAAGAAGCAGTTTTTCTCCAAGAGTCTCCCGTAAACACGGACTATTTTAAACCAACAGAAATCACACATATTTTCATTATCTATAATGATCCTCCTTTGCTTTTCCTTCCCATTGCAGGACGTAATGAGCCTCTGAAGAAAGAGCGTCCCAAGTGGAAGAGCGATTATCCGATGACAGAGGGCCAGCTCCGGAGCAAACGGGACGAGTTCTGGGACACTGCGCCGGCCTTCGAGGGCCGTAAGGAGATCTGGGATGCCCTAAAAGCTGCGGCCGTAGCCTTGGAGTGTAACGACCACGAGCTGGCCCAGGCGATAGTGGATGGAGCCAGTATCACACTGCCACATGGTGAGGACAGGAATCACATCACCAAACTACCCAATTCTTACTCATTCAGTCACTTAAACAACTTGTCCCGTTTTCTTCGACGTCTGTCTTCAGGTACTCTTGCAGAGTGTTATGACGAACTCGGGAACCGCTACCAGCTTCCCGTCTACTGCCTGGCTCCACCTGTCAACCTCATCTCAGAGCGCAATGACGACGACCCCGGCGACAGCCCCGAACCTCCTGTCGCGCCCAAGAAGGAATTCCAGCTCAAGGTACTGTGACAGCTAAAATTGGGAGCTGAGTTTCTCATCTTTGTTTAATCGTTTCTAACAAATGTATAATATTTGTTAAAATGGACATTAACATCTTTATTAAATGTAACCCACCAGCTGACTGATCCAAAGTCCCACCACCCTTGGTTACTGGTGCTCGGTAGGACAAGCTTGACAAAAAAGAAACATGCCGATGCCCATTTCATTTAGCCGAGTGCTGCAGTGCGTATTTAGCTAGACATAGTTGTTGGGTGTCAGGCAATAGAGTTTCAAGAGTCATAACAGGAAAGCGTAACGTTCAAAGGTTTGACCAGGTAACAAGCCTGCTCAACTGTTTTTGGAGTACAGAGCAAAACGTGGTGGGACACAAAAAGAGTCCATTGGAAAAAAACTCTTCTTGCAGTAATTGATGTCTCTGTATCCTCTTGGAACACTGCTAGCTGGTGTTACAAGAAGTCTTGTTTGTCTTGTTAAAAGACAATTTTAACTTTTTTCACATTTTCTGTTCACCGTAGGTACGACTTTCCACGGGCACAGACCTACGCCTCAGTGCCAGCATGGCGGACACCATAGGGCTTCTGAAGAAGCAGCTGCAGGCTCAGGAGGACATCGACGCCGCCCACCAGCGCTGGTTCTTCTCTGGGAAGCTGCTTACGGACAAGACACGGCTGCAGGACACTAAGATCCAGAAGGACTTTGTCATCCAGGTCATCGTCAACCCGCAGGCCCTCCGAGGCTCTAAGCTGTCACCCACCAACACTGCGTCCCCGCCATTGTCTGAATAACAAAGGACACAGAGGACAGATGGAGGGGAGACAGTTAAGGACCAGAGGTGCCTCACATTGCTGGATAACTTATGCTGGTATTGAAATCGTACTGTGGAGGTACAATTGTGGAGCAAAAACATGAGGGAGGAACTCAAAAGTGCTGCTTTCTTTCATGTACCACGTCATTGTATTTTTTGGGGGGTCTGTTCCTTCACACTAACTCTGGACATCCTTGTCTTCTCTTGTAAAGCAGAACTCGTCATGCTGATGTGCAGCCCTTTCAACCACATACAAAACGTGCACATCCCGTTGCACACGCAGACTCCACCTCTGCCCTTATATCTGCACCAATGCTAACTAAGTGCCAATGGAGGAAATGCAGAGGTGTTGGATCTAAAGCACATTTCTACTCTGAACGCCCGTGGACTCTCCTTTTTCTCCTTCACAGAGACAGGAGGCGAAGGCAGAGAAGGAGATACAGAACTTTTTCTTTCTTTTATTGAGGAAATAATGTAAGCTTTTTTGCACATTTGAAGATAATTACTATACTTGTGGTAGTTTGTGTGCCTTCTACAAGATGAAACAAAAAAAAGGGGTTAATGTCCAGCTAGTTTTACCACTAGGAAAAGCCTTCTGTATTTTTTTAGATTCAGGAAGATCAATCCAAGCTATACTTGCTGCCTTTTTTTTAATGATTTCATGACATTTAATGTGTGAGTGTGTGTGTGTGTGTGTGTGTGTGTGTGTGTGTGTGTGTTTGGGCAAAAGGAATAAATATGTGGCCGGTATGATACATTTCAGTAGCTCACAGGCACAAGACTGTTTCCCTGGTCATAGCTTTGCAGTCAATCATATCATATTAGCGAAAGAGAAATTCCCATGCAAAAAATGTTGGTCCTAAAATCTGCATTATTGACCACTTAATGACCCCCAGACCACTAGGGGGCAGCAGCACAGCCCTGATGTAGTCAGTTCAGTTGCTTAGGGCTTGTTGTCCCTTTTTCTCAGCACCTGATGAATGTAAATCCAGTATTCATTTGCCTTTTTATGCTTGATGTGGTCCAAAAACTTCAAGTATCTGTCACATTTGTTTGCTTGATGTTTGACTTTCTTTACCAGCAACCGGCTTGTTTGAATTTGTTTGCCAGAAATGTTTGCTTATGTATTTCATGCATAGACTGTATAAAAGAACTGGACGTATGCAGAAGTGCTTTAAACCTGCATTCTTGCTAATGGCCAGCAGGGGGCAACTCCACTGGTATTAAAAAGTCAAATTGTCAAAAAGTTTGAGAAAATGATTTTCTCACCTCATTTATGACCTCAGTTAACATTATTCTAATGAGTTTAGTCTTCTTCAATACAGAATTGTGTTCATGTTAGTAAATTATGGTCCCATGTTGAGTAACACGAGTAAACACGATCGAAAAATAGTATAAACAGATAAATCTACAAGTTTAAGTGTGACCCTGTAAAGCTGTAAAGGCGTTTCTGTGTCCGCTGTGATGACGCCAACGTCCCCGACAAACACTGTAGTCCCATTTAGCCATTTGTTAGCTACCGCCTTTTTTAGGACGAGTAAAACCTTAAAAGTGCAAAAATTGACGTGTTTTATGTTGCAGAACAAAACATCTCAATACCTTTAGCCTGTGTTAACCACAGACCTTAAAATGCCTTTAAGGCATTTTACCAAAAAAACCCATAGACTTTAAGACGAGGGAACCAGGACTGCTAAAAGACTAACGGACTTCCACGTTTTAGGACTCATTACTTCACTATTCTATATAGAGTGGCCCAGGGATGACGTTTTTCTGTAGGCCAACCCGGAGACACTTGCGTTGCCTTAGTTCACCTTGTCAAAAAGCCTATTGGATTTTTCCATTGGATTTTTGATCATTGCAGAAAAAAGCTCTTTGGTAAACACACATTTATGATACAAGTTTTCTTCAGCAAGATAATCTCCACAAATGAACAACACTTTGGATTTTTCAAGCCTTAATGTAATTTGCGAGAGGTAAAAAGCTAATGCGAGGCTAAAACGAACTACAGGAAAACATTCTGTAGTCTTATTTATCCACCTGTTATGTCCATTATTTTATACAGTCTATGGTTTTATATGTGAGATTGGTGTAGGACTGTACACTTCTGGTTGGATGGTTGGTCAGTAAGTGTTAATGTAGAGCTCTGTGACAGGAAAAAAAAAAACAAAAACGCCAAGGCGCCACCTACAATGCTTCCAGGCAGAGTGACTTATCGATCTGTGCTCTATCTAGAATAATGTGCAGATTTTTTCTCCCCATCGACCAATCGATTTCAATCGACCAAGATTTTCTTTGGTTGGTTTCAGCCGTAGATTGATGAGAACGATTGGGAGTCTATATGGAGTGGTGAATCAAAACAATGAGCCGAGTGACGCAAAGAACTTTCAGGTGATTCTCAGTGGAACCGGCAGTACTATCAACTCATGCAGGAAGTTATTGATTTTAGTGTTTTGGCAAAATTATTGCTTAAAGGGAAAGTCCAGAGATTTAAACACAACAACCTTTAAAGTAGACACCATGTTGGAGTCTACTTTACTTGGAGTGTCAGTCTTTTTTTTTTATTTCATTATATATCAGAACAAATGTAACATTTCACTTCTGTTGCCTCTCTATTGGCAGCATCCTGATAGCACTGTACAACTTTATAGACACTAGACTTTTTGTTTTGTCTGGCGGGCAAAGGGAGCGACACTATTCCAAAAATGTTGTGACTCTCAAATGTTTGCTTGCTTGAGCAGAAACATTTAAATCAACAACTTTTATTGTTTTTAAATAGCCGTGAGTTCTTCACTGAGATGGGACATTTCCTACACTGTAAAATTGAACAAGCTGATTTTACTTTAAAAAATCTAGGAAATTGATTGCCTTGAAAAATATATATAGATATAACTACTAGTTACTTACTTTGTTTACTTTATCTCTAATTGTTGAGTTTACTTCAAATTTAGTTTTAAATAACTTGAAATGGTGAAGTTTTTGCAATTGAAAAATGACAAGTTTAATTAAATCAATCTTTCTAAGTTTTAGCAACTTAAGTAAATTTAGCCTACTCTGCTATATATCTGTATTCCACTGGTTGCAAATTAATCAATCATATTTGTATTTCTTAAACATGTTAAGAAAACAGAACATGCAGATCTCCTAAATTCATCATTGATGAAATCCTCTTTGTTATGATCAAGTTAAGGTGCTATCATTAACAAAGAACATAATGTCATGTGTCATTTTTTAAGTTGCGGCAACTTCCCGAATTTAAGTATATACTGTGAAATTTTAGGTAAATTTAATTCTAAATGAACTAAACATAAATTAAGATTAATAGCTGTATTTACTTTCTTTTCTCAAGGCAGTCAGTTTTCACAATTATTTTAAGTAAGTAAGATTTTATAGTACAAAAAAATAGAAATTAAATAAAGATAAAGATTGACTTCTCATAAATCAAGAAACACTCTTTGCAAAAGCTGTTTTCTCTGATGCTGAGCAATACCTGCTCTTTAGCCTGTAAATACAAGTACAGCTCATTGTTGTCCAGAAAAGATAATTGTTGAGAATTGCACCTCCATCTTTGTCACTGACCACAGTGGCTGCCAGAGGACACAAACATGTCAACCACAGACAAATCTGCCTTGAGTCAGCACTGGCAGCTCAAGGCCTGACTGTCTGAACACATTTACACACGGTGGCTACATTCACACTGCAGCTCAAATTGCACAGTTTAAGTCTTCTCCCCGTCACATGTGACATATCAGATTTTTGTCTGAGCGCTGTGAATATCAAAAGCTTTGGTTTCTTGTTCTCACGGATCGTGTGGACATGTAGAAACCATATCCAGCAGAAGACATTTCACTGAACTCTCAAATTAACGTGAAATTGAGACATTTATATGTTTGACTATTGTCAGCTTTTCTGATCACAAATTCCTGATTACACATCCTTCAAAAAAAAAACAAAAACAGGTGTCCAGCATTTCCAGTTGCTCATCTGAATTTCTCTTTCTTAGATCACATGACTGACAGAATGTTACCATTATCATGTTTAATAGCCTGAATGTTCCAGTTCCAGTCTTTATGCCTCCGTGCTGGTGGTAAGCCATGGCCAGAGGCATTATGTTTTCGGGTTGTCCCTCCGTCTATCCATCTTATACTCATGAACTTGATATCTCAAGAACATTCAGAGGGAATTTCTTCAAATTTGGCACAAACATCAACGTAGACTCAATGATGATGATGATAACATTTTTGTGGTCAAAAGGCACTGTGACCCTGCATCTCTTTCATTGTCATGAACACAATAACTCTAGAATGCCTTGAAGGCGTTTTCCCAAAATTGGCACAAACGTCCACTCGGACTAAACAACAAATCTATCAGGCTTTGGTGGTCAAAGGTCAAGGTCACTGTGACCTTGCATCTGTCTCATTCGTGTGAATGCAATGTCCCAAGATCACCTTGAATGGAATTTTTCTCAAATTTGGCACAAACATCCACTTGACAAAGATCTTAAAATTTAGTGGGTAAAGGTCATTGTGACCTTGTATCTGTTTCAATCTCGTGAACATGGTTTCTCAAGTTTCTCAAAAAGGCCTTGAAGGACTTTTCTCAAATTTGGCACAAATGTCCACTAGGAGTCAAGAAGAACCTGAATAGTTATATTTGGTGGTCAAAGATTAAAAGTCAAGGTACTGTCAAAGGTCAACTTCACTATGACACCATAATGTAAAAAAAAAAACAAAAACAAAACACTTTTCTTGTTATTACCCAACCCCATAAATCAGGAACAGAAGGGAGACATTTGGTCAGATAACGAATTGGGAGCGCTAATCTTGAAACTGTGCTAACTGTAGAGATGGTCTGTGCTGCCGGGGGCAAGACGAGTGTGACGCATCCATGTTTTCACAAAGATGTAAATTGATGACGAGGGCATACAACCGTGAGGCCGTAATTCTAGTTGATCTTGGATTTAGGTGCCTGAATTTATCTGACTTTAGCAAGCTGACTTTTTGACACTTATTGGACACTTGAATTTTATATTTATTTGTGACGTGTAGACATAAACAAATATCAACTTTTTGAAATTGTACTACTTGATAGAAATTTTAAGGAGGGGGATTCAATCCATGTGAATTGTATCCAAAAGAGAAATCTCAGCTCTGCCTCTTTGCTTGTCTGTCACTTTGGGTCATGTTCGTGTCACATCTGGGTTACATCCCAGAATAGATTTTCAGGCAATTCAGGTTAAAGAATCAAGACCTGCTTTGTGAATGTATCTCATAGTTATCATGTTATAATTCTTTCATTTTCTTCCCCGTCTGTAGCTTTTATGTGCCTTGTTTTTATTCACCGCTCCTGTCGCAACATGCTCAAGCAGTTTGATCACGTAGAAGATCAGATGAAACCTAGTGGAGCCACATCAAGAAAATGTTTTGTTTTCTATAAAAAGATCACCATTTTGTGTCTTTTCTGTCCAGTTTCAGTCTTGATGCAAATCACAATCACCTTTCTAAAAAATTATTTCCATGCCTTTTTCAGCTATTTCTTAATCATTGTACGCAAACTTGAACAAGCCTTTTTCTCTGTATGTGCAATACAATAGACATAGACCTCATATCAGTTTGTTCTTCTGAATACAGATTTCATACAGCACCAGCTACGAGTATTGTCAATCCACAGGTAAATGTGTCAGATAATCAGCTGTTCCTATGTCTGTCACTTTGTAATGTCTTTACATGGGCTCTTGTCTTTCACGGAGTAAATACCGAAACATTAAAAATGCCTATACAACTTTTGTCACCCAGTGTCTGTTCAGCAATCTGCACTGCGAGTCTCAGCTGTGAAGGATGGGGTGTCATTGAGCCTCAGGGTGGGGAAAAGCTCTGTTGACAACTTTATCGATAGCATCTCTTGTTACAGCGTCCTTGCTGAGGTGAGCTTTGGTGGATGTTTGTTCTCGTCTGGCCCAATGCTCTGAGTTTCAACTCATTTTTAGTAAAAAGTAATGGCCATTGTTTCAAACTGTACTGTACAATATTATTATGATGTAAACTTAAAGAAGAACCAGTTACCAAAACCAGTCCCTTTCCCACTAGCAATTCTGTATAGTGTCACTCCATACGACGAAAGCTGGAAATCTCTGTTGTAAGGGGAGGGCATACAAAATCCATAATAATATGCAGTTCATCTTTAACTCTTCAACAATTGGATCTTATCTTGTGCTGCATTCAGGCACCTTTTACATGCATTTAAACCTGTGAATTCTAAAGAAACAGGGTTGATTTTCCTCTTAAACATGGTAAAAACAAAATGAGGAACTTGGCAAGAAATGTCATGCAAATTGCAAAAGCTTAATAAAAGGTGGCCTGAAAATTAACTGGCGGTGGAGGGGGAGTGTTTTTTGCACTTTAAGGTCATTTTCCAGTTTGTTTTTGCTTTTTACTTTATGAATTTTTGCTTCTCTTTTCATAATTTTTTGCTTTTTTTCCGTTTTCAGATGATATTCTTGTAACTTTTTTACAGATTTTACAGATCTATTTTTCTGTTTTACAGATCTGTTTTTCTACTTTTTTTAGATAGTTTTCTTGATTTTTTTAAAACTAATTTTATACTATTTTATTTGCTTATTTTCAGAATTTTCTTGTAATCTTGCAATTGTTTATAGACATTTATGGTAGCTTTTTGATAATTCTTTGGTTACTTGTTTTTGCTCATCAGACAACCTTTTTTAACTTTTTGACTTTTTTTGTGGCTTATTTTCAGATAATATCTTGCAACTTCTCATTTTTTAAGTTGCTCATTGCCTTCTTCCTATGATTTTGACTGAAATCAGGTTTCTCAGGTTTCAAAGGCTTTATGTGCTAGATCACTGGTATCCAACCTGAGGGCCCCAACCCACACTAGGCATTGCGTTGAAGCCAAAGCTTCAAAGGAAATCACCAGATGCCCTTACTTTTAAAGAGGAACGTCACCTCAACTTAAATTTCAGTTATTTCCACATTTTAGGAAAGTTCAGTCAATACTTGTGAACATGAGCCACTCTCTTAAAGCCAGAAGCCAGAGAAGTCTAAACTTGTGATGTCACAGGGTATGAAGTGCTTGATAAACAGTGAATAGGAGCCTGATTTTGTGAACCCACACAATATTTGTTTTGTTTTGTTTTTTTTAAGTCAAATATTTTTTTTTCTATTTATAGGATTCAAGTTGTAAAACAGAAAATGTACCTTTTGTCTTAACCCAGCACTTAGGTGGGACAAAAAGAGGGAGGCACAGATAAATTAGTAAATAAAGTGATTTCTTAACAAACATAACAAAAAAGAAGCCAAGCCAGGAGTGAAAATGTGCTGCTGAAGTGTTATGCAGCAACAAAGACAACGGAAACAAAAGACACAAGCAAAGCTGTGGCGAGGACCTCTGCCATGCAGCCAAACACTAATCAATGCAGCTCTGTCTTATTTGTACTGGGAACACTGGGCCCAGGTGTGTCCCATTACACTTGATTACAGTCAGTCAACTCAGATGAATGCTGAATGAGACAGGAACTCTCTCCTTTTTTCAGCATAAATGTTCAGGGTTTCTTTGTAACGTTTTACCAATTTCTTGCAGTTGTTTTCCCCCCGTTTTCCTTGTTTTTGAAGAGCGTTAAACTTTTTAAATACTTGCGAAACACATCTGAATACAGCACAAGAGAACCCAATCTCCATCCAGGTTTCAAAGGGTTAAACAAAGCTTTTACATAAAAACAGCCATGGAGCACTTACTCAAGAGAAATGTTTTCTTTTTTTTTTGTCCCTTATCTATGTGCTGATTTCATTTTCAAACATGTTTTTAAAACTGTTAAATTAAATTTAGTGTGGAAAAAAAACATTATTTTGTTATAATCCTTACTCCTTCTTCCTGAATAAAGGTGTCTAAAAAAACTTAAAATTGGCCTTAAAGTGGCAGAAATCTGATTCAGTTGGACTTTATGTTACACGTGTCTCCACAAAAAAGAAAGATATTTATTGTTACCACAAGATGGTGCTCTGCTCTTGTGTAAATATTCAGTGAGTGAAGGAAGGCAGGGTAAAGTAACACACAGCCTTTTTTGTTTTGGCCTCTGACTTATTCAGACATGATTTACATGATTTACAGTATTCCTTGAAAGCAGCTCACTCGATGAAAATATGGACCAAGAATAAGTTATTTTTTGAGAGGATTTATTTTTACATCCTTATGACAGGACTTAATAAGTGAAATACAGCACATGAACTGAGAAAATGACTCCTACATTTTCCCAAAATGCTGTTTGACACGGTCAAAATAAGGGTGTGGGCATGGTAGTTGCATTCAAAGGTGGCTTTATGGGCATAGAGGTGGGCTGGAGGCTGTGTTACTCACGCACAGGGTTCAACAACTGAGGCCTCACATCGCTGTAATGTCTCTGCATTTCCCAGCAGCCACTTGTTAATCAAACAGCATGGATGGGATGGTAACTAACTAAAGGACTGTTAATCTTTATGAGGAAGGAGAGGGTGGTGCAAATGGGGGAAGCATGTCAAATCATTTTTGAGCACGGGGGACTGACTTATGTTTGTATTTTAACTTAGGGAAAAAAATAGAAATTATCATTAAATTTGCAAATTTCCAACTGTCCTTTCATCACTTTATTCTATATGCCTCATTAAAAATTTTGTTTTCTTTTGAAAAAAAAAAAGAAAAGTGATTTATATTTTATTTTAAAACTTTTATGAGTTTTTTTTGTGCAATTTTGTTAGTGTGTGTGTTATGTATTGGTGCCTCTGGGTACGGTAAAAACAAAAACAACAACAACAACAAAAAAGTCACACTGCAGCCACTCCATTCATCTGATAAATAAAGACATTTTCCTAATGGGATTGTCTTTCTTGAGTTTTCTCTAAAGTTTCTGGACGGCGCTCTTTTCCACCTAGAGAATTACAGCTTCTGCCGAGCTGTGGTGAGTGTCTGTGGTTATGTTAATTACCAAATTTTACTTCTGTTTACAACAAACACACCAGAACTGTAAAATGCATCATTTCCAGTCTGGGAGGCAGGAGAAGGCTGTGAGACATCGGCTGAGTGTTTGGAGCAGAAAATGGAGCCACTGTGCTCAGAATTACTTAGTATTTTGTCATAGTAAATAGCCATTAGAGGCTTCCTTAGGGACTGTTCTTTATGTATGCAGGGGGAGAGGTGGTGTAAAAAGGAGGAGGCATGTAAAATGATGTTTGAAGCACTGGGAAAGGACTTGTGTGTTTTGTTTTTTTTTTTATTTTGGCTTGGCGAGGGCCATTAAAATGTAAATGATTGTATTTTGTAAGCAGATTTTTTAGAAAACATTTTGGCACATGTTTTTTTTTAATTATATTATTTATCACAGCCAAAAAAAACCCCAAATCTGAGCTTAAAATAATAATATTTAATTAAAAAACACTTTATTTTACATGTCTCATGAAGAACTTTGGTCTGCTTTTACCTCAAAAATTTTTTGGCAATTTATTTTTCTTGAAAAAATGTTGTCGAGTTAGTTTCCTTTAAACATTTTCAGCATTTTTTTTGAATTCTTCTTCAGCATTTTTTTTAATTCTTCTTCAGCATTTTTGTTTTTATAAAAACTTGGTGATTCGTTTTCCAATAGTTTAATGACAAAAGCTTCCATTCGAAAAATAAAAACCCATAACCAAATCAAACAAATTCACTTTTTACGTGTCCCATTTAAAAATTGGCCAAAATTAAACAGTTTGCATGAACTAACCAACATGCATGACAAGAGGAAAAAAGAATAAACATATGGCTCTTATCAACTCCAGTATTTCATCTTCAACTTTTAACTTACAAATAATTAAGTTCTAAATCTAATAACTAATTTATGTTGAAGGGAGGGTTAGCATTTTCCCCAAGTCACCCAGGGAGGCTGAAGGAAAAAAGTATTTGAAGCTTTGGGGAGGGTAAAAAAAAAAGAAAAAGAAAAGAAGTCAGACTTGAGAGACTCCCCACTTTCTCTGATATATAAAGAACAGTCCCTTACTGATACTGTACTGTGAAAACATTGCCTACTGTTGCTGTCGTGCTGCACATCTTGCACAATCATCTTGTCTGTACAGGGAACTTTTCAGTCGTGTCTCTTTCTTGGTCTCAGTCTCTGCAAACACAGGATCTCTGGAGGGTTGTGGTGCACCGGGCCTGGAAAAAGCCCCTATTGACGGTGGAATTTCACAGGGAGAGCTGTGTTTGTGGTCACTCGCCCAGCTAGCCTTCTTCTAAACTCTGTTCCCCCCAGCGACAGACCCAGGATGACCTGACGCCACAGCACAGAGCTCAGAGGGTTTGGACATTACATTGTTTCAGGCTTGGTTGTTAATTCAGCTTTGAATCTCAGTCAATGTGTTTTATGAAACTCCCACATCATAATGTGTGTGTGCAATTCCCTCTGACTTTTTTCTCTGTGCAGCAAAACCACTGAGTGGACACATAAAGTTTTACACTCATCCTCCCCGATGAACTGCAAAGTCTGATGAAATTTTAGGAGATGAAATTAAACTACAGTGCTCAAATGTATCACCAACTGGTACAGCAAGTTAATAATCAAGTTTGTCTTTATTTTCTTGTTGTGTAACATACTGTACTGAAATGAGTTGCTTGAAGACCTAATGCTGATAAATTGGACAAATTGGACAGTAGTCATGAAGAAAAAAAAAGCCTTACTAATGCTGCATAAAAAAAAAAACTCCCAAAAAAGACAAAACAAACCCAGCTTGTCACAGTGAGTTACAAAGTAAAGCTACAACCCGGCTGTACATTTGGTCAAATGAAATTGTCTTGTCAGTATGGTGGAAAGTCTGCACCACAGGAAGTGGTGAATCAGAAATGAGAGTAAAATAAAAACCACGTCCAGAGAAAGTTGGGACTCGTTGCCTCCAGGTCTCATGCATCCTCACCCCCACTAGACATAAACACTATGTTTCCTTCAAAGCTGGAAATTCCCGACTTATATAGGCTGTAATTACAACTTCTGTGGCTTCACTTCTACTGACCGTTATTGTACAAAAGCTAACGCTAAAGCTAATTATCAGAGGGAGTGAAATAAAAGCCAGTCTTTAAGAAAGCCACACAAATTGATTACAACTTATCTTAACTTATCTTCCTGAGCGGGAAGGAGACAAAAAATGCAAAAAATATTGTTTAAGGTTATGTGACAAATGGATTAATAGACCTGAGGTAACATTTTAGCCTGTACAACAGGCAAACATCAACTTCACTTTAACAAAACAGGTCTTAATAAACAACATTCAGTTAATGTCTAAAAAATAGAAAGTGTGGACTGTCTCTATTTGGAGCCAGCCTCAAGTGGTCAGTGGGGGAACTGCAGTTTTTAGAACTTCCGCGTGGGGTTAATTTTTCAGCCTTGAGGCTACCACTTGGTTTTAATGGACTTTAAAAAGATGGTAGTGTATGCAAAATTTGTAGAGCTTGCAACAGATAGCTGGGGCTTGGAAAACATACTGAGAAACCTCGATGGTCCTCAGCTTGGAGTGCTGACTTACACTTTTCTCATTAGTATAATTTCCTCTTCAGAAACCCAGAAAGTAACAAGACAACAACAAAGCTATGAACTGATGGTACTGTAGGATTTTGCAATGACGAAACACTCTTGCAGCTACTTGTGTAACCATGCCCTGTTTAAGCTCTAATTTTGTCTCATTTCCTGCTTTCCCCTCACTCTTTTCCATCACCAGTGATTTTCCAGCTTTTATCACTTCAGCAGATATTTTCTATTTTTCCTTCATCACAGTTTTTCTTCAGAGTAAATATTTTGACCCACTGTAAACTGTGTAAAATCTAGATTTTTATTTGATTACTTTGTGACTGACAGAGAGAGAATATTTTACATGCTGATGATTTTGTTTTGTGGAACTTCATTTTCCAAATATGCCTTGTTTCTTAGCAGTAAACAGATATATTTGGATAGTTTTAACTACATAAAAAAACACATAGAGCCTGTCATCATTGCTGCTGTTCCCTTTTGGTGTAATGTGTCCTTGATGTTAATGAACCTACGGTAATCTGCACTGATTTACAGGAAGTGGAGGTCATTCTTGAGTCATTGGGATGTTTATAAGAGGAGTGTGTGCACGCTCTCTGTGGGATAAATACAGGGGATTGTTATGCAAACTTTGCATGCAGACTTTTGAATAACAGAGGACTTGAACCAGAATAGATGAAGGAGTAAAATCCTCTCAGCACAGCGATGGGTGTCTGCTTTGTGTGTGTGAGTTAGGACTAGTTATGGTGACTTAAAAGTTAATTCCCAGACTCCTGCTCTCACCGGACTCTCATCCACTTACCTAACGCTCACCTGTTGCTCACCTAAACCTCACATAATACTATAGTGTGTGTGTGTGTCATGTAATACCTTCTACTCTAAACTACAACTGTGAACCTGGTCACCTTATGGCGTGACAGACCGCGTCACAGCGCCCAGTGGGAGCAGAGCCAATGGAAGATGTTACAAGACGAGGCAGACTTCCAAGGCTTAGCATGGCGGGAATCTGTGTATGGGGGCGTGAGTGTTACATGTGTGACATGTTAAAGGTGTTTGTCAACAATCACACAAGTGTGTTTCTTTGAAACTTGAGCAAATTGGCTTGGTTTCTTTCAAAAACATGGGAGGCAATGAGCGACAAAAGAAGAAATGATCAGAAAATCTGCAAAAAAATACCAGAAAATTAGATTACATAGAAATGACCTTAGAAAAAGTTTAGAAGTTTAGAAATTTAATTATGATAATTATATAGTTTTCCCCTAGCTTTTTTCTTTTTCCCTTGACATATTTCCCTAGCTTTTTTAAAACGTTTTTTAAAAATCTGCTAGTTTCTTGCAATTTGTGTGACATTACTGAACAAGAAATTGCACCAATTTGCTCTTTGTTCAAAGGTTTCAATACTTGTGAAAAGCAACTGAATGCAGAGCACAGTTCTAGAAAAAAGCTCGAGGTATCCTTCAGCAGACGCAAAAAAGATACCTAAGCACGTAACATGTAGAGGTGGAAGTCCACTGCAAAGTGGCAATATCTGATGACTTGGGATTAGAACGAGTTGTTACATTAGCTATAAATAAGTTGAAACTTTGTTGTAATATGGGTTTTTACTTTACTTTTACTTCACATGCTTCACCTTTAACAATTTTGATATTATTTTAAAGAGGCATAAAAGGTGACAGGAAGACATTTCTCCACTGACACACATCAAGTTCTACATGGCTAATGCTGGACAGCAGCAGATGGAGCTAGTGCTGAATGTACACAGACAGAAACCCAAATAACTGCACTCTGTGTTCAGGATCAACACACTGACCAGACAGCCTCTTCATCTGCCAGAGCCAAGACACCAGCTCCACATCTGAGACCTTCATGAACCCCCTGCAGAGCTGGCCAAGTGTGCCAGCCAAACACACACACACACATGAACACACACTTGCAGGTGAGACGCACTGATCAAATCCCCCAGAGCCAAAGTAAACATCTCCTTATTTCCAATCCCTGTCCTGCAGCCAATCAGGAGGCTTCTTAGGAGCGTCATTCTAATCAGCAGACAGTCTGGGGGCTTTTACTGGACCAGACAGTAGCTTAGGAGAATCTTACCATGTTCTGCAGGGTATTAGACGCTGATATGAGCTTTATCAAAGGCAGATTTTCCCATAAGGGGAAAAAAAGTGAGGCAGCGGTCGCCTGGAGGTCAAAGAAATGGTTGACAGGAAGAGGAAGTCAAACAGGCTCCTCTCTACTAAGCTAGGTGTGAATTCACAAAGAATGGATTGCAACTCTTAATGGCTTTATAAGGCTTTTTGATGAGCGAACCAGAACAGTCATAAAGTCGGTGAACTGACATTCATTTACACAGAAATATCTATCTTCAATAATATAGTGCAAAGAGGGCTGCCAAACAGCAAGCTTCTTAATGTAAGAATTTACCAAAAATGTTGCTTTTGGTTGGGTGTCGGAGTTTGCGTACAAAGCTGTATGGGCAGATTATCAGACCTTGTCTTTGTGGTCCCTTTTAAAGCAAAATGTTTCAGGTAAAGACCAGAGAGAGTCCTGTTATTTTGGGCCCCTGAGCCTGTGCCTGATATGCCTGTTCAGTAATCCTTCCACGGCTAAAACCATGAATTTACTAAATTGTTTGGTTCAAATTGGTTTTGTGCTCCTTTGAAGTCACGTGTCCTAAATTGTGGACCAAAATGTGATCTAAATAGGTGTTCACATCTTTATAAACACAAAGAGCTGTGTTAATAGTGAAGTCAGAAAGACCATTAACATCCTTCCAGTAAATCAGCAAAAACATTGATTAATCTGTTTACTTTTTCCTTCAACATTTTGTCCTGTGCCCTTTTATTATCATAATGAGGCACTTTGTAATTGTGGCACATAAATAAAGTTTATTATTGTGGTGTAATGACATGGATAAAGTGTTCCTCAAATCAACCCGGCCTCCCTGTTAGTGAACCAGACCTCACAGTACACCAAATAAATCAGAAGAGAGGCAGTTACATTATGATTGACACACACACACACACACACACACACACGTGTTTATATAGCATAATTGCTCTTGGCCTACATAATGCTCGATCCAAACCGCATGACATGGCAGGATAGTGGAAAAATTACAATTCATGTCACTAGATTTGGTCCTATCAGGTTGCACTGCTGTTTTTCTTTTTGTGGTTTGTGATCTGCAGCTCTGAGGGAGAACTCATGCTCATGGAGTTCGAAGCAGCTTGTGTTTGTCAGACACACAGTGTTGTGATAGTTGCACCAGAAGGCTTAGTTATTTTAGTTTGACATTTTGGGGAATACATTTTTTTCGCTTTCTTTTCAGGAGTTGATGAGGAGATCGATATCACTGTCATGTCTATGAAGCTACAGCCAGCAGATGAGTGGGTTTTTAGGGTCTTACCAGCAGGGTCTTGTTGATGACAGGACTCCAGGAAGTCACTGTCTAACACATAACCCCCCCCAAAAAACGAATGTGTCAAACATTCAAAACTTTGTTTTTTTGCATGGACTAAATAGACAAGATATAACGTGAATTAGTGAGCTTTAAGAAGTGCTGGAAGTTGGATTTTTTTACTTTTAGACAGAGCCTGGCTAGCTGTTTTCCACTGTTTCCAGTCTTTATGTGAAGCTATGGCTAACTGGCTATTGCTCAAAGAGGTTCTAACCCTAACCCCTACTCCCTAACCCTAGGGGTTTTACAGGGCCACAGTAGTGGACCCAAACTTTAATGGACTCAACAAATTTGTTACAAAGATCCCATTGGTCTTGATAATTTTTTAAAATTTATAGACCGTATCCATTTTTTCCAAGATATTACTTACAGAATAACTCAACATTGAACTGTGGTCTCACACTGGACATGGTGAGCGGTCTCCTGGGTCAAAGTCCTGTGTGTATTTGACCATCCATGCACCCCGACCTTCTTCTTTAGTCTTTAGACTACGTTACCTGACGTCGTCCTTTGCTCCCATCATAATTGCTACCGTAACCAGAGGTTGCTGCCTAACAATAACCATAAATATGGGTCAAAACAAGATGTTAATACAGACAACCTATGGGGTTGTTGTATTTGAGAGATGACAGTCCTGATGATAGCATTATTTTCACTGTGTAAAGGCTGAAGTGTAATTTTATATCATTTTCCCTGTGTAAGCCTCACTGTATTTTCCATGCATTCATGCCACACCTACACTTTGTCTTTGGTCTGTGGTTTTATTCCCACAGACTACAAATATCAAACAAATATTACTCAAACCCAAAACGATCTGTTCCTTTCTGTTTGTCTCTCTCTGCTTATGGTGACTACTGAAATTGGTTCCACTGAAACCAGTGGCAACACTGCTTGTTTCCTACTAAGAATTAGTCACAAACAAAAAAAGTTGTTAAAGCATATAATTTTGGATAATGTTGTGTACACATATGAGACGGTTGCAACCAAAATACAATGTTTTAAATATGGTTGAAACAATCATATAAACTTTGAGCTCCTCATTACATCCATGCTGGATTGCAGTGGTTAAATGCAAGATGAAATTACATGAGGCAAAAAGTTCTACTCCATTTACTCTCTATGAGAAATAAATAAGTGTGATAATGGGATATGGGGATTAATTCAAACCAGGCCTGCAATATACACATTTGGAAGAGAAAGCGGGACATTAGTTGGATCAGATCCCAGTGAAGCTAAAACCCCTCACGCTGTGGGTGTCCTGGCTGCTCTGTCGGATAATGTGCCCACCATGTAAATGTGAGACTTGTATCCGGTCCCTGAGTTTGGTCACGTCATGCCCTCTCTGTCTCTGTTCGTGTTTCCTGGGTCTTTATTCTTAGAGGCGTCTGCAGGTCTTTCCAAAACCCTAAAAACTGGATACTGTTCTTTGGGTGTGTATAGTACAACTGCAGAAGTCCTTAAGGGACTGTACACAAATTATTAAGGGTGAATGAGGTCAGAAAAGGGTGAAGGTATGTATTTATTTATTGCTGTGTCTTTTAAATTTTTCTTAACCCAGATTTATCAGATGACCTCAGGTAAAGTGGGACACTTTTGTATATGTTTCATAAGACTTATCTTATCCATTCCAACTTACCTGAACTCACCCATTATTATTTCAGCCTTAACACGAGAGGGTCGTCGTTACATAAAACTAAACCAATTTGTTATTTTAATTCAAGATGGGGACAGAAAAATTATGGGGTTGTAGCCCTGCCTATAGATATTTTGTGGGAAAAAAATGATATTTTTTTCCTCCGTACTAAGAAATAATGCTATCCACACAGCCTTAATTTTACAAAATATCTTAATCCACACTAGAAGGCTAAAACAAGCCCAAATCTTGCTGGTGTTTACTGTCTGTATAGGCTCATTTTACCTGTTAATAAACACCCATCACTGTTGCTTCCTTTTCAATGTAAGGATGAAGCAAGGTGAAACACCTTGAAGAAACAACTTTTTGGGTTTGAATGTACATTCGCTTTATCATCATATCTTGCTTGTTTTCTAAAATCCCCTAGAAAACCTCCCTTTTAATCAGTCCATCCTTGTTTCTCTTGATCCCTGCGAAGCAGCTCCATATGTGTGTGTGTGTGTGAATGTGTGTGGGAGTGCTGGAACAAGCTGGGCTTTCTGTTTATCTTTCTTGTTCTTCCCACTTCCTGGTCTCGGGGTTGCACGGTAATAAAAGGTACAGCAATGTCTACTGGAGACAGTCTGGGTCAAACTTAAGTGACGGTCAGCCGGCCTGGGTCAAACTGGCTGACCGTCACTGTTTCTTCACTAAAGAGTTCAGTTATTAATCATCTGAAACACGAGAACTGTGTTGTCTTCCCAGTTTGGTGCTGTGGAGAACCAGTTTAGAGAGTTAAGTAGTTTTTTACAGACTTGTTACTATAAAGATCATGACATGAGCTGGTGATAAGATATAAGTAAGTAAGGAGAAAGCTGAATACGTGAGACTTTGCCTAACTGAGTGCATGTGAGGGAAGGAATGAAGAAGTGGAGGTGGATGTGGATGTGGGGAGGGGTTTTTGTGCCACACAAGTTGCCCCTGGGGCCTGAGTGGTCGCGTTGGCTTTGGCAGGAAGATGGAGGAAGCAGAGAGGAGGGGGATGTGTGTGTGTGTGTGTTTGTGTGTGTGTAGGTGGGGTGGGGGGTGTGGGGGGCTCCTCCTGGTGCCACGTTTACATCACAGAACTGTAATTTCTTTCAGTGCTGAGCGAAGCAGAGCTGGCACTGTGGCTGCTCACTTCTTTTCTTTTTTTTTTTAACCCTTTTTTGACTGCTTGCTGCTCTGCTGACACCCACAGACTGACATGATTATGAGTGCGGGGGTTGTAATTATTTGTTTTCTTAGATTTACAATGGGTACATGTTCCTTTGTTTGGGTCTTAGTATTGATTTGTTACACTCCGTTTCCATCTTCACTCAGACATTGCATCCACTATAATTGGTTCCCCTGGAGGAGGAGGACTTGATTTGCCTTAACCAATCACAAGAGACCAACGCCTCCACCTGAACTGTATGTCATTTTATGTCCACACTGATGTGAATATCCATGCCAACATACTGGTTTTGCTGTGGTTTTCAGATTGGAGCAGAGCAAAGTAGACTATGATGTTGGGTGATATTGAGTGATATGTTGTTTTAGAGCAGCCTCGATAGTCTTTCTTGTTTAAAGTGCTCCTCATTGTTGTAATCACTGCTCCCTGGTTCTAGCATCACTTGACAACTGCTTGGCAATTTCTTGACAATTTCTTGTCAATAGCATTATTCTTGCCCAGGCTGTTCTCATTCCAAACTTATAAAATGCTGCTGCTTTGACAGCCCTTTCGTGTAAGATTGTGACGCAAAAGCCACCTTTCGCTGGCCTTTGGACCACCATCAGACAGCGTCAAGGTTAGAACCCGGCCAGACATAACCGTTGGCGATGTTATTATAGGCCAGATGGCACAAGCCGTGTCCATGTGACAGGTGTTAGGACAGCTTCAGGTTGAAATGCTGCTGATAATGATGTAATATAAGGACATATAGGGCAGGTGGGGAGGTGGATGGGTCCAACAAACCCTGGACTCTGATGTGGTACTCCTGTGTTTGTGTCCCATCTAAATGTGATACTTTTTTCCTTCACCTTACTATGCACCTCTTTCCCCTAATCCTAACCATCCATACCACTATGTGCGTTTTTGACGTACTGGCGTTGGTTGCCATGTGCTTGCGTTGTCGAAACATAACCACAGCGTCATCGCACCATGTGCATTTGTTTAGATCAAGTTAGCACCATCCTGGAACATAAAGAGCAGACACAAAAGGACACCTACAACGTAATTTTTAGACACGGAAGTCCACTAACAAAGCTGCAATATGCGATGACTTGGGATGAATGTGTTGGTAGAAACAACATGACAGACTCCATGAAATAGGACCTGCCATGACGGTATCAAGAGACCTGGATACAGCATTCATGTCATTAATTCCTAAGAAAGTTGCTCAGTTTGCCAAAAACCCCTGATGTTGACACAGAACATGTTTGCTGGCACCACTGAGCACATGTGCACATACACACAACCCAACCACCAAACTGTTGTCTATATCTCTGCCTGGTAATGACACTGTTGGTGCATTCTCATTAGATGAGCACACTGCATGGCATCGAGTCTAATTGGACCCATGCAGAGACGGCAGACAACATGTCTATAATTGCGTGTTGTCGCTGGCAGGAATGCTCCTCTTTTTTCATCTTTGTTTTCGACTGTCTTACTTGCAAATTGTGCTGTTCAGAGGAGCATTTGCATGCAAAAAGAGTGATGTAACTGAATATAAACCTTAAATTTAGTCATTTGAAATATGTACAATGATACATCCAAAAAACAAAAACAAACAACAGTCAGGCACTCCACAGAGACTCACAGATGAACTGTTACCAAACTCAACATTTTTGAAAATAAAAACTAATATAGAAAGTAAAATAAAATTTTCAAAATAAAACAAATGAGAAACTCATGTGAACTGTTGTAAATCAAAACAACCCCTGCATAAATCCACCACACACATGCACACACACGCACACACACACACACTGTTGCATCAGTGTGAGTCAGTAATAGTCTTCAGTTGTGAAATTCGTTGGGGTTTTCCAAAGTCCACAACATCATCAGTGTTGGAAAATAACTGAAGAGCAGCAAATGTTTTGGTTGAGAGTTAACAGCCAGGTGGTGTAAATTCTCAAACTCTGACCATAATCACAAATCACGTGACATTATGTGCATATTCAATAACTAAATTTGTTTCCCCACGTCAGCATGATTATATTATTTTTCATTTCTCCAACTTTCTGACAGTCAGTCCATGGAGCCTGAGAGCTAAATTAACTGCCTCATTAAAGCAGTATATCATTCAGAACAGCTAGAAAGTGTGCTTCAAGGTTACTATTTCAACACTTTAGGGAGCCATGTTGGAAAATCAACAGCAAAACTTAACACAGCAAAAGTATCACTTTATAATCCCAAAAGGACATTTCATTAGGATACACGTCTGTTCCAAAGTCAACTTATAGGAGTGCTTAAATGCTTTTGGCAGTTAAGGTATGGTTTGGTATGGTATTTACTTGTTCTGAATATGACAATATTCTAAATTTAAAAAGCATATTGTGTTTAGGTATTTTGAATTAGGGCCTTTTCTGAATTTATAAATGTCTAATTTGGGTTTTAGGAGCATTATTGGACATGTATACAGCCAACACGTTCTCATCCCAAGTCGTCACATGGTGCTGCATTGCAGTGGACTTGTGCGTCTACAAATTACATTTTTAATTATCCTTCTGTGTCCACTCTTTACATTCCGGGACGCCTTTGCTTTGGTCAACAAATGCACATGGTGCGATGACACTGGGACGTCAACAAACGCACATTGTGTCACGGATGGTTGGGATTAGGAGAAGGTGGCACATGGTATGATGTCGAAAAATTCTATTGCATTTAGACAAGAAGCAAACATCAGACCCCTGCATGAAAGTCCGGGGTTTGTTTTAAAACCTGGAATAAATGAGTTTTTAAACATCATTAATTTGCATGCCCAAAAGAAAAGCCCACATTCTGGTCTGAAGGTATAAACCCAGCTACTTTAAACTTTAAGAAAAACTTTAATAAGAACAGTTTTTTATAATGTGCAAATATTGCACTCCTTTACAAGAAGGTGACTGAAGGAATGAAAGGAGGCTGTGTTTGCAAGTCTGCAACAGATTGAAAAACCTTCTCTCAGAATGCAGAGGAGCAAAACAGTGCAAGTGGCACCAGCACGTCCACTTGTCTACATTTTGACGTGAGAATTGACATTTCAGGGCACATTAATCAGAGTATGCATGGCTGCATGTAGACAGGAATATTAATGGAATATACATTATAGTAACCATTAAAGCAGCTTAAAAGAGTAGTCTTTTTCAGAATAAGGGCAAAAACTAGAATATTTTGTGCATGTAAACTTAGCCAATGTTGAGTGTTGGGGGGAGATTGGATAAAATCACATCTACTTTGTCTCAGCTGTTGCTGAATCAAAACTTTACCAGCTCAGAAAATAGCTTGAACCTAAAAGGACAAATCACTCAAGTGTTAGTTGTAAAATGCAGGCAAAACCAGGCAGACAGACCAGGCCAACAAATCAAACAGAGAGAATAATCAGAACATGGGTAGCAGCAAAGTGGACGGACAATAGAGAATCAGGCAAAATCAGAGTGGAGGTGGAGCTGTATATATACTGCAATCAGGGAAATGAGGAGCAGGTGAGCAAGTGGCTGGAGATGGCCAGGTGAAGGAAATTAGGGAAGGGGTTACTGCAGGGCAGGAAGGAGTGGGTGGATCAGCAGTGACACACACACACACACACACACACACACACACACACACACACACAGAGAGAGAGAGAGAAGTGATTTTTTGTTGTGATGTTTATTTTGTGTTTTTAATGTTATTTTTATCTTGCTATTTATTGTGGTGTCTTCTGTGTTGTGCTGACCTATCTAGTAATAACAAAAGTAAAGTTGGGGGGTACAGCTGTGGTCTACTGGCAATGGGAAAGGAGTCTATCGCTTGTATTTTAAAACCTGCATACATTTGTTAATTTTGGTGGACAAAAGGTATTATTTGCTGATGAGCTGATGGCACCAAGGCAAATATCCAATATGTTTGGCATCCCTAAAATTGCAAGATGTCTTAGATTAAATGCTGTAAACATCCAAACATTAACTGGTTAAGCAAGGCATAATTTATTTAAAAAAAAAAACCCCCAAAAAAACAACCTCATTAGGACAGTTTTGGAACATTGTCCTCCAAATTAGGCTTAATATAATCAGTACAATATGTTTTCACCAAAAGCATAGCATCACACAGTAATTGGACAATTTACATGGTTTCATAGGATGCAAGAGGCCCTACTATAAACACTGTTACACGACCTTGTCACCGGTCTTTATTGGATTAAAGAGACACAGAGCCAGCTGAATGAGCAGAGTCCAAAAAGCTTTACAAGTTTTCCCCATGTAACAGTGTATACAGGATCAGAAACAGTTAATATGGTAAAAAAGAAAAAAACTAAGAAAAAAACCCCACCACTGTGCTTACAGGACAGCTTTCCATCTTTCCAGCCGGCTGTTTGCACTCACACCAGTTACCGTGGAAACCAGGGGCATCAAAATACAGGCACAATGACAAATACCAGCATCTGTGTGTGTGTGTGTGTGTGTGTGTGTGTGTGTGCGAGGGGGGGTCAGTGAGGTTCAGTCTGGGCGGTAATGTGAGACCAAGATGAAACACTCAGCCATCAGCACATTCCTATGGGCCTCGGTTTTCTTCAGCTCGGAGAGAGAGAGAGAGAGAGAGAGAGAGAGAGAGAGAGAGAGACAGAGAGAGAAAAGACAGAGCAAGAGGGAAAAAAGAAAGATGGAGCACAAAAGAAAATAAGGCGAATGTCAGAAAGAAAGGAATATTACAGAGAGAGAAATCCAGGCAGCAGTAAACATGTCAGCTACTATAAATGATGCAGTAACAATCATAATCACACAGCAGTAACTCCTCCACCTCTCATTAGAACAGCGTGTATGAGTCTGTAGATTGTTTTGAGGTTTTCTATAATGATATGCTCGACACAAATCTAACTTCAGCCTCGCCTGCTCCACAATGTTGGTTGACAGAAGAATTCACACCCCACAAATATTGTCTGAATATCTGCGATCCAGACTAGAAACAGAGAGCTGGCTTGTTTGTGATGTGGCTGCAGAACCATTTAATAATCCACTTAGAATCATGTGGACCTAGACTTTTTGTTTGTTCAAATAAATTAGGCAGCAAACAAGTTTAAAAAAGTTTAGAGTGCCCATTTAGTTTGCTAAAAGGACCTGTAAACAACATGTGCTACTTTCAGTTTTCAAAGTTTAGCTTGTAGCCTATTAAAAGATTGGATTGTTTCTACATATACACATCCCTAACATTTTATACCAAATGTTTGTGCTTAATATTCACTCTTTAGGACACTGAGTTACAGCCTGAGAAGCACCAGCTAACTCACTAACATGAGCTAGTGTTAGCCATGGATATATAAAGAGATCTGGATACAGCATCTAACTTCCAACAACAGAGTGACTATCTTCCCCTGGCTGAGTGGCTAACTTCCCCAGTCAAGTGGCTAACTGCTCCTGGCCAAGTGGCCAACTCCCCCTGGCCAAGTGTCTTTACTTCCAATGGCCGAGTGTCTAACATCCCTAGGCTAAGTGGATTGCCTCTTCTGGCCGAATGGCTAAGTACTGGTTTAGGACTCTGCTAACTTGAATTAGGATAAAAATGATGCAGCCCTGCAGCTCTTCTAGACCTTTGAAATGGTATGCAACCAAATAAATCATATCCCAAATGTAAGATGAGTCATTTTGCAGGGACTGTAGGCCTAACTGACTAAAAATGATCTATTCATCTACGATGAAAATCAACGAAGAAAGGTAAGGGCAAGAAAGCAGATTGACTTTGCAAAATAAAAATTAAAAAATTGCTTGAAAGAGACATTGGTGGAGGGGCCCACAGAGACTGCTTACTCATAAGGCCCCAGAATTTGGTGCTACGTCCCAGTTGTGGGATAGCTTGGAACACTGCAGCAAAAGCTAGCCATGTAAGACAGTGGGACTAACATACAGAAAAATGGGGTATAATGAATGAAAAGGAGACGGACGGCTTTGAGAAGTGGACAATTGACTTAAGATGCGACTGCGAGGGAGAGTCCCAGCTGCTGTTATTCTTGCTTTTTGTTTGTTCAGCTCCGTTTGGAGGACTGACTGCCCGTCTGTCTCATTTTCTCCATTCTTTACTCCATTTTTCTGATTCAGCTCACCCCTTTCAACATCCCACATCCTTCTCTCCTCTGCATGCAGAGGGGAAAAACGCAGACTCCACAGTAATTATCCAGCTGGAACTGCTCATGGCTACTTGGGCTGTATTAAACTCATTACAGACCAGAGAAACAGATTCTGAATACTCCCTCAGTGGAGAATCTGTTTTTATACACATTACGTTATAATTTGACACCTTGATTGTTCATTCATTGGTCATTTCTCAGATACACTTCAGCACACTTGAATTCAGACCCAACAGTTCCATTATTTCCTACCGTCTATTTTGTTCCTCTTGTCGATTTGGGAGGTAGAGGTGGAAAGGTCAGTCTTAAGCTGGTGACCGGAAGGTATCCAATGGCGAACCCAGCACAGCAAAAGGAAAGAAGAATTCAGGGAAATTCACTGGAAAGCACCATTCCATCCATCAGGAAATAAGCCTCAGCAGGATTAAAGGATGAGGAAAAATCCACCAAAGCGAGACCACTTTTCTGCTTCTCTCTTCCATAACAGGCGAGCTGGGAGTTAAGTGACTGGAACTCATTACAACTGCGGGAAATTTCTACCACTGGCTAACCTTAACATGTCAAAGAATTTTGTTTTTTGCTTTGTCACAAAATGTACATGTTTTTGGGTTACTTTATGTACAATTTATCAAATGTGATAATGCCTTAATTCTTTTTGGCCACTTGGGGGTGTTGGAAAAAAGTTGTGCCAGCAAAGTGTAGCTTAATTACACATTAGGCAGATATGAAGCAATGTTAGCATTGATTTGGAGTTATGTTAAGGAATGTTTAGTCCAATATTCACTCCCCTTTTAGCTCTGTTTGGGTCTCTACCAACTCCTGAGAGAATATCTGACTCTTTAGCTGCCAAGTCTTCTCTGTTGATCAGCTAGTTGCTAATTTTGTCTGACTGGTGTTTTGTTTTTGGGCAGGTTGTGCACAGGGGAGTTACTAGAGATTTTTTCAACAACAACAACAAAAAACCCTTACCCTACAAACAAAAACATTCGGGGTCTCTGTTGTCACATTTTGTGTTCTAAAACACTCCATACATGTTCAGTGGGAGACGGGTCTGAACTGCAGACAGGCCAGTTTAGTGTCTGCACTCTTACTATGAAGCTAAGCTGTTAAAAAACGAGCAGAATGTGTCTCACTGTCTTACTGGTATAAATAAAGACATTCCTCAAAAGACGTCATCTGGATGGCAGCATATGTTGCTCCAAAACCTGTGTACTGTTTAGCACAGGTTTTCATGGTGCTTCCACAGATGGGAAGTTACCCATGATGCCACGGGCACTAACACACCCTCATACTATCACAGATGCTGGCTTTGAACTTTGAGCTGGTAACAGTCTGGATGGTCCTTTTCCTCTTTAGCCAGGAGGACACAACATCCATGATTTCCAACAGCAATGTGAAATGTAGACTCGTCAGACCACAGCACACATTGTGTCAGTCTGTGTCAGATGAGCTTGAGTCCAGTTGACGGTGCTTCTGGATGTTGTTGACATATTGTTTTTGTTTTGCATGGTAGAGTCTGAACCTGAATTTGTAGATGCTGCAACAAAATGTATTTACTGACAATGGTTTTCCAGTGTGTTTTTGATTGTAGTAATACCTCATTTTACAGGGTCAGTGGAATCTAATTAAACAGACTCAGTCATTAATGTCATTAATTACACCTGCGCTTGCTATCATAAGTTAAAATGTCTGCTGTGAAAAGGGCCTATTTTTGGCAGTCAGGAGACTCCTTGCAGCTACAGTTTCATATGAATAAGCTTCACTGAATAGGACTTAACTATAATTCTGCATTTATGAGGGTGGCCAAAATGCGTCTGTGGGTAGTATACAGGGCTAACTGTGAATGGTACAGTTATCCACTGTACAAACTTACAGGGGTGGAGCTGCGAAAGGGAAATTAGACCAGCAGGACACTGAATCCTGTATTACACAAGTCCAAGCACAAATCACACACAGACTCTCTGGTAGAAGCTTGGAAGTCAACCTTTATTGATACTGTTTAAAAAAAGTCATGTCAACCAACAATAGAAAATCATATACGTCTTTCATATTTGCTTCAGTACTGCTGTTTATAAAAAACACTGATTAACATATCTCATCTTGATTAGGAATGACACTGAGCTCTGACAGCCTCTAAACACTGATCCTGAATCAATGCTACAGTTATACCGATGTTCTTTTCTGGGTGTTACAGCGGGGGATTAGCACATTGTAAAAAACAAAGCCTCTTGAGTCTCTCTAACAGTAATTCTTTGAAAGTTCAGCAATTTTGTGCAGTAATGAGTGGCAGCCATATCTGTATGTTCTGATCAGAGCAGAGATAAAATAAGGAAATGCACTCTGCTGAATCCAAAGAAATAATATTTTGCTTTTTTTTTTTTATCCCATTTTGTCTTACCCAGGTCTAATTTGTTTATGGTAATCATACCAATGCTGCTCAAGTAATTTGATGATTGCAATAGGACTGGGCAATGTATTGATATTATATTGACATTGTGATATGTGACTAGATGTCCTTTTAGATCTTGGGATATTGCGATATCACAAGTGTCTTGTGTCTTTTTCTGGTTGTCAAGGCCACAATACAGTAAAGCAACATATTCTCATACTTCTCTTACTATATCCTACAAAAATGCACAAACAAACATTATGATTTGGCTCAACATTCAAATGGGAGGCAAACAGCAGGCTCCCAGGTGAAAGTCCGGTGTTTGTTGGACCCATCTGTTAACCCGCAAACCCACCCTATAGGGACTTTCCAGCTCCTTCTATTGTGCTGTTATCAGCAGCGTTTCAAACTGATGATGTCCAGCAGTTTGTCAAACTACTGGGCTGAACTGCTTCCTCCTTTACTCCTGAAAACACATTGATCATATGATCGCAGCCCTTTGAAATATGTGGTTTATACACAAATTAGTGGCTCATCAATATGTGGGATATGTATGAATTTTAGTGCATTACTTTTCATAGGAAAATGTAGGAAAAGTGCATGAAAACAGCTTTACCCAATAGGTCATCATACTCAACTTTGAGGCACTAAGAGTGATACTGAATGCAAGTGTTAACACAACGGTACACAACGTAATTGAATGACGTACATCAAAATAAAAGTATAAAAAAGAAGAAAATTCCAGAAGGCACTGGATATAGAAGGAATACCAGCATTTTTCAACCTCTTTTCTACACCCTGAAGTCTTAATCTTATAGTTCTGTTTTTTTGTGCATTTTTCGGGGCTATTTCTCCCCTCAATTTAGCATGTAGTCAATGCTAACATGTACACATTGCTAGTGGCGCCTTCTGATTTGCTATGAAGCACATAAACAACACCCAGATTCAAATCACCCAGATTTTTCTTAAAATATAAAACTGTGACGGGATCACAGTTTTAAAAGTTTCTCAGTGCAGCTGAGTTGTTGTAAAACGCTAGTATACCTTATATGACTCTGAACTGGCTAGCTGTTGTGTTTCTAAATTCTGCGCACAGTGTCCGTCTTGGTGGTTGGACACCTTGTCGATATTCAAGTACTCTCCTCTATTTCTCTCGGGGAGTAAAATAAATTAGATGCTCTTTGAACTGCCCTGCAGTTGCAATGTGACTGGTGATGATAAAACTGTAGACATAAAACACACATATTTGTATCAAAGTCGAGGTGAGGAGAGACGTTAACCTGATTTCTAGTTATTCAATTTCAATGTCCAAATGCTAACAAAAATGAATACGTACTGTAGTTGTCCAGCAGTATATGTGCGCAGATACCAAAAAATAACATAAAAATATATATATTGTTGTATTCTAAATTCAATGAAACATGAAAAGGTGGTTAAGGACAAAATCCAAAGCCTCAAAGATATCAACCAACATTCAAAAACTCATCTCAAACACATATTGTAAAAACATACCCTCCATAAAACATCTGTACACTTCCCTGTCACTGAATGGTACAAGAACTGGACCACAAAATCATGTACCTGTATCATTTCTGTATTAATGGGACAGTTCATCCCCAAAATCAAAAATAGAGACTCTCCTCTTACCTGCAAGCAGTTTTATGTAGGAACTCTTTTCTTTCTGCCAGACTACACCTGCCAGCCGTATCACTGTGCAGAAGGAATCGTGCATCTACTCATGAACAAGAGGCTTATGACAGCACAGGATGTATAATTAATGCTGTCCTCCTTGTTCTCCATTTTTTTTGGAGCTCAAGATAATCCTTTTTGCAAGCAGTTTTATGCCAGAACTATTCTCTTCGTGCCAAACCATACCAGCCAACTGTACAATTGGACAAGAGACCAGTGCAGGATTTAAACATTAATGCTGCCCTCCTGGTCTTTTCTGGAGTTTAAGATAATCCACAGACCTTGTTTAAGCAGTTTCATGTACGATCTATTTTCTTGCTACCAAACTATACCCGCCAACCATATCACCACGCAGAAGGAGGCGTGCTTCTACTCATGAACAAGAAGCTTGTGACAGCACTGTATGTAAACATTAATACTGTCTTTCTTTTTTGGAACTTCACTACAGGTAAAAGGAAAAATATGTATTTTTGTTTTTGGGCTGAACTGTCCTTCTTAACGGCTGACATTTGTTAGCATGTTGTTGGATAAAAGAAAAATCACAAAAAGGTTAAGAAAAAATCACTTTGGCACTGAGAACAATTAACAATGTCTGAAATTTACTTTTTGAAAGCAATCAGATATATTTAACCTTATTTACTCAATGTGACAACATTTAAATTTCTTTGAAATCTAATTCCCAAATTCTCTGATTCACCACCACAGAAATGGAGAAAAAAGCCAATCCGTTCTGCCCGAGGTTTAACCTCAGATTTTCATGAACAACCTACTTTTAGCCTTAACTCTTGACAACAATGGCCTAACTCAGTAGTGGATAAAGACAACAAAGATATTTCATCCATTGCGTAATTCTTCTGTGGACTTCCTGTCCCTACATGCTTTGCTGTCCAGCAACAATCCTCCCTGATCTCACAAACACTAAGTAAATATTATCCCCCATCACCACATTCACCCCCTGTGTGGGACACAATGTCAAGTCAAACTGCTTTTTCCATCGTTGGGGGGGTCGTCTCTTCATCTGCACACAAACAACCTTTTTCCTCCTAAGTTTAGCATGCCAACTTACAGTTTGACTTGACACTCTGTCCCACACAAGAAGAGAAACGCAGAACAACTGGGATTGATATTACTGCTGATCTTTGGATTATAGCAGGAGTATCTTTGGCAGCAAGGACCACAACCTTCAAACTGAAAGAACTGGTCAACAGAGCGGTAAGTCTGTGATATCAAAGCTGGGGTGCATTGGGTGGGGTCTGTGTGATTCAGGGTCGGAGGGTGGGTGGGGGGCGCGATGGAGGTGCACAGGGAAGCCCGGGGGGTGTGCGGGATGGTGGCGGTCCTAGGGGTACCTGGCCTGATGGGGGTGATCTGGCAGGAGGGCTGGCAGCGGTGGGAGACGGAGAGGTGGTCACAGGGCGGTAGTCCGGTGGCGGGGGCAAGGGTGTGTGGATCGGGGTGCGAGGTGGGGCTTTGGCTGCTGCTGACTCTTCTTTCACTCTTTGGAAGTTGATGCATCGACCCTGAAGGGAAGGAAAGAGACATGGGTGATCACAAAAGGTTTCAGTTCAAATATGCAATTAAATTTTAAAAGTTTGAATGAATGTATGAATCAATCTGTCAGTTAGCCCACCAACTTTGTGTTTAATGCCTATTATCAAACAATAGCACGCTACAGGCTTGCTTGGTTCTCAGTACATTATTATTGTAACTGTGAGCAGTTCATCATGAAATGACATTAGTATTTAGCAGCACTGTGTCTAAGCTTGGCCTCACAGACAAACCTGCAAACTCTCAGTCTTGTTAAAAAGTGATGGTGTTTGAATAATAATACGATAACTGTCTGAGTGAGTAAGGTATATAGGTATATACTGTATATGTATGACAAAAAAGTAGGTTGGATTGTGAAAAATAATTGAAACCTTGAGTAAAAATGTACACACACTTTCAGGTACAAACACACCCAGGTGTCTTATCTGAAGCACATCTGGGCTAAGAAGGTGGTGACATCAGTCGACCACATGGTCACAGTATAGTCACTGCTCTCTGTATGTGTGTGTGTGTGTGTCTGTGTGTGTGTGTGTGTGTGTGTGCATGGCCAGCTGGTGTTCTAGATTACAGTCAAATCCCCGCTTTGTCGCCCCCACACAAATGATCCAATGTTCTGTCCCGAGAACTGTCGCTTACCAAAGAAACCCTTATATTATGGACCATATGGAGAGCAAAAAAGATAGGGAAGGATTTGGGTTAGAGGTTTTGTGTGTGTGTGTGTGTGTGGGTAAAAGGTAGCAGCGGAGATGTAAAATTTTAACAACGTGAGGTCGACTTATCAGACTGTAAAACAAATGAATTTGTTCCCACAGAAATCACATTTCACTCCTGAGCTGCTTGTTAAATATTACACTAACCACGAGCTTTACCAGGGTTCACAGAGGTCGATGTTACCATGGTAACTTGACCTGCTCCGTTGCTGCATGTGGTTGGCAGCCGGAGCAGAGTGAAGTCATGTTAATCTGCTAATAACCAGTGATTGGAGCCACAGGGCTGTGGCTTTACGGAGTGGAAAATGAGGGAAAGTGTTGTACCTTGTGTTTTAGCAAAAAAAAAAAAAAAAAAAAAAAAAAAAAAAAAAAGAAGCTTTTTTTGCACTGGAATGTCTAGAGAAATCAATACCAGAAATCTGAAAAATGATGATAAACCAAATGTAAATGAGGCAATTCTTCACTATTGCTCTAAACTTTTGCCCTCTACTCAAGCCAACCACTTCTGTCCTCTATCATTTCGCTGAACAGCTCTACATCCACCACACACTCCTCTCCTCATTTAAAACAGTCACAGAGGACACATTCCATTCATACCGACTATAAATTAGCTGCTGTGAGCGATAACTAAAAGTTGACTCGAAAGGACACAAATCCAGCAGCGACCACCACTTTCTGGTCTGTCACCACTTATCCAGTCTGGCATTCCTAGACATCGATAAAAAAAGCCAGGGTGAGGATCTTTTCAAATTCTTTAAACTGTTTTCATGCCTCATGGATATAACCACACAGAGGAGAAGTGCAGAGACTACATTCTTTGGGCAATGTGAAATTCTTTAAACCAGAGCTGCACTTTGGCTCCATCCCAGAGGATTTATAAAGAAACTAATGAATAATTAGTCTTTTTCTTTATTAGCTGGTCTGGGTGACTGGTGCTGAACTAAGCTAAGCTAACTGGCTGCTGCTGATGGCTACATGTACATTGTGTTGACCTTTCCTTTAATTATGTAAGAAAGTAACTCTCCTGTGTTGCCATTGGCTTTTCAAAGTTATGAGATACTACCAGTTTTTTTTTACAAGTTTTGTATCAAAACAATATTTGTAGTATGCGTAGATGAACTGTGGTGAACTTCCCCCCATATAACCAATGCAAGATTTCTCTTCTTATTGTCTAGCAAAACGCTATCAGATTTACTGTCAGATGATGCGTTTGCACCATCCAGGGGAGTTTCGCTGGCTCTTATGCTGTTTTCCAAAATTACAGGTTGTACTTCGCCATTTTCGTAGTGCCCACCAACCATGCTACCACTATGGACAAAAAGAGTGTTAAGTGTTGATCAAGAGACAGACCTGCTACTCTCTTTCTTAAACTAGACCCAAACTCTGCAAAACATTCTCATCCCAACTCGCCATCTGTTACCGCTTGTGACGTGCCAAGAATCCCCCTAAATCTGTTGTTGTTGTTGTTCCAGGACGCCAAATTATACCTGTTAAATGCATTGTGTCCTTCCAAAATACACTTCCTTCTTCACACAAAATGTATAGTTTCTGCTTGTTAGATGCATAGTCCTTTTTAAAATAAACTTGCGCCGCTAAAACACCTTACGTTTACGATCTTGTGCAAAAAATGCATATGTAGGTTTTGGAAAAAAAAACATCATGATTTGGCTTAACATTCATAGCCGAAGTAAACTGGGTGAAAGTTCAGGGTTTGTTGGACCTATCCACCTTCCCTCAAGGGGCTTATTATGCGTCAAGCTGTCGCCGACCCACAGCATATCTACTGTAACATATACTACTGTAAAATGTGCCTTTGTGTAGGGTCTGATGCTGAATTCACTGACCAAGTGATAGTATTTGATAGGCTGAAAATGGGAATGAGCTGAACTCCCACTTGCTTAAAATGAAAGCAAAAAATTTTAATCAAACAATAAAACTAAGCAAGGATGATTAAATATAAACCAAGATTATGTTACTGAGTTGCCTATTTCTCACTTCAAATGTTTTCAGTAACATGCTTTAGCTTACTGTTCAGCTGTGATATGTAATGTTTTCTCTGATCTGTTTTATGGTCTTTTAGCACCAATTTCAATATTTGTGTTTTTCTACTGCAGAGATCACCTAGTTTTATGAAAAGACCACCTTTGCAGTGGTAAAACTGTTCTTTTTTTTTTTTTTTTAAAGCCGTTTTTACGTTTGTATTCTCTCATTCAGGTGATTCCGAGAGAAAAAATTGACCAATGAATTGAGAAATGTTGAACCGCGTGTGAAGAGCAGCTTTTTTAAACCCAGTTTCACTTCATGTACATTGTTCTGTTAGTGCCCAGTTTGAATCCATGAACATTTTCCTGGATTAAAGAAAGGCACACTCTCCCGTTCTTTCTCACTGACCTCCTCCACTGTCTACAGTCTTACCAAGGTCATAAAATTGCCTCAGCCTGGGCAAAATGTTTGTGAGACATGGTCGGTTGGTGGAGACAGCCCTGGTATTACCTCATGTCCTTTAGCCAGTTAAATGTTTGTGTTAATGTGCATGAGAGAGAGAGAGAGAGGCTAGCTCTACCTCATTCCGGACACTCTGACGTCAGCTAAATGGATGTGGTTTGGTGACACACACACTCATAATGCCTTACTCCTGTCTTGAATGTAGATAACATCCTTGTGATCTTAACTCTGATCTATCACTGCTGAACACAAAGTTGAGAGTCTGAATGTAAGCCAAACCATGAGACTTAGCTTTATAATGATACTCACTACACTACTACACACACACACACACACACACGCACACGCGCTCTGCTCTGTATCGCTCTGTACAGAGCCTACACTAAGCAAACAAGAGGAGGGTTGTTGAGTTCATTGCTGGAAAAAATAAAAAGTGTGTCAGCCAGAGCAGTATACTGTACAGGGGGAGATCCAGTTTTTTTGGTTTAGTAAAAACTATCTACATTACAACATTGAGAAATATTTCATCCAGAAAATAATGATTTTTATATCAGTTACTCATACAATTTTATGTTAAATTTGTGAAGAAAATATTGGGTTTTTTTGAATGCCTTCGCAGTGAATGAAGAATCCAAAAATTAGTAATGAATTGGAGTAAAAGGCATCCACGTTTAAGAATAACAACACTATATCAAAAGTATTTACAAACTCACACAACTTGAGCAGTATAATTCAAGTCTTTTTTATCCTGTTGTAGGCGCAGAACTTCCCAAACAAATGCCTATTTACTAAAACATTACTACGTTTTTCTGATTTTAGGACATTAGCTGCGACCTCTGTCAGAGGGGCGCGGGGGATCCTACGCTAACTTTTTTTTAAAAATAAACTAGCTCTATTTACCTCTGTTTTATGCAGTCTGGCACCTTATTTTAACTAAAAGTACAAAAATAGTTCCCAGTATGAATCACTTTATTTTTTATTATGAATTAAATGAAGATGGTTGGGAGGCCACTTGGCCAGATTTCGGGAGCCAGATTTGACCTACTGGCTGTAAGTTGAGTATCAGTGCTTTAGGGCATTGGTCATGTGATCACAGCCTTCCAAAATACATGGATTATGCACAAATTACTGGCTCATCATAACTTGGGATATGAACAAATTTTGGCGCATAACTTTTCAAAGGAAAATGTACAAAGAGTGCATAAGAATAGCCTGGTAACTGATATACAAATGGTCAGTTTGTGGGTGTAGTAATGCTGTAGGCTCATGCTGTTGCCAGCCCCGAGTCTCAAGGGTGACATTCAGCTGTTGCTGTGGCACTCGGCATGGCCATGAAAAACGCACCATGGTAATAGAATGACCAATGAAGAATCCAGACTGAACTCAGCCTCATGTAAAGAGTGAATGTTCCTATTAATCTGAAAGTATGCCAGTTTTGGATTATGAGCCTTTGCCCTGTTACTGGTGGGACTGTGGCAGGAAATTTAACATCATATAGCTTTGCAGGTAACACTTAAAGAGAGGCAAGAGGTGTCCTGCGCTTGTTTCCACTCTATGAAATTAAACATTACCTGGAAATGATCCGGCCTGCTGGCTTAGGAGATGTTTCTGTCGCTTCGTTACAAACCGCAAATGGCTTGAGGAGACGACATTATTTGAGTGGAAAGAGAGGCATGATTTCTTTAAGAAAGTCAGCATTGCGTCATGCAGATATTACGCATGCAGCCTTCGCTAAAAGCCTCTCTGGGTAAGAGAAATTAGTTGACTATGGAAATCAAATCCCAAATCTTTTTTTTTTTTATCTGACTGCCAGTTTGCTTTGGTGAAGATGTAATCGTAAGCTGATGCTGACTGCTTTTTTTTCTCTCTCTGGGAAAGCTGAGAGCAAATCTCTCTGTTCCTGTTAGTGGTGCCAAGAAAACACTCTTAAATGTGGAATTCCCGTTAAAAAAGATCATTGGAAATTTTTTGCTAATAAGGCATGATTTTAACTAGAGCCTGGGACGGGGCGTGATCAGCAGGAGAGTCGGGATAGAAAAGATTGAGGGAGGGCAGTGAAGAATGAAAAAGCAGAAAGAGAAAAAGAGTGGATGAAGAAGTCAAGAAATGGACTAAGAGTCTTCAGCCATGCTAGCAGCCTTGCAAGGCTGTACTGTGTACTTACTACACAGGTGTTTTGCCAAATTTAGGGAAAAGACATTGTAGTGAAATAAACATTCAGTTTAAGTGCAACAGCTCTGGTGGACATTCCTGCAGTCAGCATCCGGGTCAATGTGTTGTGTGATCAAACTGCACATGTTAAAGTGGCCTTTTATTGTGACCATACCAAGGCACACCTGTGTACTAATGATGCTGCTTAATCAGCCACACCTGTCAGGTGGGTGGATTATCTTGGAAAAGGAGGAGTGCTCACTAACATGGATTTTTAACAAGTTATGTGACCAAAATTCGAGAGAAATGTATCTGTTGAGAGCTTGAAAAAGTGTCAGTGTAATTTTCCACATTCATCATGCTAACTTGTTTTCAATGACAATGCTAACATGCTAATGTTTAGCAGGTATAATGTCGACCATGTTCACCATATTATTTTAGTGTTAGTGCTAATTAAACAAATTGCCAGAATGACTAACAAAGCAGCCTACAGAGAACTACAGATTTTATATTCCTCATTAACCCTTTGAAACTTGAACAATTTGGCTGGATTTCTGTCAAACACATTGGAAGAAGGCAATTAGCAACAACAACAAAAAAAGAAAGAAATTACCCTAACATTAACAAAAAAATAGGGGTGCCCAGTAGCTCAGTTGGTTGCATGTCATCCCCCCTTTCACGCTTAAAGCTGTCCTATCTTTAAAAAAAGGCAAAAAGCCTAACAAATAATCTTTAAAAAATTAACAAGAAATTAGTAAAAAGTAAAAAGAAAATTATTTAAAAAAACAAAACAAAAAATCTTAAAGTAAAACAAAAAACAAACAAGTAAATGACTTGGAAAAGTGTTTAAATAATAATAATAATTCTGTAGTAGCAGTAGTAGTAATTTTTCCCTAGCTTTTTTATTTTGTCCTAGATGTTTTTTAAAAAAAATATTTTCTAAATCTACTAATTTATTGTAATTTGTGGAATATTTCTAAACAAGTTACTCATTGTCTTTTTACTCATATTTATGAAAAAAATTGCACTAATTTGCTCAGGGTTTAAAGGTTTCAATACTTGTACAAGGTGTCTGAAATCAGCACAAGAAAAGTGATGTCGCTCATGGTTTCAAAGGGTTAATCACGTCCCACTAAACTGCCCATCAACATTAAAGAAGATGGAACTGATAAAGATTCCCTCGAACACATTAAACATTTACACTGACTTTGCTGAAAGTTTCAGAGATTTGAAACATCCTCAGAGAGCTTTCTGTGCTCAACTTTCTCATCTCCTCACCACAATCTAACCAAACTCATATCCGGAGCTTTTTAATACAAAAGTGCCCCTCATTAAAACTGAACCATGTGCCTGATATAAGAAGAGGAGAGAATTTTTACCATCTTACACACACGAACACATCAGGAAACACTCCTATCGAGCTACAAGGATGTGTCTGGGTGCGAGCTGTGGTTCTGCTTTTTATCCGATTTATGGCGTCTAATATGAAGCAGGTGTGAGCTGGCTTGACGGGATGGAGACGGGCCAGCCGAGGTGTTAGCCAGCACAGGAACGCCAGCAGTGAATGAGACGGGGAGACAGATGGAGGAAGGGAGGACGGGATGAGTAATGGGTACAGATGACCGAAGCATTTTTAGACTATGGTCGCACTAAAAGACTTTTAAATGGAGCAAATTTTGAACATCATGACGTTTACACTTGGTTGTAAAATGTGTCTTGGGTGACCAAGTCACAAGGGGACTGCACTAAATACAAGTCTACAAGTCACTCAAACAACTTGTTGAGGTGGTCTTGGACACATTTTACTACATATTTTTTGTAGCATAAACTCGTATACTTTAACTTGCATTCTTTTTAATGGCCAACTGGGGTTGACTCCATTGGTTGCAAAAAGAAGTCCAATTTATGTGAAACAGACATTTTCCTAATGAGTTCATGGTCTCAATCGCTTTTTTTCAGCTGTTATTCAATACAGCATGATGTTAATTTTATAAATTATGGTCCAATGTCGACGGTAATACATAAAAGAAAAACAGAAAAACAGATAAATAGATGAAAAAAAGGGTATGCTTTAGGGTGTGTTTGACAAGTCATTACCATGGACTGTAAAAATAATAGATGTAGCTACCGTGACATCATCCATTGGTTTGTGGACTCCTATTTTGAAGCCTCAAGTTTGAAACTTACCATCTTGAGTTTTTGGAACCAGAAGTGACCACATTGGGGTTTGAGGTCAGAGCTACGGAGTACGAGAGGTGGCGACAAACTGTCACTCAGAGTAGTGAGTATTGAGTCTAAGTTGGCGTTTGCGCCAAATTTGAAAGACTTCCTTCAAGGTGTTCTTGAGATATGACGCTCACAAGAACAAGAAAGATGAGGTCACAATGACCTTGATCTTTCACCACCAAAAGCTAAATTCTGCCTTGGTTCCTTGTTTAAACCAAGGCGACGTTTGTGCAAAATTTGAAGAAATTCCCTGAAGGTGTTCTTGAGTTAGGCTAAATCCTCTGGCCATGGCTATTGCTGTTGTAAAGGCAAAAAAAATTGTTGTCAGTGTTAAATCTGCCACTGTTTTCATTGTAAACTGCATGTGTTGTTTGGCTTAGCAAAGCATGGGGGACAAAAATAATCAGTGTATTTGTAATCTAAGTTATCCAGTGAACTAAAAAAAACTCATAGCCATATACATTGAATACGACAGAAACAAATTAATTCTAGGCGGAAAGGAAGGAGGCAGAGAGATGAGAGGGCGATACAGCTGTGGGTCAACACAGGTATAAAACACTGCAGGAGGAAAGAAGTTAAAGCAAAAAAATGTGGAGCAGGGGAAGTGAATGTGAGTGGGTGTGGATAAAAGCATTTGATGAAATGAAATACTGCTGAGGTACTCACATGATCCCCGGGCTGGGGTCTCATCAGGGAGACCTGGTCATAACCGCGGCGAAACAGTGCCCAGATAGCATCCAGTTTACCCTGTGCATGACAGAGGAGAAGGGAGAGGTTTAACAGCTGGAAGCTAAACACTCTAACACCGCAGTCCGTAACTCAATCAAATCCTATTAATACTGTTTCTACTGTATCAGCGAACATTTAGTCTGTGGTCCTTCAAAGACAAGACTCTGCAGGTTTTAATCCCAAACAAACACTGCAGCAGCTGATTCTTCAGATTAGTTCTTTCCTCTCTGGTTGGAGCTGTGCAGATTAGTCACTTGGCAAAATTATGGTCCATGTTTCCTTAACGTAAGGCACATGAACCTTAATTCCCCCTGAATCTCTGCTGCCACATATATAGCAGGTTCCTTTTCATAAATAACAATCTGCCAGGGAAAAACAGTTCAGCAAACATACAGGGTTACCCGTACACCACGATTTAAACATGTGCCGCCACATTTTAATTTTCTGTCATCTCTTTTTTATTTATTTTATTCATTGCACTATACTCTAGGAAGACCTGAGTGTAGAATTTCAGATGCAGTGAAAGTAAAACTTAATGGTTCGTTGCACTAGTCTAAAAATCTCCATTCCTCGCCTTTGTAGCAGATGATCCTCTTATTTATTGGTCTTATCAGATCAGCTGTGATTAAATCAACTGATCAATTATCCATCCAGCGACTCAAACTCCACAAACTGCTCCTAATTCTATAATTTCCATGAAGACTCTTTGTCTGCTTGCACTTGCACAAAGTTGGCCTACAAATAGTAAAAAAACCCCACTAAAGATAAGAAAACAAGGAAAAACCGAATGGGGGGGGGGTTAAACTTCTGAAGGAATGCTGTTAAAGAAAGCACATGACAAAAAGTAAATTTGATCCACATATAACTGCAAACAGAGAAAAACAAATGTGTGTGTGTGTGTGTGTGTGTGTGTGTGTGTGTGTATGTAGCGGTGGTGGTGTTGGTGGTCAAATCTATAATGTAAAATAAAGAGCGTATTCATTGCAATCTTCCAATCGCAGAACACTATTTTTGGGATGTTTTCATTTTCTTCTTTTACTGACAAAAACTCAGTCATGATGCGGTTAACATAAAGTAAGTACATTGGTTGCTAAGGTCTATTGTGCAACAGTTAAGGGATTCGACTGAGATAAGAAAAAAACTTTAAAAAGTACTTGTACATTTTAGAAAACCTTGAAGAAAACACTAAAGTTGGGTTTGTGCCATAAATTTTATTGTGAGGGAACTTTAACTCAAACTTTAATGAAAATCTGAACTTAAGTTGTTTTGTGCAACCACCCCTTGAGCCTCAGTGACACGTACTTGAGAGGAAGAATGGGACTAGTCAGTTTATAGTCTTCTTTTTCTTCTCTTTCTCTTTCCCTACAAATCAGTGCAGTGCCATGTGTAGTCTGTGTAATAATCCAAATACAGCCTTTAAAGTTATAAGGTAGCAGTGTGTTCACATAACAGTCTGTGGTGCTTCTGTATGAGAGATTAGTGTTGCTCAACAGAGCTCTAATGTAGAGTACCGCTAAAGCACAAACAGCCCCGACGCCAACTCTAACAATGTCTCTCTGTCTGGAGAATCTGTCACATTACTTTGGCTTATGTGTGCACACTGATAGCTGGTGGATTTTGTGCTTAGGCAGCTAATTATAAATAAATATGTCCAGAACAGGCTTTATTCCTCCCTGCTGTCTTGTGAAAACTCTGCAGCTCCTCTCGTGGTGCTTTTCATGTTTTAACTTCAGTTGAGGGAGTTCAGGCTCGTCTGTGGGTTGAGAATATTCTGCCACCCGCAGTTATTTGAAACTCGCTGGGCAAAAGTTCAAAAACGCACAGTGGTCAAACTGTAAACAAGGCGGATTTTTGAGTTCCTGAAAAGCAGACATTTTGTCACAAGGCTGCAAGGATGCACTGGATGCATTCCTCTTTAGTTTCTCTTCATAAATGGGACATTTATTGTCTGTTGGTCCTGAAGGAAACAGAAGCCACTTTCACAAATGCACTGCAAACCAAACGTATCTCGACTTAACAAAGAAGACTTGCATGTGAAAGCGCAAGTCATTTTCTTCTTCCCCATTCACAATTCCTTGCAATTCGCGGGATATTTATTGTCAAGTTGCTCATAGCCTTTTCTTCCCATGTTCTCACACTATTAAGTCAGAAAAAAATTAAACCAGTTTGTAAAGTTTTAAAGTTTTAAATGCTTGCAAAAGGCGTCTAAATGCACCACAAGAAAACTGATGTCAAACAAACTTTCAAAGGCTTAAGTTGTCAAGGGAGGTAGCAACAGCACCAATTCAGCATCTGTTTAAAAGGGACAGCTGGTATGACGGGATCATGGAATGGATGGGTGTGACATTTTGACAGTGGGTTATGTGTGTGACCCACTGCAGGAGATTTAAAAAGCAGCTGTTAGCAGTAAGAGGCTAACTAAAAGAGGAACAGCAGCCGAAAATGTCTGCAACTTGGGAAAACAACGAGGTCCAGGATCTCCTTACCCTCCAGACAGTGGTAGAGATCAGCCACCACATAACAAGGACAGTGAGTGGTTGTTGTTGAAATGTTATTGTTTAAAAAGTGCCAATGATGCGCTGGCGTTGTTTGGTTCTATGTAATAATGAATGGGCGGCACAAAGAGGGGACTTTGTAAGGGCTCTGTAGTGCGATTTCTGTGTAAAAAGAGCTTGTGTTTACCCGAATGGGTGTGTACCACTTCCGGCTCTGAGGCGCCTTCTTGTTGTGAGGTTTCTTAGGTTTCGGCTCAAAGGGCTCGTACTCCTGCTCTGGCATTTTCACCACAGCGTTCTTCGGCTTCTCTAGCTTGGCCCCCTCCTCTGTCGAGCCCTTTCCTCCCCAGCGCACCTGCAGAAAGCGGACAGTACATGAATATTTAACAGAAATGGAAGCAGAGGTAGAACTTTCCTGTTTTGGGGACACTGTAGATTAAATAATGATCACCTCCATCCTCTTGATCCCTCCGATTCCTCTTCCTCCGTAATATGAGGCATCCACGGTGGGCCACTTCTTCTTGGGCATACCGTCCTCATCATCTGAACTCTCCTAAAACACAAATAATTACACCAAAGCTGACTATTTTTTCCTTTCTGATATACTTTCCAATACACATATCAACTGTACTATGTAGACACACATTCTCCTACAGAGTTGGTGGGTAAATATGTGTGTGGGTGTTTGACTCACAGGCTCAGGAGGAGGTGGAGGAGGTGGTTCTTTAATCACCTGTGAAACATGAGAGACATTAATCACATCTCAGAGGACCTCCTCTGAGAATCTTTATGTTGGGACCCCTAAAGTGCTTATTTGCCCCTTGGAGTTCAGACAAACCCCTTTGAAGCTGTGGATAAGTGTTATTTAATTGGCACTTTTAAATATCAACGCCTTCCTGGATGCAGTTTGCGATTCTTACCACCGTGCAGCACAAAGGCCAGAACCACCACATAAAGAGCAGGGCTAGCAGGAGGAACAACACCAGCAGGGTGATCAGGAGAATGGTGCCATCAAACTGGAGAGAAACACACACACACACACACACACACATCAGTAATATTACAACCCCTACACTGCTGTCACCTATGTAGTAGTGCTGCAACTAATTGATTTTCAATTTTTTATTAATCTGTTGATTTTTTTTGAATAACTGAATATTGGTATCTTCTACAAAATGTCAGAAAATCTTGAAAATGTCCATCAGTGTTTCCAAAAGCCCAAGATTAAGTCGTCAAAAGTCTTGTTTTGTCCATAACCCAAAGATATTCAGTTTACTGACATTGAGGAGTAAAGACATTTACAAAGCTGGAATCAGAAAATTTGTACTTTTATTCCTTGTAAAAATCCCTTAAGCCTTTTTTTCATTCTATGTCTCCTCTCCAATTTTTTTTCTTGGCCTGTGAACACAGCACAGGCAGAACTCATCATGATTTCCTTTATTACGCATTAGCAGTTTGAAAAGTTGATCAGATCAGATCGATGGATAAGAGGAGCAGCTGCTGCAGAGGTGAATGAAAGCAAACTTGTAGACTACGCAGAATGAACTTTCACTTTCACTGTGCCTGAGGTTATGCTGCTCCGTCTGTGCCAAAAGTGTGCTCAACCTATTCTCATTCCGCACTCACCAAATAGCTCCACTCTGTTAGTGCTTTTAGCATACAAGTGTGACGCCAAAAGCCACCATCCACGTCCACGTGCAACGCGCACGGATGTGTCAGATGATAATGCGGTCCAACAGAACCAGTGACGTTGTTATCATAAGCTGAATGGCAGCGGGCACGTTCACATGCCAAATGTGCCAAATTTGAAGAAATTCCCTCTGGGCGTTCTTGAGATATTCCGTTCATGAGAATAGGAAAGACGGACGTACAACTCAAAAACATATTGCCTTCTTCCCAGGGCTAATTCTGGCACAGAGTCATAAAAACCACTACATGGCAAATAAATTTATGTGTTGACAACTAATTGTTAAATCATTGTAGCTCTTTGGCAAAGTAGAGGGAAATGAAATTTTAAAAAGTAAAAGTTATGATAACTTCAGGATGAGCACCAGAAGTAGTGCAAGTAGTCCTGGGAGTAAGCTGGGGGGTAGTAGCACTGGAACTGAAAAAAAAAGCAGCAGTATTAGAAACAGAGGATGTTGTACACCCAGTTGTACTTTCTTCGTTAGTTCTGTCACTCTGAATATTAATGTTTTTGTTTTTCTCGATGATAGTGGTTAGTGTAAGCCTCGTGATCCCCGAATAAATCCATCAGTCACTTAAAGCATGCAGGCGTCCATGAGCCAAATGTGTTTCCCATTACAGACCACAGATGAGGATCACATGTGGCTACACTTTCCCCTATCTATCTCGTGGCAAAGACATGGGGGATTTATCGCATCTCAGCAGTGGGGTCCATCGTCACCGGAACCTAATTATTATTGATCTCAGAAGTTTCCTAATCAGCAAGTTTTCTTTAACTTTCAACAGCTGACGGACACAATTTGTGAATGGTTTAGCAAACCGCAAACACTGACCACATCTGCGTCTTGTCACCCTTGCGCATACAATGTGTATTTTCTCATGCTATATGGGCTCATTTTGTGGACTACAAAGGCTTAAAATGCTCAAAGTGCAACTGTGGGAGGATTTGGGGAGGGGGTTGTTTTCATTCCCGATTTATCCATGGACTTTAGCGTGCATGTTGTTTATTGCTCCGGGCCTACCCATCACAAGTTAGCAACTTGTCGTGCCTCCTTAAATCCTAGGGTGACTTAAGCCTATATGGTTTAGTTTAGCGGCAAGAAGCAGCTAATTGAAATGGTATGTCTAATTGAGCTCTGTGTATCAAGAACCACAACACAACTGTTTAAATCCACAGTTTTCATGGATATGATGTCACACGGACTGAGGCTGAACAGCTTCAAAGAGCGTGTTGCTTTTTGGATGGGTGGGAATCTACTGTGGCTCCGTTCCATATGTTCCAACATACGACTTTTATTTTGTTAAATTGCTTTGAATTGTCTTAAATTGCATCTTGTTTAATCTTGGTTTTTAGGGAATTACGCTCCACCCTGCCTCATGCTGACTCAGCAGTATACATTCACACACCTGGGAGGACTGCGAGGTAAATGCTTTGCACAGGGGCGCTTCAGGACAGGATTCTTCTCTTTCACTTCCATAACCAAAACCCTGAGACTTGAACCGCCTCACGGCCATGAACCTGCTTCTCTAACCTTTTGTTTCCTACAACGGGGGCTTCACTGGTTTTTTTGGGGTGGATCGCTACTACAAACCCCTGTGGTTTGGCTCCCGCAAAAAAAGAGGAGAAAATAACAAAATTGAGAAAGGGAAGATGAAAGAGATAAAGGGGGGAAGGAAACTCACTGCAGAGAATAAAAAACAACATGCTTCAAGGAAAAGAGACGAGGTTGGAGAGGACAGGAGAAGGAAGAAGAGTGGAAACCACATTCAATACAAGGAGAAATAGAAAACCTCTTGTCATATTACAAAACATACAAAATCTCAAAAGTAAATCTATAATTGTGATTTTGAAGTTATTTAACTACAAATTAAAACAGTATTCATACATATCCTCTTTCCAAGAGAAACTGCAGTGAAAAACAACTTCCATCTGTTTTAAGCATCAGACATTGTTGAGAATATTTGTGAAAATTCCAAGAGTTTTAATTCATACTTGTATAATTTGACTGAACCACACTTTGAATGATGAATAATCTGCAGTACAAATGCAGGTCAGGGGGGGTCTATTATGCTATTCCCTCTTTTCTGTCATGTGTCATGTTACAGTGTCAGATGTTCATACTAAACGTGGCCAAAGTTTTAGATAATGGAGTAAACGTATTTAAAACTAATCCCTGTGAGCAAAAACTTAAGGTTTCACATCACTCTGAATACTGTGTTTCCATGACAACCTTCTCTATATATGGTCATCTGGTCCAGGCACATTACTGGAGGAGTTTATGTTTCATACACTGCTACATGTAGCTACATGCTAATGCCAGAGAAACATGTATACTTTGATGTAGATTTTGTTAATTTCTCCAACGTTTCTTACTATATTCCTGCTGGGACATGTCCAGTTGTGAAGAAACTTCAAAGCTTACGTCAGGTGTTGCTGTAGGTGTTTCCATTATATACACTGCTACATGTAGCAACATGCTAATATCAGGGAAATATCAGTCTTTGAATCCATTGGCCCATCGGTCCGAAGATGATAAGGCCTCGTGCTGTGGCTTATGGCCCTGACACACTAGGCTGACCATCAGACGTCGGTGAATGTCTGTCGTCCTATTTTTTTGCAGTGTGTCCCATATCATTGGCACTAGTCAGCCCTTGCTGGCAGCTTTTCGGTTGATTCAGCAGGTTGAATCTGTGTTAGCGGAGCTGTAGGTGAATAAATCACTGATTGTTAGCTCAGCTCAGTGAACAAGAAGAGAAACGGAAGTGAGGAAAGTGAACAAAGAGCTGATGTCAAGAGGGACTAAGGTGGAAACAAACTTGTAATATAAGGTAAAATATTTTTTTTAGCCATTGAGCTCTTTAGCAGAAATGTTTCCTGATGGTATGTGTTGTTTCTAATATATTTTGTTCTTTCAAAATGGGCTTACTGGCTTACATCATGCCAGTCTTCTGCTTTGCATTTTTGAACGACGACCGACAACTACTGCCTGTTGGTATGGAGAGTTATTTTCTCTTATGCAGGTGTAGAATACATGTGCCAGTTGGCTGTTGGCTGTAGTCTTTATTGCTTGTTCAAGTATAACTTCTTGGCTAGGACACAGGCGATGCAACAGTCGGCCTTCGTTGTCACTAGTTCTTTGATGGCGGTTTGGTGTGTTGGACCCTTGAGACAGGTGCTCAAACAGAGTGTCTCAGACAGTATGAAGAAAATAAAGTCTTTTTTTACCTATAAAGCATGTAGACATGTTTTAATAGAAACTCAAAATAAGTATGAACTTAAAAATAGGTCTTCTTTAAATGCATTAACAGGGGTCAAGAAGTGGCTACTTACACACTCTGTGGTGGTGATGTGCACGTTGCTGCTGATGAAGGACAGACCATCGTTCATGCTCACTTGCAGATAAATCACCCTGAAACAAAACAGGACAAGTCAGTACTATATCATCATGTTGGGATTTAACATTACAACAAGCAGCAGTCTATTTAGTCTGGAGAATTTCCTTTGTAAGCTCAGTTTGTTTGACCACAATGATGTCACTTGAACTCGGGTTCACACCAAGTAACGTCACTGCAAACTGTGAGGTCGTTTGTTAGAAGTGAAAATGTAGTCTGAACCAACAGAAAACAACCACAGGAGAACAAAGAGATGTCTAGACTAATAATCCAGTTCATTTAGTTCTTCAAAGGTTACTGGACTCAGATTGGTTTTGACTCTCAGCTGCCAACATCTCCAACCTGGCAGGAGAACATGTTACGAAACTGTGGCCAATAAATTAGCTACTTGGTGAGTGGAGTGGCTTTTGTTTACAAGCCCTGTTTCACTTGTAATTGAGTTTTCCACTGTGGCTAAAATCCAAAGCAGAATAAACAAACTGTAGGTGTGATTGTGTGACCCACAGAGACCCAGCAGGCACAAAAGCCAAGGTGAGACATCAACGAAATGGAAAAACAAAACACAACCTGCTCATTCTGATTTTGTTTTTATGGTTCTGGGCAGGTTGTGTAATTTTCCAAGACATGACACCATGCTAATTTCACTCTCAGAAATGTGAACGATGCCTCTTGTCCTCTCTTCTATAACGGATAAACTCTTTGTCAAAACATGTCTTTTGCCCATCCTCCAGTCCAGACCTTATGCGAACTCCTCCCCTAGCCTTCGAAGATTTTTGGAACTGCCTGAGTCTTTCTTGATGGTCTAAAGAATCCCTTCCTCCTTCCCTGAGTGCGGAAAAACAATTCTGAGAATTTCATGTGACCTCCAGTAGCCTCTTTGGAGCCTGTTCTCGTTCAAATCTTCAAAACATGTGGATAAAAGGCACGCATTCCCCTGTTTTTATTCCTTTGAGGACCAGGTGGATGTGAATGAGATCTGGCAAATGGAAAGCAGGCCATTTGACCGATAAACCTGTCTTTACTCTGACTCAGAGAGCTGTCTGTCTGGGTTAAAAAAAGGAGGGTGGAGAGAGAGAAGAGCTTGGGTCATGGGTGAAGTTCATGATGAACAGCAGACGGACCTTACTGACAATAAACAGCTAGGCACTGAGTGACTGAAACTAAAGAAGGGGTGGTTTGCGTTCATGTTTCTGATGCATCTTTGTGTGGTAAAGTATGAGGAGGTACAACATGAGACCAGCACAGTATGGTCGTATGTACCTGGATAAAGAACACAACTCAAATTTGTGTAGGATTTAGGGGGATATATCGGCAAAATTAATTATAATGTAATAAGTTCTTTTTTATATAATCACCTAAAAATAAGAATTGTCGTGTTTGTGTTACCTTAGAGTGTACTGGTTATATCTACATCGAGACCGTCATGTTTCTACAGTAGCACAAAATGGACAAATCAAAAACTGGCTGGAAATATGGCCGTCCGTGTTTTCACATTTTCAACTTTTCATGTAGGCCAACATAGTAATAGGCTCAACTACAATGACCAACGCCAGAGTTAATTTGTACAGTGAATCTGATTTATTCAGTGTTTTTTCCAGTTTCAATCTCTGTGTCTCTTTGTTTTGGCGAGGAAGAGACCTCAGAAGATAATTCAAATCCCAGTAAAAACCTCCTGAATGTCTGGATCTTCCATATCAGAGGAAAAGATGACCACACATTAGCATGTGTTAGACGAGCCGCCTGCCGTGAGATGCCAAACAGGGCAGAAATAAGCATGATTTGTAATGTGAAACTGCATTATTCAGAGTTTTGACAAGAGACCCTGGGGATTATTTTGACTCCTGAAAATCTTTCTGAACTTCTGAATCAGAAAAGGTGAGCACACATTAACTCATCAAGAGAAAAAGGGCAAACGAACATTAGCATGTTGTGGACCAGCATGGGAACTATTTTCAGGGGCGGATTAATACAGATTTGGATCTCTAGTGAGAATTTATGGCAAAATAAACTGTAATATATATAAATAAAGTGTTTTTTGTAATGGAGGCATGTGCTTCATTAGATTTTGGACAAAAAATGGAACACTATGATAATAAGATATTTGACTACACAGGAAATACTCGCTGGTTTTGGTTCTAATGAAACTAAAATATTGTCAAAAAAAGAGCCCAGAAACGTGGAACAGAAACAAGGAAGGAGCCAGAAAAAACTGACCAGTGTGAATTTGAGGATGTGGAGGAAATGTATGTTGTACAGCACCCTGTCTGACAGCTGTTAGATGAGGAAGTAAAACAGACAGGGCAGGCAGTCCAAGCATGGACACACACAACACACGTACACACACACACACAAACACACACACACACACACACTTGAAAGGGACAGAGCAGACACAACACCGGAGTTTGTCTGACACTCATTAGATGGTGTGGATCTCCCCAGTTTAACAGACAAATCTACATTAAAATACTTTGAAAGCAAAACTTTTCTTCTTCTTTTGTTTAACTGGCCTCACATAAGCCCCTTTTACACTGCCTGTTCAAGGCAGGAATATTGCCCCATTATGCTGCCTCTCTGTTTTGTAAAAAAGCTACAATCGCAGAATGGGGGGGCGGAGTTCTCTCGCATTTGAACTGGCAGTGGAGGTAACATTGCTGAATTGGCATCTGTATTAAGTCTGCAGTAAAGTTTTGCATGCAACACACTATGGGAGATTTAAAAGCAGCTAGTAGCAGCTGTGGCTAACTCAAAGAGAAAAAAAGCAGCCGTAAATACACAAATTGAGAAAACAATGAGGTCTAGGAGCTCCTTACCCTCAGAGCAGAGGACAAGATCAGCTGTCATATAACAGAGACAGTAAATGATGGTTATTGTCCCCTGACGCTTATGTTATAATGTCATACCTCCTTTGCCTTTGCGATGCCAGCACTCTGTCTAGGAGGCAAAAAGAAGGGACTTCATGGCGACTCTTTAGTGCCATCTCTGCGTAAAAATGGCTTTAGACACCATGATGCCACATCTAGAGAGGCAGAGGGACCAAATTCTTTACCCAAACTGTCTGACTAAATAGACCAGAACCAGAAGACCAGCAATGATAAGTGATGGAGCTTTGAGTAAAGTGACAACTTAATTGTCAAATTTTCATGATATAGTGGCTGCAAATTGGTCAAAAACTGACTTCAGTAGTCTGGGCATTGGACCCTCTCTCTGAAGGTTTTTCCACCCTGCCGAGAATCAAGCTGCACACAAACACATGGCCACACACATGAAAGACGGAGCTAGCTGCTACATGGCTTTGATCAGCAAGAACTGGACAAGGAGATTGTTGAAAGAAAGCGAAAGAGAGCAAAAGACTGACAGGGGATGAAAGAGAGTTTCTGTCTGACAAGAGATAAATAAAAGGCAGATACAGACAGGCAGAAAAAGGAGGTGGGTGGGCAAAAGAGCCACCGTGGCAGCAAAAGTAAAGACAAGAAGTGGAGAGAAAAGAGAGGGGGAAGGGAACGGAAAGTTTAAGGCAAGATTAGAAAAGATATACAAGAACTATACTGGCTTAAAGAGACATTTAAGGGAGCTAACAGCACATGATGTACCCTCAGTTTTACGACCTTTCTGCCGAGGTATCGATTAAAGCTTCAGTCATCAGTCCAGGTTGCTTAAATCTCTCTTCACAGCAGTTAAATTCTTCCTTTCCACACCACTAACAGTGCAAATAATAACTGTAAATTATAACTTCTATGGGAGAATGAGAGGAAGGAATTTGTATCATGATTATAAAAGTATGCTATGACCATGACAGGTCAAGAACATTTTTAAAAAGATGGTCTAATAATGGCTGAAAGGCCCTCTCCTCCCCTCTTTGTCTCTCCATGCAGTTTAAAGTCTTTAACCAGCGTCCACTGAACCTTCTCCTCTGTGGCCTGTTGTACTTTTCTTCCCATAAAGACTTGGGTCAGAGAGGTTTGTGGATTGTTTATGTTGGAACATGGTTGAGCTCTAAAAAGAGAGCACAACCAGCTGATGAAAAGCGACTCTGGCCGCTGCTTGGGTTGAAAATTGTGTGACTGTCGTGCGGTGAACGTTTGAGTAAAACAACCTCAGTTGACTTAGTTTTCCCACCCCGCCACCTCTCTCTTTTACTGAGCCAGAGAGCATTGCAGTGATCCTGAACTAACAAATAAAACCTACTTCAATCAAATTTACTTCATCTTATCGCAGTTTGAAGCCAGCAGTGTGCTACGACTTAGGTCAGATTGAGTGTTTTCTCACAGGCAAACAAAGAAGCTCTCCATTGGGTTTAGACTAGAACACAAATTATCATACAGTTTCACAAAAGGATCTGATCTGAGACCTGAAATCAGGCTCCTAGATTCACAAGGACTCCCCAGAATCATGCAAAGCATGCATTTTAACATTGTATTGTATTTAACAGTGGTTTGAAAATCTTTGAAACTGCTTTACTTGAATGAGGTCCACTGTGTAGGATTTAGGTGGATTTATTGGCAGAAATGGAATATAATGCAATCAGTCTCTTTTTCTTCAATCTCTGTTCTTTGTAACCTTAGAATAAGCTGTTTATATCTACATGGGGAGCGGGTCCTTGTCTATGGAGATCACCATGTTGCACCGCCATGTTTCTACAGTAGCCCAGAACGGACAAACCAAACACTGTCTCTAGAGGGACATTCATATTTTTGCGTCAGCCACCATAGTTAGCAGCCCACGTGTGAAACTGCTTTATTCAGTGTTTTTACGATTTTGAATGACTTTGTTTGTTTGGAAGAGGAGTAGACCCCTGTGGATAATTCAGCTCCCAGTTAAAACCTCATCAACGTCCGAATCTTAAATTATCAGAGAAAAATGTTGAGCACAGATTAGCAGGTGCTGGACCAGTGGTGCGTATCCGGCATGCCAAACAGCATTTGAGAGACTTGATCGGTATCGTAAAGCTGCTTTATTCAGTGTTTTTACTGGTTTTAATCACCTGGGGTCTAATCAATTGTTACATTTGCACAAAAAGAGCCCTGAAAGAGGTATATGCCACTTCCCATGCTAAAGTTGAGATCTATAAAATCTAACTTGATGGGAGAATGTGCGTGGTGAATTGAAGAAATGAAATGTGAGAAGACTCATTCTAAATCGGAATATTTACATGGTGCACACCATTTTTGGCTTTTGATCCTAGGCACATTTTCATAAATTAAACCCCAGGTCTGTTTGTTTTTGAAGAAGAGCAGACCTCTGTGAATAATGTAGCTCCCGGTAAAAACCTCCTGAACAATAAACACTGTAGAAACCAGAAGAAGTTTCAGCTGGTTGCAAGCCACCAAATCCCTGTAAATCTTACAGACCGTAAGTACAATTATTATATTAGTCTTAAAAAGTTGGTAGGTCCAGATCAGGTCAGAGATTAAAAAAAGTAGTCTTTCATTTGTTTCTTGTAGTAAAAAAGACAAGAAATCCGAGTCTTGTTTTCTATTCAGATGATCCACTCTTGTCTAGTCGAGTTGTTGTAAACTGACAAGTTTCAGAAAATAAAAGGCTGTTGCATTGCAAGTAGTTGCGAGTTTCAACTTGTATTGTTGCAAATCTTTGGTCCAAAAGGGCTTCATGGTGGACATGTTAGCAGACAGCATCTGCTGTTGAGCTGAATGATGCTAAAATGCTTTGTAGAGCTGAGTGAAACTGCAGAGCTGCCTGATAATTCTTAGAACACAAGACACAACAAGGGACATCAACTTCATGAATAAACTCATGCTGAACTGCTGGCCAACATTGGACGAAGGACTCAATGAAAAACAAACAAACCAGACAGAACATCAGCTCTCTTTTGTTGCCATCAGAATTCAAAACAAATCATTAAGTCAGTCATTTTATATTTGCAAGTTTCTTGTCTTGACTTACTTTGTGTCTAAGTAATGGTCAGGACCATTCATCTCCAGTTGTTTTCACTGCTCTGTTCTAATTTGGGACAGAAGCAGGACAAATGCATTACCGCTGCATGTGCTGGCACAGCTACAGAGCCCTTATATTTTGCTAAGCTGCTCTGGGATGTAGAAAAGAGGAATGCGGCCACGGATGGGGATCGTAAAAAGAGCTAATGTATGGCAGGCTTCTCATGGTCTGTGGTTGTACACACATATATGCATACATGTGTGTTTGAGGCAGAATGTGATCAAAGATGCACGTGGAAGCATAAAAAAGAGGCACCTACTTCCCAACTTCATCGATGACAGGGGCTGGACACAGTAAGAACGTGTCTTCCACTCCGGCCGGCTTTTCATCTAGGAGGAAAACCATCCTTTTAATAAAGGCATATACTCCTCAGTCTGTGTATTTCTGTTAATTAGAGACACTTATTAGGTACTTGTCAAGGTGAAACAGTTAAAATTTGATCTGTATATGCTTTAGCAGACTAATACTATACAGATATTTCTGTATTGTTTTTGGCAAAAGCTGATACTTTGTGCCAATATATCGCACATTTGAATTACTGTCAACATTTTTCAAAGGGGAAAACCGGTTTATGCACTGAGAAAAAGACTGAAACATACACAAACAGAGACTGATGTTAACCTTATTATCCTGTTGGCTTTACACTAAAAAAACAAGTGCATGTGTACTCACTGACTGTAACCGTGTCGTTGATTTTGAAGCTGCAGAGCACCTGGTTGATGTTTCTAGCGTGGAGAAACCCATTTCCTCTCACCACCACTTGGAAAGACTCTGGTTACACAACACACATTGACATTTTTACACTCTGGCAAGCAAAATGACATTTTATACTGAATGTATTTAACGTAATGCTAATTTTAATGACTGCACAGTTAAAAGGGCAGTATCTAAATTCTGAATGGCTTCAATTAATGCATTTGTTTTGTCTGTGTGAGGACAGTAACAGTTGAACTGTGTAACCAAATTAGATATCTGGAAATATGGGCCCCAGTCCTTCAATCTGTTTTGTTCACACTGCAAGCCTTAGTTTTCAATTTGGATTTACTGGTCACATCAGATTTCTTTTGTTTGGCTGTTCCTATTACGCTTTAAAAGTGGTTAAGATTCCACTGTAAAGTGGTCATGGTCCTAAACTAAACTCATTGCATGCGCAAAAGAGCAATAACAAAGGCATCATGCAGAACGCTGCCATACAGACATAAACATGGAGGCCACTGAATTCAGCATTTAAGTTTTCATTTATAAGTTGATGTGCAGTGGAAGCCAAACATGTTTTTAATACTTTTTTGTCTAAAAGGTCTTTTTGAGATATTGTGTTCACAAGAATGAGACAAATGCAATGACCTTGACCTTTGACCACCAAATTCTATCAGTTCATTGTTGAGTCCCATGGAACGTTTGTGCCAAATGTGAAAAAAAATCCCCTCAAGTTGTTCTTGACATATTGTGTTCACAGGAGTGAGACAGACGAGGTCCTAGTAAGTTTGACCTTTAACCACCCAAAGATAATGTGTTCATCTCTAAATCCAAATGAACGTTTGTGCCAAATTTGAAGAGGTTATTTTAAGGCATTCTTGAGATATCATATTTGTTAGAATGGGATGAAAGGATGGACAGCCCAAAAACATAATGCCTCTGGCAGTCACTGGCGTGGAGGCATAAAAATGACCAAGAGACACAAAGATACAGTTGGTCCATTATGCTGTGAGGTACAGTAAAGAAGAAAAGCTATGATTTGACCAAAAAATTTAATCTGGTAGAGTGAAAACTTCTTCCAATTAAATGATGAATTACTAAGTCACGTGACTTTAATCTATAAACTGTAATTTGTCAGCAACTACAACTATGTTTCAAGTGAAATATACATAGACAGATACGCAGATGTGAGAAGCAGTAAAAGTCTTTCTGCTTGTGCCAAAAGTGTTTAATCAACTTTTATCTGTTCATTTATGGCTTTTAATATCCAGTTAATCTTTCTTTTACTGTCATACTCTTTTTCTTGGCAGGACACAAAAGGATGTTGTCTACTTTACATTCTAGCTGCTGCCAATATCACCACTGACGTTCTCTCACAGTCAAGCCTTTTAATGACAGCCCGTAATATTATCCTCACTGCGGGACCTGTCCCAGTAGTTTCCCTGTAAGTGACCTGAATGCCCATGTATGGCCATTTTTCAGTCTGGGATTGTCATTACTGAAGTGAGAGACGGGGCTCCTAGTAATGAAATCAACACAAATTAAGACATGAAAGGGAATCTGGCACCAGCGTGGACAACCTAGGAGAGACACACTGCAGTGTGTGTTTTTAGCCCCCACCTCCTGCACACACACTGGAGGGCTCAGCTGCCAATATTTCAATGCAGGACTTCTTGATGATCTGAGGGGGAAACAAAGAGAAAAGACAAGTATTTATTCTATTCTTTCATATATGCGGATGTTCTGTTTTAAGCAGGCACATTTGTCAAATTTAAAGGAATACTTCACCCTGCAAATGCAAACATAACAGGGAAACTGATGAAAATATTAGCTACTCTTATGAGAAACACAAGTTGATGTGTGCTCACTCTGCCTGTACGGTACTCTGTGAATATGTGAATGTGTTTCATAAGGCCAGTGCACACAGAGACTTACAGTTCTACCTGGCGCATATGAAGAGTAGTGTTTATGGCTGTTTGAGTTAGATCTTCGACTGCAACAGTTTGCTTTATATCTACTTTTGAACTCCTGCATTTTGCAAACCAGTGCAGTGCCTATGTCGCTCATGAGGAACAAGGCATTCTGTTCATTCATACTTTCTAAAGCCAGTCCTGACACCCAAGGGAGTAATAAAAGGTAATTGTACTAATGCGGGACAGACTCAAGATAAATACACGAATTTGGATGTCCGCTGTTTGTGAGCTTCAGCTACAGGAATGCTCCCCTGCACAGAGAGGGTGTTTATTTACCGAATCAATGACTCCCCGGAGGGCGTGGAAGCCGCCCAGCACAGGAAACACGTGCTCGATGGTGTCTGCAATGGTGGCCAGCTATAGAGGGAGATCGAGGTGTGGATGGAGGAGAAAGAGGAGAAGAGTTAGGCAACTATTATACTATTCAATTCTATTTGTTGGAAATTTTATTATGGCGAAAAGATGTTGTCACTGTGACCTTTGACTACCAAAGTGTAATTATTTTTTTCTTGGGTCCAAGTGCATGTTTGTGCCAAATTTTAAGAAATTCCTTCAAGTTGTTTTTGAGATATCACATTCATAATAATGAATCAGACAAGGTCACAGTGACCTTTATCTACCCTCAAACAGTTTTTGAGATATTGCATCCATAAGAATGGGACAGACATTCTGAAAACATAATCCCTGCGGCCACGGCTATTGCTGTTGCAGAGGCATAAAAACTGAATTTGACGTTAAACGTACTGGTGATATCATTTAGGAAATTGTACACAGGGAGATCTGTACAGTGAGTCTCCATGAAGAATTGCAAGCACACAGTTTAAAACCAGGTAATCCAATTCACAGTAATAATCACATATTCCACAATTAGGTAATGGCCCATTTACAACCAATCAAATGCAGCTCGTACTAAATTTGATGGAGATACCGTGTGGTTACTGAAGGTCAACCATATGCTCTCATATATCCTCCACATTAAAAACAGGATCCTAAATCTTCCTCCTAATCATCATGTTGAAGCTAAATATTGAGTATTATTCAAGTGACAGACCTTTCTCCAGTCCAGCTTTTAGTGTTGGAATCCTAAGAGGGAGCTTGGGGTTAAAAGTCCCTTGGCTTGGTTTTCAGGAAATTTTAAATTATGGGTTAGCCAAATTGCATAGGGGCCACTGAATACACACTATGCAACATGGACATAAAAGCATTTCCACAAGTCTGGATTCCTGAGCACATGTGGTGCAGTTAATGTATGGTACTGTCTTTATTTCAAACCAGGTATATAACACTTAAGGGATGTAAGTCTATTTGCAAGAGACGGCACAGATTTATTACATTACCTGTGTCTCATTGAAGTCTTTGACCCCAACGCAGTACACAATAGCTCCAAGAGACCTGGCTCTCTCTGCCTATAAGAATACACAAGCAATAAACCCAGAAAGTTCCAGAAAACTGGCATGCAAGCAATAGTATGCAATTTCAGTCACTGAATGTTGGAGTTGCTACCTCTTGTTGTGCAGTGATGAGCTGATGTTCCTGCAGCTCTCCATCTGTCAGTGCAATGATCACACTTGCCGTGCCTGGGAGAAACATACAGTAATGTTATGACCTCAATATAATTCATAACTTAGCCTGAAATAGGTTTTTATACAAATGAATTATTTGATGCTTACCAAAATTCTCCTGGTGTATCTGCTCGTTTGCCTTTAAGAAGACATTTCAAGGTCAGGAAATACCAAAGTTTTACATTGTAATCAATAGATAAAGAAGGTACAAAAAGTTTGATTCTCTAAAATAACACAAAAAGGCTTTGCAACAAATGCTCACCCTCTGCAACCCAAGGTGCATGAATGTATCTCCACCAGGAATCTCTCTTTTCAGAGAGTTCAGCCCCTTTCTGATTTCCACTCTGCACAGAATAAAGAGCAGAGTTGGTCAAACTGCAACTTTTCGCCTATGGGCCCTGACACACCAAGCTGACGTTCAGCTGTTGGTCAGTATCGCCTCAGTTGCTGCGGTTTGTCCCGCACCATGGCCCTTATCACCATTTGTTGACGTTTTCTTAGCAGATTCAAAATTGGTGCCCGTCAATGATGAAATCACTGTGATTGACAGTTCAGCCCAGTGCACAAGAGACAAGAGACACGAAAATGACAAAAACAAAAAAAACGACTTAAAGTGGAAGTAGGAGCAATACAAACTTGTTCTATAAGGCCATTGAGCTCTTTAGCAGAGATGTTTCCTGATGGTTTGTGTTGTTGGTAAATATGCTTTGTTCTTTCAACTCTTGTACCTTGACTGTGGTGCTGATGTGCTACCTGGCTAACTAGCATCATGACGGTCTTCTGGTTTCCATTTTTGGATGGAAATTACAGACTACCTCCAATCTGCTGGTTTGGAGAATTATTTCCTCTTATGCAGTGTATGTGCTAACTGGCCATTGGCTATAGTCTTTTTAGTCGTTTTAGCACATTTATTATTTTCAGAAAAGCTGGTCTTCACATAACACTGAAAATAACACTGAGTTTTATGAAGCACCAGTCACACGGGCCAATTTTTCAACTTCTTGTCAGTTCAGAGAGCATCTGCTTTCACTCTGGTGCAAGTTTATTTTACGGCTGATTGTTCCTCTTGTGTAGCAGCATTCCATTCTAGAATAACATTCATTCATAACAAATTCAGCTTGGGTTGGTTCGTTGGGGTAAATCAATTATATAAAGAGCTTACGTTAATCAGTCATAACTTCATTTACCTGTTTTCCGTCAGTTTCATGATGGTGGATGCTCTGGAGGAGAATGTTATGAATGACATCCTCAGCATGGGACTGGAACAGAAATAAAAAAAAGCATTGTCACAGAATTTGGCAGCTGGTTGGTGATTTCCCACCTTGCACAAAATGTAAGTTCCACAAACATCTGGGATTAATCAGAAACATTGTGACAAATACAGTAAATCTGCAAGAGCAACATATTGTTTTCCTCAGAAACATAAAATAACTGTTCGAAAAAAATCATGTGCTGTACTTTCATGCAAGACAAAGTCCTTTCATTTAGACAATAAATATCTCATTGTGGACAAACGACTTCACTCTTTGAGGTCGCTCCAACAGGCTGTGTACGAAACTCATGAATGCAACATACTAAGACACCAAGTGACACCAAGCATGGATTTATGCCGGTGTGCAGGATTTGAACCCTCTGTGCGTGACAATGACTCAAATGTTGGTACTTAACTGCATCACTGATCCCTCAGATGTGGGTAAAGGTTTTCGTTTTTGTTTAGTGGTGACATTTTTATATTTGGAAAGCAATTACATACATGTAAACATACACATCTATCTGAAGTAAAAAAAAAATGTTTTGAGAGAAAGTAAGTGAAGGCAGATCTGCGCTTGATTGAAACAAGTTTGTTTGTCACAGAAACTTTGGGCAGGGTTGGTTCTTTGCTGTGGCTGAAACGTAAAGCTCCAGGTGTTGTTGTGGCCTTTGAGCAGAACAGAAAAAACAAAACCACCCACAAGCTGAAAGCCATCTGTTGAAATTTAGCATTTTACGCTGTACTCTATTTCTATTGAAATATGGTTCATATTTAAGCCATGATAGGATGTAAGTCTTGCAGTTTGTGTATTTGCAATTGCTGTAATATTTACAGAATAGGTAAATACAAGTAGATAATTGATTAAAACATGGTAGTTTAGGTATATGTTCGTGTTCACTGCAGAAGATTAATTTGCATATTTGAAAAATGTAGAATCAGTGTAGCTAGTACTACAAAAACTAAAAAGGATGCAAATTAGGATTGCCCCTTGAAAGTCGGAGACTTGAATCATCAGTCAGAGACCCTCAACCAACTGAGATTGTTTCAAGTCAGTCATTTTTTTTCTGTTAAGTGTACTTCTGGCAAAATTTTGGTCCCCAGATTTTGCTGCGGATTGAAGGCGCTTTACTTTCACGCTACTCTCAGTACAATCAGTTGCGGACATGCAGGCAGTGGCAGCGACCGCACCGTAAAGCAAATAAATCTGTGTACGAGAAACAAAACTTTCTGTTCAATATGTGTATTGAACAGCCAAATCCAATTTCACTCGCATAATTCTGATTCGGGTACAGCCCTCAAGCAAAATATAGATTTATGACCAAAAACATGTATGTGAGGTCACAGTGACCTTGACCTTTGACCTTCAACCACCAAATTCTAATCAGTTCATTCTTAAGTTCATGTGGATGCTAAATGTTTGGAAATTTTAAGATCTCCTTGAGATATCTCATTAATGAAAATAAGCCGTACTTAAAATCATAGTGACCTTGACCTTTGACCGCCAAATTCTAATCAGTACATCTTTGAGTCCAAGTGGATGTTTGTGCCAAATTTATACAAATTCCCTAAAGGTGTTCTTGAGATATTATGTTCATGAGAATAGGACAAACGGACAGACAATAAATGCCTCCTGCCTTGGCTTTAGCCCGCATGGATGCATTATCACTTGAACTTGTAATCATGAACATGTAACTGTAGCAGCCATTTTTTTCATTATCTGGGTTTTTTAAATGAAATTTTTTATCACTCATGCTATTGAAAACATCCATCCCCCTGATTTCAGGGGTTGTCGTGTTCAGGAGTATGTCACCTCAAAATCGAAAAATATAATGCAAAAAAGCCGCTTCTAAGCATTGCTGCTAGGGGCGCTATAGCATAAAACAACAAGAGACAGCTGACACCTTCTGTTTTGGTTCACCACTCCTCAGAACAACCACAGCTGACCAATTTGATGAAGCTATAGCTGAACATTTCCATATGCGTCCGTACATTTATGACACTTTGTCACCTTTTCAGACAAACATCCTATCATTTGGTTTTTTTTTTGTCTTCTTTCTGTGCAGTAACTACAGCAGTACACGTTCCTCCATAGACACCATGTCTGTTTACTACTGTGGTCATGAAAAAGCTCCATTTAGCTCTATAACGCACCTTCCGGACTGATGTTTGCTACCTCCACCTGTACATTCGAGCACATGTTGAGTATATTCACCAGGGTTGCACGTTTGTGTCACCTCGGCCAGACGTTGTCATTTGAATGGACCATGTTTCAACCCTAAGTCTGCAGAGGCTGTAAAACCCAAGCTGACTGCATACATCAGTTCAGCTACTAGAGAGACAGTGAAACGTCAGCCTGCGCACTAAGTGACTAAACATATGGCGAACTGTCGCTGAAGGTACACATTTTATTATACTTTGCTGAGGTGACTGTTGTGTGTTTTTTTTCTCTTAAGGGATCTACATCTCAGGGCTCCAGGAAGTCGAGTACATTGGCAACAAGGCTGTTAAGTGTCTGGAGACTTGCAGATGTCCACCTAAGCAATTCAACTTTTTTCCTGCATATTTGATGAGTTTTTTGTGTTTTGACATGTATGTCTACACATGTGTTTATAAACAGGGTTTCTACAACTTAAGGCATGTTAAATTTAGGACTTCTTTGATACGTTTTTAATGCCACAGAATGAAATATAAGACCAATTTTACAATACCAAATTAATAATAATAATGGAAAAGAACAGCAAACACAACAATATCAGTAAGTAAATTGTAAAATAAATAAATAAATAAATAAAATGAATTAAAATAAAGAATAAAAATGGGTTAGATGTCCTCCCACGTCTCAGCATTTTTAAGACTTTTGAAAAATTAATTTGACAATACCAATAAGTAATTAATACCAATTAAGGCATTATATTTAGATAAATTAAATCAATGCTTTTCAAGGATCCAAGGACAACCCTGAAAAAGTGTCTTACCTTTTGAATTTCTCCGCTAAATTCTCCACAAAGTAGTAGATTTCTTCCCAGTGATTCTTCACACTGCCAGACCTAGGACGAAAAAAATAAAATAAAATAAAAAATGTGAGCTGTGTTCAGTATGAACAAAATATGAACTATAGTAAGCGAAAAAAATCCCAAAAGTAGCTTAGTGGTAATGAAAATACAACTAACATAAAAGCTGTGAAGCACATTTTTCCTTAATCCAAACTAGCAGCTAGCTTAGTCATGGTAGCAATTGTAAAAACCTAATTTCCACATATCTGTGAGTTACATATGATTTCTTAAGCTAAAGTCAATCAAAATATCAGGCCTTAAGCTTTCTATCAGACACACTAACCTCCATATGGTAGAGCAGTCAAAGAAGATAATTACAGCTTTGTTAGCCAAAAACGACAGGGGGTAGAATCATTAGCTCCACAACAAGAACAAGCTGTAATGTCCTCTGGGCAAAAAAAAAAGCCTTGTTACAGTAACTTTACTATCCGTAACCATTATTTTAGAATGGACAGACGTCCCTGTTTTTGGTGGCCTGTCCCTGGCTGGAGCTGTCCCCTGGAAATGTCCCCATTTTTAACTGCAGGGCTGCTAACTCTAAACTGACTGTTAGACTTGCGCACTTTACATGCTTCACACGCTCTTGCGCAACAAATCCATGGGTGGATTACGAGACAATGGGCCCCTGGGCACACAAATAAAAAAGACCCCACCACCTCCATAAAAAAAAAAAAAAAAAAAAAAGAAAAATCTTGTTTTGTGTGTCTTTACAATTATCATGTTGGCTATCTTTTTTCTTTTTTTGGTCTCTTTGTGGTAATTGTGTAGTTATTTATTTTTTATTTTATTTTTAAAAAAAGATAATTTCATGTTTTTTTTATCATATGGGGTTGTTTTGCTCATTTTTGTAGTTATTTTATGTTTCTTTGCATTAATTTGCATCTCTCTGTAGCAATTTAAGTCTCTTCCTGCATGTAGTTGTAGCTGACTGCTACTGCAACTACATTTACAACTAGTTGTAAATGACTAATTTTTATTTAAGTTGCATACACCTTCAGAAACGAATATTATTTTCACATATAAATTTTCTCACAGTCATTAAGCCCAAGGCTTATTTTTCCTGTCTTTTATCAACCAATATATATATATATATATGTATATTATATATATATATATATATATATATATATAAATATATTATATCATATATATAATTTGTACACTTTAATAATTTTACATTATATTTCAAAAAACATGGGGAAAACAATATAAAAGTAGAACTTCCCTATAGAAATAAATAAAACATAAATATAGTATGTATTGTATCATACCAAACTTTATCAGTTGGCCTGCACCATAGTTTATTGTGATAAAAATGTTAAAAACTAACCATAGTCAAATTAAACCAAAACTGTCCTCGTTGTTCAATTTATTAGATGATGACATTGAATATTTTAATAAAATTTACCACCAAACTGGAAATGTTGCTGGTTGTCATTGATGACTTCTGGTCACCTAATATTATTTGTAAAAAGAAAAGGAAAAGAATATTACTTTTATTCCATAGTTACTATCAAAAGTTAGAATTGTATTCCTCTGTCTAGCTTGTAACAGATAACTTGCTCCTTTAGTAAACAACAGAGGGAAGGAAATTAAACCAAAATGTCATGAAGAGCATGAACCATCCCGTTAAATCAATTAGCCTGCACTATACATCAGGAGCTTGTTGAGATAAAAGAGGCTGTTGGCGTGGTCTGGTGTGTAATGTTTGACCCTGCTGTATCCTGAATGAGGCCCTGGAGGCTGAGGAAATAGGTCCTGGTCTCCCCAGGGAAACTGCCATAAAACTGAACTATTATAAAAGAAAAGAGTCCCTATGGAGCTGCCTTCATTTCCTCTGGGTGGACTGTGTCTGCATGTGTGTTTGTAGCCGTTTCATTAAGGAAGAGGGCTTCTGGCATGATGTGACCAGTCAGCAGGTCATCTGTTAGCTAACGAGAGAGCCAGAGAGATGACACATGGGAAATGAGCTAATTGACTGTGGTCAAACAAGAGGCCTGTTTAAAGGCTTACTGAAAATAAAGTGACTGGATGTTATTCTAGGTGCTGCTGAACTGATGTAATGGCATTAGACACACTGGGATGAGCCAGCATTGATGTGTTGCTATTTCTCAGTGTGGAACAGGAGGTCAACACCATTTTTATCCACAAGGATTAACTGGATTTCAATTTATTGGATAGTTTCCAATTGACATGCAGTCCACTTTTTTATTTATGAGGGGGGAATGGATGAGTTAAAAGGGGAAGACATAACAAATACATTTGTAGGCAGTGATGACTGATGTGTTTTTTACTTTACCATCAGGGAGGGGCATACATATTTCAATGGTTGTATTTTGTACTTATGTTGGCAGTTTCTTTTTAATCTTCTTTTTTTTTCTTTGAATTTTTCTGTACATTTATTTCCTTTAAGGATTTTGGGGAAAGATTCTCTGTAAAGATTTTTGACTTTTTTTTTTTTTTTTTTTAAATAAATTGCCAATTTTTTTTGATTATTTTTGAAGAATATATGCCCTCCAAACCTGTGGGCCACATGTCTGGAAGGCATACTTTTTTAAAAACTTTAAAAAATTAAATTTTTTATCTTAACCGGAAACTGTGAAAACAGAACTAATCATTGGATTTTTAAATCCAAATCCATTTTTCAACAGTCCTGGCATACATTATGTTGGATGACCCCTTACATCAGAATAAAAAACCTTAACAAATCTGAGTGTAAAATGTTGACCTTTCATCTATTTTTTTTATTCTATGTCTCATTTAAAATTTGCCAAAAAAAAAAAATAAATAAAAAAAACTTTGTTTGCATGAACTAACCAACTTTCATCACCAGAAGTTTAATGTCTAACAACTAATATATGGTTGAGGGAGTGTCATGCATTTTCCACCAGTCAAGCTCAAGGAAAAAAAATATTTGTAGCTTTGGGGAGGATATAAACAAAAGAAAGAAAGAAAAAAATAAATCATCCCCCAGCCCCCCCGCTCTGATAAATAAAGATCAGTCCCTTAGTTGTACTTCAATGTATTGGTGAATTTCCATTACATGCACTCCACTAAAGAGTCTTTATTATTAAAACCAAACATATAGAACTGGCTTCTTATTACCTTCATTGTTGACTGCAAGAAATCACCAGTTTGAAATGTATGAGAGTTTATGGGATCCAGACTAAACACAGTCTCTGTTATCCTAGCTTACCTTGGAGTTTTATCATTTCCCAGCATGCCAGACATAATAAACATAATGAAGTACTTCTGGCTTATGGGCTTTTCATGATGAGAAAACATTTGTTCAGTAAATGAGATTACTACCAACAAGGTTTATTTTCTGTTCAATTATTTGGAATATTTGAAGATACAGAAACCGACAGAATCTTAACAAGTTGCTTTGGAAAACAGCACCTGCTTCATGGCCAAACTTGAAATGGTAATGAATTGTGACTAATGCTATTTGCCTTGCAATTAAGTGTCTCAGGGGTTATACCCTATGGTCTTTTTGTATTATTGTTTGGCAGCGGAGGGGTCACTATTTGGCTAGGCTTAAGGGGTTAGACACAGCCAGGGACTTTCCCATCATGCCTCAGTCTCTCATGTATCTTTATCCTGCCAAATAGGTCTCTAATGACAAGAAGAATACTAGGTGTTTGTATTCTTCTACTCCCCAGTTTTGACTGGTCACCCCCAAATCAAAAATACATATTTTTCCTCTTACCTGTAGTGCTGCTTATTAATCTAATTTGTTTTGGTATGAGTTGCAGAGTTTTGGATATGTGGGCTGTAGAGATTTCTGCCTTCTCTCCAATAAAATGGAACTAGAGGGCACTCGTGTTGTGGTGCTCAAAGCACCAACAATACTTTTAAAAAACTCAACAGCAATGTCTCTTTTCAGAGATCATGACCTGGTTACTCAAGATAATACACAGACCTTATTGTGAGCAGTTTCATGTAGGAACTATTTTCTTTCTACTGAACTCCACCTGCCAACCATATCGCTGTGCAAAAAGTGCATCTACTCAGGAACAAGAAACTCGTGACAGTACGAGATTTAAACATTAATGCCATCTTCCTCTTTCTTCTTATTTTCAAGATAAGGATAATCCACTGAACTTGGTGTGAGCAGTTACATGTAGGAACTATTTTCTCTCTACAGAGCTACACCTGGCATCAGAATCACCATGCAAAGAAGTTTGCATCAACTCATGGATGAGAGGCTCGTAACAGTGCAGAATGTAAACATTAATGTCACCCTCCTCATCCTCCTTTTTTTGGAGCTCAAGATAATCCACAGACCTTTTTATGAGCAGTGTTAAGTAGGAATTATTTGCTTTCTACTGAACAACAACCACCAACTGTATCACTGTGCAGCAGGAATTGTGCATCTACTCATGGTAGAGAGGCTCATGAAAGCATAGGATATAAACATTATTGGCCTCCTCATTGTTCTTTCTTTTGGAGCTCAAGATAATGCACAGACCTTGCTGTGAGCAGTTTCATGGAGGATCTATTTTCTGTCTACCAACCTACACCTAGCAAACATAGCACCATCCAGAAGGAAGTGTGCATCATTAATGGTAGCTCTACTGTAATATTAGCTAACTCAGTGGTGCCAAGTGAGCTCGCAATAGATGCACGCTTCCTTCTGCTTGCATGATTTCAGTTGGCATTCAGTCGACAGTAAGAAAACTAGGTTACAATTTCTGCTGTTGAGTTTCTCAAATATATTTTTGGTGCTTTAAGCACCACAAGTCAAGTGCGATCTAGTTACATTACCCTGGAGAGAGGGCAGACATCTCTCTAGCTGATTTCCCCAACACTCAGCAGCTCACACCAAAACAACAACAAACAACCAAAATATTCTAGATTGATAAATAGCAATAAAGGTTTGAGGAAAATCTGTATTTTGGATTTGGGGTTGAGCACTTTCTTTAAAAGGGTACAAAAATACTTTTAACTGTTGCATAGCTCATATAATATCTGCAAGAGGTAGATAAAATTGTCTATTGGCCATTATTTTTGGAGAAACTGAACTGTTTTGGTAAAACTCGTAACAATCACTCCAGAACTACAAGCATTTCACTGAGAATCAACACGAGAAACAGTAGCTGAAACAAAGCCAGCTCAAACTTCAACTTGAAATCCAAGAAAAGCAAACACACTGATTGCTCAAAAGGCAGTGAGCTACTTAAAAGAAATACCTTTCTGAGGCATCGCACTTCTGCCAAACCTAAAGGTTCAGATTTAGGTTCCCTGAGGCCACCCATGTATGAAATATCTAGACCCTTATTGCAAATACAATAACAGCATCAACAATAATTAATCTAGTCCGAACAGATACAAATGCTGGTCAAGTAATCCTCCTCACTAAGCATTTTCTCAGTGTTATTGTTGATCTAATGACATGGCTCGTTCCCCCACATCAAGGCTGACTGAGAACAGAAAGAGGACAAGACCTTACAAGCTCAACAAAATCCTCCCAAAATATAAAAAGCTTGAGGTGGAGGAGGAGAGATGTTTAGCTTGGATGTTCAACAAAATGTGCAACGCAAACAGAAACAGTCACACACACACACACAGCCTCTGACCTGAAGGAACAGCAGTAGCCAGTTTCTTTTGCAAATTGTTCCATTACAGCAACAGAGAAGGAGGGAAAAAAGTCTGGTGAAACTTCCCTGCAGCTAATAGTTATGTCGAGGTGTGGGGATAATTTTTGAGTATTTATTTAACACCAGGGTGAATGTGAGGACTCCCACCTTTGGTTTTCAGCTGCTTTATCTTTATTTCTGAACCACAATAGCTCTTGTTTGCCTTGGAACGGTTTGATTGTCTGAGGTGGCTGCAGTCGTGGGACCGAGGCCTAGCTTGCAGTTTCACTCACCTGTCCAAACAGCGTTGGGAAAGGAAGTGGGCCATTTTGTTCTATGATTCTTGATGAAACAATTTTATGCGGCGACTTTTTCCCCCCTAAATCCTTTGATCTAATTTTAATGGTCTGAGTTCAGCTCTCGTGTTTAGCGGTTTGGGGTTTTGGACACAGAAAATAAAAGTTTCCTAGGGGTAAGGGCGTCACGATTTGCCGACAAAGTGATCAAGCCCTAACAGCAGTTTGGAGTTATGTCATAGCAAATTGTCAAAGCCGAGTGACAGTGTTTTCTTGATTTGACAGATTCACAGAGCAAGATGAGGAGCATATGTATGGCCATAAGCCATCTGAGGGCTGAGAGGAAAAAAAACAAAATAGAAGAAAAGGAAGGGAAGAGCAAGGGAAAGATAAAGAGCCTTATCGGTGAGATTACAGTACATTCAGCTGACTTTCAGATAATGGGAAAAATCTGTTGGCTCGGTCGCAAACATTCTCTGCCAGAGGAAACATGCCGATGATCTGATAAAAACTTCAACTGCTACAGCCAACACAGCTGGCATACAAAACAGCCTGAAGCTCCAAAACCATCAAACACAAAGGAAGGTGTAAACAACCGATTAAGACTGTTTTCACACCAAATCCTTTTGGTCTGGTTAAAACAGATTTAGGTCTGTTTGCCAGATTAGTACGCTTTGTTTGGGCTGGTGTGAAAGCTGTCAGTTGAACCCAGGTGCAGATCAAATAACCAAACCAAGATGGGTCTTGGTCTGCTGTCAATTGGACTATAAAAAGCAAAAATATCACACACAGTTTTTTATGACAGCAGATATGTGATTTAAGCCCGTTTTCACGCCAAACTTGTCAAATAATGTCACTTCTGCATCCAACCGGAGTGCAGTTGGACAGCATAATAAATCCATCTGCTGGTTGTGAAATCTGTCTGCGAAAAATTGGAAAATTGGCTCTGTGGTAAACATATAGTTATGATACTTACATGTTTTCTTCAGCAAGATAATGTCCACAAATGAACATCACTTTCAGGATTGAAACCTCAATGCAATCGCCAGAAGTTCAACGCTAATGTTAGACTATGAACAAACCACATTACGATAACGTCGCCAACGCAACAAGGGCGTACTCAGCGCAGTTTGGCATGATGTCATTCTGTAGTATCATTTTGCCAGCGACCACCTTTTTAAGACACATAAAAGCTTCAGAATTCACAGTAGGGTATTTACTGACGTATTTTATGTCATAGAACCAAATGTGAAAGTCTCTTAAGCTTGTGTCAACAACAGACCCTTTTTCAGCCTTTTACCGAATTTTTTTTTTTTTTCAAAAATCCATTGATTTTGTGTTGAGGGAAATATTAACTGATTTCCAGGTTTCTATGCAGGTTTTCTATGCATGAGCAAGGGGGATATTTAACTGATTGAAAAGCTGTTAAAATTGCTGTGCTTGTATGCAACTTAGTCTACTTTGTAAGTCCATTACGTACATTAAAAAGTTCTTGTAAACTGTTCACATACACTGCAACAATGTCATGTCATCATTTTTTCCTGCCTTGGTCTTAACCAAATAAATCGAACTAAAAGTGTAACAGTGGCATAAGTCAATGTGTGGTTGATGAAATTTTATTTGACTTAAGTTATTTTTACAGGGACCATAGATCCAAAAAGCTGGGGTGCCCATGTGGCCCTGAGGTTCAAATGGCACCAATCACGAACCACAGTGCTGGCAGTTCAAGTACGACTGGAGAACATTGTTGCGTCTCTCTCCACCTCACTCACTGTTGTCTGTCAATTGAACACTAAATGCCCCTTACAACAATGCAAAAGCAGCCTACAAAAATGTTGCTCTTGTCTGAGCAGATTTATCTTAATCCACTATCCACTCTCTGTGGTCCAAATTACTTCATTAATAAGACATTAAGGCTTCCATAGGAATGTATTTGAGGTTTGGCTTTGCTTAATTGACAGCCGTTCAGCTGTGATGTTCACAGCTGGCTCAATCAGCTTCAACTCCACCCAGGCACCAACTAATAAAAACAATCTTGAAGTGAACCAAAATCCAAGTTTCATCATAGATTCTACTTTTTCTTCAGTTTGAAGTTATACTGGCCACTAAATCTAAAATACTTAATTCCCTCTGCTGCTGCATCTAACATTCAGGGCAGTGATTGGGTGTTCCCAAATAGTTTTGGGCACAAAGGGAGGTAATACGCATCATTACTGTTCAGCGGTGCTAAACAGACCGGGTCAAGAGGAGACAGGAATTTTGCTAGATGTCCCCCAAGGGTCCGGGAAGACCTGAGGACCAAAAAACATCTTCAGTCATTTAAGTAATGCCTTTTTCTGCTGACTGGCTGCTTTTGCAAATGCTGGATGTATAGAAAGTGTATGTACTACACAAAGAGAAAGAGAGAGAGAAAGTGTGTGTGTTGAGGAGCGTGTAAATTTCATTTGGAGGAGGGTACGGAGTTTAACAGAAAGACCGAACTAGTAAGTTGATGTGTACTTTACATTTATGCTGGTGATTTTAAAGCATGTACAGTTTTGTATGTTATTCTAATATTCCAGCAGCCCTCTGGTTTCTATTTATTTTCATAGAGTATGTAAATCAATTGGCTGAATCGTGACGCATTCTTGAGCTGTACATCACATCTGGTGTGATGTTCCATCACAGTGACTGCCAAGTGTTACATTACTGTTGCATGGTAATAAGGTACAGTTGGTAATTTTTTTGATAATATGACCAAATACATTTTTTTAAGGTATGTCATCATGTCCTGACAGTAGTACATGAGGTAGATAATCTGTAAAAAAAAAAAGAAATCATGCTCCTCTGCCCTCTCATAATGCTTTTAAGGGCATTTGCAAGAATTACAAAAACAACCAATCAGAGCTGAGGAGTCTCTAATGCAGCTGTCAATTATGTCAGTCATTGCTTGTGAACTTTAGTCTGACCGTCAAACTAGGCAGCACTGATCAAATATGAATCAAGGTCCTGCTATTGTCTGGATTATTTCCTTTTTCAAATGTTTTCAGGAACATATTTTAGTGTACTGTTAAGCTGTAACATGAGAACTTTTGCTCCAGTGGCCTAACAGAGCTATAACCGTAGCTTGAATTAGCTATGCATGTGAATGTGGTTGGCTGCAATGGGCAACTGTTTGGTGAAAACATCTCATATAAACTTAAGGCAAAACTGTGTTCTTCTGCTGCTCCCACGTGGCCATTAATTAATTGGTCTTTAACAGTAAAAACCGCCATCTTGAAAACATGCCTGCAATCCTTTAACTCCAAGAAAGGATATCACAGCTGAAGCCTGTTTGATATCAAGTTTCTTTAATTTCTCAACCAAGTCCACTTCTAACTACCAAGCAGACATGTCTCTCCCAGAGGGTAGTGGGATGACAGCATGTGGGAAAAAGCTCCATCGGTCAGAAGCCTTAGCAGCTCTCAGCTTCATTCTCACGGTTCAAAGTGTTGGAGAAGAAAAAACTGGGGAAAAAAACTCCACTAAGGAGGCTGTCAGCCATTCCAGCTGGGCCTACCCACACCACCCCAGCCTGCAGCCAATGATGGTGCTCCAATTTAACTGACTGGGCACAAGGATTTGTTTGTTTAAAACCACTAACCTACTTTTACAGCCATTGCAGAAGTCAAAGTCTTTACTGCGTGATTGCTGAGCTAATGCTGCTCTTCTATTCCAAAACCGAGAGGAATTGTTCGGAAAAAACTGTTGGATAACTCAGTGGCAGAAAGGCATGTGAAATGTGTGTCAGAAGATACAGATTTTTCGTTTTTCTTACTTTGTGATATACTTTTTTCCTCTGTAGACTGATTCAGAGTTTACCAGGGGGTTATGGATAGGAGTTAAAGTGTCATTCATTTTCTTTTAAACCTATTGTTTTGTTTTTGGCCCTGGAGGACTTCACACAGCACGAGATCCTTTTACAAGACATTTCTTCCTGCTGAAAACACCAAAACAGCACGGTGCAAAAGTGACAAAACACAGACTGAGTGTCATTCCACAGCTAGAACGTATTCTACTGCAAGACACAAAATATTTATGGACTGCAGCTGCAGTTTGGGCGTTGGGTCATGCTGCCTGAATCCTGGCAAGTCAGCGGAAAAACCAACCAGTGCGCCAACTTGTGACTCCATCAATAACAACAACAACAGTTTGAAGCCACGATTAGTGTTCTGAAAATAAACACAAGACAGTAATGACTGTGTTTTGGCTTGGGCCTACCAGAGAAAGATTATTATCAATAGCAGCAGCACTAAAGTGTTGTCAAAAGAGTATCTCTAAATCTTTGGACAATGATACTGCAGGAACACCAAGTAGGGCAATGAAGAGCATGGATTGGAGCGGTAATGGAAGTCTTGTGGAAACAAGATAAATGGAAAGAGCCTGTGGAAAAGAATGACGAAAAAGCAGACCAACATTGACACAAAAGGAAAGATGGAAAAAGACTGCTTGTAATACTTCATGTGTCTGTTTGCATGCTTGTTGACCTCTCAGTGATATTTGTATTAATGAAATACTACAAGGCTAATTCCTTTACTTACATTTGTAATCCATCCATAAATTCAACACTAACAGCAAAACTGTGCACTTCTCATTTGTGCCCAATCAATACAAACAAGATGGTTAAATTCAGTCTTCATCAAGAGGTGAATTCCTTTATCTCCCATCTGAATACACCCAAAGCCATTCCTCTGGCTCTGTGTTCCATATAAAACAGCAAGCTGGGGCCCGCTGCTCTGAATTAGCAAATATACATCCTTGTTGGTACATAAATTTAAGTGCGGGGCTTACGGGTATATATGAAATGATCACAGTGGCTTCTTTAAGGCTTTTTGGTTTCGGAAGTTGACAGTTTAATGGACACACAACCATCTGTCATTAAAACTTGTATTTCCAAAAGTCCTTAACTATGAGCGTCATGTCTTTGGAGTTCTGGTGGGAAAACTATCATCAGCCACTTGCATGCACACTTTATGCCAAGGTAGTGTGTGGCTTGTGGGACTGCAATGTTGATTTCCAGGTCAGATGGTTGTTTGGCCAATACTGAACAAATATCTAGACAACCATTAAATTAACTGCCATTACAATTTGCATAAACTTTCATGGTCACCAAACAATAAATTATAATAACTTTGGTGATCCTCTGACTTCTCTTTCTAGCATCATCATCAGGTCAAAATGTAATTTGTCCAATGCAATGCTTTATGATCACATAGCCTACCTACAAAACTTATGACATGAGCTTACTTTGTTTGGGTGCTAATTAGCATGTGTTAGCATGCTAACAGACTAAATAAAAATGGTTGCAGTGGTAAACATTATACCTGCAAAACATCAGCATGTTAGCATAGTCATTGTGAGCATGTTAGCGTGTCATGGTTAGCTTTTCCAGGGTATCAGACATTGACATGTAATGTTTTCAAGACATTTTTACCAAATGGACTTTTTAAAAATTCAAACATTAAGTGTGTATAAAGATTAGAATATATGTGGTCCTGTGCAACAGTAGGAATGTGATTATTAAAGTGAGATGGATTAAATTTTGCTAACATGTGAGCACAAGTATACAGTAAAGGACAATATAAGGTTCAATGGTAGGTTTAAAAATAAAAATAAAAAAATGGGATTTTCACTAAGAAGGGCTCAACTGCACCATTGTGTATTGAGTGAGTGTAGCCTCACAGAGCCACTAGAATGGCTGTAGACTTTTATTCCAGTTTCTGTGTGACTTTTTTAGGCTACAGTAGTGGATAAACCAGTTAATTGGTGCTGTATATGTCTCATATACCACACACCACAACACAGGCATGTAAATGTGACATTGTTAACTGAGGATGGCAGGGTGTGACCATGGCAGGGTCATCCCTATGTACCTACAGGGCCTCGTCTAGCCCTTCATAGAGTTTTGAGCATGTTTCTTTATTTAAAAAACAACATTGTGCAAGTATAGTATTGGCTATCTAACAGTTCAAATAGCGAATAAAACCCGAAGGGACGTGGATGTTACAAATGCAGGTTGAATGGTAAAAATCCATTCTGCCAATGTGGAGACATCCATGTCTAAATCAAGAAAACTTGACCATAAATTTGAGGGTGTAGGTTTCAGGGAGTTTAACATCTGAGGGCTATTAGCTGTATGTGGGTGACTAACATATTGACCCAGGGAAACCGTGAACATTTGGCCTTGGGCAAAGAGATTGCTGAGAACATAAAACCCTTTGACAGGTTCCCTTAATGTGTCTTATAAAGAGAATACAGAGCTGGGGAACAAAAGATCCTGGGAACATAGATTTGTTCCAGAAGAAGAGAGAACTGCCCCTGCCCCTTTGACACCAAGTGGGTATTGTCACACCTCTACTTTCCTTTAGGGTTTCATATAGAGCTTTGCAGGACACTTAGCAAATGAGGATAGTGTGCCTCACTAAAACCCAAATTTTCCATTTGTCCCAGATTCAAACTGGCAACCAGTCAGGCATTAGCCACCTCCTCTACCCTTCAGACTGCAGCCACCCATCTCAGACAGCACTGTCCTACATGTTTGGGCCGTGCTGTGACATCATCTTCCCAAGTCTGCAATAAATGCCTTTGGAGTCGACTTTATGAGCCAACGCAGCGGTTATCTTTCCTCATTACTGTGAAGCATACGGTGCTGCAACACAGTGCCCAAAGTGTGTTTCTCATTCTTTATCAAACAGACCTATTCCAATTCCATCAGCTTTACCATGTGTACAATTTCTGTCCAGTTTAACACTACCAATCCTATCAGACAAGTTTCACCTCTACTGTGTTCCCAGACCTGCAGAAACTACCAAAATTAATGACTGGACATAGAATAATAACAAGGGACACACAAGAATTAAAAAAGGGGGAAAAGTTTAATGACACCAATAACTGATGACTTCCCTGTCTTGATTAAATTAAAGTTTAAAAGCAACACCCTGCTGATTACTACTGCACCATGCAATGGTTGTTGATTACCAGCTACTTATCATCATGGATTTTCACACTGTTATTGAGGTTTATCTTGGCATCTTATTGCTTGAAAAATGGAAATGGGATGACGCATATTGCTATCATATAGATATATATAAGCATATCACTGAACAACATATTCACATAGAATAGTTCATATGATATCCTACAAATTAGCGCCCTACAAATCACGTAATCCACCAATCCACCAATCCACCAACCCAACCCACCTCTTTACAAAGCTGCTCAGGACCACTCCCTTTAACTCCCATCTGCGCATTGGTCATGTGTTGGCAGCCAAGCGTACAGCAGTTAATAAGAAGATACTGCACTGAATATTGACCCTAAATGGTTCCTGAGTAATGACGAAGGACATATGATGTTACAGCAACCTGCTAGGAGGCGGTCAGGCATGCTTTAATCAGACTCTGGCAATGGTCTATCTCTGGCACGACTCTGTGCATTTAAAGTGGTAATGGAAATCAATGTGACCTAGGTTTTACTATGCAAAAACCAAAAGTGCCAATGGAAAAACCAAAGTGACAGAAAAGTAGTTATTTGTGTTTCACATTGTTGAAGGAAGGACAAATCAGTGCTCTGTATCCTCTTCTGCATACTCAAGCCAACTCCACACACACTTTATGTCTTCCATATAAATCAACCAGGGCAGAGAGTTCAGTCTCATAAAACCCACTCAGGCCTGAGGGATGAAGTCAAGAGGAGGCTGGAGCAGCTCTCTAATGAGCTTCCTCCTATTTGAAGTCCACCACCAATGTCTCAACCTTGTTAGTGAGCCCCAGAGTGGGCACCAAAGCACGCAGACCAGCTAACAATAGCATCTGACACTGAAAAGAAAAAAAAAAGCCGTTGCTTTATTTGCAGCATGTGTCAGTGTTTACCGCACAGCGCGAGCCAAACACAGCCCTCCACATCTGGGGAGCAGTCCCATGTTTTGTGTCCACCTCTACTCAAGAATCAAAAGGAATTAAGTCAAAAAAGCTATTAATTTCAGTGGCAAGTAAACTGTCACCTAGCTCTGATTCTCACTGGAGGTCATCAGTGTAAAAAACGTGAGCCCTTGAGATGAAGCCGTTAGTGGCATATGAGATTATATACAGTCACAAGTGATGCTAATCTGTATCCACTGCTTCCCACCCCCCAAACACACACACGAAATCAGGCCTTTAAAGGTGCTGCGTGCAACATTTTGTTCTCCAAATTAAAACCACATTTTCCATAAATGTTGTTGCTTCCTGTCCCTTCCTGTTCCCCTCCCCATTCCTGGCAATGCCCCATTAATGCAAGGAAGAAAGCTGACATAGCAATTTGCTTTAAATCCAGGTTAGGTAAACTCAATGTATAGTAGTAGAGCAGCAATAAAGTTTCTTATGGACTGTTAGGGCTGTATGCCAAATAGTTTTTGAAGCACAAATTTAAATGGTTTTATTTTGTAATTAATTTGCCAGCTACTTTTAAAGAAAATGTTTTTAAAGTTTTTGGTAAGTTTTTTTTTTTTTTTTTTTTTTTAATATTTTGAAAATGTATAACTATTCTTTTATAATACATTTTGGCCATTTTTAAAAAAAAAAAAAAAAAACAACAACTTTTCAGCAGAAGAAAAGGTTTGCCAGTAATGTTTTCTTTTTTAAAGAATGCTTTGGCATTTCTTCCTTTTTTTCTTGAAGTTTTTCTATTCAAAAAGAAATAAAAACAAAATCACATCCCAGCCACCCCTCCTCTGATAAATAAAGATCGGTCCCTTATTGCTCACAATTTTTCCCCTGGGCTTAGAGTGATTGCTTGATTGATTACAGTCTTTTAAATTAATACAACAACAAGGTATAGTTTAGAAAATTCAACAGGTACAGCATCTTTAATTTGTGAGTTTTAAAAGATATTTTTGATTCCTTTATTAAATTACGCCTGAAAACACAAGTTACTGCAAGTATATAGACTAAACTGCAAAGTAAAGCCATTAAAAGAAAAGCAGGCACTCAAGGACAGTTTTTTCCCTGCTTTCCCCTGACATTTTATTTTCTCCCCTGTTGAAGTCCAGCGCTAAGATGTCACACAACCACAACATTTTTCCTATGTGGGCGTACAGAGAGTGGAAATGAAAGAGTGAACGGTGAGCAGTCACTGAGTAAAGAGCAAAAAAAAAATCCCTTTAGTATGAGGTTGGGAATAAAAAAAACAGCCTCTTTGACTTGGTGAGATCTTTTTTGCTTTTTCAGTACAATGAAAAAAAAAATGATGTGGAGAAAGGGGCCGTGGGGTTTAACTTGCAGAAAAAGGGAGCGATATCACTCGTGTTGCATCCAATTCGTCACCCCTCTTTTCGCTTATTCAGCAAACTGTACTCCGCAAGTCAGCCTCCTTTCCAGCGTCATTACGCACACGCGCGCACGCACAGATGCGGCTGTGCTTATCAGCTAAACTTTTCTTCTTTTTTTGAACAATCATGCTAGAAACTTAAACTTTTGTATATTTGACTTTATATTTAGAGATAAATTGTCTTTTTTTGCCATCAATTACAGCTTGGCTCAGCTTTGGCTAAAACAATATAAAATGAACAGAAACACGAAAAGTAGATGCAGATGTTGGCTTATTTTTGGTGTTTTACAGGCTTCTCCACACGGAAAACTGCTGCAGGCTAGTATTTCAGTGATGTACTCGTGTCGTTATGGATATAAAACTATTTCAAGCTGTTTCCACTTACTTATCAAGCACAAAATAGAGGTCAAACGCGCCCTGACAGGAACTCTCCTCCTCCTCCTCCTCGTCCGGCTGCTCCGGCTCAGGTCTTGATGGAGAAGAGAGCAAAAATAATCCGAATAAAACCAGAACAAGACGCATGTTCAACAAAAGTCTCGCCATCCTCGGGGTTTACAAAAAAAGTTAATTCCTTTGTTGATAAAATGAAAAAACAACCCAAAAGTTTGAGCGTCTTCTTACATCCCACAGACAGTTTGTGATTAAAGAGGCAGCGGTGCGCCCGAGACAAAAGAAAGGATGCAGGCGATGCGTCCGCGTCTCGTTTTACTTTGAGATCAATAAACAATCATGGCCACCCGCATCCCGGTCAAAAAGCCAACCGGAGAGATGCTTTCTCTTAATGGGGATGATTCAAAGTTTTGGATGTGACAGAATCCACAAAAAAGTTTTAAAAACAATCTGCAGAAATCCAAACCAAGACGAGACAAAATGATGGAATGGGTGGTCCTTAGAAAAAATATGGATAAAAGTTTCCTGTCTAAATGTCAAAACGAGTAGGTGAACGCTAAATGAAGCTGCAGAGCAGTGTTGGCGCTGGAGGAACTGGGAGCCCGGGGGACAGACTTGGCTCAAATGGACCAGGTTTCATATTTCAAACTGAGGAGGAGAGAGAAAGAGTGAAAATGGGTCAAGATCCTATTTTGCGCCTCCCTCACAGACCGGCGCATTTTGGATGCGGTGATAATTCTGAGAACTGTCTCTGTTAAAGGCTGAAACCTATTTTCATTCATCAGTATAGCTACCTAAAACCAGTGTGTGCATGTATGTAGTTTTGCAGCATTTTGTCCTCATTAATCGCTGCAAGTTTGTTTGCTTTCTCTGTGCTGCTGCTGCCAGTTAATTACAGCAACAGCAACATCCTCTGTAATTATGCCACCATAAACCAGAAGCTGTAATGAGTGTGTGGAAAATATATTTACAGGGTACAACAAACACAAAATTTGTTTTCTTTTTTGTTCATTGGTGAGTTGCATGCTGTTGATAAACTGTGAAGTTTTAGGGACTGTTTGTTATTTGTGAGAGGGGAAGGGGAGTTATGTTTTTTGATTTGGCTTAAGGGAGGGACATTCAACTCTAAATGATTGTATTTTGTAGCTACTTCAAAACCCCACAGAACCTCAAAAGTAGGTTTGAAATGCATGTTTTTAAACATCTCCAAAAACACACTATTTAACACAGCCAGAAACTGTGAAATATGGTTATTTTCTGGTGATCGATAACACAGTCTTATCCCAACTCATCAAATCTAACCATTTGGTCAGTAGACTTTCACATCCACATATGACGTGCTGGGTATCCTCCTGCATCTGTTGTTGACGTTCAGGGACGCCATGTCAATTTATGTCTGTTACATACATATGTTACATATCTTTTTAAAATACACTTCTGTTTTAACAGGAAATGAACAGTTTTTGCTCCTTACATGTCTGCAGTATTTTTCAAAATAAACTTACAATGTTGGTAAAACAACCACTATTTATGTTTATTTACTTGTGAAATAACACATGATTAGGTTTAGGCAACAAAAGCACATGGTTAGGTTTATAAAAAAAAACAGAGAAAAATTATGATTTGGTTTGACATTAGGAAGTGAAAAGCAGGCTCTTGGGGGAAAGTCTGGGATTTGTTGGGCCCATCCACCTCAACTCCCATCCACCCAATAGGGACTTTTCAGCTCCTTATATTACATTGTTACTGGCAGTGTTTCAAACTGACTTCATCCATCAGGGTATCATACTGCCGTGACAGATTCCATCCGGCTGCATTATAAACTGACACATTGGCTAGCATATCATAGTGCCACCAAATGTTACATGTCTGTCTAGCTAGCGGCAGTTTGACGACTTCAGAGTGAGAATGGGGTGGGGGTAAAGTTTGGAAGATGGGGGGATAGATAGAAATCTTAAATTATTATGTATACCATGTAGCTGTATCAAGTTATAATCCTTAAGATATTTGTGAAATCAAACCCTTATGATCAGTGTTTTCTCGGCATTAGCCAGTTATTGTTAGTTGCGGGGTCCGTCATTCCCACTGAGGATTCAAATTGCCTTCATTCGCATGGAGGCTATTTGCGTTATATATCTTTTGCCTTGCCTTTTAAAAAAAACCCAAAAAAAACCCCCACTGAAATCTGTAACCTGTAGTAATACTTACAAAAATAAGCAACAACAAGCAATAATCATTTATTGTTTGTGGTTGGGTCCGCCATTGCTGCTGACAGTTCAAATTGCTTCTGATGCAGGAGGCTTTTTGCATTATTTGTTTTTGCCCTTTTTCACTGAAATGTGGTATAGGCTTATAATACTTTTACAAACAAGCAACAACAGCTGATAGCAATTTATTGTTCGTGGCGGGGTCCGCCATTCCTGCTGAGGATTCAAAATCCTTTCACACGCAGGAGTCTCTTACATTGTTTCCTCTTTACTTTTTTTCCATTGAAATTTAGTAGGCCGGTAATAATACTTATACAAAGAAGTGTCAACAAAATTTAATTTGTTGTCCTGTCACTTTCACACAAACCAGGCAGACAAACAGAGTCCTAAAAAGTCAAAGCCTGACTTCTTCACACGTTAATCCAGTTGCAGAGCTTTAAGCTTTAGGCCACCCACCCCCTTCCACACATATACCCCTTTAACCCTTTGGCCCCTGCTTAAAGTCTCAGCACATGTTGCTGACTACCCCTCAACTGATCCCTGTAGTTTACAAATGAGAAAATAAATCTTAACATCCACTTCCAACCAAAATCACAACATTGCCAAATGCTGAATGCAAATTGTTTTTGTAATACAATTCATAACATAAATACAACATGTTGTATAGAGCTATATTCTCTTATATGTATGTACTCAAACTATGTACCCTATCTGGGTACATGATAAGAGATGCACTACAAAAATAATGAGATTATTTTATTTAATTTATTTTAATTATTGTAGAAATAATTGAGAGACACATTTAGATGAGTGGAGGTATGTATTTGGCACAAAAATATTTCTATTTCAACATTATTTTGATAAAACTATACTGGAAGACCTGGGAATTGATTGGTTCAGATTAAGATTAAGACACTTTGTTTACTACATGTTTAGTTTCTTTTTGGCATCCTGCTTGCACAAATATAAACACGGGTTTTGTCTTGTATCTGTTTCATTTTCATTTTCAAGTATTTTAAGAGCACATGGCTAGTTCTTAAAATAAGTGGTCAGAATCATTCTATAACTCAGGACCTAAACCACTAAAACCTCCAAAACTCATCCAGCAAACATGTCCTTGATATTATTACCCTTAAACTCAGAGTAATTGTCACTATTAAACTGTCACTGACACAGTTGAGGCTGCTTGGATGTACTGGCAAATTGACAGAAACAACATTGGAGATCCATTATGGACGCGAAATGAACATTCAGTTTACGGGCAACAGCTCAGGTGGACATGTGTCACTGTGCTGTGTGATCCATCATGACATTTTAGAGTGTCCTTTAATCGTGACCATCCCAAGACGCACCTTTGTACTAATGATGCTGTGTAGTCTGACACATCTGTCAGGGGGATGGAATATATATCGAAAAGGAGAAGTGCTCACTGACACAGAATTTGAGAGACATATATAAATGCAACAAAAGTGTTGCATTTAAGATTTTGTTCAGTATAATTTGTTTCTGTATCACATTAAAAAGGGAACTATATGCACTTCACTGCAGATTTGATACACGATACATTAATAAAGGACTTTTGTAATGTTGTAATGTTGTAATGTTGTAAAACATATTTTCTCTGTCCATGTAAAACATGACCAACGCACACTTTTGTATTTCAGTTGTCTTTTTTATTGTGTCTCACCACTGGAATTGATGCAACCCAAGTACAGGCCCATGTGTGCATAATGGACATACAGTATTATTTCCCATCACACAATGAGGACTTCGTGTGATGGTTTGCTGAGCAGAACAAAACAGGGATTACTTCACAGAGGTGTCAAAACCAAAACCTTCAACAGGATGTATGAATCGCAAACATAGCTGGGAAGCATTAATTGTCAAAAATGTAAATTTTTAAAGTTGTTTTAATTTTACAACTGATCTTTGACACTGAATTTTTCACTTCATAAAAGAATCAGCTTCTCAGCACCATTCATTCACAAAACCTTCAGCAGCCAGAGTAAAGCTCAACAGAAATAAGAACTAGAAGTAAATCCTGCTGTCGAACCTTTGCTCTACATTACCAACAGGCTAACAAGGCTTAGGTTTTGACATAATGAAGTACAGATTAAACTTTGTACTTAATCTACATTCTTTACTTCTTAAACAAGTCTAGATTTTAAATCTTGAAACTATTTGGCTGCCAAAGCAAAAGTGACTGTTGCAACCTCCCCTGGCTTTGTTCAGGATGTAGTTTACTTCTGGCCAGCGAAGTGTTTGTTGAAGATGCCCTTGGCGATCTCGAGGGCGGCGTCAGCTGAGACGGGAATGTGAGGTGCGATGCCAGCTCGCTCCCAGGCTGCCCCGGCGGCGGTGTCGGAGTGAACAGTGGGGATGCTGAGGAAGACATCAGTCTCACCAACTCTGAAGGTCTGGGGTGGGTGGGAAGCCCCGGCTGTGGCCTCTCCAACAATCATAGCACGGCCGAGCTTCTTCATGATGTAAACGAACTCCTCTGCAGCGCCGGCAGTTGCTCCGCTGGTCAGGATGATCAGGCTCTTCTTGGAGCCATACCTTGTGCCTGAGAAATAGGATATGATGAAAACAGGACAACGTTAACAATGTGAGGCAGAAAAAGTATAGAAACGATGGGTAGGGGGTGAAAAGGGTCAATGTTGAATTGAAGGAAGGAAGTGGCAAATGTGATGGTATGAAAAAGGTGAAGGGTGATAAGCAATTTTGTTCATTTGTTCATTGTTCATTCCACCACTAAAAGCAATTTTGTAGAAATCACATCTTCTTTCAATGTAGAAAACAGATAAGCACTGGAGTAATAAAGCCTTCTTCCTAACCAAACCTTCCATGAATAATAAAGTGGTCAATCAGGACATCTTTAGACCAGGCCCCCAGATACAGTGCAAGGCCTTGAAGTCAATTTTCATAGTGGCTTAAGAAGTGGAATTAAAACTCCTGTGTACCATCATGTGATGCCATGGAGCCCAAAAATACTTTCCTTCATAGACTTACAAAAGGACAGAGACATCTCAATTTGGGTATGGACTATTTTGGTTAAACTTTTCTCATCCTTTGTTGCTGTTTGTTGTTTTTTGTTTTCTTGATTTTTTATTTTTATTTGATGCCCCATGTTCAAATAAATTTCTAATAATAACATCTGTAAATCAGTGGATACATTTTTTGAGCTTCATATCCCTTAACTGTCAGGATATAATCCATTCGATCCAAAAGTTAGTAAAGTGCTGATTCACAAGTAACCAGCTGAGCCAGCAGAAATCTTCAGTGTGCTTGCTCTATTTGGGCCCATGGAGCAAGCACAATAGGGACTAACTTTTCAATCAACAGGGTCTTGCCTCCAACACTGTATCCGGGTCTCTTAATACACCCATACCGTAGACCTATTACTTGTTCGAACACCAATAATGTATTTCATCCCGAGAGCTTTACAGCTTATTGTGAAAAGTGCACAAACAGTTTAAAAGCGCAGAAAATTATTTCTGGTCTGGGGCAGCATAAGTAATGTAAACATAACACTGATCACCTTTTATAATTACTGTATACTCCCAACTCATTAGCAAACACTTGCTAATTTTACACATCTGGTAAATATGGAGCAATATTTGCATTCGTTCAGAGTTGTGTTTGTTGCAAATGTAAGTCCAATGGTAAATTGCTTTAAGCTCTGTTTTTCTCTACAGCAACTCTTGACAATATATGTACTAGCTAGCCACTAACTAAGGGCCTTGACACATCTAGCCTATGGTCGGCTGTTGGTCAATGTCATGCCATGTGTGAGCGTTAGTTACCAGTTGTTTCTGTGGTGTGTCTCAGGGTGTGAACACTAGTTAGTCTTTGGGGCAGTATTTTTTTGGCAGATTGAGCATGTTGAATTAATGTCAGAGACAGCAGAGCCTGTTGGTGAATGAAATCCCTGTAATCCCTGTAATTGACAGGTTGATTTGTTATTACGCTAACTGGGTTACTAACATCTTGAACCCACCCTCTTGGTCTTTTAGTTTCTTTTAGTCCTTTTTTTAATGATGAATACAGACTACCGACATCTGTTGGTAGGGAGTGATGTCTGTTGGATGTGTCTGGGCCTTAACAGGTATCTATGGCGCTATACACACAGATTAAAATGTAATTACTGGATTTTTTAAAATTCTGATTACCAGTGAGTTCCGGCAGAGTCCGTAGCTCTGTGGTGGTGCCAGATGGTCTGTCATACAGCTTGTCCAGCAAAACCTCCTTGTCGGCATCAAAGAAGTAAGAGCAGAAGCCTGCGATGGCTGTTGTTGGACCACCAATGTTGTTCCTGCAAAAACAGTTGCAGTGTAAATATAGAAAGGAATGATCCTTTGTGAACTTGAAATAATCTGTTCATGATCCATTTTTAAAATTATGTATCTTCAGTAGGTAAATAGATAAGTTCTCAAAAACAATACTAACTTTTGCAAACTAACTATTCTATATTTAGTCATGAACTCATGAGCATTTGCAGCTTAAGCAGGTGCTTTGTTTCCCAAAATGGACATACTGCATTTTGAGCAGAAACTCTGACTTGCCCCTTGAGCAGGATTACTCACCTGAGATCAACGATCATGGCGTCAGTGTTGACAACTTTGTTCCAGACATGCTCAACAATAATCTGGGCGATGGCCTTGACCTCCTCGAAGTCTCCGAACATATCAAAGCGCAAGTAGCCAATGTTGTTCTCAAATATATCAGTGTGGAAGGAGACTTTGATCAGCTCAATGTACATCTCTGGAGAATAATTCTGTGGGAAAAGAAGCGAGAACTCAACATTTTTAATAAAGGCATGGCCAATATGTCTCAGTTAAAACAAATAAATAATGAAAAAGCCATGTTTTCAGCAGATTTTCATACATATTTCACATAATTCATATATTAAAATTGCTGTATATTAGTGTAGAAAAAGTAGAAGAATAATATCATAACCTCTCTCGACAAAACATGTTGCTCTAGTGCACTGCAAAATTCTGTTAACAGGACTTTTAAAGTGAAAAAATAAATTTTGACAGTTCCACGGATTAACTGCCCCACATCAACACAACAATGTCACCAGTACTTTTAGCAAAGTTTTGCACACTAGAGCATTTCTGTCTCTACAAGTAAAGAACTCATTAACTGAAACCTTTGTCAGTAAGTAAAAGCTCTATTTTAAGACACTTTCACAACCAAACCCCCCAAATCTTATGAAAAAGAGTCTCACCATGGGTGGCAGGGCTGGGGTGTTGCTGGTCGTCTTCAGGCTCTTGTCCCCTGACAGGGTCTTCAGGTCAGTGGAGAGCTTCACTTCCAGACTTTCCTTGGAGACAACCATGTTGTAATCGCCATTTGCCAGGAGCCCCTTCAACTTCTCTGCAACAGCAGCCCCAATATCTTCAAAGGCATAGTTGTCAGCAATCAGGGTTGCTGATCCCTCAATGATGGCTGGGACTTGGGTGCGGAGGGTGACAATTTTAATGGCGGTAGCAAGGGCATCCTCTGCATTGACCTCCACATCAGGGGTCACACCTGTAACCTCCCAGGTGGTGCCAGTGATAGGGTTTATGGACTTTGCAGTTGGCACAGTAACGTAGAAGTCAGTGTTGCCTACCTTGATTTTATCGAGTTTGACAGAGCCTCCGGCGGTCTTCTCGCCCACAATTGTGGCCCTCTTCAGGTTCTGGAGGCAGTAGGCAACATCCTCAGCAATGCCTTTGGTGTTTTTGCTGGTGAGGATAATGAGGGGTTTGGTAGTGCCATATCTCTCCCCCAGCAGTGCGGGCATAGAAAACATCTCTGTGGTGGTGTCTGAGGGACGGTCGTATATGCTATCAATGTGAATGGGAGGCTCGGCTTGAGTGAAGTAAGACACAATGTAAGAGATTCCTGTGATGTCCCCACTTCCGGTGTAGCGCAAGTCAAAGATGAGAGCTGAGGTTGGCAAGATTTTGTTCCAGACCAGGTCTAGGAGCAAAGGGCCAACCTTGTCAGCAACCTCCTCCCCAAGGATGTGATCGATCCTTAGGTAGCCAATGTTGCCCTCCAGGATGTCAAGCTTGATCGAGGTCTGGAGGACAGCAACGAGTTGCTCGGGGGGCAACGGAGGCATCTTTGGGGGAACCACAGGGACGTAGTTAGGCTCGTAGGTAACCATCAAGCGTGGGTCACTGACTGTAGTCTGGACTCCAGCACTGAGGACGTTTGCCAACGTTTCTGCGTCCGGGATATTGAGAACTTCTGTATTGCTGCTGGCTGCTTCAATTGCCTCCTGCATCCCCTTAAGCTTCTCTGGTGAGCAGTAATTATCCATGACAATTTTTGCCATATCTATGATGAGGTTGGGGTCAAACGAGGCATGGATAAAGAGGACATTCCCCAAAACCAGTAGAGATGCCAACAAGAAGACAACCTTTGCCATTTTTTCAGTTTAGTCAGACAAAAAGTGAGAAGAGGAGGTTGCTTAGCCAAGCCTCCGTCTCCGAGGAGGTTCTTTGTCAAATGGCACTGTTTTGGCTGCAAGGTTTCTGTTAACACACTCATAAGAGGATTTGCCCCACAATAAACCTTTAACCGCATTAGTGCTTCTGTAAGGTAATAACAGCCATGTAGGTGTAGTAACAAGGAGGTGTTGCCAAAGATAATCGTCTTAATTTCAACAAGGTATTTTAAACACCTATTTAAAGCTACCTGTGTCAAATAAGGCAAGCTTTGTACCCAACAAATGTCGGGAAAGGGATTAAGGTTGGTGGGTTTGCTTATTAAGCACAATGATGTCTGTGTTTATAAGTAGAAGCTACTGATATTTGTCTTTTGTGCCAGATGAAAACACAAGAAAATATTAAAATATGCATGTGAGAACTCACGATTGCCATATAATTTAACAGAAAATGTGTTACTCATTATGTTTTTCAGAGGAATGTTCCTGGTAATGTCTGGAAATCAAGTCAAACAATGCCACTATTTACCACTGAATTCTTTCATTGTCTTAAAAATGGTGCACATTCAATAGCAGTAGTTAAATTGTTGGGGGTTGTCTCCTTAGTGATGTGTTGGTTAAGTGAACAGCAAGATTCATTTTAGGTTTGTTTGGTGCTTCTGCCCTCTGCTGGTACTTTTTGTAGCTAGGAACAAAAAAACTAAAACAGCATCAGAAAAAAATCCCAGTGCAAAGAAATGAAACAATCCAAAAAATTTATCAAAGAAATAACATATTGAAATACAGCAACATACATTAACACACTTATTAAATAATTTAATTCATTAAATATGGGTCAACAAAATATATACCTAAAAAACACATGGCGTTTAAAATATAATCAAAGGTAACAAAATAGCAAAACAGAAGAGAAAAAGGCAACTTTACATTATATTAATGAAAATATGCAGGTGGAGAATTGTAAAGTACTGATAGATAAAAAAAGAGTCCAATGTAGTTTAGTAAAAGAAAGTACTATTTAGAAGTTGTTATATTCACAATAGAAGGGCTAAACTGAGATGAGGCTTTTGTAATGTCTATGGATTATCAGACATGATATCCTCTTTGCAATTTTTAATACCAGGACAGATAAGTAGATTTGGGGTTTAATCCTAACCAAAGCAAATTAGGTCCCTCTTAATGAGATATACATTGAACCCACACTCAATGCAAATCTCTCTGGATGAAGGCATCAGCCAAAATCCTTAAAAAATAAATAAATAAAAAAAAAATGTTTTGGTAAACAACTCACTGGTCAGGGATTCTAGGATTCTGGGAGGTATCATGTAAATATCAAGCAAATACAAGTTGTGGTGGACAAACATTTTGTTTTAAAGCTACCTTTGTTAGTGTAACATTTACAAAGATTATTTCCTTTCTTCATTTGAAAAGGCCTCTGAAACTGTACAAAAGAAATATTTGAATCAAAACACTCAAGCAAAACAAAAAAAAAGTAATTCATGGGATGACAGCTTTTTAACACAAGGTGACTTCTTCTCCAGTTAAATTTTGGGAAAAGATATATGATACATAAAGTACCTCAGGGGTGATGTTTTTCTGTATGCTGACAAGGAAGTTAGTGTCAGCTTGGTTCCCTTGACAAAAGGCATATAGGATTTTTCCTTTGGATTTTGGACTATTGCAGAAAACAAGCTCTGTGGCAAACAAATGTTTATGATACTTCTTTGTTCAGCAAGATGATTTTCACAAATGAACAGTACTTCTATGATTTTTGAAGGCTAAATGAAATCACTAGAATTAAAAACCTTAGGTTTGGCCAAAAAACAACTTTACAATGGCCTTTCTTAAGACACATACAAGCTTCAAAAGTTCACACGTGGGGTATTTACGAACATATTTTATGTTGCAGAACAAAATGTGAAAGTCTCTTTAGCTTGCGTAAACCATGGATATAATTTCAGACATCTAACCAAAAATCAAGGGGCTAAAGAAAAAAGCACTAAAATCCAGGTCGTCGCTCACTTCTAGTGGGTCACACATGATGATTAAGACAGTTTACTTCTGTATGAGTCTATATGCTGTTTTTAAAAGATTTTTTTTAGTAAAGTCCAGCACAGTTTACCTTTAACTAAAAGTGAGAAAACAACAAGAGGAACTATTTTCCTTGCTCTTTGGAAGAGAGCTATTTTCCTTGCTCTTTCTGTAACAGCCTTGCTGCTATGATTCTCTGTGCCACAGGAAGAGCATCACTTGCCTGGGCTATAACATGAGGCTCAACCCCTGAAATGCTCCACACTTTCCCAGTGATTGCACTTAACACAACTTGGTTTGGTATGGAAGCGTACAGGACGCTGTCCCCAATCTGATAGGTTCCACTTGATAGAGACCCTCCAATCGTTGGCTCTCCAATGATTGTGGCCCTGTTCAGGTCCTTCATGGAACGAGTAAAAACTTCCGCGGCTGACCCCGTCATGTGGCTGGTGAGGATGTAGACATCCTTGGAGGGCCCATACCGTTGACCTCTGATTTGAGGCAATGTCATGACCTCTGTCATATTGTTTGTGGTGCGGTCGAAGACGGTGTAAAGATGGCGCAAAGGTTTAGCATCAAAGAAATAAGTGCACAAGAGGGGAATTGCAGTTGAATATCCACCGGTGTTGTACCTCATGTCAATAATGAGGGCATCTGTGTTGATTATCTTGCTCCACACTAATTTTATCAGCTGAGGCCCAATGGCTTTTACTACCTCTATATCTGCCATCATGTCAAACCTTAGATAGCCAATGTTACCTGAGAGAAGCTCAATTTTAAACAATGCATCAACTATGTATCCCACTTCTTCAGCAGTAGGGATCTTTGGGACGTCATGAAGTGACTCTGGCTCGACGTCACAGTGGAAGACATGCAGGCGGTGATCGCCTGAACTCTCTTGGAGGTCTGCCGACAACTGGGATGCCAAAGATTCAAAGTCAACCACTGGCCAGTACAATCCCTCAGCCCGCTTGCTTGAGAGCACCTTGCTGACCTTTAGTGCAACTTCATGGATTGCATAGTGTTTTTCTACCAGTTCCCCAGTTTCCTCTATGAGAACCTCGAGCCCTTGGTGAAAAGCTGCAATCTCATGAACGTGCTCTACAGCTTCCTCAGCAAGTACAATTGCATCAGGAACCACACCACCTCCTAGCCAGCACTCGCCATTGTTGTCTAAAAAGTTTATGAAAGGGACTGTGATGGCAATATCTGTCCCCTCTATTTGAAATGTCTTTGAGTGCATCAAAGTACCAGATGTAATTTCCCCAATGACTGTGCCACGATGGAGTGACTGTATCAGGTAAGCAAACTCTTCGCCGGCACTTGCTGTGTCGTAGCTGGTCAACACATAAACCCCACGTTTGGAGCCATAGGATGGTCCTATAATTTGGGGCAGGGAGTCATATTCTTTTGTTGTATTCTGAATTTTGTCATATATTGTGAAAAAGTTACGTTTCTGGGAAGTGTCTTGCAGATAGGACAGTATAAGAGCTAGAGAGGTAGAGGATCCACCAGCATTATAGCGTAGATCAATAATCAGGTTATTAGTGTCTTTGAGTGGCTCCCATACCTTTTTAGCCATGAGCTCTTCCAGTTTAGACCCTGCAGACAACTTGACAAATTTGTCAAAACGGAGATAACCAGTATTGTGTTGAAGAATTTCCACTTTGATCATTTCATCTACCAATACTTTCAAGTATTCCAAATCATCTGGAACATCATCAAGTGCAGGGTCTTCTTCTACAATGGCAGCATTGTCTTTCATGTATCTGATGACCAGCCTTGGATCTTCTGATACAGTCTGGAGGTCCTGGTTGAGTCTGACTGCCAGGTCCTCCTCAGATACGACAGAGAATATATCTGTAGATTGCAGATGTTGAATAAGAACGGGTACTCTGTCAGTGAAAGCATAGTACCTCCTGATTATGTCTGAGATCTTCTGCATAACTTTTGGAATGGCGCTCCTGATAGCCAGAAGGGACTTGGCTTTTGTGACAGCATCCTTGGTGTTGGTATTGACTGTTGGGGAAACACCACTCACTTCCCAGCTATGGCCTGTGATTGGACTAACCGATCTTGCCACAGGAACGGTTATGTAGAACTCAGACTGAGGGATCCTAATCTTTTGGACATTTAAAGACCCACCCGCAGTCCTTTCCCCAACTGTAATGGCCCTCTTTAGGTTTTTTAATGTGTATGCTACTGCCTCAGCAGCCCCCACGGTACGCTTGCTGGTCAAAATAATCACATCTTTCTTCTTGCCATACCTTTCCCCCATTATCGATGGCATGGTCCACAGCTCCGTGGTTGAATTCGAGGGCCTGTCATACACAGTATCAATATGAATGACAGGCTCAGGGTCAGAGAAAAAGGAAATTATAAAGGGAACTCCAGACAATTCTCCAGCTGTGCTATACCTCAGGTCCAAGATTAATGAGGATGTCTGAGCAACTTTGTCCCAGATGTTGTCCCTCAGCAGAGAGCCGAGCTTTGCTGTTGTCTCCTGCCCAATGACCCGATCTATCCGTAAATATCCAACGTTGTTTTCCAGTATGTCCAGCTTTACAGAGTTTCTCACCAGCCAGATCAGCTGCTCTATCGGGAGAGATGGCAGCGCTGGTGGCATCACAGGGACAAAATTGGGCTCGTATGACACAGTCAACCGTGGATCATTCAGTGCCCCTTGTACTCCAACTGTGAGCACAGATGCCAAGGTCTTCCGGTCGGAAATCTGCAGGATCTCTCCGCTGTTGATGGCTTGTTCAATGGCTTCCTGCATCCCAACGAGGTTCTCAGGGAAGCAGTAGTTTTCCAAAAGAATTGTGGCCATTTCTAACACCAGTGCGGGTTGGAACGATGTGCTGACAGATAGAGTACATATCAGAAGCATGAACAGCAGTGGTGTGTGTTGCGCCATTGCCAATGTCTTCATCATCACTGATAAAAAGAAAACTCTGTCTTCTCTTTGTCCTTGTCAAGGGATAATAGTTTTTGTAGGAGGGAACACTGTAACTGTCATGTTTTTTTGGACAACAGCATCCACATAAGAGGCTTTTGTCCTCAATAAACCTTTAATCGCATTATGGTGCTTCAGCCAGCACACAATAACAGATAGGATAAAAATTGGTAAAAAAAAAAGAAAAAAAAAGAAAAATGGTGTCTTATCTCTTCTCTCACAAATCCAATGCATGGTAGGGTTCTTACTTTTATTGGACCCCTTGCAGCTGCTTCATCTATGTACAAGGGGCTTAATGTATTATACACATTTCACTATTACTTACACTTACTCTGTAGTCTTATTTAGGCTTGAATTACAGTCTGCATCATTCTTAAATCTGCTATATGTTACCATATAAAAATGGTAACTGCTTCAACTTTCCTTTTAGATACAAAACTGGTTTAAGAGGCAGGTAAATATGTTTTTGGGTCAAAGTGATTGATGCAAAAGCCTGATCAGAAATTGTCACGGTAATTCACTCTCACTCTCTTGTCTATTATGAAAGCTTATAGTTGTGTATTTTTGTGCTGTTAGTAGCTTTAGGGGTCATGTCTGGGTCGCTCCACTGGTGACATGATTACACAGTTTGAAAACACGTGGCAAAGCCTTCTTAAAATGCATGCAGGATCAGAATTGGGTAGAAACACACACACACACACACACACACACACACACACACACACACACAGGATACAGGAACAGAAGGATGATTGGAAAGTCTTAATCTGGACTGAATGCTGAAATATTTGATTATTCTCCTTTGCTCTGCTTTGGTATTTTTTGACCGTATTGTTTTACAGCGTTTCTTTTTTAGTATTTCTTGCTTTAAGTTAAAATGATATCTTATCACTTGGTGGATGGTGAAACAAAGAAAGTGTCTATGGATCACTGCAAATCCCTAATTGGCAAGTTTTCCTCCGTTTATATTCAAACTGTATTGGCTGAAGTGTAAATCCGTATGTTGAGCTTGAACCTGACATAAATAAGGACCTTGTGAGACCCAGTCAATGCTGCAGCTCAGAATTATGTAGCCAGCCCTCATCTCCTTCCAAGACTGTGCTCAGCTAATCTTTGTGTCTTAACTTTAAATACCACCTCACGTCTTGCATAATTCAATCCCCTTTGCCATTCTCCTGGACAACAATCAAGACTTTTGAGCACTGTATTGTGTCATAGCCTACTTTGCCCTCATGTGCCACCTAAAATCAAATTACAGAGGGTGGGATTTAAGATGTAGAAATATTCTCTGAAGGCAAGAGTGCTCTGTTGGCAGAAATAATCTCATTGGATAATTTACATGTCAGTAGGCAGAGTCGAAGAACAGTTACACAGTAGGCTAGTTATCTCTGTAAGCTAATTATCTTGCTGCAGTTCCAATATCATAAGACCAGACATGCAGATATAATAGGCAGCTATTTTTAGTGCAGAAGTTCCAAAAGCCCATACTCTACGTGCCCAGCAAGAAACAGCTAAAGGCTGATTTATGCTTGGGCTCACAACACTTGTGAAGAGTGCTGCCTAACAAAATTTTAAGAGTGACATTTTCAACTTATGCTTTGTAAGAATAAATGTTAATAAAGAAAGCAGGACAAGAAATTATAGGCCTACCTGGCATAGATTTTTCCACTGTTTGCAGTCCAGTTCACTCGATTGAAGGCTTTTGGCAATCTCACCCAATGAACGTAGTGCTATCTGCATATCTTTATTCCTACATGAAAGAATCATACAGATGGAGATACTTTCTCATTTAATCTAATAAAACCAGGACAACACAAATAACTGTTAATTAACTTGAGTTAATTAACCTGAGTTAATTAACTTAACTGTTTTGTACTAAACTGTTTAGTGAGACATCTCCATGAGGACAAGTCTGCCAGAATGTGAATACTCAGTCACACAGTGAGACAAAATATGACAATGTCCGCGACTTAGCAAAATTGTCCAGGTGCGTGACATGAAAGAAGTGCAACCTCTTTTTTTTTTTCTTTTTGTCTTAAATACATCAATTGTGTCAGATCGCATTCTTCAAAAGTATTGTGCACCCAAGCCTAAATCAGGCTTAATGGATAAAGTTAGTTACTGGCTTGTAAATATAGCTTAGCATTTAGCTAGTAAAGAGTCAGATATTTAGCAAACCAGAGAAAAGAGAGTGATGGAGTTACATTGGTAAGATGAAAAGAACTATTAATATTAATACTGCTGCCTGTCTGCTCAGCTGCCTGTCTGCTCAGTGAGTGAATTTGCCAGTAATAATTTAAACAAATGAACATTTGTTTGCTAACACTTTAGCAACTCTGAAAGGTCATAATTTGTAAGTTTTGTGTTTACAGCTTGTTGTGCTGCCCCAAGGTGGATGATCGAAGTAAATTGTTGCAGGCTCAAGATTTAATGCTGCTAATCCAGACATTCTAAAGTGTCTGTTTTGTTTCATGCTGTTAAAAACTGGAGGAACATCTTGTAACTTATTTTCCTGGCTCTCCAAAGACACTAAATTTGGATTGCTTTTTGTTATTGACGCTATTTTAACACCAGAGCAATTCTTTATATATATATAAATATACACATTATATATATATATATATATATATATATATATATATATAAAAATTTTATTTAGACTATTTTCAATAAAACAAACTTTCAACACGTAAATACAACAAAGAGAGGAGCAGCAAACAAACAAAACAAATAAAATAAAATAAAAACTTTAAAAAAATAGACAAGCTGCCAGCACTAAGACAAACCAAGGAAAATAAAACGTACATGTACATATGTCAAATTGTTGACGCAATAACCCAGAGCAACAATTCATAACATTGGGAGTCAGAAGTGAAGTCCAAGAGACCGGTACAAAAGGGGATGACGGCAGGCCCTGTGCGAGCTAGGGTAGCAAAGTTGGTCATGTAGAAGTGTAGCTGGTGAATGACTTTAAACTGAATAAGCTGAAGTCTAGTGTTAATAGAGGACTACCAAAGAAAACAGGACAGAAAACCAAGAGATCACCGAGAGATGATGATATGTTTGGAGGTAGGGTCTGCTGTACTGGCATTGAATCAAAGCGAGGAAAAAAAATTGCCTAACAAAGTCCTACTCCAGAGCAATTTTGAGCTTCCAAGGAAGGACATGCCTGAACTTGACCCCTTGTTGTTCTTGTTGCAGAGGTTTCAGCTCTGATAAGGATGTGTCACTGACTTCAAATATTTATATATATTTACACAATATGAGGCATTAGACTTGAGTCCATTTTTGTAACTCTAACTTTGTATGATTAACCTATATTGTTATGACCAAGGTAAAATGAAGGCACTAAAACTCCTTCTGACACAACCCTGTTCAGTCCCAAATTTTATTAAGACAGACATATTTTATATTTACTCTTTCTTTTTAAAATTATAATATTCACATTTTACTTGTGTTTTTTTTTTTAAATGGAACTGGTTCTATTTTTTTTCCCACTTTTTTGTAGTAGTTGTTCATATCATATACTGGCGAGTTACCATGTATTTTGTTTTTTTCTATCTTTTTGGAAATGTATGCAGTCTGAATCATACCCTGTTGTACTCTTACATTAATTGCATGCCATTATGCAGTAATGTATATTTAAAATGTACATTTAATATTGGAATTACAGTTGCTATTGCCTTTATTGTTTCTGTTTTGTAGTGCACCTGTTTTTGTTTATTTCTTTTGGTTCATAAAATGATTTGGATAGAGTGGAATTAGTTTGTTCGACTAAAATGTACATGATTATCCATCATGTATTACAAGTCCTGACCTCTGAGTGGTCTAACAGTGATTTGACCGTATTCTAACAAAAATAACAATTACAATATAGCATGTTCCTGTCATGTGAATGCATTTATATAAGAGCAGAATTAAAGGTACACAGAATTTCTTGTATCTTGGATGGTGTCACAAACATACATTCAGATAATATTCATCACCTTTCACACCATACAAAACACCAACATCATACGGTGTAAAAAGTGAAAGTAGCAACATAATCCTCTTAAAATACTTAGGTACTGCCATTGGTGAAGTACAAAATAGGCCTACCAGACAAAGGTCAGGGAGTCCAAAGTGCCAGAAGGGCCCCCTGGCCTTCAGCTGTCAATGTCAAAATGTCAAGTTAACACAGAGTGACAAGGAGGAGACTGAAAATGATCACAAAGAGACACATGCTGACAAAAAAGACACAAATTACCTCAAAGAGACACATAACAGCCACCAGGAGACAGAAAAATACTTTAAATTTATACATAAAAAACACCAAGAGACACAACATGGCAAAAAAAGACACAGAGACACAGTTACGCAAGAGAGACATGTAACAACCACCAAGAGACACAAAATGACAAAAATAGAAACAAAGTTACCCAAGAGAGACACAGAACAGCTACCATGAGAGACAAAAAGACAGAATATTACCCAAGAGAGACACGTAACAAACCACAAAATGACAAAACAAGGCACAGAGTTGCCCAAGAGACACAAAATGACCAAAAAGACACAAAATTACCTTGAAGAGACATGCAACACATAATTTAACACATTACCTCAAAGTGAGACACAAATGAGTCCTGTGTAGGAAATGTGGTGGGGCCCTTTGCATATTTGTGCCTTTGTCTCATCGTCCGCCCAAAGTAAGAAACATGAACTAATGAAGTATATAAATGTAATGATACAGAATGAAATGAAACAGAATGTCATTTGACTCTTTTTGGACAAAGCCCTGTCAGCGCTGCAGGAACACAGTGACACGCAGCTGTTGTCACTCTCGTCTGACGAGCTCTAACTCACTGCAGGGACTCAATAAGCTGTGCTGCTGCTGCTGCTGCTGCTGCTGCTGCTGCTGCTTTTATTTAGGTGAAACATCTCAGAGGAGTTTGTGTTTGAAATGTGCTATTATAAATTAATAAATATATCTGAGAATAACACTAAATGAATAAATATATCTGAGAATAACACCATATGTGGTGTTCCATGTGCACCAGGCTTTTGTTCAGAGAGCTCCCAATCAACTAACTCATCCTTTCTAATCAGAAGCATCTGAACCACCTACAGAAGGCTTCCTCCACCTCCCCCACTCTCCACCCTACTCTGTTAACACTTTCTTTTCTTTTAAATTTAAATCTTGGTTCATCCAACTTTCTTTCTTACTGCATGTTGCCTTCCCCGAGCTCGGGCTGTAACAATATATAGCATATGTTTCCAATTCATTTCTTTGTCATATGTTCTTTTTTCTTTTCTCCTCCTAGTTGCATTGTGGAGCTTCAACACTCTTTGCCATTTATGATTTATTTAGTTTTGTGTGCATTTTGGTTGAGCTTTAGTGTAGCATTCACTTGTTGTATGTTATTTTAAATTTTAAATCTTTCCTTTTTAATTTGATATGGCAAACAGTATTTGTCAGAGTTTTCTGTGTTTGAGTGAGTGCCCTCATCTACAAATCACTGCAACATTATTGCATTTGTGTGGTTATTTTGCACCTTCTGTGTTCCCAATTTACAACCTTTTAAGCTTGTGTGTGTGTGTGTGTGTGTGTGTATGTGACTAATCTTTGCCAGTAATAATTTCCACCCACTTCAAAACATACTATTACTCTATTTTTTATTGTGTATTATTTACTTCATCAATCATTATATATTTTAAATAGCACAGATTCAACTACATTAAGTTTTAGCATATCTGCTTAACTACACTGGTTTCGCGAAATAAAAAGAAAAAAATAACAAGAAAGTTTAAAAGAGAAGTTAAGAAGTTTAACAAGAAAAAATAATGTAAAACATGTTAATTTGGCATCTATTTATAAAATATCGTTTAAGAACGAGAACATGAGCAATTTTTTTTTTGTCAGAATCTCAATTTACATATTTCAAAACAAAAAATGTGTTTTTGCGTGACCATGCAGGGTCACAAGTGACACGCATGGTTGTATAAAAAGTTATAATACATTTTAGAAAGACTTTCTTTTTTTGTTAGATCCATTTGCTTAATGACCACATTTATTCATGTTCAAATCAGAATAAAAGTAAACAACCAGTTATGTTGAACATTTTTTGGAAGATAAGTTTGTGAAAAGCAATGCTGATTGTTATAAGTTTAAAGCTGCAGATAAATGAAATTCTTTGCCCTTGAGCTGAATGTCAGAGATGATTAACTACAATTACATTTTAATTTATGACAAGATTTTTTTATTCATTTCAGCGTAGAAACGTTTCAAAAACAAATTGTAGACATCATGAGAAAAACAATATAATAAAAACTGACCACTGGAAGCTACACAGTATGTATTCTGTTTTAGGATGAGCAGCTCCCCCACACAGAAAGAAGATTTGGCAGATTCATGGATTCAGGAGTTTCTTACAGCTGTTTTGCATTGAATTTATTATTCTTTGTTATGGTAAATGTAACATTATGTAGCATGCATGTACTGTATATACACCCTGTACAAGTCTGTAAACAGACTACTGCTGCATATATATAATAATATAAACAAATTACACTTACAGTAATAATGTACAGATTTACACTAAGCACATAATAAACAGATGAACAGCTGTGAATAAGTGTCACCCTACTAATATCAACGGGTGAAGATTTTATCTTAAAAATATGTTGCTTTGTCATAGTTGTAGTAGTAATCAAAGATGCAGCCTGGTCTCATGGAGATACATGAATTAAGCATGACCTCTAAACACCGCATTATGTAGTGGTGGCACATCATATATTAAAGTCACGTGCCAGCACCACAGAAAAAATGCAGATGGAAAGTCAAGTGGGATCCTTTGTTGTGCAGGACCAATTATGTTACTGTTTTAATAATGTCACATAATGGGTATTGGTTAATATTATGAATCCATAGTTAGTATAAAGAGTAAGAAAGTCAGTGTAAGGTAGTGTATGGGTCAAACAAACACAGGACTTTCACCCAGGTGTTTGTCAAACAAAAAGTCAACATTTTCTTCTTTCAATTTTGCCTTGTATACTTACATCCTTAACCAAGTTACACCAAGTTACCTGACATACTTACGTCACTTAACAACATACTTAAGTTGTTGTTTTTTAAAATTAGAATAGCGAAGTTATTCTAACTGATAAAACAATCTTTCTCTCAACCGAACAAAGTAGTTGGTGCCTAAACCCAACTGTATAACCAAGACATAATTTAACACATGATTTGCAACCACCATGTAATATGGTGCCATGTAAGAGGTCGTGGTCATTTTTTATTTCTGTGAGATCATTTTGCAAAGATTTCTTTTAACCAACAATATTTTTACACTTAATTTCTATATTACTTTTTACATACTTTTTGTTCAGTTTTACATTATTTACTACAAACCACAATTTTATTATTTGTTATAAAACATTAGACAAGACAGTGTGTGGGTAAGCTTTTTTATGTACATATAACCAGTATTAAATACACAATACAAAGATATCTGCCTCCCTTCTTTTTCTGATTGTTGATGTTAACATGTGAAATGCTAAAAAGCATAATCTCTAGCCACAGACTCCACTCAAAATAATAGCAGCACAAGCAACAAGGTGTTATGTTGATTTTAAGACTGGTCCAGATAAAAAAAAAAACATCTCAACAATAGACAAAATGTTTAATTTTTTTATCCCAGAAACTAATTCACACTGACTTAAGTGATCCCTTTACTTTTCATCTAGCCCAGTCATCAAGTAATTTTGTCCAACCCTTTGATTTATGTTAAGTTACTGGCAAATACAACATTATCACAAATGACAGGCTAAAATAACATCATGAACTGAATAAGCATCATACCTGGGAAACATGGGTATGTTAGCAGTTAGTTAGTGAGTTCAGTAGGCTAACAGCTGTTGCTGCAGGGATGAATATTTGGAATTTTTAATCTACTACCTACCTATTAAAAAATATATATTTACCAAAAACATGTCCAACAGAACTGTTGCTTGTGAACTTAATGTTTATTTCACAACTATAAACCGCCTCGTATGTTGTTTCTGTTAATTTGGCAGTACATCCAACCAGCCTCCCAACCACAGGTCAACTATAACCTGATCAGCCCATCACCTCCACATCCAGTGTCTTTACCTGCAAGACCGTCTGAGAGCACCCACCTGAACACCTGATGCCATAACTGATTTTCACAACGAAAGAATTATGGTGCAAACCGTCTCAGGTAAGCTTGTCAGATTGCTCATTGTCCTCAACAGGGTCTTGACTTGACAGCTGTCATTGTAACCAACTTTTATGGTTGGATGTACTGTCAAATTCAGGTAAGCAACATAGAAGGTGCTCTGCATACATTCCTGCAGTCAGTGGCATTGTGTTGTTTGATCAAACATCACATTTTAGAGTGACCTTTTTGTGACCATCCCAAGGCACACCTGTGTAGTAATGATTCTGTTTAATTGGCCACACCTGTCAGGTGGATGGATTATCTTGGAAAGGAGGAGTGCTCACTAACATGGAATTTAACAAATATGTGACCAAAGGTTAACAGAAATATATCTATTGAATGCATAAAAAAACTCTAATAAAAGTGTTGCATTAAAATGTTTGTTCAGTGTATATGGGTAATAGGCGGCATCCATGTTTCTTGCACCTACTTTGTACTGCAAATGTTCCACAACAATTTCCCTTGAAATAAATTAAGTTCTATCTTATCTTTTTCTAGGACCTGCGGTGCTGTACTATTTCTTCTGGACTGATGGAGGGCATTAACATCAGACTGTCTTGAATGCCATTATAATCACCTGTGCTACCACCAAAGCAAACCTCTGACTACCTGCAGCCACACTCTGCCACCTTCATCTCCTCGTACAGGTATCTAATAGTTAGCCGTCCATTCTCCTGATACATGACTGTGATGGGGTCCAGTTTGATGGGGACGCAGCACGCCATGTTGGCCTTCTTGGGGTTCCTGATGTTGATCAGCGTCTGGATAAGGGCATGCTTTGATGGAGTCATTTCATCCGTCAATGGGTGGTAACACAGTCCTCGACATTCGAAGGCGTCATATTCAGGTGGTGCCACGATCCAGCTGTCCCAGCCAATGTCTCTAAAGTTGACCTTGAGAGACGTCCGCTGGCAATATTCCCTCTCTGCCTTTCTTTTCGTTCTCCGTGGAGCATTAGGGATCTCGTTTGGAAGCTGATCTCCTCTGTTCCAATCGGCACCCGAGTGTAAGATGGTTTCTTCTTCGTGGAGGATCATCTCTCTTAGTTCTTTCTTTTTCTCCCTCCTCCTGCTACCCAGGTCATCTGAGAAGACTATTAAAGCCACAGAAGTGTTATCTCCAACAGACACACTCATATTCAAACAGCCTGTTCCTTCTTCTCCACAGTCCTTCCTATCCACCACAACATCAAAAACCGTTGCTCCATGGCCTAACTCGATCCAGTTCTGAATTGCCGTGGTCACTTCAAAAGTCTCCCACATGCTTTCCAAGCTGGTCACCTCTTTGCCAACCAGCAGTTGGGTGGTGGATGTGAAATCATTGTAATCCACTTCATAGACTTTTACGGTGGTCTTGAAGCTGTGGGAGGTGACCCCTGACCTGAGATCTGGGAAGAAGAAGAGCTGTAGTTCAGCAGAAGTGATCTTTTCGTGGGTGGGGATGCTGATGTTGAACTGCAGCCTGTTCTTTGTCTTTGTGCCATTCGTCACACAGAGAGGGATATCTGTTGGAGATAAGAAGAAGTCAGAAGTCAAATAAACTCTCTGAGCGTATTAAACAGCAGCTGAGATTAGTGCTGTCTGACTTAAAGAATCAGCGTTTGTGTTGACCTATTTGGTCAAAATGTAATTATAAAATAAAATTAATAATAAAATTAATTATTTTTATTCTGATAGTGCCCCTTTATTCTCCACTAGCTACAACTTTTTGGTTCAGAAAGACAATGTTTATCACTATAGTTCCAACAGTTACCTGTTGTTTTGTGCTGTTTGCCCCATCTGTGGTTTGAGCAATCTATATGTTGCCACTTGATTTTGTTTGGACTCTGCATGTTAGTTAACGCAGCCTGGTCTCACTCCAAGGGCAATAAAATACGCTGTTTGAGTAGTTCCTTCTGGCATAATTATAATGGTACCTTTCAGCAGCTATAAAAGACACACTGGGCTTTCAACCAACTCCAATGTAAACGCATTATGCATCATTATTAGATGTTCAGAGCAACTATTTTTGAATCACAATTTAAGCTGTAATTGGCCTATTCAAAAAAAAGAAAGAAAAAGATAACTTTTTATCACAGCATGAGTGATCACAAGTGGAGTCAGATGCAAAAGAGTTTGGTAACCACTGGTTTAGAGCTTTATATAATGTAAAATTAATTAAAATAAACTTTATGTCCCTGTACCTTGGACAGTGAAGCTTCGTATGACATCAGACTGAGGGTTTGCTGAGCTGTCTGAGGCGTACTTGTTGTAGAGTTCCATCATGAACTGAGGAGGGTAGATTTTGCCACTCTCCTGAGGAACATCTGACAGGTTAAGTTTCCTCAGAAAGCCCTCCTTCATGGTTCCCAGGAGGTTCTCCATCCTAGAGTCGGTGTCTTCCTCCTCCAGAAGGTCCTCCTCTGACAGCTGAGAGTAGAGTCCCTCAGGGTCCTCACTCTGGATGTCATTATTAAGAGGTTTACAGGTGCAGGAGCCAACAGAAACCACCAGACACAAACACACCTGGAACAGGAATGATCTGGAGCTCCGCATTTTGAAATTAGATCCTTTGCAAGACACAGAGCTGGCACAAACTTTACCTTCTTCCCGGCTTTGCGACGACAAGGTTTGAAAATGGAGATCCCCAATGCAAGGACCACAGTGGTGATGTCCGCTCTCATGCTCCCAGAGTAAACAGGGGGACTTGTGTCACCAAAATAGTAGCTTGTCCAAGCTTATCACTGCCATTGATGCCTTCTTTTAAGCTTTGTTATCTTTAGAGGGCTGGCTGCTAATGAAGACACTGTAAACACTTGACAGCGATAATGAGGGAGGCACTGGAAACTATGAGGTTACTGAAAAGCAGACATTTCCATTTTCCCAGCTCAAGGGCTAAAGTGTTGTGGCCAGTGAAAACAAAACACTTAAAAGAAACACAACAGCACATTGCATTCTTTACCGCCATCATTGCTACATTTTTTCTTACGAATTAGTGTTGCTTAATTTGTTTCCAACCACTGTAGCCCAAATTCCAGATCACGCTCATGTTCCAGATACCAAAATGTGATCAAACTTTGATGACTGATCATTTCAAAGGTACTGATAAGGAAGCTAACTGCTGTAAGCTGTTTTCTCATATCACTCAAGACAGTGTCCAAAGAATCCGGTCTCGACATGGTTTGGAGTTGCCCTTTCAGACATGTGGCACACAACAAGAGACTGTCCATGCCAGACATACTGGAAATACTCTGTATGCTGTAGGCGAGGTGGCACCTGGGTAGAGTGTGCAGATTACTCCATGGTCCTGTAGGCAGTTCGTAATTTGATCATAAACAACAGAGTCTCTTGCTGTTCCTTTAAGTTGTCTGACAATTTCGACATAAGCCCTTACTGACAGAAGATCCAAAATCTCATCAAGTATCAAGTTAGATGTTTTTATAACGGTCTTCATGTAAACAGCCCTTCTTCTTTGCCCTTAGAAGTTTGTATGCTTTTGGTTTTTCGCAACCTTTGAAATAGAATGATCTATAAATTAGATTGGATGAGGAGCGCTATTTCACATATTTAGGTATCAAATACAGGTGTTCTTTGAATCCAAGGATATATGGGACCATAAAAGGAGGGAGAGGTCAGACTTTTAATTTGCTTTGTCAATAAGTCATAACCCAAAAATACTATACTGCATTGCAAAGGTTAAAAAGCCTCTAATAAATGTACAGGTTCCTATGCTTATATTGAGAATTAATGTACACTGTACCATGAATTATTCATGCATATATTTACTTAATATGTGTTTGTATGAAATAATATGAACTTCAGATGTTATTGATTGTTTGTGATGAATTTGCCAGTCTTGAAAACATTGGTGCTTTGCTGGGTTTGACCTGAGTGTGTGCAAACTCACTTTACTGATTGCACCTGTGACAATTATCCAATGCTCCTCTGATTGCCCGGCACCTCACATCAGCCTTAGTATATCTGTGAGCTGCCACTTGTTTTTATATGCCCTGGTAAAGTTTGTGTGTCAGAATGTGTAGGTGTTAAGCTCATTTATTTAAGGCATTTTAACTCCTGCAAAGCAGTGTGCCTTGGTACTCTCCCTCATTTTGTTTGGGCATTTGTTTATGGTCTTTTATTAAGGATCTTTTAAAATAATAAATATATTTCTTGTTTATTTTGACCCAAGGCCTACTGCAGACACCTCAGTAAAATGGATCAATCATTCTCCCATTTGCAAAGGCTTCGGGTTCGACTTCGTTGTATCTATGAGTAAAGTAGCTAAAAATTGCTGCTTTAAAGATCTGTGAACAAAAAAAATGTTAATTGAAGCATTTAAATGTTACATGATGGTCTAAATATTGTTTCAATCCTGATAAGACACGAATTCTGAGTTGAAAACAGTACACCTTTGGACCAAACACTGACCAATACATGCCTCAATATTAACCATGAAAAAAAAATCTATTGAGAAACTAATTTACTTAAATGGGATTTTTATGTCATATTTTTCAACCCAGTAATTTGACCTAAAGTAATGTGATCTTTCTCAGTCCACTTTCCCTGCTGCGTTTGTTTCCCTCCTGTATGCTGACATTATTTACTGTGTCAGTGGCAGTAGATTTTATCACTGCCTTTCATCACTGATTGACTCCATAGAAAGGGACTCTTAAGAGCTTGAAAGGGCCACAATGAAAGCATTTTTATGAAACCCGGCATGAACCAAGCACTGAGTGACTGCATGGGTGAAAGACAGAAATTCCAAGATAGGCCGGACTCAGGCCAACGTCCCCGGACACATTGGCTTGGGGTTCGGGCTCAAACCCCCCACAGGAACAAGGAGCAGATCCCATCATCCATTTGGGATATGAGGCCACGATCCTCATGTGTTCAAATAATATATGCTCTCATGCCTATCAATTTTATAGATTCCCACTATAGAGCTATATAGGTTTCTTAACAGTTTTCTGTGTGTTGTTCTTGAAGTTTGGTTGTTTGTTGCTTTAAAGAATCCTGAAGTGCAGAGGAAGTGCTTAATATAAACAGAAGAACAGGGTTGTTAGTGATTGCCACCATGCATGAGCTGACACTAAGAGAGATGCACCTTTGACCTTAAACTTAACTCCTGCTAAACACAGCATTATCATTGTGAGCATGTTAGCTGATGTTAGCGTAGTGGTAAAGTGCAGGTTGGTAGGAGCATTTTCATCCTGTGGAACAAATACAGAACATTGACGTTAATTGAGAGTAGCTGTTGTGGCATTTGCTCACTGCCTGTAAGCACCTTTGACACAACAGAATATTGGACTTATTGGTCAGATGGACAAAATGCCCTTTAACAATGTGATTAATAGATTAAAACATGCTGTGCGCTATCTCATTTCCTCACTGTTGGTTCGCTTCTTTAAAAAAGGGGTGTGACTCTACTGCGATTCACTTTAGATGACATGGAAGACTGTGACTGGCTTACAGACATCCCATCAAATAGGTCTGTGCATTTGAGTGGAGTCAGGAGACAGTAATCATAGATCTGGACATCCTAGAAAAGTTATACCCATGTAAGTGGATGAAGGATCTGAATGGGTTAAACCACGTCTTTTCCTCTCAGCGTCAAGTATTGTCACTGATGGGTTTCTCATAAAAATGCTGGAGATTGCCTTCAGTGTTGATATCACATGCAGGGGGTGTTACAAAGCAGCAGTATTTGACATTCTGGGAATGAGAATGCGCTGAGAGATGTCTGATCCATTTATCAGTGTGAAAAATACGGATTAGCGCAACTTTAAGGTGAACTCACCGTCATCAATAATTCAATAAGAGAAAACGGACATGACATTATTGCTGTTATATGAAGGACTAAACCAATTAGAACACGAAGGAGTTTTAACTTAATCATTTCACTGCTGCTTTTACGTGCTCCTTAATGTAGTTTTGTTTGGAAAAGGGAGAAGCACCATTGTGCAACGGAATACATTTGACATAATACATTGGCCAATACTTGTTATTTTGGACATTATGTTAGATGATACTTTATTAACCCTTTGAAACCTGAGCAAATTCTTGATTTCTTTCAAAAACATGAGAAGAAGGCAATAAGCAATACAAAAATTTCCCCCTGTTGGTCCAGGATTCAAAGGGTTAAAGATAGATATCAGCTTAACTTTATATTAAAATATAAATTGTATTATAATGTAATGCTATGTATATGTAAAATTTACGCAAGGTCTATTATTTATATATATTTTTGTAAAACCTAAGAAAGTCAAAAAAGTATCTCTGACTGTATGTACAATTCAGTTTATTTCCTTACCGGGCGTACATTATGTTTATGACTTGTTAAAGCACATTTTACATGACTATTCAAATACACTTTTATCCATACAGTTATAAGGTTGGATACATTTATCCCGTTCACGTACCATGGAAATCTACTGCTATTACACACTGTACATATTGTATCTTTGATTAACAGAACCGTTTTAGTCCTCTCAACTTCCCCAAAATGCACAGCAGGTGGCAGCAACGCACTGTTTTTCCTCTGTGCTGTAACATAATAGAATCTACACAATGCTCCTCAGTAGGTGTCAAAATACACTTGTTATATACAAGATATAAACAAACAACTATTAAAGTATAGCTTAAACTAGTGTTTCCCAAGCCTCTCCTCAAGTATCACATATCCTGCATGTTTTAGATGTCTCCCTGCCGCAACACAGCTGAATTACATGATCAGCTCGTTATCAAGCAGCTTCGGGAGTTCATAACGAATTGGTCATTTGATTCAGCTGTGTTTGAAGCAACAGAGATCCAAAACATGCAACACAAGTGGCATTCGAGGAGAGGTTTGTTAAACGCTGACTTAAATAGTAAGATATGAACTCTCATGCATGATAAACACTGCTTGCTAATATATGGGAGGTGTTCAGTGGCAACAATGTGTCACTCTGTGAGACACATCACTTAAGAATAAGTAGTTTGCATTAGTTACTACAGTATTTACATGACAAGGGTTGATTAATTTGGTAGGAGGTAAATGTTCTGCCATGCTGTGTCCCTCAGACACTCCAGAGTCTGTGTGCAGTTCATTGAATCCCAAGGATCGCCAGGCAGCAGAAGACACTGATGTCAGAAGGTTTTGGAGACTTTGTCAAGTTTGAAAAGATTCCAAAACAAGTCCAGAGAAAATCAACACTTGTCTAATATCAAAACAGGCAAGATCACTTTATAAAAGTGAAAAAGTACTATAAAGGTTTCAGAAGGATCAACAGAGATGAATATCTACCTGCAGGAGTTTTGTCTTGACTGCAGCATCCATCAGGTCAATACATTACACACACAGGCTTTTATTAAGTGCACTTCTTAAAACTGCTTTCGAAGAGAAAAATAATTAAGACTTATCTATGGAAATTGTTAGATTCGAGGAAAAAATTGCGTGAACGTCTGACCATGACATTTAGAAAAAGAGTTCTCAAACTGAGACTCAAGACTCAAGAGCCTGCCTGTCATATCCTCAGCCGTCCTCATCACTGCTGTCCTCCTCCAAGTGGAAATTCTTGGTCTACATCTATGTCCCCTCATGATCTTCATTGATCGCATGTCCAGCTGCTCCGGCCCTACCGACATGCACATGTATCCACAGACATGCCGGGGTAAACCTTCAGCACCATATTCCTGTTTGTATCCAGGAAAAGAACGCTGAGGGGACTCATCTTCTCTGGGACGCAGCATGGCTCGGGGACACCGGGCACAATTCCCACCGCTCTGACGATGCTCTGGATGGTGGCATGATTGGACGGATGCACCACCTAAAGCAATGAGTGGGAACACAGGAGATTAATGCCTATAGAACTTACTTTATATTTATAACAATGAACGCCAACGTCCTTACATTAGACAACTGATGCTGGATTTAGATTACATGATTTTTGTAATTCTGTTATCTTAGTCAAAATGCAAATGAACCCATTAAGTTAAAGTTTTTTTGGCTCACTTTAGGGATGGGGAATCCACAGGCCCCGGCGCAGTAGTATGCATCAAAAGACTTAGGCGCCAGAACCCACTCACTCCAACCGATATCAGCGAAGTCAACCTTGAGGTAGCGTCTGGAACAAACCCTGGGCTCGCTCCACTGTCTCCTCCGCGCCTTTTTCATCGTCCTCTCATCGAAGCTCAGTACCTGAGGCTTCCCTAAGCCCTCACTGCTCTCCTGACCCTGCTTCCTTCCCGGTTTCACTACTGCTTTGGCCTTTGCTGGAAAATACGTGTTCTGCCACAGTTCATGGTTCTTCAGGGTGTTGTACTGGACCTCTGGGATGTCGTTGGTTTGAATCTGGAGATGAAGCTCCCTCCGGATCCTTGAGGCTGAAGCTGAAGGGTCCTCTGCTACAGGGAAGGGCCCGTACCGCTGGAGTGACATTGCCACGCTGTTTGGCTCATCTATGGCTCGATCATCAGCGTAGACCAAGATGTACGGCAGGTTGGCTGGGGAAAGGCGGTCTTGGCTGTGCCCCCGAGCCACCCCGGATCCCATATCAAACTCAACTGTAACCACAAGCTCTTTGACATCCCTGGTGTGTTTCACCACCGCTGTTATATCCCTTGTTTGCCAGGAACCTTTCTTGAAAGGAGCAAGAGTTATGTTCCCCAGAGGTGTTGGAAAAGAGTTTGAGGATGAGCTGTGGAAGAGGAGCAGCGGGGAGGGAGGATAAGGATGCTGGTGGACACCAGAAGAGTGGCGAGGCCTTCGAAAACGCCACGGTCGCTGTTGCTGGCGGGGACGCTTGTGGAGGAAATGAAAAGAGGCAGAGAGGATGAGTTCTGATTCTTGGATGGAGGACAGGTTGAACTGGAACACATCTTTGCCGTGCAAGACTCCTGAGGAAGAGAAATTTTAAAACGAATGAGATGGTTGACAGTAAAAACACAGTCTTTGAGTTAAACCAGTGCCTCCACGGACCAGTCAAGTTACATTTACAGTTTACATCCATGTCATAACAGCTCATTCTTCAGATCAAGTGGATGTTTGTGTCATATTTGAAGAAACTCCCTCAAGCCCTTCTTGGGATAGAGTGAGGTAGATAAGGTCACAGTGACGACCAACATCTTTTCAGTTTATTTTTGGGTCCAGGTGGATGTTTGTGCCAAATGTGAAAAAATTCCTTCTTCAGATATCATGTTCACAAAAATGGACAGATGAGGTGACAGTGACCTTGACCTATGAAGTTTAATTGCTAAATTCTAAACAGCTAATCATTGAGTCCAGGTGGACGCTGGTGCCAAATATGAGGAAATTATCTCAAGGCCTTTTTGAGATGTTGTGTTCACCAGAATAAGACGCATGCCAGATAAATGACATGATATTTGACGACCAAATTCTAATAAGTTCACTCTTGAGTCCAAGTGGACATTTGAGCCAAATTTGAAAAATATCTCTCAAGGTATTCTAGAGATATCACGTTTACAAGAATGGGAGAGACAGATGAACAGACAACCCAAAAACATAATGCCTCTGGCCACGTCTATTGCCACTGTGAAAGCCTAAAAACCTTTTTTTCATGCTTTGTCCAATTTATCTATTAGCTTTCGTAAGGACTCAAACAGTGATTTGCGTCCTGGTTCAACTGTACATATGTTTTGTCAAACATGTGCTAAAGCCATGAAGGAGGCTCTCTTTGAAATGAATAATAAAAATGACTAAAGCGATCAAGTTTCTGCCTTGAACCTTGTCCCCCCCTCTTTTATCATCTCATCCTGGCTCGTTTGACTGACACGAACAACAACATTCACTACATCTTCTGCGAAATGTCGCTCAGCACATCTGACTGACATAAGCAGCAGCATGGAAAATATTAAGCACGGCACGCTTAAGTGGCCGCCTCACGCATCACCAACAGCCTCATCCTAGATGGCTATACTCTTGAAGTCCAACCTCGTCTCCCACACTTCCACCGCAGCCTGAAAGACAAACATTGGATCGGTCCAGTAGGTCTCTCTGTCGCAGCCATATGGAAATGCTTATAGCAGAAAGAGCTCCTCTGAGGCTTTTCGCTGTGCAGCCGGTGTCTGGGTGTGATAATAGGCTCTTGTCTAACACCTAGGCTGTTGTAGCTACCGGGTGCTTGAGACTTAAAGTCCCGCAGATCACTAAATCAAAACGCAAACGGAGCATAAAGGTGAAGATGTTAAGTACAAAGGGGAGCAAGAGCTGCTGGGGGATTGACAAAACACCTGCATTTAGGATGTTGCACTGATTAAATAACTAAGAGCGGGAAGTTTCAAGGTACTGTTTTGTACACAAGATTGAACCTTTCAAGTTTAATGCAGACTTTCAGCCTTTTTGTGTATTTCCAGTCTGCAAAAGCTTAATATGTAACAAAATGTGCAACAAAAATAAATAAAAATAAAGTGTAGATTACAAATCTTGGCTGTCATTCAACAATAAGTAGCATAAAATGGTTAGATTTGTTTCCGATGTGCTGAATTAAATAAAAATATAAGTTAAGAACACAACATCAGAATACCCTGCAGACACATCAGTTGACAACACTATATCTCATATCAAAAAAGGAATAGGAGGAAGTGAATACTAATTGAATCCCACTCGTTTTTATTTTTTTTTTAATCTTTAAATCTTTTTTAAATTTCAACATGAATATTGTCACTTTCCACCCCAGTGTTCACCGTACACACCTTGACTGTGAGAATATTTAATTAAAAATTCATTTTTTGAGATAAATGAGAATGGGCTATAATGCTGATCCACCTTTCATTTTCAAATTGTTGTGGGAAATAAGCAGTTTGTCTATTTTCTAGAAGCTTTGATGTATTATAATGACCGCCAAGTGAGTTTCAGCTCAGTTATTATGACTTGACTGACACAAAAGCATGCCTTAAAAATATAAATTAACAAATTTTCAAAAATCTTTATTTTTTTAACAAAATGGAAAATCCATATTATTGAGTTTGTAATAACGTCATTAACCTACAAAAACCTGCTTGATTTTTAATGCAAAATCAAAAATGCAAAAATGCAACCATTATGACACTTCCTTACTGACATGCAAAGCACCAACAGTGATTATTATTTCATTATCTCCTGTAAGGTAACGAATAAACGCTGAGGTGACTCACTCGGGACAGCTTTAAAGCTCCTCACGGTGTTTCCATCCCTCTGGCTCTGCGGCTCTTTACTGTACTTCTCGTACACTTTGAACATGTTGATGGAGACCATGTCCCGGTTTGCGCTTTCGTGCGCAAAGACGCGCGGCTCCACAGCCGGCGGGACATCTACACTTTGACGCACGGCTTCACCAAAATCCTCAAATACGATTTTACAGCAGCAAAACTCCAGGATCAGAAATAAATACAGAGTGTAAAGAAGCCGGCTTGCCATAGTGGATGTTGTGGGAAGTGATTCCATTAAAAAGAAGAGAACTTAATAAATAAATGAAGAGAAGCGCTGCCTTTCTGATGCCCACCCAGACTTCCAGTATCCAGGTAATCCGTGTCAGACCCGCGCTCCACGGTTCACGATCTACAGCTGTTTCTACACTGGGAGGAGACCGGGGGAGGACGCATGCATGAAGCTCTGCTGCTGGATGACAGATGGTGACGCCTCGGCGCGCACAGCCAACGAGAGACATGCAGCATTTTACTAGAGTTGAAGTTTTGCAGCAAGGTGAAGAACAGAGCAGCTTTCCACGGGCATTTTCACTATACTGTAGATATGCAACATCCACCGAGGTTATTATTATTAGTATTAGTATTAGTATTATTGTTATAATTAATCACCACTTAAGCTATAGTTTACCTCTAGGCTAATGTTCACCACAATACAAAATAGATTAAAGGAGATATATTTGTTGTGTTCATAGTATTGAAATATTGCTTTTAAAAATGTAAAACCAGAAATACCTCTATTTAGATACAGTGTCCATAAAGTAAATTTGCATGTCGAAGTTGAAGCTCAAGATATGTGTGGGCCAATGCAGTTTTGCAAAGCACTCATCTTTGAGTGGTAAAAAAAAAGGATAAAACCACAGTAAATTTGGTGTATGTGGGGACTTTACTGAAGATGTTTATCTCAGCCTCAGACAGCTGATAACTCCTCAAGATGAGTGACAAACAGCCAGAAGAACTGTCAGATGTCTCTTTAGGCGTTTCTCTGCTTTCTGATGCAGCACAATAGTTTCCCTGTGAGAGGCTGGAGCCCCCGTGGGTCATTCAGCTATTAAAATACCTCCAACTGGTCCTGAGGGGGGTCACAAGGGACTCTTTGACACCACCGTGTCTTACATCGCAGATAAAGGACTCTGCTGGGACTGGGATCCCCTTCAGTAAAACACTAGTGTGTTTAAAGTTTGTGCAGCCAGATAACATCTGTCTCCACCCAAGGAGCGATCAAACTCTTATCACTCAGCGTGGGCTGGGCTAATTGGTTCTAATGGGGTTGGAAAAACTAATGTTGCTCTTGTCATCTTTTGATTTTAGGCTGTCCTCAAGAGTAAAAACAATATTAATCAGTAAAATGACCAATGCTTATGTTTTTGTGACAAGCAGCGTCTTGTGGTCAGTTAAATACTGGCTTCCCTCTCTCAGAAGCAAAGGTGACAAGACTTCCCCATGGGATCTGGTGCCCTGAAAGTAACCTGATGTTATAATGCCAAAAAATCTTTTAAGAGGGAGGTCAGGGAACATGGCTGAGGGGCTCAAAGGGCATCACTTTGATGCTAAAGAGCACTGTTATATTTTTGGTTTCTTTAAACCAAGAGCACAATCTTTTCCTACCCACAGACAAGTAGTTTTAGTTGCCTAAAGTTAACCTGGTGACAAATCAGAAAATACTCACATTTTGGGCAGCAATGACAAACTACTTATTGTCAAGCACTTCATTCTACAGTGACAACTACTGAAAGTACTTTTTATATAATAGATTGCCACTACAATCAGTCAAACAAGCCATAGTTTCATCCAACAAGTTCTCATTCCAAGTCATCACATGTTGCATTGCAGTGAACTTCCGCATCTACACATTATGTTTAAGGTTATGCTCCCTCTACAACCCCAACCTCCTCTCTTCCTCTTTTAAAAGCAAAGCTTTTGGTATTTTGGATTTATGAACCATTTCTGTTTTCTTACCATTTATGTGTTTATTAACCTTTTAGAATCTAGGCTGATTGGCTTGATTTCCTTAAAAAACCTGGGTGGAAGGAATTGAGCAACTTAAGAAAGAATAACCCATAAATAAGCAAGAAATTAGAAGGAAGTACAAGAAAATTACCTAAAAAACCCAAACATACAAACAAAAAACACAGAAAAGTTAAACAAAACAGAACGAAACAACACAAAAAAAACAAAAACAACAAAAAAGCAAGGAAATCACCTAAAAAGTGCTTAAAAATATCATATAAATTCTGTAAAATAATAAAATAAATTAAATATTTAATCATGATAAGTCTAAATATCTTGACATTTTACCTTAGCTCACAAAAACATAATAATTTTCTAAATCTAAAAAATTTGCAGGACATTTCTTGCCAAGTTGCTTGTTGCCTTTTCCCCCACGTTTCTTAAAAGAAATCAAACCAATTGGCTCAGGGTTCAGATGTTTAAAAACTTGTGAAAGGTGTGTGAATGCAGCTCAATAAAGCGATGACAATTCAGGTTTAAAAGGGTTAAAGAAGGAATTAGCTCTTTGCTTCTACTCAAATTCCTTTAGAGCTCCCTCTAAAAGCAAAGTCTCTCCCACCCAAATCTAACTGTAACCATTTGCTGTGACTGAACAATTCCTTGACGTAAGTGTCTCTGAATTAAATTTGTCACCTCCTTAGCCCCTCCAAGAATTCATCATGTAAAATAAAAATAATAATAGAGAAAGCTACACTCAGCATCTGGCATTTGGATACAGAAATGAGTTTTATCCTCTTTATTGAATCACTGAGGTCATAAAGTGTTGTGTTCCAGCTTTGTGCATAAGATAGTCATTGTATCCGTTGGTTTTAGGGACAAACTTGACTTTTAACGTTAATATTGGAGGAATTTCCTTTGTGCCACCCTGACTTGTGGAAATACGTCAGCCAAAAGGCCACTGCTCCATATCGACTGCTCTATTTCAGCAGCTGTAGCCAATGACCCATTACTGCTCCACCACAGTGATTAGCCGCCACTTCAAAGGTAATTTAAACCCTTACGAGACCTTGTCACACCCACAGAAAACTTCATAAGACCTCTCACTTAACGGCTTTCCTGCAACTGGAGAGAAAATGTCAGACGGACGAGGCTCATAATTTGTTGAATTGAAAACTGTTATATCCAATGAGCATAAATTCTCAATGATCATAAAGTCACCTCATTATCGTGAGGTTGCAGCCAGGGATCAAAGGAACGTGTTCAGGCTCTGGCGTCCCACACACGTCAGCCTGGTAACCAATAGAGCCGCTAAACAAAGTGGAGAGTGTAGAGAAAGTGAACGCAGAAAATAGTCATTATTAGGTGTTAAAGCTCAAATATTAAAACAAGCTTGAGCCTTTATGTTCCATGACCAGTTTTTGACTTGCTTTATGAATAAAATTGTGGAAGAAAGGTTGTTTTTTTTCTTCTTTGTAGCAGTGCTGGAAAAATCTCAGCTCATCATGTTTTGTGTTTGGCCAGTCAGGAAATTTAAAGAAAAGGTTCAACACATTTGGAAGATACTCATTTTTGCTAATTGCCAAGAGTTATAACATTGATATAACATTGATACCACTCTCATATTTGTCCATTAAATAGGAGCTGATCCTAGTAATCAGTTAGCTAAGCACATAGACTGTGTATAGGTATGGACGATGTGTCCCTACTTACCCAGCTATGCTTAAGTGAAGCTAAAATATCCCAGACACGGGAGAGCCGGAGTCTGTGCCGTAGCGATATCTGTAGTGGGGGAGTTCCTGCCAAAACACCTTATAAACCAAACTTATAAAAATGATCACCTGAACAAACATAAGTGTGATGAGAACTATCTTTGGTGACAGAAATGATCTTTACAACAAAACATCTTTACTTTGGGAAAAATTTATTCAGCGTATACTTTGAGTTTTTTTTGCCCCATGTCCCATTAACTAACATGGAGGGGCGGGCTTTAAGATCTATGCTGCAGACAGACACCAGGAGACAATCAAGGTTGAAAAGTTACACTTTGGGGGAACCGTCATGTTGTCCTGCTTTATATATGGTCTATTGTCAAATAACATCATTCTGCATAATAATCAACCATGCTTTTCAGTTTGGAAGAGTCCTTTTAGAGGAATGGCCCTTTGTAGCAAGTGACATTTGTTTTCAGGATAATGGACTCTTGTACAAATAGGTTTTTCAGTTGAATGGGACATTTTTTAGACAAAGCCAGGCTAACTGTTGCCCCCTGTTCCAGTCTTAATGCTAAGCTAAGCTAACCAGCTGCTGGTTGTGGCTTCATATTTCATGTACAGACATGAAATTGGTGTCTAGGCATGAAAAAGTGTATTTTTTTAAAGTGCTCCGTTCATTCATGCCTCATTACAGATGTTTTTTTTCACATTGTGAGAGTGTTTTCTGGACCACACAAACAAGCAAGAAATGTTGAGTGGGCAATTTAAAAGGGCACTACTATATTTTTGGGATCACTGACGCTAAAAAGGTTGAGGACCAAAGCTGTACAGTAATAGAAGTACCAGACCGAGACGCTAGCCAAAATTCACGTCCTCTATTACACATTGAGACTCATTTAAAATTTTTCATCTATGCATGACATCATGGATGAGTCACCTCTCCTCCTTCACCTCCTCCTCCTCCTCCGCAGGGTGAAATGGGAAGTGTAGCCCCCCAAAATATGCTCTCATTCACAGAATATTTGCCTGGGGTGCTCATCAGGACAGGGAGGAGGACAGACGAGCCCACCGTGTTTCTTTTGGCCCGGGACCTCATCCTTCATCCTCCCCCTTTTTCCTCCTCCTCTTCCTCCCTTTGACTTGTTTTCATACTGCTGGCTGGAGCTGAATGACCATTCATGCTCGCTGCTGTTGGATATGGATATTTGTGTTTGTGTGTGAGAGAGTCGGAGGGGCATGACATCCCCTCGTCTGATGTCTGCCAAACCATCCACACACACATACACACTCACCACTTCTTGGTCCAGTCTGGATTCTGTGCCATACCTCCCTCATAGAGCGCCACAGTCTTGAGCTCATATCAGCATCACTCAACCTAGAGTGACAGGTCTGCACGCACACACACAGACACACACACACACACACACACACACACACACACGCACACGCACACACACACACACATGCACACACACAGCCCTCTCGCGCTCTCCAGGAGACATCCGGTTGTCTCATGCATTAGTTTTGCAAATAGCTGCAGCAGTGCCAGATGAGAGAGGCATGCCGGGGAAACTTGCGCATGACAAATTTATGGCTGCAAATCACCGCAATTAGCCAGTCTTTACAGTAAAAGAACAACATGTGAGGAGAATTAGACCACATTTATTAATTCCTGCGTCACCTGGGCAACACACTGACAGGGGAGGCATCGCTGTGATATGTGTGACATGGAGACAGAGAGCTTGTATGTGTCAGGTGATGAATGAGAGATCCCCAAGCAGACACTGGAATATTTAAAGAATTTCCTATTTCACCAATTTTTGCAAATCTTCCTAGTAAAGGCAACACTCATCCCAAGTTGTCACATATTGCAGCTTTGACAGTGGACTGCCATGTCTAAATATTATGTTTTAGGTATCCTTGCGTCTGCCCTTTAGGCTCTAGGGTGCCACTACCATGATGTCATTGCAGCATATAACCTTACAGAAATGATCATTTATTATTTGAAACATTCTTAAAATGTTCTTTAAACATTAGAGTAAAATGTTTTCTTTAAAATGTTATTGCAATTTGTAGATAATGTAAGCCATTGTTGTGGAAAAGTTTTCTGCTAGCTGGGCTTCCACCCGCCCGCCTGTTATAGACGCCCTACTGCTCCTTATAATATGTTGCAACCGTCTGTGTTTTAACCTGATGCCGTCTTGCCATGTTTTATGCTCACACGACAGGACACAATGTCCACAACAGGCACAAACGTCCACTTGGACTCAACAATGAACTAATTTGATTTTGGTAGCCAAAGACCACTGTGACCTTGCATCCATCTCATTAGATATCTTACACAACTTTGGAAAATTCCTTTAAATTTGGCACAAACGTCAGCTTGGACTCAAAGATGAACTGATAAGAATTTGGTGGTTGGAGGTCCCAAAATCATTTTTTGTCCATAACTCAAGATTTCATATGCTAATTATGACAAAATAAATATCTACAAGGATATAATGATCAAGTGGTAACATTTTCTTTTCATATTACTAATTGCCAATTCTAGCTTCTTTTTTTGTGAAAACAGAAGGTGGTGTGTGTGTTTTTACGTTAAGTGAGAAAAAAAAGGAAAAAAAGCAGATTGCACTGCTGCATTGTGCCAAGCATTATCTCTAGCAGTAGTGAAAAAAATACTCACCCTGCTTTAGTCATAGAAGCACATCATCACCGACAACTACGGGCGCATGCTTTTTAGATTTAACAGATTATGTACACAGTTCATTTCTCTGAACAAAGTTGACTGAAGTTTTATAGTATTGCAGTGTGCGTTGGCCACCCCTAACATCACTGACAGAGCAATTGGTGCTGAGATGGATAGACTGTTGTCCTTTTAGAAACAATATCAACTGTTCACACACTGTCTGCTGCCAGAGAAGACCCCCACCACAGTCACCAGAGGCTGTGTTTTAATTCCCAGAAAGCCCTCCAGATTCTCTGAAGTGTGGTTCCTTCTCGCACGGCCTCCATGCTGTCTGCGCCCCCTACATACATGTCAGCCTGACCCTGTGCCACAGGGCTGTCAGAGCCACACATGAGGACCTGCTCATTTATCATCCCGCTGCAGACAGTGGAGCTGATGACTAACCGAGGTAATGAGCTGCTCTCGGCTGCGCAAAGGGCTTCCCTCCGGAGATCCAACTAGCATGTGCAGAATCCAAAACCACAAGAACCCCAACAAAACCCCACACAGCACCACCCCCATGTGGCTCCACGCAGACAAGGCCAGCAATCAGCGTGATGGATTTCAGCCCTGACACGCTTTTCCTCAAGTGGCCCAATTAGGAAAATACTTTTGTGGGTTGTTTTTTTTTTCTTTAACAAAGCTAAAGTTCTCATTGTGTCTTACCGTCTGATCCAGTGTTGGCCAGAAGATGGATTGACTTTAAAGAGTAAATTTAGTTTCATTATAGTTAGGAATAAAGAGATGGGGAAATCCCTTTGCACAAAAGGAAAGTGAGAAACCAGATCTTAAGCTAGGTGCTGAACTCAAAAACCAAAGACAGACAGGCGCAAAGAAGCTTGAAAACTTGCAGACAGACCGCTTTTGAAAAACGACTTCGCTATGCCATCCAGCAGCAGATTTCCACTGAGAACTTTGAGGGACTCTCACTAATCATAAGAAAACATGTCACAGGGAGCCTCCGCAGCAGAGGCCCAAACCCTACAATCTCTCTCTTTAAACCAAACGTCAGTGTGTGACTGTGTGACGGATGAATGTCTCCCATGAGAAGAGCTTTCATTAGTAAATGGTGATCACTCTCCTCCACTGTTTTCAAGACTGCAATTTTCTCTAAGCGAGTTGTTTTGGCAATTCCTCCTCAGAGGCCCCCCGTCTGAGAACAATCATCCGCGACGTGTTTGTCAGTTATTTGAAAAATTGACAACGATCTCAAATTGCACCTATTATTCACATCTCAGGCTTCTGGAACAGCTGCGTTTTTAAAAAGCCAGCCATGATTGCACGTCTTTCTCTGCCAATAGGAACGAACGGTTCGCAGCACCAGGCGCTCCAGTCGATTTCACACTCCGCCAGCAGACCTGGGCTCGTACTTGGCTTCACCTTGTCAGCTCTCTCCTTGTTAACTACCTCCAGACTGTGCTGTTGTTTTGTCCAAATTGAGAACCGGGCAAGCTTAAAACCACTACTCTGAAATAATGTGCATAAACTACAGCCTTAGATTCTGTTCATTTGTACAACAATACCATCGTTTGTGGTGGAACAGAAGAAATTAGGCCAACATGTTTTGGCCATGCACAGCCTTCATCGGGGCATGACAAAGAAAGAGGTGCAACATCACTATCAAACCTAGGTTGAGAAGGTGGTTATAGATGAAAGAAGATAGTGATGTTGCACCTCTTTCTTTGTCATGCCCCGATGAAGGCTGTGTGTGGCTGAAATATGTTGGCTTAATTTTTTCTGATTCACCATAAAATAGCCTTAATAATAAAGCTTTTTATCATAAGAAGAGTGCCTTACAATTTCAAGATTTTGTTGCAGTGATCAAAGTCATCACATATTGCCATTTTGCAGTGGACTTCTGCATCTACAGATTACGGTCTACATATCCTGTCTATGCCTGCTCTGAACATTCTAGGATGCCGCTATTGTGATGTCAACACAAGCTAGCCAGTTCTTATTCCAAACTTGTAAAAAAGTATCGCTTTGTCGGTGCTTTTGCCGTAAGTGTGCAACGCCAAAAAGCACCTTTTGCATGAAACGCCACTGGATGGCATCAATTGAGAATGAGGCCGGACATAACCGGTCTATATCTGTGGGCCTTTGGCCGGACTGCACCTGCTGTGTTAGCCTGATATGCGCAAGGCGGTGGAACTTGAGAGCACGGCTATACTTAACCTGTTGCATGTGCATGATATGGCATAATGGTGTCAGGTTGAGGCGCTGCCAGAAATGATGTAATGTAAGGAATGCAAGGGCACCTATATACTGCGGTAGTGAGGGGTGGCGGATGGGCCCAACAAACCATGGACTTTCATTTAGCAGTCTGGTGTTTGCCTTCCGTCTAAATGTGATGGCGTTTTTTTTCCTATAACTTAAACAGCATGTGCGTTTATTCACGTTTTGGCATTGGTTGCTATGTGCTTTTGTTGTGGGAACATAATCTCGGGCTGTGTCATCCCACCATGTGCGTCTGTTGACATCAGACGCAGAAGGACACCTAAAACATAATAGATAGAGGCCAAATTTCACTGCAAAGTGGCAACATGTGACGACTTGGGATGAGAACCTGTTGGTGCCACAACTATGGTTATTAGAGCACTGATTACAATAGTTGAATGAACTACATTTTTGGGGTGTCCATGGCATAGTGAACAGTTTTTTTTTTTCAATTTTAATTTACTTTTGCATTTTACAGTTTTCAACTTAGTGTAATAGCACAGTGTCATTTTCTTATTTTAGTTGGAAAAAAAAAGAAGTAACAACATTTTAAGTTGAAAGTGAGTAGATTTAAAGTTATCTGACGAAAACAAAAGCGTTCACACGCTGCTGTTTGGTTTGGCTGTGTGTTGTGAAAGTGCCCTCTCTTTACAGTAAGGCCCCCTGTTGTTTATGCCTGTGATGAGCTGCGAAAGGAGGAAACGGCCATCGAGAGCTGCGCTCTGTCCTCGCTACTATACATCACTTCAAGAGCTACCCTACAAGAAGGGCCATTTTCCCATCATCCCTCAGTCAGCGAGGCCGTTACTCTCCACATTAATGGACCAAATGGACCGACGACTGGCACCAAGCGCTCTCCATCTCCCCCTCATTTTATTACTTTTTGTATACTTTCTCTCCCTTTCCCAGTCTGCTTATTTCTCTCCCTCTCTCTCTTTTCACTTCCCTCTCACGTTTTCAGCATTTTGGCCCGGCTGTCTATAAATCACTTGTCATATCACTGTGACGTACTCCGGCCCTGCTGTGGCAGCCTGCGGTGTGATTTAGTCTCGAGTTGATTTTCGTGCAGAGTGATACTTTGTATGTCAGTGCCTCTGTCAGTCGCACACAATTCGGACACAGCGAGTTTTCCAGCCAGCAGTGAACTTTTTATTCTCTTTTCATGCGAGAGAATGGAATTAAGTCGGTGCATTACAGACTTCAGTTTTTCTGGCCAGGCACATTGTTTTCCTTGGCTGCCGCACTTAAGGTCTGTTGAAACCGGCCTTTTTTTCATGTCTATAAATGGGCTCTTTTCATGAATCCATGAGGGAATGCTCGCTGTTTGAAGGGATTTAAGAGGATACTGCACTATACTCAGTCAGGGGCCCCTAGATTTGTGCTCCACATTCACACACTCCATCATATTGAGGCTAATATGCTATGGCTGGGTTCGCTGGATATGAATTGTCATGGTATTTATCAAAGTGGCCCGCTGAAACACGGGAACAACTGGAGTGGTGATGAGAGGAGTTAGTGAATTGCTTCCTGTGTCTGAGGGCTGATGAGTGAGACGGAGAAGGAGGCGGCAGAGAGCAGATAGCCGGAAAACTAACAAAACCAGTGGAGTGATGGGAGAAAACAAAGGAAAAACCTGTTTAACACTAAAAAGACATCATTCTGCACTTTAGTATCTCTTTCCTCTTTGTCATTACTGTAATTTAATTGTTATTTATGACATCTATTGTACGTCTGTCCATTCTGGAAGAAGGTTCCTTCCTCAGTCGCTCTTCTGGAGGTTTCTACCATTTTTTCCCCTGTTACAGGAGTTTTTCCTTAGACAATGTGAGGGTCTAAGGGCAGAGGGATGTTGTATGTTGTAATACCCTCTGAGGCAAACTGTGTTTTGTAATAATGGGCTTTATGAATAAAATTGACTTGACTTGAAATGGCAGCTGCAGATGCAATAAACGCCATTAAAAACAACACGAACAACTCTCTCCCAAATTCAAAAACTAGAGTGCTACAACTTAAATGCGCGATGTCAGCAGGTATGCAGTAGGTAGTGTGTAGCTGCTCTACAGACAGTGATTTTGACCAAAGATACTTTTGTATAAGTAACTTTTTGGAGTATCTGTACTTTACATGAGTTTTTATATTTCTCTCAACTTTCACTTTTGCTTTTTACAATGATTAATCCTTTAAACCCTGAGCCATGGTGAGATTTATTTTGAATACATGGGGTAAAAGGCAATGAACAACTTGCTAAGAAATGTTCACCAAACATTCAATACTTCATTACATGTAATATGACACAACTGCTTTTGATACTTAAATATGTTAAATGTCAGATACATTAAGACTTTTAAGTAATATTCTAATAGGTGACGTTAATTTCAACAAAAGTCATTTTCTGGTGAGATATCTGTTCTTTTACTAAAGTATGGCTTCCAGGTACTTCATCCACCACTGTTAGCTGCAGCTTTTCTCCTGGGAAACGTAGTCCTGCTGGGAGTGCTCGAATTGAAAACGTCCGTTCTCATGAAACTGAAGCTCTCAATACAAACTTTGACTAAAATGATGTTGTATTAAGGTTGTTTAATGGTAAATTGAGCAGCTTTTTGAGTTTGGGCGGTTTTTGAGGTTTCTTGCTCTCCAAGAGTCTGAGGTTGTATTAAGTTACTCAGCATTTCTGTCTTCACCTCGACCCACAGGCGTTTAACTCCACCAGTCACATCATGTCTGCACTCAGAAATGTTTGCAAAATTATGCTTTTTCCAGACTTTTTTTTAAATGTGTAATTGTCATGAAGAGTGGAGCAGGCCTGACGAGGGGATGAGGTGCAGGTGGAGAGAAGGGCAGAGAGGCTCAGGTGAGGGGAATGAGGCGATTAGGAGGAGAACAGGCTGAGGGGGAGCAGGGTAGGAGTAACAAGGCTTATTCAGAGCAGGTGTGTAGATGCCAGGAGAGAAGAGGAGAGCACAGAAAACAAAATGCAATGCAAACAAAATCAGTGAGCTCAAAAAAATCTGATGGCATCTGCACACAGTCAGACTGACAGTTTTTATGAAGCAAAATGAAGGCACAGTGATCTCCTGCACCACTGTTAGCCTTGAATTGAACTGTAGAGTCACTTTAAAGCATGTCAGTGCAAAAAGTTGCTCATGCTTCAATCACCAGTTAAATTGTTTTAAATCATTTAAGTCATTCATTATGCGCATGAGTATTCACCATTTATGTTTCAAGTAAATGTTTTCTTGCATTTAACTTTTACAGCAGTCTGACCGTGCTTTTTTTTAAAAAATCAAAATGACCAAAATGTGTTGCTCCTGTGAACCTGCAATGCCACTCCAATAGGGATTAGTATTTTTCCCAACCACTGTGTGTAGATACTGCATTTGTTAAGTCATTGAAAGCAGTCTAGTTTAACAGTGCTATTTATCTGCTAAAATTTTAATTATCAGATTAATGAATAATGATAAAAATGTCCCATTACTGACTGATCATTTATCTGACAAATATATATTGTGCATCCCAACTCTATGTCCGATTGATTGTTGGTTAAATGTTGTCCTGACATCATCATTTTGATTTTTTATGCTTTTCTTCTACTTCTCCTTTTTTTTAAAAAAAAAAAAAAAAAACAATTCTGAGTTTGTGTTCTTTCTTTGTTCATTATATTGATATTTTTTGGTACTTTTCCAGTTTTGATGTAGATGATTTTTAGTGCATTTAATACTTTAATTTTCATACTTTAATTATATTTTCCTGATTATACTTACATTTTTAACTCAAGTACCATTTTCAGTGCAGGACCTTCACTTGTATTTTCACAGGGTGGTATTAGTACTTTTACTAAGCTAAAGGATCTTAATACTTCTTGCACCATTGCAGCGCGGCAATATTTGATAGCAGTGCAAATGTGGTGGGCCAACTGGATTCTGACTCAATATCTGTGTTGCTGTCAGCAGAAAGAAAACTCTGAATTCTACAAACTAGCTATTGATCCATAAAATGTAGTATTTTAGTACACGTGCTTTTATAAACATTTTTATTCCTAAAATACCATCTGCGATACTTTGACCGACATTATAGTGTGCAGCTGTTTTTTGTATCCACTGCACCGCAGTCATATCTGACAAAACCCAGACAGTATCAGCCTCTGACGTATTACTGCTGTAGTGCTGTGATGTCAGCCTCTGCAGTATCTTTTGATTGTAAGTTATAATTGTGTAGTCTCCACTTTCACTGACACTAATTAACCCGTGCTTCATCTGAAACTGACTAAATGACGTGTACACACACACACACACACATAAACCTGTCAGTGAGCCAGCAATGACTTGAATCGAGCTAATTTCTGGTTCCAACTGAATTATTTCTGTAATCGTGCTCTTCCACCACACACCGCGCTGCTGCAGGCTCTCAGGTTGCCGTTAATGATCACATGACCCAGATCTGAACCTTTTGACATCAAATACTCCACTTGTAGTGTGATGTGATTGTAAAGGTTTTACTGCAGCATTTATCAAACCACAGTGTCTGTTTCCTTTCTGTTTTCCCCCTTCATCAAATAATACAGAGGAACTCCCAGCTCACGGCTCGCTTTCTTTTCTTTCACGCTTGCTGTCAGTCAGTCCATGTGTTTAGAAGTGAAGTCAGGCTGCTACTTTCTGCCAAACACCTCTCAGTGAGATATTTGATACTGCTACTTCATAGTTCGGCGGGAGAGGCAAGAGGGACTTTATGTGTCGTTTCACCATCAACCTTAATGTCAGTCCTGTCACATGCTCAGAGGAAAGTCAGCTGTTTCAGAGAAATTATGAAGACTGAAATGTTTGGTTTATAGAGGTAAAATATGATAAATACAACTATCAAAAGTGGAGACATGTATGACACATTATCCCATGTGGTGTTTAAAAAAACCAACTCAATAGTTCAGCCTTGCCAACTGTTCCAAAACATGACAAAGTAAGAAATTAGAACATCTTACCACTTAAAACTGATTTTTCTACATTTTGACGGGTCATTTTGTGTTGGTTGGTTGAAGTGCAGTTCCTCTAATGGCCATTAGATGGAGCTTGAATATAAACTCAAACTATATTGAAGTGAATGGGAAAAGCCACAACTTCTGTCTGAAAAAACAAAATCAGTAAACTTGTAAACTTTCAAATAAAAAAAATGAACCACTCAATTTCAACTAAAGACTTTATTCATCATTTGCAGATGCTTCTCATTTCAGTTATACACCACTGACAACTTTGGGCTGTTTCATCTTTTGAATACTGCCTACAGTAGTATGTTTTTTTATCGTGATGTCATTTCTTCAAATATCTTCATATTCCTAACATCTGTACAATCCCAGCTAAAAGGTTATGTAACTCAATAAAACAAAATAATTGCATGAATAAAAGCATGGAAATTGTGTCATTTTGAAAAAAAAATGACAATAATAATAATAATAATTAAAAGAAAAACTTATCAATCCAAAAGATTTTTTAAATGTAGAGACAAACAAAATATTTCTTAACACTACATAAGTTGTTTAAAAAAATGTACATTATTTAGTTTTTGAGTTTTATGAGCGGAGCGTACAAAAAAAGTTGCGATAGTCATCATCTTTTACTCTTTCACCACAGTGCATTTTTGCATCACAGTTAATGTGCAAAATGATGTCATTATGAGCATACCAGGTGATGAAATTGAAGACAGAAGGTTTAGCTCTCTACAGAAAAAACAGAATGAACCATCTAACTTTTATGTTTTTAATTTTAAGTTGGTTAGATTCATTTATTATGCGAAAACCAATCTCCTGTGGTCATAACATTGAAATACCAGTTTTGCACTGCACGTAAGGTAAATTAATAATATGAGATGACTTGATGATGGGGAAGACAGAAGCCTTTTTTTTCTTGCTGAAAAAGGAATGAATACTCTAGCTATTATGGTTCATATTCGACAATGATTTAAAAGAATCATTAGAATCAACATCGACCTCCCTCTGCTCCTAGGTGGTCCATTTTTTTAAGGATTAAGAAAGACTTTTTGGGGGGTGTGTTTGCATGACAGGTGTGCTCGATTTTCACACAGTGGAGGTGCATAAATCAGCTCCTGGCTCTTTGAGAGGCTCTGTTTTTTTTTTTAAAAAGTCCCCCCGCCAATAAAACATGAAACTGAATCACAATATGTGAGAGAAATGTGTTTTTAGCCATCAGTGTCTGCTGCTGCCCTGTTAAATCCACAGCTTATCTTTATTTATGAGGACAGGTAGAAGGAGGCTTAGCAAAACATCAGAGATGACAGAATATCAAGATCAGATATCAGCGTTAAAGCGACGCTCTGCGGGCAAAACCAACATCCGCGTGGAAATGACCCAGACGCACTTCTTCATCAGACGTCCAGAATGAATCACAAAACCCGACATGTAAGAGAACCTGAGCCTGTGGGTGTGTGTGTGTGTGTGTGTGTGTGTGTGTGTGTGTGTGTGTGTGTGTGTGGAGGAAGATTGGAAAGAAAATGATACAGACAACAGGAGTGTTTCTGATTTGTCAGCAAGATTAATTTTCAGGCTCGTAGGCCAATAAAAAGGTTTGGTAATTGAGTTTAAGTGAATTGGTAAAGAGACAGAGAGAAGGGGGGGGGCGCAACTAAAAGACAAAAAAGACAAAGAAAGAAGAAAAGAGGCAGAAAACAAAGAAAAAGAGTAACTGAAACAAAGGGAAAAGAGTAAAAAAGACAGACTGAGACAGAAAAGGCGGGACAGCCAACATCTCATCTATCAGACAGGTTCATGAGTGATAGCAGCCAAAGGCCTAGTGAGCGGGCCGTCCTCGCAGCCGCACACCCTCTGCTTTATTTCATCATGAAAGTTTTATGCGTGGAAAAATAACAAGACGTGGAGCCAAGTGGCTCGACGGTCGAAAGAAAAAATCCAAGCCCTCTGAGACAAAAGGCTTCTGTTGTTTCTAAATCAACGTTAATTTGCGACTTGGCGGACCCCCGCCTGGAGGAAGCTTGCGGTAAAGAAAATGAGTCAGGTTATTTGGGGGGTTTTTTTCATGCAAACCTTGTGGTTTAGCCTTAAAGTTTGGATTTCACCCCTAACACCCGCACCCCTCCCTCCCCAAAATGACTCTCTGACCAAATGGGAATGAACAGAGCAAAAGCATTGTCCTGGGATTTGTCCACATCACAGCAGAAGTCCTCGTAGAAGCCTTTGTCCTGCTTTTGTCCTTGAAATAATTTGTTCTGTGATGCCACAAAATAGAATTAAGTCAGTGTGTTTTAACTCCAAACTCCTGCATCTCTCAGTTCATCCCTTTGATCAAAGCAGAGCAAAAGGACAAATGTAAAGCAAGAGGTAAAATTTATGCAGTGACAGAACATGAAACTCTATGGATCCCTGAAGATTTCACACGAGCAACAATGACAAAGAGAAATGTAATGAAATGAAATGAAAAGATGTACATTTCCCTGATATGTTCTATATGCCTCTCTTCATCTCCAATTTCAGCTTACGCGGCAGTATGATACGCCTTTGTATGTATTGAGACCTTTTAATCTGATAAATTGGTGCCATTTCTTCAAAAAAAAAGAAACATGGGAAAATAGGCAATTAGCAACTTGGAAAGACATATTTCACAAACTGCAAGAAACTGTTAGATGTAGAAAATATTTTTTAAAAAGCTAGGGAAAACTATGCCCCCCCCATTATTGATTTATTTGTTTATTTATACAAATTTCCAGGTAATTTTCTTTTACTTCTTTTTGCTGTTTGTCTCACATTTAGAAAGAAATCAAGCCAATAAGTTCAGATTTCAAAGGCTAAAGTGTGGATTTTCGGAGAAACAGGGCTTGGAAGCAATGGGTTCTTTTTTGGGGATAATGGGCTATCAAAGAAATGACCTCTCAGTCCAGTGGGACAATTTTCGGACTAACGTGGCTTCGAGATTTGGGTTCATTGAAAAAAATGGCATAGCACTCTGAGCGTGGGACTCCCTCACTCAGAGAGAACACCTGCTGTTATTCATACATAAATGTCTAGTCGCCAAATATAACACGACCCCCACTTTTAGTAATATCCGCATGAAGAATCTTATATTTGAGCTAATATGTTACTTGCTTAATGATCCCACATTTTTATCTCCACAAAAAATATGACTAGACTCACTGCTAAGTTCCGAAATGAGCATCAATATGTTCTGAAAATGAAACATAAGCAGCTCAAGCTCCATGTGAAGCAAACCAAACATAGCGTGTATGAATGAAGATAAAAAAGAAGATAGAGAGACAATAAAGTCTCAGAAAATAACATGAAAGAAAGCAAACATGTGTTCCGCTCTACATTCAGCGGGAGGAAAAGCATTCCTGCATATTCTCACAGCTTCAACACGCGAAATGAGAAAATTCCATCCATCGCCGACGATAAAGACAATGTTATTGCAAGACTTACAGTGTTGGGTTACACGATGTTTGTCTCCCTGGAAACAAGCCCACTGGAGAGGCCGAGATCAGAAACAGGTGAAGGCGCTCCCTCTTCGTCATGCTGTCTCTTTACTGCGTGAGGTGAGAGGACGCCTGATGCCAATAGCAATTGTGTTCAATATGGTCAAACAGGACAATTTTCCTGTCAAAAGCAGAAGGGCTCACTGTGCGCTCTGTGTGAAAAAAACATTCACAATAACATTTAAGTCATCATAAGACGCTAAAACTCCACTGAAAACCAGATAAATTCAATGATTTGATGCAGCTCTGCAACAGAGCGCTGACTGTGAGCTTCACCTAGGTGCCATCCATCTCCATTTTTAAGGAATTGCGCGAGCACCAAAGCCAGGTCTGGACTTGATTGGGAGGCGAGCGGAGAGGCGGACAATTTGTCATCATTTAGGTGACAACTTGTGTGACTGACATGCTCCCTCGCTGACCTCTCTGTGTGCTTTGAACTGATAACAAAACTGTATGTGTGGGAGAGAAAAATGACAGCGATGAGGGACCGGGGGGACATTAAAGAGTAAAGCAGGGTTTCTAGGTTAAATGGTAGAATTCAGAACTTTTCCAGACCGTCATGTGGTGTTTTCATTGGGAGATTTTGGTATTCAAAAAAGATGTGTGTTGATATGCCATCCAGACTGATTTGACCTTCATGAGAAATCTCAAAAGAGCCAAAAACTAAGAGCTGCACCCATCAGTATTCTTATAATAGAGTAAAATATTGTAAGGTGCCCCCTCTGCATTAATTCCACTCGTGACCATTATATGGCACTAAATTCACTCTCAACATATGTTGAATGGCTTTGCTTTAGTGAATTGTGACATTTCATCTGAATTGCTGCATTCTTGTGTATTGTATTGTATTATGTATTAGAAAATTAACAAAAAACTAGGGATAACGTCCATACAAATATATTTATATTTATTGTAATTCTATATTGAAAGTTATATTTCACAAAAGAATATACTATATATCTTTAATTTTCTGCCCTTTTTGTGTCATTTTCTTGTTTGCTTGTTGTTGGATTTTTTAAAAACTTTTTTGTGCTTATTTTTAACTTATTGTTTTGTAACTTTTCACAAATTTCATGCTATTTTTGAGCCATGTGTTGTTAAGTTGCTCATTGCCTTCTCCCCATGTTTTGAAAGAAATTAAACCAATTTGCTGAGGTTTCAAAGAGTTAAACTGAACCATATATATTTGAGATAAAGTGAAAAAAGAATCTGACCACCATCATCACACCACAGTTTTTTACTCAAAGATGATTAAAGTTTAACCTTCAGCCTTGTATTTTTTTTCTCCAGGAAACTACATTATTATTCTATTAAAACACTGTTTTGATTAGAAATGAATGCTGTCAGCTCCAGTGTGCATCAGTTTGTAGTCTCAGATCTGTTTTACAAGTTCACAGAAACACTGACACACAACTTTGTAGACACGGTAATGAAATAATTGGCTGTGTCGCTTTAACCGCATCAGAGATGTAACACAGAGAAACCAGTCAGTGTGTTTGCCTACAAATTCACAGGGAACCAAATACACAGGTGCGTAGATATTAATCGGATGTCTGTGTATGTTTAGACCTTCATAGTTTATGTATAGGATGTTTGCATCTCAGATTCCTGAATATGCATCAACATCTTAGTGTTTCTTATTAGAAAAGCTGATGAATTTGTCCTGTCTGTTTAATATTTCAAACAGTCAGCACCATCAGCATTTAAATTAGTGGAAAATTAAACAGCCTGGTTTTCATAACGTTTAGAAAAACTGCAGCTGGTGAATAAACCAAATCTGAACTTGATTACAAGAAGTAATGAGTTGTTCTGTTTCAGAAGCTGCTGTTTTTACTTTTTATTTTACAAGCTATTGGTAGCCGAGCAAATAACCCTGCACGGAGAGCCAGCCAGGTACGCAGGCAGGCGAGGCTGCAGGCATTGTGAAAGCTGAATAATTACATCGCCTAAAATGTTTTTTTGGCATAAAGCATGGAATGGAAGATTAGCTCCCCCGAGAGAGGATTTAAAAGATCCAACCTCCCCAACAGGTTGGCTGGAGGGCGACTGCTGAGGTTGACAATATGTAAGAAAAGGCTCTTTCTCTGGATTGGAAGCATTTTTGTTATTTGGATGAATAAATCAAAGTGAAACAGTAAACAAGCGGCAGGTATGTGCGCCAACAGTTTTAAGAGTTTCCCACCTCTTTAAGTTGCTTCACAGGTCTTTAGCTGGTCTCACAGGCCAGCAGGAATGGGCAAAAGAGAGAGGGAGGAAAAGAACCAGGAACTATTTTGGTGTAAATTTCAGAAAACAATGCAAACAAATGGAGGTCCACCCAACTCGTATAACTGCGACCCAACTAGGGCCCCTTGATGGCCCAGTTCCAAATTAAATTGAGTCTAATTCTGTCAGATAGGACCCTGTAGCACTGCTGCAGGTCTCAGGTCTGTCTGCTAATATTTGTAATACCCAAGAGACTAAGTACCAGCATGGTGTGTCATTATCATTGCTGGAAACAAAAAAAGTTTTCTGAGGTGTGAAAGTGCAGGAATAAAGACAAATAATACAACTAAATGGCCAGAATAAATGTTAGTTTGTAAATTTCTGCAAACTAATGATACATTACATTTGTATGTTATTATGCAGGTGATTTGGTTCAACTTTATGTTTCTACGCTGCTGTGGTTGGTGTGTGGTTAGGTTTAGGCACTAAAACCACTTGGCTATGTTCAGGAAAAGGAAATGTTTTGGCCTAAAATGCCCGCTCTAATGAGATTATCCTGGCAGCAAAAGCACTGATGTCTCTGTAAAAACAATAGCTTTTCATGCCACTATTCTGGCAAGAAATGCAGCGATAATTTGTTAGAAGTCAGGCAAGTTTTGTGGCACTATTCCAACAGGAAAACGCAGCAAAGTCTATTTATATCTATGTCTGGCGACTATTCTGGCAGGAAATATAGTGATAATTTGGTAGAAGGCAAGCACTGAACGTTGTGATGATATTGCTGCAGGAGATGCAAAAACTAACCATTTTTGTGGCACTATCTCAGCAGTAAATGCAATGATCTCTGTAAAAAACAATTGATTTGCATGGCAGTTTCTGGGCAGAAAACACATCACTGTCTCCATAAAAAAAACAACTGCTATTTGTGGCACTATCTTGGCATAAAACATAATGTTTCTCTCCTCCCTCTATTTTGGCCTGTTCAGGAGCCACTGGCTTTTAAATTAGGTCTCATGATGCTAAGATCTTTTCACATCTAGCCTGACCATGCTGGGGTCCCTTTCCGATCGGGCCTTTTTTCTTTTTTTATAAATCAGATTTCTGGAGTTTGGTTTTAGGTAGGTTTTGAAATGGTCTGTTTTAGATCTGGTTCAAAACTTTGGCCTTGTGAAGACTTCGACGCTGAGGTCATGTCCTCAGTATTTCTGAGGTTTTGGAGGTCACAATGCTTATGCATGTAATTACAAATGAAAGGTTCCATTACTCTGTTTATTCACACTGCAAACTGCAGCGTCACTCTAGCATACCATTTAGAATTTGCAAGCACTCTGCTCCATGTTTATGTATTCATGGGACAGTTCACCCCAAATTAAAGAATACATATTTTTCCTCTTACCTGTAGTGCTATTTTTCAATCTAAATAGTTTCAGTGTGAGTTACCAAATGTTGATGATATCAGCCGTAGAAAAGTCTGCCTTCTCTCCGATATAATTGAGTTAGATGGCACTCAGTGTGAAGTGCTAAGACTACTCATATAAAAAACTCAAAAGCAATGTCTCTTTCCAGAAATCATGAACCAGTTACTCGAGATAAACAGCTGAGCTTATTGTGAGCAGTTTCAGGTGGGACCTATTTTCTTTCTTTCTTTTTTCTCTTTTTTATTAGGAGCACTATTGGAAAATATACACCTTTTGGGTATTCTTTGCAGCACACTCTCGAAGAGCAGAGTGTACTACTGGCACAGGCGGAGCAGCAGAACACCAAGCAAAAGTGATACTTAACTCTTGATTGCATTAATTCTAAAAGTTTGCATTCCCTTGCCTCTGCAGCAGCATCTCCTCTCATCCATTGATCTGATTTGATCAGCTGTGATCAGATAGACCGATCAGTTATCCACCCCATGACTCAAACTCCACAAACTGGTGCTGAGGAGAAACACTGTGATACGGTTGGTGGCTATACTTTGGCAGAAAGAAAATTGTTCCAACATGGAACTTCTCACAAAAGGATTTTGAGTAACAGCTGTTGAGTTTTCAAATCTTTTATTAATTCATTTGTATATATATTTATTTTTTTGCATTTTGAGCACCACAAGCCAGTGCCACCTAGTTCCATTATGTTGGATATATATATTGGATTATATTGGAGAAGGCAGACATCTCTACAGCCAATATCTCCAGCACTCAGTAACTCACATCAAAACAATCTTGACTAAATAAAATACTAATTAAATAGCACTACAGGTAAAAGGAAACATGACATGGAAACCATGACATCATATTTCTTTCTTTACTTTTGTAAGAGTGGAGGTATAACATGGCAGTACCCAGTTAACTGACAAGTTAGGCAGAAATTGAATGTGGAAATAGTCATGAAGGTATGGATCACTGACTGCATCAACATTTAATGTGAAATTAAAACCCAAAATCTATTTGCTGTGGGAAAAATAGCCCTAAGTGTTGTGCTGCTGTTTTTTGTTGTGCTTAATAGTATATAACGTTATATAATTATACTTCTTTACCAACATTATTTACATAAAAAAGGAGATTGGTGCTCAACTTCAGGAAAAAAAAGGTTCAATGTACCTTCCAAAGACAGTAACTTTTTTATTGTTTTAGTCGTTTTACTCAAATGGTTTTACTGCATTACTGCATTACAGATATTCTGATAAACACTCAACACAGTAAATAACTGTGATATGTACTGCAAAATAAATACAGAATAATACGTGCATATTCTGCAGCAGGATGCAGAGACAACTGCTTCCCTCCACAGTTTGGTGCATGAACGTGTTGAACAGTGGTTCTTTGTTAGCAGACCGAAACGCTCTCCCTGTGCGATCACCACAGGATGCAGGCCTCATAGAAAACACACACACATACACACACAACCTAAAGGAACTTATACATCAGAGTTGTCGCCCTCCTCTGAATGTTTAATAAGCGCGGAGAGGGGCCAGTCAAAACTCACACACACATACACAAACTTAATGAGGGGTGTCTCACATGTAGAGCTTCAACTGACGCCAGGAATGGTGCGAGAGGGAAAGGTGTGTGTGTGTGTGTGTGTGTGTGTGTGTGTGTGTGGTGTGTGTGTGTGTGCGTGTGTGTGTGTGTGCATGCGTGCGCATAGAATGGTGGCGGTGTTTGAAGGTGTGAATCAAACACTTAACTAAGCTGCTCCACTGAGCTTCAGTCATTTCCCAAGACTTATACAAACACATTAAGCTGCCTGTCATAATCCTGCACATATACTGACTGCATGCTGCAACTGATGTACATGATAGAACCAAAAAAATATACTCAGCTAACTTGTCTCCAGTCCATTTTGTGTAATCTGTGTAAACTTTTACTCTGTGCTTTGAAGTGGTAGCAGTTTAGCAAATAACAATTGGGACTTCTATTCTGTCCACATGCCAGGGTCATGTTGACTAACTTAAACAAAAAAAAGGTAACGTCACTCACTTTTTTTTCAATTTCTAATCCAAGGATTTTGCGGGCCTTTTTTGGGAATTGTTGCAGCCTGAGGTGATTGGTTTCATGGCAGTTTTTCTAAAAAGTGTTCATAGCCAGAGGGGTTTTTTTTGTCTTCTTTTTTTCTGCAATGAAACAGCAGGAGCAAGGGAAATTTTCAAAAAAATATCAGCTAAAACACTGATGTGAAAAGCTACTGTTCCTTCTCCAGGAACAAGAAGAGTTGTTTTTACTGCAAGAGCAGAAAAGAAAAAACAGTTAAAAAACCTGCTCATTTGTCTCTTTTTTGTTTGTTTGCAGCCTTTTAACACCATCGTTGGTCTTGATTGGTGTTTAACCGTTTGGTATACACTGTGGTGACGTGACTCTATTATTTCAAAGTTTGAACATTAGCACATAATTAAACATTCATTGTAATCTAAACACTAAAGGAAATTTAGATGAAAGCTTGTCAGTGTTGAGGAGCCTCCATTCTCCAGTCCGCTGTGTCAGATTTTTTCCGATAATCAGAAAACAGGAAAGGGATGCTGCGGTTCCAAAATCTTTGAGAGTTTCTGGTGACAGCAGATGGTGGCCCAAGAAGTCCAGAAAAAATATTTGTGCAAGAAAACATGCATACACAAATGATGTCCCCTTTAATCCCTGATGCAACTCACTGTCTGTGTGACTCTCCCCCTCCACACAGTAGCAGCTCTGCAAAGTTTTACCGTCAACACATTACCTGAAGAACTGAGACAGGTTTCGTCTGTCCCGAAGCGTCCGCTCTCTTCTCCTCCTGTCACACTTATATTTGCTTCCCCCTCGGGCCTGAGCTGTCTCTGCAGCACCCAGGACATGTTTGTTGTTTCTTGCGTTTGCACACGTCAATTAAGGTTAATGTGATAGACGTGACTCAAGCACATGAAAGCATCTAAGGTTCCCTGGCAAAATACTTCAGTGGAGAGGTACTCCAAAAAGGTATGTGCGTGTGTGTGTGAATGTGTAAGATGGGACATACAGGACTTGAAGCGAGCCTTAAGGTTGTAAATTGTCAACGATGTCTGGAGAAAAGCCTTTGAAATAAAGAAACGAGACTCGGGACTTGTGGAATGTACTGTAAAACTGTGCATGCCAGAACCAAGAAACACGCGTTTATCTCTTTGCTTTCCATGTTGTTCTTTGTGCCTCACCACAAACCAATCAGGGCCAATAAAGTTACAACCTGAGCTAACACTGTAAAATTGTTCTCTTTTGCTGGAAACAACAGATCTTTGGTCAGCTTTTTTGATGCTGTTGCAGCAGCAGCCGTTTCAGCAACCTTTTTAGGAGGGTATTAAGGTAAAAAATTATAGGATCAGGGTAAATGCTAAAAGGTGGTGTAACATTATCAAAAGAAAGGCCACAAGCTGACTCTGTGATGTTACACAGCAATATCTAGATACAGAAAGTATAACATTAACCCCAAACAGCTGCTTGCATAGTGACACTATGTGACGAGTTGAGGTACCATGAAGCAGCTTTAACAGAGCCAGGCTCTGTTTGCCTGAGCTGGCTTGACAAACCCTAAAGCCTCAGGCAGAGATAACCGGTACCACTAAGGTGGTTATCGGCTGTCTCTGCAGCCCATTCTCATTATGAAGTAAAATAGCACCGCTTAGTCAGTGCTTTTGGCGTAAGTGCACAATACCAATAGGCCCCTTCACATGCGCATTGAATGTAGCAGGACGATCTTGAAACAGGCTGAAATGCTGCTGGTAACCATGTAGTATAAGGAGTGCCTAAAGGGTTGGTGGGAGGGGTGATGAATGGGCCCCAGAAACAACAGACTTTCATACAGGATTCTGGTATTCATCTGTTGTCTTAACCATGTGCCTCCCTCCCTTAATCCTAACCATCCATGACAGCATGTGTGTTTGTTGATGTTCCGGCAGTGGTTGCTGTGTGCTGTTGTTGCCTAAACATAACCACGTACCTCATCCCACCATGTGCATTTGTTGACATAGTGGTAGCAGCATCCTGGAATGTAAACAGAAGACACAGAAGGATACCCAGAATGTAATATGTAGACATGGATGTTCACTGCTAAGCAACATGTGACAAAAATATGATGAGAATGTTTATCACTGTTAACTCAGGCTTTCTGCTTCAGGCTCTGAGCACATTCCCAAAAAGTCAAATAATACATTTGGCACTTCATTTGACACCTGCTTCCTCCTTTGAAGTACACGTTAAAAGTATCACCATAAAAATCTACATTGTTGTTTCAATTAAGTCAAGAGAGGAATGATGGCAGAGGATGACTTGTATCAATGCACAAATTAATATAACCTGACACTGTCCTATAATGAAGGAGAAGTGGAAATTATTTTAGTTTTTGGACAAATCAAAGTGATATGAATTTTACTGGCTGAATATTATCTGTGATAAATACTAATAGACTAATCTGTCAGCAGTAATATACTAGCAGTTTAAAACAGACTTCAGTAAATCAGAACAAACGTAATCCACAGTAGTAACGCCATGGAATGATTTGAAGAAATATATATATAAAACATATTATATCGCATTTCATTTGCAAGTAAATATCCTTCTCAAAAATGCAGTGAACTGTTAGTGCTCAGTGCTAGGGAATGGAGTAATAATTTGATAGGGTTCTGTCATGTTGATTTGATCACTTTCTGGATGACGCATCAGATTGCCTGGTTGAATCTACTTGCTTATTTCTGATCCAGAAGACAAAGAGAAACATTAACAATCTCATTATCAATCAAAGACAATGTTTCGTGTTCAGTATCCTTTTACCTCTGTTTTGGTCTCTACCAACTCCTGAGGGAAATATTTGTCTCTTTTACATTTCCCAACGAGTCAAAAATCTTTCCGTTTACATGACAGTTTTTTTGGTCCCCGCGCTGCCCACGTCCCTGGCGTGATCTCATCTTAGAGGATCTTTAATATCGCACATGCAGACCCACCGCACATCCAGGGGAAATGGTGGTCCACTGCATGATGATCTGCAGGGCCCTGTGGGGACGTGAATCCCATCGTGTGTGGAGGAGATTCAGAGCTAATGCAAGTTCTCACCTATTTAAACGAAACAGATCACCACCTCAAAGAGAGGGCAAAATCCCCACTAATAGCAGTTGAGGCCTGTGGCAGACCCACACACACACACACACACACACACACACACACACACACACACACAGTAAAGACAGACAGTGATGAATTGTAGTGGGAAAATCCCTGCTCTACGGATCCTTCAAAGACAAAAAAACCTGCAAAGCTCTTCAAGGCAGATTCTCGCAGCACTCAGAGACAGCTCGCGTTCCCTCACTGAGGAGAATAAAAACGAATGAGAGCACTGGAAAGTCATTCAGACACTTTATTAAGATCTCAAGTCATAAAGCCACTGGAAAGCCATCGGATCCACGGCCATTTGGGCGCCGTGTCCGATGGACAGCAATCAAAAACCTTGATGCATAGCATACATCTGGGATAGTGCTTTAGCGCTCCCGTACTGGAGTTCAGTTGAGAAAACACTCGCAGAGGTGTGTTGCACCCAGTGTTCCCTGTGAGCCAGCGCTGTTCGGTTCTCTGCGTTTTCTTCCAACTGCAGCTGCCGAAACCTGCAAACTTTTCCACAGAGCTGAACTGAACACAAGGGAACATTGGACACATTAAGATTTGGGTTAGAATTGTGCCAAATAACAATTGGCTGGTCAGAAAGTCGTCAGACATCGCCAGATAGTCATAAAGTATCGACGCATTCTATCATTTGCTGGTTCAGAGACATCAGCACAACGCTGCCTGGATACACTGCCTGGAAAGTTAAAGGTTCAGTTTGTCTGATATTAGACGAAAATGTTGGATTAAATTTTCCCTATCTAGTTACTAGAGACCAATGTGTATACCTAAATCTAACATCATTTTAGTCCAACAATTGTCTGACTCAACAGAAGCATCTATCTTGTCTAAAGGGCTTGCCATTGTTGTTTTTACACCTAAATGGTTCTGAATCACTGCAGCTTGTCGAAAGCAGAGCAGTTCGGCTAATCAAGTCCCAGTGATTATTGGTGGAGAATACAGCTGTTTCATGTTGCAATGCCAGACCACTCAGTTAACTCAAACTCAGTGGAGTGAGCGGATTCAAAAGTCTGGAACCAGGCAAAGAATCAGCAGCAGTATGACTGAAATGGACTGCACCATTCTCATTCCCAACTCGTGAAATACTGCTGTTTTAACAGTGCTTTTGGCGTCAGAGTGGACACCACAAAGTACCTCTAACATCTGCATTAAAAGCTGCTAAATGGGGTCAGGTGAGAATGCAGCTGGACATGGCCAGATGGAACCTGTCACGTCCACATGAAACGTGGTATGATGGCGTCGAGCTGAAACGCTGATGGTAACCAAATGCTATAAGGAGCACAAGGGTGCCTACAGGGCTCTTAGTAGGGATGGTAGATGGGTCCAACAAACCCTGGACTTTCACACGGGAATCCAGTGTTCACTACCCATCTAAATGTGATGGGGTTTTTTTCTACACCTTACCATGTGCCTCTTCCCATAATCCTTACCATTTGTGCCAAATTGTGTGTTTGTTGACGTCCCAGCGCTGGTTGCCATATGCTGGTGTCCCTTAAACATAACCACATGCAGCTACCATGTGCTTGTGTTGACATTACCTTAGCAGCATGACGCAGAAGGATACTGACAGTGTTATGTAGATGTGCAAATCCACTGCAACATGGCAATATGTGACGACTCAGAACACGTTGCATACACTCACTTAAATGTGCAATGTAAAGTTTTCTTGTAAACACACACAGCTGTGTTTACATTGAAAGTAACAAACAGTATAAATTCTGCATTGTTATATATGTTCTTCCTTACCTTTATTGGCAAGTTGCTGTTGTGCTCAGCCCATTACTGCATTATTGCCAAGCTGCTTTGTGCCTTTGTGGATTTACGTAACAATGAATGTATTTTGTTGTGATCAAAATTAAATTATTTTTATATTGTAAAGCCTAAAAGTCTGCACTTCATTTGCAGAATACAATGGCATAATGTCAAGTCTGAACAACTTGTTTTTTTATTGTGTATTTGATGAATGGAAACATGCAAAAATCTAAAACACTGGTATTCTTTTAGCACCACTAATGTAAAGTACAGCTAATTTAAAACATGCAAACCACAGTATGGTCCTTGAAAAACAACCCATATACAAGCAAGGCTGCTCAGGTTAAAAAGTAAACATACATAATGTGAAGTATGTTCTTATCTTTAAAAAGCTGTGGGACTGTTTAAACAGACTCACTCAATTTTTATGTTCTCAGCATATCAAAAGTCTCATGCATAATTACAGTAATTCAAATACTTCAAATTAAAGACTTTCCCTCCCTGAGGATGACAAACATTTCTATGGTTTCAATTATGTCTGCTATGCAAATAGGTATCCTGTAAATGTGTGGTATTTTGAGGTTAAGTGCTCATGCAGGCGGGCAGCAACCCATACTGGCTTCAGCACAAGTACATTTACACACACACTGAGACAGACACACAGCTTTTACAGCCGTTTGAATCTACAGTCGCAAAGTAGCTGTGATGTTTTTACAAGCTGCACTCACGGGGAGAAACGCTCGCTTCAGATCATTTACTCATGCTGAGCAATGATGACAAATATCACAGCTATGAAAGCAACGTTTGATTCAAGAAGATCCCAACCCAATCAGCAGAATAAATGTTGTATATTTCAGCAAACATGGACATGTTACATTTTGTACGTTATTAGCCCTTTGAAACCTGGATCAACATAACTTTTCTTGTGTTGATTTCGGATGCCTTTCACACGTATTTAACCACTGAACATTGAGCAACATTTGAGTCTAAACATCTACAAGGTTTTGATCTTGCAGTATTTTAACCTGCAGACACTCTGGAGCCTCCGTGCATGCCTGCATACAGACAGTGAAGGACTCTGAGGCAGACAAAATTTGCCTTAACCATTACCATCAATGAATCATACAGTCATACAGGTACTATTATCATACATGAAATTCAAATACTTTTATATTGAATATTTTTTCCACAGCACACTCGTGCAAAGAATGGGCTTGTAACTACAGTAGCTGACATGAAAATGCAAATACATGAATTTGATTTCCTTTTTTCCCACCATGTCTCTCCAAATTTTTTGTATGCAACAACTTTGCATAACCAAAACTTTTAACCCTTTGAAACCTGAGCAAAAAGGGTTTTATTTCTTTCAAAAACATGGAAAGGAGGCAATAGGCAACTTAACAAGACATGGCCCATTAACAAAAAAGTAGAGGACGTTAAAAAAAAACCTGAAAATAAGCAAAAAACAAAGTCAAAAACAAACAAGACAATGATATAAAACATGCTGAAAATAAAATGTATTTATTTATTTTACTTTTTTAGCCAATTTGCTTGTCACCTTTTACATGTTTTTGCAATTTGTTAGACATTTCTTGCCAAGTTGGTCATTGTGTTTTCCCCCCATGTTTTTGAAACCTGTTTTCTCAATGATTCAAATAGCTTGTGAAAGGTGTCTGTCCACAGCACTAGAAAACTGATGTGGATCCAGGTTTCAAAGAGTTAAAACAGCACATATTGCCTGAGTAAGAAACTATGGATGATTTTCCTTAGCTATGGTAGTATCCATGTAAAAACTGAATTAAATGAATAAATAATATTGTTTGAACTTTAACTGTGCATCATCTGCAGTGCAAATTCCAGAGATATGTATCTGATAGTAAACAAGTCACCTGCTTTTCCTCTACAAATGTGACATGAAGGATGGTCGATGTCAGCATGTCTCAGTAGCATCCTTCAACACTTCCTCCTGCTCTCTGGGGTTACACAGCTGTCCCATAAAGTCCTCTTCTTCCTATCTCTGTATAATGCATTTCTTTCACTGTGCAGCTCTCTCTGTGTCTGAGGCTTGTAAAGATTTACTTTTACCAGATGCTCACTGCCTTGTTAACTGCAGTCCAATTGTCCCATTGTAGTTCAGCTCATTTAATAAGATTTGCATGGCTGAACATGAAGTCAACAATTCAAGAAGCTACCCACAAATATGTGTGCTAGGTTCCGATTAACAACTTTTACCCACCGCAGCTCCTTATACCCATATATTCCTTTTTTTGTATAGGCTGAACATGTTTCTTAACAAAATGTGTCTTTGAAGTTGTAAATGAAGCCTACAGTCATGTCTGGAGGAAACCAGGTATCACTCAGGGGTAAGTAAGTACAGAGGTATTTTTAATGAAAACCTGGTTCAGGATTTCAGACTAAGCCAAAGGTTTCCCTTTCAATAGGACAATGGCCTAAAGAACACAGCCAAGACAACACCAGAGTGGCTCAGGGACAACTCTTGAATTTCCTCAAGTGCCTGGACTTCAACACAATCAAACATCTCTGGAGAGACCTGAGAAGGGCCATCCAACGATGGTCCTAATCCACTTTGATCGAGGTTGAGAGGTTCTGCAAAGAAGAACAGCATGAAATCCCCAAATTCAAGTGTAAGCACTGCTAAAGGTGCTTCAAGTACTCAGAGGGTCTGAATACTTATGTCAATATGATATTTCACATTATTTTATAATATTTAATGGTGGATTGCTCCCTCTGGGTTGCGAGTGAATTACTGCCCCAAGCAAAGAAGTTCAAGTTTCTTCAGAAGCTGAGAGGATCTGCAAAGAAGAATGGCATGAAATCTCCAAATCCTGGTATAATTGTTGCTAAAGGTGCTTCAAGCACTCAGAAGGTCTGAATACTTATTGTATGTCAATATGATATTTCACATTATTTTATAGTATTTCATGGTGGATTGCTCCCTCTGGCTTGGGAGTGGGTTACTGTTCCAAGCAAAGGAGTCCAGGTTTCTTTCAAATTTGAAAGGATCTGCACAGACAAATGGAATTCCAAATCCAAATGTTTGAAAAACCTGTTTTCCCTCAGTGTTCAGCTGGGATTTTGGTCTATTCTTCCACACATACAGTCTTAAAATCTGTAGGATTCTGGGGGACCCGATGCTTAATCTTGATCTTCAGTTTCTTCAACAAATGTTCTATTGGGTTGAAGTCTGGTGATTGACTGGGTCATTCAAACTCCTTAATTTTGGTTCCTCTGGAACCAATAGGCATCTTCCATTGTACTTTGTTTTGTATTGTTGTCCTGCTGGTAGTTTAACCTGCGTCTCATCCTCACAGTCCTGGTATGGCAATAGAATCTTCTCAAAATGTCCCGTTTCTTGGCTCCATTCACCATCTTTTAGGTTATTTGGCTTCTGTTGGTACCATGAGAAGAGAAACAGCTTCATGCCATGATGCTTCCACCTCTGAAGTTCAAAGTAGGTGTGGTGTTATTAGGGTCACATACAAAGTAATTTCTCATATTAAACACATTTCATCGTATTGTTGCCTAAAAACTCATTTGAGGTTGCTTCACATTATTAAAATAAGCCTATAGATTACTGGGAGAATGTAGTGTGGTCAGACAAGACAAAAATCTAATTTAATGGCAACAGATAAGGATGATTTAGAGATAAATGAGACAATAACATATTTTACTACACCATATTACATACACTTCAGTGTGCCGGGACATTTTTTCCCCTACAGACAGCTCTGAAAACAATACTGCACATCTGTAAAGGATTACATTAATATTTTTGTAATCTCTCATCAAATCTCAAATGACTTTTCTTTCATTGTTCAGCTCCTCGCAGCTCTTTGAAGATGAGTCATACTTATAAATGCAGTCATTTTGCTGGCTTAGATATCAGCTAACAGTCACTCATCCTGCACTTTATTATAATGTTAAGCAGGATCTTACATCGTGATGAGAGCACTTTTTCAGAAATGTTAATATTGTGTATGGGTCTATCTGACGATATGGAGGTTGGTCACACATTCTTTGGTTGTACTTTATGAAAATAAGGGAGAGATTTATTGCAGCCGTTTAAATATTTCCTGAAATAAATGACCCATCACTGTCAGCCTGTAAATTCAGATGCTTGATTTTTTTTTTTTTTTTTTTTTTGGTAAAGCTAACATGAAGAAACCTCAAATATTTTGGCTGCCAGTCTGTACTATCCCATCCCAAGACACCATCATTCCAGCTTAACAATTTCCAGACAGATGGTTATGGATTTCACTAAAACTTTATCACAATTACGTGTCAATAAATTGTGGAATTTTGTGGATCTTTGACCCCCCTGCTAACATTCCTCGTTTTTTCACAGCCCCTGTCTCTGTCTTTCCTGACTCCCGGGGGCCGGCTGGCTGGTATGAAGGGAGGGAGGGTGCCGTCGTTCTCGTTAGCATTTTGGGCCATTGAAAGCTGATTATATGGAGCTGGCCGTGCCATAAAGCTTCCCTTCATGAGAGATCACCCGAACAAACCGCACGTCCGACTGTCAATATGACGGCTGTTGCCCGGCAGGCTGAACACAGTCAGCTGGAATGTGAGTGTTTAATCAGAAGACAAATGCCATATTTTGAGCAGTTTGTTTTTATGTTCCAGTGGGGGGTTGTGAGAGGGTGTGTGTGTGTGTGTGTGTGTGTGAAGTTGCCTGAACGTGTACGACTATTTGAATTTGTTCTGAGGTTATATAAACATACATTAAGCTGCATTTTCTCTTGTTTATGTGCATTTGCTGCATATTTATGCACATGTATGTTTGAGGTGTTCTTGCAATGTAACAGGGGCGTATATGCATGTGCACAGATGTTAACTGTATCAGTCTTAAGTATGCAAGAGATGATAATTGTTTGTTAGCATGTGTGCAAGAGAATGAGAGGTCGCACTGTATGCTACAGGGCAAGTTAGCATTTATGTGTGCTGTGCCAAGCGCCCAGCGTGGCCACCCATGATGGTCGTGGCGCCGCAGACCAACACAGCTTGAATCAACAGCGAGACAAAACAAATTTGAACCCTGCTGAGTTTCTCTGTGAGAGGCCAGTTAATGGTCCTGTCTTGAAAATACAAACAGCACACAAATGCACAGTTCAACACACAGTAGCAACCATTGTGTGTGCCCCGCATCTATCCGGCGGTGTCACTTCTGACGATTCAGAGGAGTGTTATTAATAATGAGAACTTCTGCATGAAGGACCTCTAGAGAAAATGTTCTCTGTGGGAAAATTGACCCTGATTTGATTAACTTCTGATCCGGAGTCATAACCTCTAATTTTTCATCGCCATGTTTAGGGGAGGGAAAGAAGAAGAACCATTATATTTAATCAACAACACTTGAACTGCAGTCACAAAACAGGAATTTAATACATTATATGCCACTGATACTTAAATCTAGCCTTTGATAGAGTGCCGTTGGCCTCCAAACCATTTTCTAAGTAACAATGAAAATAACAGTCGGAGTGCATAAAACAGCATCAACATAGAGCTTGTTTATCAGAAAGAGTGCCAGTGGAGGATCCCCTGCACCCCCAACAGCATTCCTAGCTAAGCCCCAATGTCCTAAAATCCAATGTCTTAAGGTTCTAGAAATGTACAAAAATCCTAGAAACAACCTACGATCCTTAAAATGTCTTAAAATCTTAGAAATGTTCAAAAATCCCAGAATCATCGTCTAAGTAACATGCTTAAATCCTAGAAATCCGAGAAATATCCTAAAATCAGAGAAATGTCCTGAAATCCTAGAAACAAGCTAAAATCCTAGAAATGTCCTAAGACCTAAAAAAAACTTCCCAAAATCCAGGAAACATACTTATACTTAGAAATGTGCTAAAATCCTGGATGGGTCAAATAAAAACAAACAAAAAAAAACAGGACCTTCAGGAATCTGCTGGTCTTGTCCCATGTCCCATTCACTTACTTAGGTCACATAACAAACATTCTCATTGCAATCTAAACCTTTATCTTTTTTTGTAAACCTCATCAGGTACTTTTGTTGCCTACGCCTGTCATGATCCTGAGCTTTCTGTGTGTCACCTGTTATCTTGTGGTCTTTGTTTTGGCTTTTCTGTTGTGTTTTGCTTTATTTTGTTTATTCTTTCATGTATCATGTTTCCTGCTTTACTTTGTAGGTTCACTCCTTACGTGGTTTGTCTGGTGTCTTTTCCTGTTATTGTGTGTTTTCCTGCCTTAATAACCCCGCCCTGATTAGTTGCACCTGTCCCTCACTTATCCTGCTGTCTACTCACCTGTTCTCACTTCCCCAATTAATGTTTCACTACTTATACCTGCCCAGTTTCTTTGTTCTGTGTTGGGTCATTTGTTCATGTTCCTTGTGGTTTCTCCTGAGTTCTTGTTGGTTCCTGTTTGCCGTTCTGCCTGGTCATCATATCTGTTGAGGACTGTTTGGGTGGAGAGGCCATGTTCTATTTCCATCACTTCCAGTTGGAGCCAGAGCCAAAAAATATAGTTCCCAATAAATACCCATGCCTACTGCAGTGTCATTTGACACGGGGGAAAATGCTGATTGTAACCTTTCCCACCACATACAAAAGCCAGATGTTAGCTGGTGTGTTGTGTATATGGGGAAAGAGGCTTTTGGGATTAAGCAAACATGAAAGGCTACTTGACCAATGTCATAAATTGTGGGAGGAAGTGCAGGTTGTTTATTTACATAATGTTTGCTAATGAGCAAGCTACACACCAACTTGTGTTGACAAACTCATTTCAACGGGATAGAAGTGGCAGAGGTGATGAGATTTGTTCATTTCCAGTTGATCCGCTCCATATGAAAGGCCTTGGATTTGTAAAATATTGGAAGAGGGCAATGGGCAGTGAAACAGGAAATGATCAAAAATAACAAATAGCAAGAAATTAGTAAAAAAAAAAAAAAAAAAAAAAAATTGCCTGAAAATTTGTAATAAAAACAAACAGAAAACAAAAAAAGAAAGTTTGAAAAAAAAGGAAATAACATGTAAAAAGTGCTTAAAAACTATTATTTTTGTAACAATTTTAGATATATAACTTTGATTACTATAAAAAAAAATAATGTTTCTATAGCTTTTTTCCTCTAGCTTTTTTAAAATAATTTTCTAAATCTTCTGATTTCTTGCAATTTCTCAAACATTTTTTATTTAGTTGCTCACTGCCTTTTGTGCAGGGTTCAGAGGTCTAAATACTTGTGAAAGGCATCTGAAAGCAGCACAAGAAAAGTGATGTTGCTCCAGGTTCCAAAGGGTTAAACAGTTTTTTGTGCGGCCTCCAGCAAGCTGCCCAATTTTTAAATCCTTGAAATGTCAATCAGTAAGCTGTCATGACATTGTTGCCATGTGTTTTCCACCTTCTGCTGCATGTGCATCTTGGCTTGTTTATGAATGGAAAACTCTTTATAAGGCACACCACTTGCAGCATTGTCCCTGAACAGTGCAGAATTGTCCAACACGGACAAAATTCCTAGATACTCGACTGCAACGCGAACACCAGAACTGCAATCAAATACAGCACCACATACTGCACCCTTAAAGACAGCTCAAATCTGCAAAGTGTAACTCTGAAAAAAAATCACAAAGCATAATTATGGAAAAGCCTCTTGAGAGCTACTATAACTTCAGCTGAATTTTATCAGGAATTAAGATCTTGGCATTTTGCAAAAATGCATTTGCACATAATACTACTTAAATAATACTGTGCAAAATGTTAAATCCTATCTCTGCGTATATTTTTAAGATGTCAGGAAATATAGAAACTCTGTGTTGAAGAGAACTAAATAGAAAATCATGTTTCTGATTTGTGCGGGATTACTTTTAACAAGGGACATCTGTCTTTAACAAAACGTGGAAGGCCATTTGCGCTCAAATTTTTACTGAACAAATAATAAATAGGGCAGATTTGCACTGGATTAAAATCATACTCGACCACTGTAATTATAAGAACAGCGCTTTTGGCAGAAAGGTTTGCAGGAGACTGTATTTTTTTGTTCCAGTGCTTATGAAAGATGTTGCATAAATAAATGTATGAAAGTTTTCATGGTGGTTTTTTCCTTAAACACATTTAAGGGTCGGGGGGTGGTGGTGCCAGTTAGCCTAGATTGGCTTCTGTAGATTAGGAGGGCTTTTTATGTCTTCCATACATGTTTTTTTCATACAGTATAGCTGCATTTTGTTCTGTAATTGATCGTTGATTAGTTTGATTTGAGACAGGCTTGTGATGATAGCCTATATAAATAAATAAACTTGAATTCAAACAACAGCTACCATTATTGCAGCCGGGGACTTAGAATAAATATGCATTGAAATCAGTTCCACACTGAACATATAAACAGTATTTAGAATGATTAAATACACCAGCCCAGGAATGGATGTGGATAATGCTTGGCTTTGTCCACTGGGATTGTTCTGTGTCATCCAAACCATAAACTTTATGTATTTCTACACCCTGATAAGGTCCGATTCTGGCCGAGAAATGACTCCTACAAGAGCATCTTCATGTGAAGTGGTTCTGGGTCAGTCAGTCTTCATCTGGGAAGCTCGCCCAGCACTCTCACTAACCACCACTTTGTTTCTGAAGCTGGGAAATAAATAACCGCCGATCGGAAATTTGTTTTCCCAGTCAATAAGTTCAAACCTTTTCCAGTAACGCTCTATTTTGCTTCCCACCGGACCCGAGTAACCTCTGATTGTGTATTTTCTGTCTATGTGTGTGTGTGATTTTGTGAATATTTATGTGCGTTTGTGCGATTCGCCCAAACCCATGGCCCAAGGTCGAGTTTGCTCCAAGCCACGAAAAGCATGAATCAAAACCATGGGTGCTCAGCCAGATACACAACAATGCTGACCATAAATATTGAGAGGAAATCACACCCTAAAAGACTTGGAATGCTTTGTATTTGTGGATGTCCTCTTGTAGCTTTCGAACAAGAAGAATAATACATTAATGCATAATTTTAACAATATTCCTGCATTTTTTTTCTGCAACAGAACACATACTTCCTTCAGAAGATGTTCACCATGAAACCTTGACATAAACCTGACATAATTCATCACAATAACCATAGCTTGTTTATCCTAACTTCACTGTGCTGAGTTGTGTTTTCATATCAGTGCTGCATGAAGTAAAGATCCGCTTCTATGCCCACAGGAAGAAACTGAAGCTGTGCAGGAAATGATCCCTTCAAAACATGTAACTTTATGGATTTTGGCACATTGAGGATCCAAAGGTGTGATTTCTCCTCTTAAAAGCAAGCCTGCAAATGTTATCAAATCATTATGAAATAGGTATTGGCCCTGGTGCTGTGGAGATTAAATAGTGCATTTGAGAGGTTCTTCCTGATGACTGGGAAAAAAAATAAAATAAAGCAGCTGCCCCAGCATACAGCAAAGGTTGTGATTTATAGGTCAGTGTCAGATTTCACCCATTGATAGCACCACTATATCAAACCTTATACTAGGTACAAGGTACATTTATTAGTGATTTTTTAAAACATCGTTCAATTACAATTTGTCCTTGTTCCTGCTACATCTCTAGAGTTGAAGGATGAGTTGATTAAAATCACCAGCTACTATGAAAAATCCACCCAGTTGCTTAGGCATGTTGCTGCTGATGACAGTATACAATTCCTGCAGCGCATTTTTTGAATTTGCATCGTAGTCTTATGTCCTGTTGGCTCTGAACAAGGTCCGCCCATCCAGTGCAACAGCTTGATCAGGGATACAGGGGTTAACAATGTCTCTGTGTAGATGTGCACAGAATAGTCTCTGATTTTCTGTTGCTGAGTGATCATCGTGATTATCATGTTTTACTATATTTTCCACAGCAACGATTTTTGCATGCTTTTCAATTGCTCTGAAATACGTTCATTCACTGTGATAAAGGACTCTCCAATGTTGTTGTAACCCTAAAGTGTTATAAAGTGGATATTTCAGAGGGGGAAGCCTACCCATGGTGGACCTTCCCCGGCTATGAGCATAGGCTTCAAAGCTCTATGCCATCATAAAGAATTTTTCATCTGCTTATCCAGGTTTCAGGGGCAGCAGACTGAGCAACGTACTCCAGACATCCCTCTACCTAGCAGTCCTTTCCAGCTGCTCCTTGGGAACTCCGAGACATTCCCAGATGAGATATATTTGAGAAATGTAATTCCTTCAGTGTGTTCTGGGTCTGCTCCGTGGCCTCCTACCAGCTGGACATGTCTCTACTCTGAGCTGGACGTCTCAGCCATATCTCTAAGGCTGAGCCCAGCCACATGGAGGAAACTCATTTCTGCTGCTTCTGTCTGCAAATTGGTTCTTTTAGTCACTACTTAAATCTCACCATAGGTGAGTGTCCAAGTGTGAATAGACTGGTAAACCAGTTCCTGCTACCCTGCAGATGCTGCGCCAAACCGCCTGTCCATCTCAAACTCCATTTTACCCTCCCTCATAAACAAGACCCCCTGCACTAAAAACAAAGTAGCTACAGAGAGACTAAAGGAAACACAGTTTCCAGGTAATTTTTAACTAAAGTGTTTTGAAATAACCAAATGGTTGTGCTAGAGGGAATGTTAGGGTATTAACAAAGTCATTAAAATTCATCCTGAATGTCTGCACCAATTTTCATGGCAATGTCTTGTATAGCTATGGAAATATTTAACTCAAAAATGGTTAGTTGAATCAACTGACCAGCCAGCCCATTCTCATTTCAGACTTGGAAAATAACACCACTCTGTCAATGCTTTCGGTGAAAGTGCGTGACACCAAAAGGCAACTTTCCCATGTACATGGAATGCTGCCTGATGGCCTCAGCTAAAAACGCAGCCAGACAGAACCGGTTGCAGTGTTATTATATGCCTGGTGGACGGCCGGACAGTACCTGGCGTGCCCACAGGATACGCACACGGGCAGCATCACTTGAGAATGCGGCCAGATGGAACCTGTTGCATGTGTTTGAAACAAAGCAGAATGGCATCAGGTTGAGACGCTGCCGGTAACAACATCAAATGCAATACAAGGAGCATAAGGTTGGCTGGAGGGTGAGTAGGAGGGGAGGTGGATGGATCAAACAAACCTGCACTTTGATGCAGGAGTCCGATGTTCACTTCCTGTTTGAATGTGATGTTTTTTTCTACACTTTACCATGTGCCTCCTTCCCTTAATCCTAACCAGCCGTGCCAGGATGTGTGTTTGCTGATGTCCCGGCATGAGATGCCATGTGCTGTTGATGCCAAAATATAAGCACATGTAGCATCATCATACCAACGTAAATAGCAGACACAGAAGGAAACCTAACTCAAAATATGCAGACGCAGAAGTCCACTGACAAAACGGCAACATGTGAAGAGCTGGGATGAGAACGTCTTGGACCAGCAGAATGACTGACAATGCTTTCCCTAGAGTCGTACTGTTAGCATGTCTAAAAAAACAGAAGACCATCATCTATTGTGTATAATACCAGATAACAACTCAACCACTGACAAAGCCATTATGAACAATTTCTGAGCCCATTTATCCACATATTTTTACTCATTTTTTATTTTATTTTTTATGGCATCTCTCTTCAGCCAAGACAGCAATCTGATCCAGAGTCTGTAAAGTTTAGATTTCAAACTGATGAAAAATAAGGGCATGAACAAAAACGCGTGTGTGTGTGTGTGTGTGTGTACACTGCAAAATCAGAGAATCAAACTTCGAAAAGCAGAAGTTGAGTAAATGGTCTGTATCCCTCCCTGACACTGATATCCTTCAGCAATGTAAAATAAATGGCTCCACTAATGTCTATTCAACATTTCTCTTCCTCTCCCTGATGCATTTTTTACCCAGTCAGGAAAACCGCATGCACAGTCTATACGATCGGGCCCATATCTAAAGACAATAAAGACCGGAGCGCCATTAGGGCTTTTGAATGGCGGTCAAAAGAGATCATGTTTTGTATCCCATTTAGCGGTTTGGGAGAGGAAAGACGCTGGCGGAAATCAAAGAAGTGTCTTTGTGGAAACAAAGATCATCTGTATCGCGTCTTTTCTCTTCTGACAGGAAAGAGAATGTCTGAGGGTTGTGATTAATGAAAGTATGGCAAGGGTACGCTAAGTCAGGAAACATGCACACGCACGCACATACACAGACACAGACACACACACACACTCGCACACAGTCAAACAGAGCCCGGGCACCTGGAGGAGGCATGGATATAATATCCATCACGGTGAGAAAAGATGACACATTTTGTGCAGTGAAACATTAGCCGCCACCAGCCAGCTCAGCTGTGTGTCCTGGGGCAAGGAAACACACATACACACACACACACACACACACACACACACACACACACACTGAAGCTGGAGGAGCTTCAACTGTCATCAAAATTTGAGGATGGAATCTTAGTTAGTAAGAATAATGGTGTTATTATTACAGTGAGGTAATGACAGATGGAGCCAATGTCTCTCGCTCTCACACTCTCTCACACACACACACACACACACACACACACACACACACACACACACACACACTATACCACTATACACCTGTTCACATAGACACACTCGCCCTTACACCAATGCACATGTCTACACACAAATACATAGAAACACACACAGAGGCTGTAATGGAAAGGAACCTCACACGACATCCTGCGCGACCAAGTGTGTTCACAGCCACACACTGCCGGTCTCCGGGGTTTGGACGAGTCCTGCGTTCCCCTGCAGTAAGCCGGACTGAGTGTAAATGTGACAGAGTTCCTCTCACCACTCTGTCATTACTGCAGACATTATTAGTGTTGTTATTGGATGAATCTGAAGTTGCTGCAGAGCCGCAGATAATCAGAGTGGTTGGAATAAACCTCAGCGGGTGTAGCCGTAGAGCCTCAGCCTGCTCTCCAGTTGCAGATGTGACGCACAGTAACATACAGGCGAGCATGTGGAGAGATCATTAAAAAGACAGGCAACAGGCGTGATTTGTAGTCAATCTTTATCAGCTGATGGTCAAACTCCAGCGGAACAATAAGTCAGAGATGGAACTAAATTGTTTTGCAAGTCCCAAGCTGAGCCCCAAGTCAGCACAGGCAAGCTCTTTGAGTTTCGAGTCTCTGAACAAGTGATAATGTCAGGATTTTTTACTTTTTTTTGTACGACGTTTTCTATTAAGCCTGGTATACACTGCAATTGTGGCTGTCCCAGACGAAAGATGACCAATGTGAAAATTAAACATGGCAAAATCTTTGGTCATGGCTCTAAAATGGTGGTCCTACGTCGCACAGTGAGAGGTTCAAGGATGGCTGTTGTCACGATCTTGCGATCAAAGATCATTGTGATACTTTTAAATCTTTAGGATTGAGTCAAAGTGAAGTTATAAGTCACTCGTCAAGTTGCAAGTCTTTCTAAGATTTTTTGAAGTTGAGTATTAAATTTGGAACTCTGAATCATGTGACTTGAGTCCACATTTCTGCAATACAGGAGCAGCATTTTCTCTGAGATAAATCCAATCTGAAACTTTCTGTTTGACTAGAAAGGTGAATTTGATATGCACCCCTCAGATTCTGCAGAAAAACAATGCGTGAATCTTTTCTGAGAATAATCAATAATAATAATAACAATTTCACCCTCTGCCAGTGTTGGATTCTACCAATATAATCACTTTTCATGTTGTAGAGCTTCATTAAACCACGTTTACCATGTGCGTAGAGTTTCCTGTGAAGCTATGTAGTCCTGGCCCTTGCCAGTGAACCAGACTCAACTCAGGTTCAATCTGTGGATGCACAATTACAGCAGCGGACAGAGTCCTAATAATGGCAATAATGCAGGCTCACATATGTTATTACAATACATCCACATGCAGACCTAAGGAGAAGAACACACGCACACACACACTAGTAGGGTACATTTTAGAAATCTGATGGTCTGTCTGCTCCGCTAATAGCCGAACAAACACAGACAGAACATGACTGATTCATCTTTAATGATGGATGCACGCAATAAAATGTATTAAACGTGTATAGAACAGATAATAAATTGAAGAAACCTGTTACTAAGCAGGCAAAAACATTTCCTTGTCCCGTACAGATGCAGTAATTTGCAGTCGAAGGAATGCAGTTAAAGAATCTGTCTTGGAAGAGCTGCAAAGCCCACATACATGTGTACTGTAGAACAGGGACATTCAGCTTGCTTTGCTTCAGGGCCACTTTTGAAGACTGACAGGAGGTCAAGGGCCAGTCGCAGCAGCCCCATACATGCATACATGGATTTTGAGACATTTAGAGGATTTTAAGACATTTCTATGATTTTAGTATATTTCAAGGATTTTTTGACATTTCTAGGATTTCAGGATATTTCTAGGATTTTAAAGGACATTTTTAGAATTCCCAGAGTTTAGGACCTTTCTAAGATTTAAGGACATTTTTAGGATTTTAGGACATCTATTGGACTTTAAGATGTTTCTAGAATTTTAGGACATTAGGGGCTTGGGATCTCTGTAGGGGGTGCTGGGGATCCTCCACTAGCACTTTTTTTTGTAAACAAGCTCTGTTTTGATGCTGTTTTATGCACTCTGGCACCTTAGGTATACTACCAGTACAAGAACAATTTCCAGTGTGAGTCACTTAAGTTTTATTATGAATTACAAAATGGTTGGAAGCCATCCCACATGCTATCGGGGACCAAATTTGGCCCACAGGCTGCAAGCTGAGTATACCTGCTGTATGTACTGTTGACTGAAGAGCACTGTTCCACACATGTAACACAATGAAACAAAGTGAAGCTCTGCACTGCCATCTTCTGGCTTTGCACATACAATGATAAGAAATTGTTTTTCAGAGGATGCGTTTGGTCAAATACAGCCTCAAATAGTGAGAACTGAGAGAGCAAATTGACAAAGAGCAGATAATAGAACATTCATGTATAGCAATAACAAATCCTCTTAGACAGAAGGAGTTAGGACTCAGAGAAACCTAAGATTATCATGAAAAATCAATGTATAATTTCCATCTTTTAAATGTATTTTCAAGGATGCAGAATATATAGTGTACAGTATACAGTGTATAGATGTTCTTCTAAACTACAAACTGCATGCCTCTTCTAACCCATTTGCATGGGGCTAATAACCACTGATAATGCCCATTCAATGAAGTGATAACATTCAAAATGGGTGCGATAACTTTGATTTTTTTAAATCACCGACTGCCACATCATTACCTTGTGGCAAAGGGTGGCTTTTCAATGTGTCCTCTAAATGACTCTACAGATTGATCCACACTTCAGCCAATATACTTATTGCTTCACTGAGCTTTCAGCAGGTTTTATGCAGTAAGATTCATCCAGGTTCCCTTCCTTGGTTTTATTTATAGGGTCTGAGGTCAAGATTCATAAATGATTCACAACATGCTGAAAAGATTCTTTGCAGCGTTAAATTTGCCAAAAGGAAAAGCAACAAGAAACAGTAACAGGTGGAGACAATTTGACCCACAGGTCAACATGCATTATGCACACAGTCTTCTTCTATGCTTACATGCGTGCATCCATCCTCGATTCGAGCTCCAGTGCACCTTGTAACAATCTGTCCGCACGCTGTGCATCAAATCATCCATTCCAGGCGGTGATTGAAACAAGATGGATGCAGCATTGGGTGGATGATTTGTAAAATACACGGCAACAAATTATTTACAGGGATCCTCGCCACCCAAAAAACGTTCACAGGGAGAGAAGCTGGAGTTTTTATTGGGATGAATAAGACTTTTATGAGATGTGATGGACAGATACAGCGCTGAGATTTATGGCTCTGGTGAGGCTGCTTGTCTGAAGGGATACATTAAGGAAAATATGGGAGGGAGAGATTTAAGAAAAGGAAAAGTAGAGGGCGAAGGGAAGGAAGAGGGGAAATGGAAGGGAGACAAAGGAGCGAAAAACATTCTTTTCATCCTCTGCAATCATCTTAATGTCAAATAAAAGAGCAGTAAGAAGTAGATTCCTCTCTAGAGTTTTGAGTCTCATCTTTAACTTGCCCTTGTACTTAGAACTGTGAAACACATCGTGCGTATTACATTTCCACATTCTGCAGTTTGAGTTTACTGGACCCTTGTTCTGGTTCCCCATTACTCTGCAGATGATCACAAGGAATCTGGATGTCTATCAATTTTAAGAGGTAGTGGAAAGCACACTGCGTTCTTACACTGATGCAAACGTTTATCTTCAGCCGAGCTGCGAGGAAAGAGATGGTCTTCCTGTTTGGTTAAACCCTGACTGGTGAACAGTTAAAACTGAAACAAAAAAAACCCCCACAGTTTTTAAGGAGTAAAGGCCCATTTATGCTCAATGTTATGATACGTATACTGACCAAGATGGAGCTTTCTGTCCGTACTCTGTGTTAATTTCTTGTCATTTTCTGAACACTTACGGATATGGACAAAAGGTGCAGTACCACTGGATATCGTGGGGGCAGTGTAGTGTGGTTCAGGCAAGATAAGGCTGTAGGAGACAAGGATGATATTTTAAAAAGTGACGGAATCTAAGAAATTGGTAATATAGTGAAAAGAGTTCTCCATCCACATGCTGCAATGTGTTTAAGGGCCTCAAAAACCATTATCAACATCTACTGTTTCCTTTAAAAGGTACATTATTACAACCTCCTCCACCATCGCTTAATTTGTTGTTATGAGAAACTTGTGACTCCACCCTCTGTTGCCATCTACTGGCTGTATCTATGGCAACATAAAGGAAGTATGAGGACAGTGGCGTTTACAATGTTTAAAACTTAAGTTGGGAAGCAACTTTACTCCTAACGGAAAGATGAATTCTAAACAAAATAAGTTGCTGCTGAATTTCAAACATTTTCAAACCCAGCTCTGTTAAATATACACATTAACTTTACAAAGGAAACATTTTTGCAAATTTTCAAGGCTTAGTGTGTAGGAATTAGAGGTTTATATTGGCAGAAATTGAATACATCATAATACGTCTGTTTTCTATAGTGTATAATCACCTGAAAATAAAAATAGTATTTTTATAACACAAAGAAATAAAATATGTAGCAAGAATAAACAGAAATGAAACTCAACAAAAAATTTCACCGTACCTCAAAATGAAGTGTGTTTTTTACAAACTTGACTCGCTCATGAGTCATTTGCGGTCCATTCAGAATGGACATGCGACCCACTTTTGGATTGCGACCCACCAGTTGGGAACCACTGGTCTTCAGTGTGTGGAAGGTAACCTTTCACGGTATTAATTTCCTCTATTCCAAATGCTCTTAGTAATGCTCATTGATTTTTACACAGTTTTTTATATATATTATATTTTTTTTACTGATTTTTAAATATGTGCATTTTAAATAGCGTATCATTGTAAAGTAGTAAATAAAATTGTATATATAAATATATTGAATCTGTGATATATTTTGTATTTTTTGGGGAAGTTGTAGTCGCTGTCTGTCATTGACTGTGTTTTTTGGGGGGTTTTTTTACGTTCAGCTTGGACTGTCTGACAGCACCTGCTGTCTGTTTCCCTCTCTCAGTTCCCTGATTGTTTGGCCCCTCCCTCCTCATTAAGGGATTGGACTCACCTGCTGAGAGCTGATATAAGCTGGAAGTCTGGTGTCTTTTGCTGCTCAGTTTAATTTGGGTTTACTGAGTTTAGTTGATCTTCTGTTCATAGCACCCAACACCCATGTTTCACCAGTGACTGCTGACCTCACACAGTCTTGTTTGCCTGTGTTAAGTTATAATTCACAAGTAACTTGTTAACTTAAACTGTATGGACCTCTTTTCTTTGCTCTGCTTCTGAATCTAACAAGCTGGTTTTTGGTTGGTTCTTGAATCTGAAGGCAAGGGAACTTCATTAAAAATAGTAAAAGTATAGTCAAGACATGTAAAGATAAGAGTCAGCAGTTTTAAAAAGGAAAGATTTTAGCTTTGACCTAAAAATCTTAGTTAAACAAGTTAAAGGAATACCTCAGCCCCAAAAATGATGATTTGTACGTCAATAAAACATCCTGAGTTATGTTAAATTTGTGAAGAAAACTTTGTTTTTTCATGGTGAACAAAGAATCCCTGGAGCACTTCTCATCTGTGTGTGACTGTTAATGTGTTTTAAAAAGTTGTTTGGGTTTTTTTTTTTTGTGGGGGCTTTTTTTTTGCAAAAATGTGTCTGGGAATTCATGAGCATATGACTGGATAAATGCAACTTGGATTGCATGAGTTGTGTGAGAGGTTGTAAACTGACGTTTTAATATAGTTTTATTGTTAAACGACCCCTGTGACTTTCATTTACTAAGAATTTTCTCAATTTTTGGACTCTTTGTTCACTTTGCAAGAAATGCAGGGAAAGCAAAGTTTTCCTCACTAATTCAATATAATATGGGGTCCCACAGGAACATTATGCTGCTAAAAATCATCTTTTCATTGTCACATCAGAAATAAATCAGCTTCTTATTTGGAGATCACTAAAGTCTGATATGTTGCTTCTATAAATCATTGGATTCAGCTGGTCAACTTTCTGATATTGTGGCTGCAGAAATTGGTCTCTGTCTTCTCCACTGCCTGTCATTTGTGCTTGACCATGATGGGAATACAAAGCACACATCAAACAATAAAATAGAATCAAAAATGAAAAGCTTTGTAGCAGCTTCAGTATTTTAGAAGATATAAATCAGATAATGAAGCCTGGATTCTATGATGCAGTCACCATTTGATCGGCGGTCCTTTTTTTGTTTCAACCTCGCTAACAAAATATTCCTGATTTTAACTTTAACTCCGGCCTGTTGAAATGATTTCTGTCTCTGGAGCAGCTGTGTGTAAAAGAACATTTTCTTAAAGTAAAGCCTCAACTTTAGAGCGCTAATGGGGCCTGGGGGGTTGGTCCGAGATGGGGAACAGGGCCTTTGGGGCGAAAAGAGGCGGGCTGATGGAGGGCAGGCCAGAGTGCGCAGGGCTTGTAAAACTTGTCTGGGGCTGATGCGGTCTCGCTGTGTTTCACGGGGGCTGATGTTAACTGCTGCAGCGAGGTGGAGGGTCCAAGCCCGGTCTGTTTATCCTGGACAGGAAGCTAGCTGGGTGCACAGAGAGAGAGAGAGAGCGAGAGGGATGGCTCTGGATGATCCAGGCTCACTGCAGATGGGTGGGCTTTACAGTACGTGTGGGAGTTGTGCTGACCGCATGCATTCATGTGGCGGATGCTCATGCCACCCATCTCAGTGGACTTTCATATACAGTGTAACTTCTGCACTGTAAAAAAAAAAATCATTTGATTTTCAGAAAAAATACAGCTGTGGTTTCCAGAATAAATCTACAAAAGATGGGAAGATGTAAAAAAAAAAAAAAAAAAAAAAAAAACTTTACAGAACAACTTGTAAATGTAACTGTTATAATTCCAATATTTTTAAATTGTAAAATTTACACTGTCAATTTGGAAGACAATGATACTTTTTTTGCAATTCCATTACCAGTCACATTATGTGAAAAAACTCTAAAATAAAATTAATAATTGGAAATCTACACATTAGCAAATCTTAATTATTATTTTTTCAATTTCAAATAGCTGTTATTGGCAGTAAATATTTATGCTAAAACATTTTGTTATTCATTCAGTGAATATCAGCAGGAAACATTTATCATCTGATTTGAACATTTAAGGAACATTTAAATCAGATCTTTTCAAATCCATTGCAAAATCTATTTGAAGGCTAAATATTTATCTGTAAAGCATAATATATATGAAGTAGTGTAATAGTATAGTGTAATTTAATATAGTGTAATATGCTTTCTTTCTGTAAAAAAAGTAATCTGTAAATTCTACAAAGAAATATTATTTCAACATATTTAAAATGAACAGTTTTGTTTGGTTCATTGCTTTACAAAATATTTCTGTAAACTGAACACTGTTTTATTGTTTTCAAATTTACAGTTTTTGTAGTGATAAACGCATTTTCTTCATCATCTTAGCTGAATGCAGACCTGCAGCTTAATATGTGTAGGAACGCTGGTAGAAACTCTGCAGTTCTCTGTGGCATCTTGGTGCATATAGTATGCCTCCTCCTACTGTAAAACAACCACCCTGCCTTTGATTTATTTTACCTCACTCATTTTCTCATGCATATCTGGGCGGAGCACTACATCAAGATTCAGACCATAAAGTTGCAATGGAGCGATCGTTCAACAGCACAGGACATTTGGTCCATTAGCACAGCCGGTTCAGTGTCCCCACGTCTGTGCAGAGTTTCCTGATTTCCTGTGGAGAGTCAACTCTCTTATCTCACACTTGACTTGAAAAGTTTTACGAAGTTAGTCATTAGAGATGGAGTGGTGGTGTGTGTGTGTGTGTGTGTGTGTGTGTGTGTGTGTGTGTGTGTGTGTGTGTGTGTGTGTGCGTGTGTTCTAATTGATTGTCCAGGGAGAGTTGACTGTTGCTCTTAAATCCAACTCTGCCCTACCTGTGCTCACTCAATGTGCTTAATGCAAAAAATAACAACCTATACCCAGCAAACTGTCCATTCCATTAATTTACCAGACAGAATCAACGTTGTTTTTGTCTAGTTCATTTCAACTAGCAAACATTTACTATAGTGAATATAGTGTTTTGTAATGAAACCCTGCAAATGTTTAAGCTACAGACTATACTGTAGATGAAACCACTGTTGTGTGATGGAATTAATCTGGCTTTAACTTAAATCTTTGTATTAATACTAAGTAGACTTTTGTGCATCAAACACCTAATTTCCTGTATACTGGATAATTTGTATGTACTAGTTTCTATCTTTTCTGCATCAATTTATGATGGAAATGTCTTTGATTTAATAAAGTAAAAGTCCTCTTCTACCTCATTTTTTGTAAATGTTTACTTATGATTTATCTTCCAGTATCTGAAAGAGTGACAGGTTCCTGTGTACATGCACTGATGATTGAACAGACCTAGGAGGCACAGGCCCAAGGGCCTTAAGTGTCAGGGGCCCCAGGCCTTCACTGCAAAATGTCATTGTAATTGACTCTAACTGACCTGGAAGAGACAACCGGAAAAAGACAACAAAGATTTGCAAAGGAAATGCAAATTACAGCAAAAATCGTCAAAAAAAAACCCACAAAGAGACACAAAACGCCTAAGACACAGCACATTATGATCAAAAAAGACACATTTACCTCAATAAGACATAAAATTGCCTCAAAGACATCCAAATGACTACAAAAAGTCACAAAGCAACCACAAGGAGACACAAAATGACCACAAAGAGATGCAAAGGAGCAGCATAGAGACAAAAAAAAACTACAGAGACACAAAGCCACCAAGAAGCAACACAACTCGATATACAACCAGCTCATAGAGACACAAAATTATCTCAACAAGACACAAAATAACCTCAAAGGCACCCAAACAACTACAAAAAGACATAAAACAACCACAAGAAAACATAAAACCAGTGATACAATACTACAAAAAAAACCAAAAATAGTTGCCTCAAAGAGACACAAAATTTACTCAGTGAGACACTAAAAGACATTAAATAACCACAAAACGACTACAGAGACAACTAATAGGTGACATAATATGACCAAAAAAGACATAAAGTCGCCTCAAAGTGACACAATATTGCCTCAAAACAAAATTACCTAAAAGACGCCTAAATAACTACAAAACAACAACAACAACAAAAAACACCACAAGATATAAAATGACTACAAAGGGACATAAAAAGACTGAAAAGGACAAAAAATGACCACAAAGAGGCACCATCAAGATGCAAATGAACTACAAGGAGTTGCCAAACAACCACAAAGTCTGAATGTCTTTCTGCTATTTAGGGGAGGTGATGGGGCCTTTTGAATATCTGTGCCCAGGGGGCCCATTGTCTCATAATCTACCCATACCTGTGTAAACTCAGACTTTGGCAATATGAAGCCCCTTCCCCTTATGTAAACCTCATTAATGCTCTCATCATTAAGTCCCACAATACCTCATCCTCCTGTTCTTATCATCACTGTAAAGGGATTCAGGGATATTAAAGTCCCATCACTCCTCTGTCTGTTACAAGTACCATTCTTCCCTTATTGTAAGTCCATAACCAAAATTCTTGGCCTTGAACTATGCAGAACATCAGGCCCTGATCTAACCTGTACTGCAGGAAGACTGAGCCTCTTTCCTTTTGGCCGTTTGATCCTTTACACAGATGGTTTTCTTCAGGAAAAGGTGCTGAGTGAGAGCAGAAAAAATAGGTTTATGGTATCAAAAGAACACTGACCGCTCATGCTGTCCTGCCAAGAATGGCTCTGGCTAAAAGGGGAATGAGCAAACCAAAAGGCTCTGACTGAAGGAAATGATAATAGATGTTTTTATTGAGACTGGAGCCATGATTGCATATAAAGTTGTTGTTGTATAATTTACACACTCGTTACACACAAATCTTCTAAATGCTAATTGCAGGGATGATACCATTAGAGGCAAAATTGTTCGAATTGTAGCGAATGGTAATGTGACAAAATGTAATGTCCCTCTAAATAACGGGACAAAGCTGAAAATCTTTCTGTAAACTAAGACAGTGTCCTCTTTCCTCCAAGGCGCTTGTGTTTTTGGATGTACCTGTCCTTTATGTCTGGGAAGAACCACATTTTTTTGTTCTTGATCCCACTTTGGGGCATCCACCACGCTCCTGCTGCTGCGGCACACAAGCAATTGGACCCTACCAAGGGAAAATGGAGCTGCAAGGGTATTTTTGGAAGCCACATTTTCCATGACATTTGTAGTAGTGACGGACCTTTCCAGCAACCCAGGACACAAGTCCCTAGTCAGAGCGTCAATGGGGATCATTTTGTTGTGCCTGTAGATGTCCTGTAACAGGACAAGCAGAAGTGTCTGCTCAACAGAAGCAGTGCAGAAACCCAGGGCATCCTAGAAAGGTAATGGGCTCTCAATTCCTCATCTTTGACAAACTGTCCCACTTCCAGTGCTCCAGTGACAGTGGGCGCATGCTTGCACTACTGTTCAGTGCCGGGACAATCAGTCCACGCTGATGGATGACTCTGTTGCCACTGGTGACGCTAGTGCCAAGGCTAGAGAGAGAGAGATTCTTTGATCACAAAGCCCAGTGTTACAACTGTCTGATTTCTGAAGTTTTACTGTAGAACACTGCCCTGATGACATAGAAAAGCGTGGGCCTACATGCTGGGACTGAGCCCTGCACAGCAAAGGCAGAATTTAACCTCTGCTAATGACTTATGTCTATATACTTTTGTGTGATGCAACCCACTTTAATTCAGTAATGCATCTCTACTTAAGTCATAACTGTAGCCTAGCAAAGCTGGCGCAACTGGCTCCAGACCTTCAGAATGTTAAGCTCATTTTTTTGTACTGATCCTTGTTTAACTCTGCTGTAAAATGTAATCTAAAAAAATGGCCTCCTAACAAGTCAGATTGCTAGCTTAGAACATAAGCAACAGGAGTCAACAAATTAATAACAACAAATTACTAAATAAATGTGTGGGATTAGGTGTAACAATTTCTTATACAGAGATTATAATCTTTGAATGTGATAAAGCTGTCAGCTGTCAGAGATGTGACTATGATTCCTCTTGTCAAGTATCTTGCAACTACGATGTGCCCACAATCAGCCACATTAGGTTTAACTGGAGGTGCTCGGCAGCCAGTAGAAAACTGTTGACGTAGTGTGTGGCTCGCAGATGTAAATGGGTGTAACCAAGTGTGAAAACGGGTGTTACTGAGAAAGAGCATGAGACATATTTCAGTCACCTTTCCCAAGATAGGTGGATCATGTCAGTAAAGTGGGTGGAACTGAGTATTTATTTCAAAGAGAAAGCTGTAAATCTCATCTAATGAAGTAATCGCTGAGCCACTGGCATCGGTCAGAAATGTATCAGCCCCAGGCAGAAGGAAACACATGCCAAATTAACCATTTAATACTGCATCTCTCTCTGCTGAGTTTTGACACGTGAAGTATTGGATTCCTGTCGTCAAAATAAGTAAATCTTTCACGATCCTTTCCACCTCATGAAATGAGACAACCGCAGCCCAGGCTCCAGCTCGGGGCTCCGGCTCGGGGCTCCAGCTCGGGGCTCCACGGTCCTCTCGTCAGGTTGTTTTGCTTCCCTGAAGCAGTGGAGATGTATGATGAGGATTTCCGTTGAAAGAGCTGTTGAATTTCTCCCTTGCGTGTTCGGCAGCTCTCCCCTGGGGCGACCTCCCACACCGAACAATGTTGACACGTTATGAGCTCGCTGTATAACTCTTTGATTCTCTCACTTTCCCTACAAGTGTGTGTGTGTGTGTGTGTGTGTGTGTGTGTGTGTGCGTGTATGCGCATTCGTACACACTTTACCCTGCATTCATCTCCTGAACTCTCTTTTGACTCCCTCTCACTGACATCCCCTCAATTACCTTTTCAATCTCCTCTGCCTCTTTGACGCCCCGAGAATTGTGGAATTCTTTGGCTCCCTTAAAATGTGCAATTACCATTGTTTTCATTTTTAAATATCGACCATCTTGGTCAGGATATAATTATAATTAGGATATCCATTTCCACTCGCCGGTAATAAGTTGATGATTTCCCCTTCACGTTTCGAGCAGACCTGGAGGGCTTTTTCCGAGAGTTTGTGCTGTTAGATGCTTGGTGTTGCAGCCATGGTGATGGATTTGAGGCCCTTCTCAAAAACAACATACCTTTAATCGCGGCAGTCCACTTTACACATTTGCACAATCAATTTAATTTGGAAAATTGCTGAGCGAGAGGTGACATCAAAGACAGAGGCATGCGATCCATCGGTGCCTCTGGACGAGGGCCGTGCGTCACGGTGGCTGCTGTGGAAAAAGTGATCCGCTCACAATGCCTTGTAATGCAGAGAGAGGTCTGCGAGGCCTGCCAAACTGCATCACTGTGCCCATTTGTCTGGACGGTGTTTTTCATGTAACGTCGGGGGGTCATGGAGCTCTGACTCAGGAGCTGAGATGTTTATCCATATCCATGAGTTGGAGACGCTTTATGAACTTTTATGGTTTTAGGAGCCAGAGTTTCGTATGTCACATTCTCCTTGCTTACATCAAGTTAAGGACGAGGTCAGACCAGAACACTCGTTGGAGTTCCAGTTACTGTATAATGCTGTTCTTTGTAAATGCTTTCAATGCACAGTGCCATGTGCCACAGTATGGAGGTGGGAAGTTGTCACATCCTGCATGTGCACTCAAAGTAAAGGTTTAAGTGCAGACCGAAGTCAAAGCTTGTTGCGTTTTTCTGAGAGCAGAACTGATCTTGAGTAAGAGAAAACTGTTTTGGTTTAACCTTACAGCAGAATTAATAGATTTTTTGGCCACATCTGCCAGATTATCACCTTATAAAGTTGATATGGCTAACATGTTAGCTGGTGTTATGCCCGCTTTTTGATTGGCCAAAGCCAGGCAGCAGCCGCCTGAAGTTTCCCACAGTGAACTCTGTATGGCAGAGCAAAATCTATACCTGATGACCTGGGCAGCAACATCTTCACATCCTATATGATATTAAGAAATGAGCCGATCAGGTACAATAAATACAATATAAACATGTCTGAACCAAATGTAGCTAGAACTCTGATTTATTACATGGAAATTCGAAGAATTTGTCTCAGAAAAAAATTGATAAAATGACTTCTTAGAACAGCCACGACTGCCCGGGAACAACTTCACCAAAAACAACAACTAAAGAAGTCAAACAGCAAATGCACAGTATTTTCCCTTCTTTTTTCTTTTTTTTTTAAAAAAACATGCTTTTTGTTACATTCTCACACACACACTTGGCATTGTTACCACTGGCTGAATTCTGGCAAATTCACCCATTGTGAAGAAGTTAAGTTAGCACTTAATGCAATGTTCCCTGGAGTGTGCAGTCACGCACCTACAAGGTTGCAACAACACAATGTGAGTGCAAACTTTTGCACATTTGTTTGGATGCTAAATGCACAACAAAAAGGGTTGTCCACACCCTTCGACTGAAACACTGGATTAAACAAGGTGCAGGTCTTGCACACTGAATGCCTGGCTAACAAACTGTACACTGCATAAGACCTTTTTCCAGACCAGTAATGTTGTCTTACTGTAGATGCTCCACACATGGTTGTATGTTAATTTATTTTGCACAACTCATCCTGCAACCTCAGCCACCCTCTGGTTGGAAATCATTTGAGCACAGCAGGAAGACAGCGATGTCAGCAGACAAGACTGGTGGAGGAAATCCATCTCCGCCCCATCTTTCACTCATCAGTCATCACCACGTGCAGTGACCTAAGCCGAGGCTGCAGAGGTCAAGACCGCGCTGTCCGTCTCTGTTACCCCGTTCATGAATAAACAGAGGCCAGTGTATGGGTGTGCGTGTCCGTCAGGGCGATTACACACACACAAAAACACACACATAAGCGCTCACACAGCCTCGTGCCGACTCCACTGGCATAATTAGAAACATTTGGGATCATTTGCAAAGGGAACACAAGCTCTGATGGGATCCAGATGCACTACTGGGTTTCAGCGAAATACAGGAACCCTTATTTACGAGGGGCCATTACTGGCTCCTCACCCAGGGAGAGGTGTGTGTGTGTGTGTGTGTGTGTGTGTGTGTGTGTGTCCAGATACTAAATGAGTTGTTGTTGAGGGATCATCCATATTCAGGTCAGACTCAGTTTAATGGCTTTTGTTTTTTGTGAGAAAATGTTTTCACCGTATTTCTGAACACATGATATAAAATGTACTCAGGATGTGTTGCACAGAAAAAGTTAACCATTTGAAATCTGAGCAAATTGGCTTGAAATCTTTCAAAAACGTGGTAAGAGGGCAAGGAGTAACAAAAGAAGAAATTGGTGAAAAAAATCACAAGAAAATTACCTAAACATTGGTAAGAGCAAACAAAGAAAGAAAGTTTGACCAGGGAAAAGTGTATTAAAATTATTTTAATTTTGTGTCATAATTTTAAATATGTAAATATGATCCTTATGAATATAGATTTTTCCTTAATTAAAAAAAAAATAATGTTCTAAATCTACTAATTTCTTGAATTTGTGAGACACATAAGTTGCTCATTACTTTGCTCAGGGTTCAAAGTTTCAAATACTTATGAAAGGCATCTGAATATAGCACAAGTGATATCTCTCCAGCTTTCAAAAGGTTAAAATACCTTTAATGAAAGAGAAATGGCAATAAAAATTCCATCAATTCAAGGTGCAACATATTCTGCATGTGTGTCTTCAACGACATTTATACCAGTAATGCTTTTACAATTAATTTCAGTTGTCTTCGTCTTTAGATGTCCTCAAAAGTCTCTTTAGATTTCCTGTGAAAAGAGGAGAAGAAAAATCACAGCATTAGCTCCTCTCTTGTTTTTTATGTGGTGTTAATAAAGCAATGAGACTCTGCAACACTGATGACTTATGTTTGCGGCACTAAGAGGGGAAACGTTTTCACTTGTAGCACTATGCTGCCACCTTGTGACTATGAGATGAACACACAGAAACCGACGTGTATGTATTTTACTTGTTAAAAAATGCCACTTTGTTCCCTTATTGTCCTGTTACTCATATTCTTATCTAATAATAGCTAAAGTTTATGCATTAGGTATGTGAGGTTATATGTAGATATATTCGATGTTTTCTCTCTTTGTTTATAAACTGCTCCCTCCTCCGACACACCTGTCACACATTCAGATGTGCAGAGATTCTCCTCAGCAATTTAATTATCGCTTCCACATATCCTTCCACATTTGTCCTCCTACCTCTCGGTTCTCCTGCTCCATCACATTTTCTTCAATAAGCCTGAAAAACAGACATAACTTTGCTATTATTTAAAGGTAAAGAACTGACTGAAAAACTTTTAGTTGAACTGAGGACAAAAAACAAACAGCAATCACAGATCCAAAAGTATGGTGTCATCATGTCACAGCGAGTTACATAATGTGTCTAATATGTGACATTATTGCTTGGCTACAGTGTTTGAAGTGATTAGAAACATCAGTTTATCCCTCTGGACTAATGAAAACCCTTTAAACAGATTCTCTGTGACAATTACAAGAGGTGAAAATATGATCTGACATGACAACCTTCAGTGAATTAATCTCCCCTGTCTGGTCTTCAAGTTGTGTCAAATCACATCACATCATGTGGAGCATCACTGACCTGTGAGCAGAGAGTCCGAGTTTGTCCTTTGCACTGATCAGAGCACCTCGATCAGTCAGTCATTCCTCGGTCTCCATCTCCACATCCTGATCGATCAGGAGAGCTGCTTCTGACGCTGCTGCAGTGTAACATCACTCATGTGCCGGTAAACTGATTGATGGAGGGAAGGATCCCTGCAGAAAAAAAGACATGTAGGTGAGGAAATTAGGTGGGTGCAAGTGTGTACATGCATATATCTTAATGTGTGTGCGTGTGTGTGTGTGTGTGTGTGTGTGTGTGTGTGTACCTGGTGCAGGCCGACTGAGAGTCAGTCGGACCTCAGGTGGAGAAGTCTTGAACAGCTTTAACACTCTCTACAGGCAGAGGAGAGAACTTTTTACAGTGCAGTAAAAGTACTCATTGTACAGTAAAATTTTCTCTGCCAGTGTTTTACCGTATGTAATGTTATTATCATTATTATTAATTATTATTATTATTATTATGGTCATTATTATTATTAGTAGTAGTAGTAGTAGTGGTAGTAGTAGTAGTAGTAGTAGTAATAATAATTAATTTTATTTATGAGTGCATTTCAGAGCACTCAAGGACATCTTACAAGACACACTTTAAAAACAATCAGCAAAGTATCCATAGATCATAAAGTCAAACAAATCAGTAATATACAGTTATATATTTATAATTATTATACATTGAAAATTAGGTTACAGAAAAATGAATTAAAATTAAAAATTCTTTTTACCCCCTCCTTTAACTTTTATCTTTTTTTTGTTATTTCAGGTAATTTTCTTGTAACTTGTAACTCATTTGTTGTTGCTCATTGCCTTCTTCTAAAAAAAAAATCAAGCTAACTTGCATAGGTTACAAAGGGTTAAAGAAGAGAGTGTACAGTACATGCAAGCAAATCAAGAATCAAGGATGACTGATTAGTAAAAACGAATCAATGAACTTGATTGAAATTGTGCTCATACTGGATAGGACAGGTCCTTGAGTGACTGGCCATTGATGGCCAGCAGCACGTCTCCCTCCTGGATCCGGCCGCTCTGCTGGGCCGGCTGTCCAGGGAAAAGCTGCTTTATCCGGACCAGGCTGCCGAAGTCCAGAGTGGGTGGATCCAGCTCACACATGATGAAGCTGAAGCCCAGACCGGTGGCGCTCTTTGTCAGAGTCACTTCCTGGGTGTTATCTGGAAGAGAAAAGATAAAGTTGATTAAATAGTGTTTATTTTAAATAATTTTGCCTGTTTAAGATTGAAACTGAAATGAATAAACAAAACTGAAAGCAGAATTTATAATTAGTGTCTGGTCTCTGACCTCATCATTCCCTACAAGGATGCAACAAAAGTAGAATTGGGGAGTGACAATGACAACCTGCCCACAGGGAACATGAGAGTCAGATGCTATATGGTGATATGTGGGTCTTATAAAATGCTTATGATCAGCAGAAGCAGCGGCCGCAGGTAACATGGCTGTTTTTGGGAGTGCAATCCAGCAACAGGGATGACAAAGCGAAAGAGTTAGCCGAGTTCTGCCAAGATGAATAGTTTAGATGCAAAATATTTGCATGCGATTTTTTCGCACTTACAGTGTCCTTTTGGGCCGGGACACATGCAGTGTTTTTTGCGTCCACATATCCATATTGTTTTTAATGTTGGCGCGGTGCAAGCTTGCTCAAAACATGCACCACAACCCCTTCTTGTCATAACAGAATTATTATTTTATCAAAACAGAAAATAATGGATTGATATATCAACATATTTTTAAAAATTCACAGTCAAGATAAAGGAATTATTACTGTAAATGCATTTCGTCTTCATCCTTCTACTTGACTTGAAGAAAGGCAACAAGAAAAATATATTATAACATCATTTTGATGAATTAAAAAAAATTCAATTCATTTATATTCTTCAGTAACAGATGTATAAATTAAGTTAAATGAAATGAGCAATAACAGGCTATAATGACTCTGCATTGTGTTCAAAAATGATTTGCCTGCCTGTGTGAGAGAAAGGAGGAAGGACAGATACAGAAGGACAGGCTAGGATAAGGGAGGCCAGAGGGATAAGAAGAAGAAGGTCGGGGTCAGTAAGGAAGATCAGGATGAAGAGAAGGAAGTGTGTAAAAGTTCACTGTGAAGCAGCGAGGCTGTGAAAGCACGAAACAGCTTAGCGTTGACAGGCTCTCCCATGTAGGTTATTTCTCAGTGGTGTAGGGTTTGAAGTAAAGATTGATCAGTTGGCAACATGCATTCCTTATGGGAAGTTTGCATGCTCTCTTCAAATTTTTATTAACAGTTCCCAGAAAGTGATCCTGGCCTTTCTGTTTGTTGGAGCACTTATTTGAAAGTTAATTGTTCTCAACCATAACCTGAGTTCTCCTACCATCAGTGACAAAGTTGTAGTCCCTGTACCGGTCAGAGATGTTTGGATTAGTACTGATAGACGAGCAGCTGTTGATCCTTAGCCGGCTGGTAGCTGGACTCATGCTCTGGTTGGACGCGCTGCTGTTGGTGTCTGCACTGAGAGAGACCCTGGGTAGGTTCACCAACACCCTTTCTAAAACCAGCGTTACCACCTAGAAAAACATGAACAGAAGGAACACAAACAAGCGATATACATTTGTACAGGGTGAGGATGAGAGATGGGTATTGTTTGAAGTACTAATAAATCAAAAGAACAGATATTTGTAGCAGAATAGCAGAAAAATTAAGTTTGAACAGTTTTGGAAAACATACAGTCATTGCATTTCTGTGAGACTTTAAAGTCTAAATGCTAATATCAGCATGCTCACGAGGACATTGCAAACACATTTAGCTGGTAGGATGGTTGATGTTGACAGGTTAACTATCTTAATTGACATGTTTGCATGCTCATGTTTGCAAATTAACACTAAATTCAAATTATAGCTGAAACTAGTATCAGAAAGTATGGACAATTCAAATTTTAACCCGATAAAAAGTGGAAAAGCTTAGGGGATCACAGTCCTTAAACCAATGTATCAGTGAGCATTTCAGCACCTCCGGTTCCCTCGTTTTGGTGTCAGTGGGTTTTTTGAACAGGTTTTTGGTTAGATGTCTGACATAAGGTCTGTGATTAACACAAACTTAAGAGACTGTAAATATCCCTCTGTGAACTTTGAAGCTTTTTTATGTCTTAAAAAAGGGGTAACTAACAAGTGGCTAAATGAGACTACAGACGTCATCAAGGTGATCAAAAATAATCAATAATTATCACAATAATTAAAAATCTGATGGAAAAATTCCATCTGCTTTTTGACAAGGGAACCAGGATGATGCTAAATTTCACCTCGGCCAACAGAAAAACATCATCCCTTTGGCACTCCACTGCCAAATCCGGACGTTTGAAAACTGTCCACTCAGCTGAAGAGTTTAAAGTGTCTGGCATTATGACATGACACAGCAGATTCTAAATTGAAAAAAGAAATTGATCCAAGCCTGGTATTTGCTGTTCACGCCTCCCACATGTTACCATTTTCAAAATCCTCGCAGAAAAGTAATGCTACTCTTGCATAGCCAGATCGGACTCCACACTTACTTTTAGAACTGTACATGAAACACCATCCAAGGTAGCAACCTAGATGCTAAACTTCATCTTTTATTGTTTTATTTAGCGTTTTCGTTTGCAGGACTCACGGCCATTGTCAGGCCTCACTTTGCCAAACGCAAATGTTCCACCAAGACAAGTTCTGTCCTGACACTGTTTTGCAAAAGCACCGTCACTGCATCCTGAGTGTAGTGCCATCCAAAATGACTGTGGTTGGTTTAAAGAAATACAAACAACTCAGAGCCTTTTTGTCTCATTAATATGAGGTTAGCCTGACATTTCTCCAGCGCTGGCACAGTGCAAGAAAAGTCAAGCTACCTGAGAATGATAATAAGAGAGACCTCAGACTAAAAATAAAAAGGTAGATAAAAAAGTGTAATAAGTTGTAAATTCTGTCTGATATCATTGATTATTACAAGCCAATTCATTTTTTCGGGACAAAATTTTACCACATTTTGATTCATCCTCTGGAGATCATTAATGTTTGCACAAACTTTTGTGCAAACCCATCTTGTAGATAATGATCATCATCATCAGCGTATATTCATATACTGTAGGTAACTTTTGGACTCTGTAGGTCTTCTCACACTGACATTATACATGATACAGTCACATTTTGTTCATTACCTCCCCAGTTTTACTCAGACACTCCACAGCCTGCTGGTAGGTGAAGCCCTGGAAGCTAATGCCATCCACCTCCAACAGTCTGTCACCTGTAACACAAAGAAAGTTTGAGATAACAAAAAACTGGAATATATTTCCCTTATCACCTTGTTTGAGTTCTTTACATTACAAGATGTGAACTTTTGCTCTGCTGAAAGCATCAGCTAAATGCCGAAATGTAAACACCAAATATTCCAGTGTTAATTAGTGTTGAGTATTAGTGACAAGGTGCTAAATGGAGTGTTGTTTGTCCACTCTGAAAACTGTTATAGCTCAAGGGGGAAAATGCTCAAAAATAAATCTGAAGTGTTATTTAATTATTTGCTGTAGGCTCTAATTTCCTTTAGCTAAAAAAATTCCAAACAAATAAATAACATAATGTCTGCTCTGCATTGTTTTTCTCCCCATTTCCAATTTCATTATAATTCATTATTGGTAAACAGGTTTGCCTGTTTGTTGCAACTATTTCCTTGGTCCATTGGAAGAATGAGTCTCTATACGGTATTAACAACGCACAGACCCCTTTTTAATTTTAGACTGATCGACAAAGTACTGTTAACAGATCAAAACATCATTAAACCAGTTTTCTCCACTAGTGCATACGGCCTTAACATAGTTGGATTGATATCTAGCTGTCATACCTGAATGTATACGTCCATCTCTCTCTGCAGCCCCGCCTGCAACAAGGTTTCTTATGTAGATTCCTCCATTAGGAAGATTAGTGTCGATACCACCCTGACAGAATGAGAACATATCTGTGATCTCCAAATAGGTTAGAAGGGAAAACTGTGCACAAAAAAACAGTTTTGCTTTCCTCTCTCTGACTGTTTACACTTTAAAATGCATCCTGGTTGATCCAGTCACTGGCTTACAGTGCAAAATACAAGTATAAATGACCACCAAAATGCACTGAGATCTGATCACTCAAATCACTTGCTGAGGTGGTCTGGAATACATTTGACCAGATATCTATTTAAGTGTAAACGCTAATGCATCCTGACGTTCGCCAACAAGGCTGATGCGGCATCAACGCAGAACATTGTGCTTCTTTTGATGACCAACAATGACAACAATGAATATAACTGCAACAAGTAGGACAAAGAGTTGCAGGACCATCGTTTTACTCTATGAATGGAGTCATGTTGGATTCTGCTGACAGTGATACCTACCAACACAACCACAAACATGACTGGCAAAAGTAGAGGTAATAACCCTTTTACCCTCTAGCATAAATGATATAGGCAGCAACAAAATCTAAACAAAAATGATTCGACCGGGGACGCTGGATATACACAGGTGTGAACGTCTGTGTCTCGGCTGTCCACCTGTGTCCTGATCACCAAATCGCATCTTAATACCAAGTGTAAACAAGGTCTGCGTTAATCCTGTCAGATGTTAATCAGATTGAGTTCGGTAGACTTGACCTACTGCTGGAGATCTGTTGCTGTGCTAATTGCTCTGACTGAGCGTTCATTCCTAATGTTTTTTACAGAGGACAGAAAGCTGTACGGTGACCCTCAGAGCTCAACGCAGATTAAGAAACATACACACATGCCAACAAATGACACAAGGCAAGCAAATGGAAACACATCTTCGGTAATTTGACCACACATGTGTGTTGGAAAAGTCATAAAATGTAACGTTTTCTACTTATTTTTATACTGTGATGGCATGAGTCAGATATGTACCGTTTACTGTCATAAGCCTTTTGCTTATGATTATAATATTTGAATCATGTGTTCACAATGATCGATGGCCGACTGCAAAAACTTCCACAAGCCACAAATCATGGCAATGACAAGCATGTAGTTTTTAATGTCTGCTGGAAACTGTTTCCGTTTGCTGTAGGCTTCTTGCAGCGTTTTTTATTCTAAACGCTGCATATTCCAGCCAGCAGGAAACGTTCCCACATTGGTGAATGTTATCTACAAGTTGCAATAATCTTTTAAAGAAAACATTTTTAATCGTATGTTCAAAGAACCTTTTAACCTTTTTATTTCAAATAATGTCTCTATAAGATTAAATGCTAACTAAGACGTAACATTTTAACTGCAACATTCTGGGGGTGTTTTGGTGATGTTGAGCGGTGACACAATGTCATATGAGAACAAAGGCCAAACATTTTCAAAGCAAGATTTGGAACATGTTATTGAGGCCTGTGATTACAGAATTACATTTTTCTCTTAAATGTGTCATGTAATATGATATAACAAAAAAGTAAACAATGTTTTACCATTTTTTTGATATTTATAGAGAACCCTAACTTTTAGAACATTTTGGGAACTAAAAGAAAACTTGCCGCTGAAAACATTACTAAAACATTGCCTTTTACATTCTCAGAACGTTTTTAGAACCAAACATTTCACAGTTACATCTTTAATATTTTAAAATATTTCCTGAACTCACAGAGATGCTGATGCCCAGGCTGCCTGATATCTTTCGGAGCTCCACTGTGATCTCCTCTGGTCTCTCCTGAAACCAACACAAACAGAAACAACATTCACCTTAATCTTGCCTCTACAAAATCATCATCACAAGATACATAAAAAAAGCTTATTTAGGAGGTACAGTAAATGTTTGCAATGCTGACATCAGTCTTGGCCATCTATGTGTGTTCTTCTTAACAATTACTTAATGACCCTTTAAATAATTATAAAGAAAGAGACTGCCACAAAAATACTTAAACCATCACCATGATTCTACCTGTGCACCGAGGACTCGCACTTCTCGAGGCACGTGAAGCCTGTTGCCGGTCTTTGGCGTCATCATGACTGGAATCATTTCATCCAGGCTGTCATCTCCTGATCGACCGTCCGTCAGCAGCGTGGTGTGGCTGTCATAATTCCTCAACACAGACGAGCGCATACTGTTTGGACTGAGGCCCACTGAGGACAAAGACAAGAGTCTGTCCTCAAAATAATGAAAAAGAACTATCTAAAAGAGTCACAAAGCTTCTTGACCATCCAACAAGTACTTCTGATGGAGTGTACAGGGCCCCTAAGAAGCTAAATACATAAATTAATTAAATTTGTAGGTACTTTTAGTCAACCCTCTTGAATTTTGCCAGCTGTTTTTTTTTTAAATCATTGAAACTGCAAGTGCTGGTGAAAATTACTGCCTGGAGACAACACTTTCCCAGCCTTACAATATAATGTGTTGAACATCAGAAGGTTCTGAAGTATAATGAGAGGTGGAGGATGGAATTTGTTTACACCATCGAAAGAAACGTGAGTCAACAAAAACCGACACTGTGACACAAAGACAATCAAGTAGGATGATGATACAAAAATACACACACACTTTTGACATATTGCATATAACAATAGAGAACATCACAATGCACACAGGAACACACTAAAAACACAGAAAAAGCACTGTGCAGCACAAAGAAGAGAAAGGAAATCTCATTTTTATATGTTGTTCAGAACAGGTGCATCATAAAACAGGCTACTTACTAAATCACCAACATCACATGGAAACAAAAGAGTGCAAGGGTCACAGCCACAGCATCATTACACACATATAGTACCACACACACACACACACACGGATCACCTTTTGGCTGTGAGATAATGAGCTGCACCTCCTCGGGGCTGCTCTGCATGACCTCCGCTGCCTCACTGAAGGTGACGCCCTCCAGGCTGATGTGGTTCAGAGAGATCAGACGACCACCTGCAGGCAAAGGTCACAGTGAAATGGTGCCAGTGTCCGGTAACAGTGGAGTTTAAGGCGCTCCCCACCACCTCTGAACTAACATGTGATCCCACAGGCCCATGATCAAGTCCCTCAGACTCCTCCCATTCCCTCTGCGTCCTCCTGTGCACTTTACTACACATTCTTTGCATCCATTTTCCTAAAAAACGAAAGTTGATGGAAACATTTAAATCAAAATCACCAGATAAGCGGACATATATGAGGAGTCTGAACCAAAATGAGACATGCACCATATGAATTAGGGGCATTTTTAGGGGTAAACATTGATTCATTGAGGAACTGATGAGTGCAAAGTTTGATTTCTAGATAGGAGAGCAAAAATCTGAAAACAGTGAAAGGAGGAACTTCAGCAATACATTGAACAAAGTGTTGCTTAGGAAGTAAAACCATGATTCTCTACCTGGTCGGATGCGCCCGTCTTTATCAGCGGGTCCACCGGGCACAAGGGATGCAACAAATATGCCCAAGTCATAATGCCCCACAGTGTCCTCTCCCACTATCACTACACCTGTATGAACACAAACCACAGATGTGTCCAGAAAAGACTTGTTTAAAAGAAGAGAGATACCACAAAGTGCTTTATTTATTCAAACACCACATGCACTCAAACAGTATTATGAATGCGCACTATAAGATACTGAAATGAAAAGTAAAAGGATGACATTAGAAGCAGCAATTTAGCATTCTGTAATTACTGTAAAGCTATATAAAATTTTTAAATAAGAGTTTGCAACAGTAAGAAGAGCCATTGAATAAAAAAGATCAAGGTGTTCAAATTTTTTCAGATGGGGGGCCAGCTGCCTCTAACATCATGTGGGTTATTAAGAATCAAAAGTCACATAAAAAGACACAACCAGAACTTTTTCAACTTTCAAAGGAAAAGTATTTAAGTTTACATTGTTCCTGAACATGGCAGCACCTCACCTGTGACTTTACACTTCTTTGTTTTCGCCATGGATTTTAACCAGCAGGATATTTCTGCTTTAAAGGCCCTGTAGAGATCATCTACAGTGTGATCGAATGAGCAATACAGCAATCTTGACTTAAAATAAAGACTTAAAATAAATGTGGACCACTGGCAAAAAGTGCATGTGGGGAGGCAATGGTCCCTTCCCTACTTTCTACCACCTACTTCCAGTACTCTTGGTCAGACCACATCCATTTTCAACATTGATGTCAACTCCTCACCTGTAAAGTTTTGCGACTTCTGATGGACATAATCTGTCCACAGACAGATAGACGGATGGATACCTGGCAAATTACTCAAAAGTGCTTCTGTGGTAGTTCTAGTTACAATAGGTGTGCTTTGTAGTAAGCTTACCTAGGCCAAGCTTTGGGTCTTTCTTTAGGGTAACACATAAGACTTCTCTCTCTGAGGATGACCCAAGTTTTGTTGGGGTGTCTGTAGGACAAACACACAAACCATTACTCAAAAAGTAAACCTCCTAAAATGAAGCAGCCGTCGATCAATAAAAGAGATGTATTATTCATTCATATTTAATCAAAATCACAATGTGACATAGCAGTGACATTTTCAAAGTGCATCACCGCACAAGTATTGTCAACATTTAATTATTCATTAATCACATCTGTGTGGGAAAAAAAGCAAATGTGATGGCCCCAAAAAGTTTAACATATCTAAACTGTTCTCTGGATATTTAACCCAAATTAACCCACTTCCGTTTGACAAAATGAGCAGTGTACTCGGTTATACCTCTGGCTGCTGGGGAGCTAGACGGTGCCTCAGATCCGCTCCTCTGAGAGCAGGCTGGGGAACGCATCCCAGTGCTGCTGCGCTGACTGCTGGAGCAGATGCTGCAGGAACAAACAATGTGATAATAGTGATTACAAAGAAAGTGCTTTTTCCACTGCAGCAGTTTGTTTGAAATAAGCAGAAGAACTGAAATTAGCACAAGCTGCTAGATGAATACATACCTCTGGTCTTGGAGGCGCTGCTGTTTGATGCGGGCCTCGATCCTCGATGTGACATCGTAACAGAGCTTGTTCAAGGTCTCATCCTGAGGTGTGGTGAGACCACTGTCGTCCTGTGGAGTCTCTGAGCAGGAGAAGGACTTGAGCCGGCTGCTCTGAGCACGACACACTGCCGCATACTGCACTATGTTCTCCTCTGGAGGCAAACAAAGATGGAGGCATTAGACAGTGGATATTTTGGTCAAGTACAACTCAAAAAGCCGCCTTTGGAAATCATCATGATGCAGTAACTGACCTGAGACCAGGCTGTGGCTAAGCTGGCGAGAGTTCATTTCATTGTTGAACTTGTGTTGGGCTGAACAGAGGTTACACAGATATTTGGCTATCCTTGATCTCTCTGTGATGAACATGTACTTCTTCTTGCTGCCACGACTCTCTATTACAAATTTACGCCTCTGCAGGAACATAAAGGAAAGGTTTTTACGTAGAAAATAACAAACTTCGGTACCAGCCACATTTCTATTTTGGCAGCAATCTCGGAACCCAGCAGCTATCACTCTTGTAATGATTAAGCTTCGAAGGGTATTGATTTAAGTCCAATTAACAACTTTAGATGCTTTATACGCAAGTTATGATGTTGTATGAACAGATATCTGTAAATGAATGCAGATCATCTTTTTTTCTCCTAAATATAATATAAAGCAAAACTGGGTAAGCTAATGGGTTCCAAGATTACATTTTGGCCAATGCATTCCTCCAATTTTGCTCTTCACACAAAGCATAAGAGCATATTTACTTGTTACTTGCAAAACAATAACTTGGCCCCACCAATGGCCAGTACTACTCAGACTACAAATGGACTACAAACAATACCAAAATCTTGTTCTGTTTCCTACAGATTCTGCAGTCATATGCAGATATCTGTTTCTAGAGATTATTTTTGCAGCATTTAAATTTGACACAGTAAAGGGAATTAAACAATAAAACCATCACTGTGCTCACATTAGAAGAGATTGTTGCTGTCTCCCTCCAGTAGAAAGTCTGACTGGTGGATCGGCTACCATCTTTAACCTCGTAGACAATGACTCCTTTGGCACAAACCCCGAGGATGATCTCCCCATCTAAGCTCTTTTTCTCACGCGTCACACGGTAGATCAACACGCCGTATTCAGGCAACTGCTGACACACCTGAGGGGTATGATATTAACGGTAGTTATAGACAGTTGTACAACTAGATATACATTTTTGTCGTCAAATTTGTGTATACCTTGAGGAACTCAAGCTCTGATTCGTCAGTGAGCATCTGAGCGTTGTTGGTGTGAAGTCGGATCAGCTCCTCCTGAATGTAAGGCAAGGCACGTTTCTCCATCACGCTCTTGGAGACATACTGGTCAGGGCGGTAGTAGTTCCTACCATACACCTAAACACAACACAAACAGAAAAACATATGCACTAGAAAGTTAATTATGATCAGCACGTAGCACCTTAGTTGGATTAATTTGGCCTTAGATGCTGTTTCCCTAATAAGCAATTTCTAATAGGCCTCTTTTGAATAATTTGAGCATGTTTTATTTAAATGTGTGGGGCACAACCTCAGGCATGCAGTCTCCGCACTCTGTCTGCAGGGCCAGAGCTCCCAGATAAAGAGCAGTCTCCTCATGGCAGGACAGCCTGTCCTCTAAAAGGTCTCTCCTGAACTGGAGGTAATACTGGTGGCGAGTCTGTTTGTGCCTGATAAAGAAGACCACACATATTTAAAGGATTAGCCTTTAGGAGACACATTTTTTAGTTTTTTTTTTTTTTCTTTTTTTTGCAATAACACAAGAAGACAGAGAAATACTTACAAAACAGAAATGTCATTGACAAAGAATTTGACCCTGAAGAAAAGGACAAATGTGGTTGTAGGCACTTTCTTCCAGCTATCTGGAGCAAATTTGGAAATCTTGGTGTCATTGTCCACGAAGAAAAACTCATTATCTGATCAGAGAAAAGAGAAAAGAAAAATTAGGAGATTGCATAATACTAGAGTTACTACCTTGTGGATATATGCCTCTACGCACCATTCAAATAACTCTTATAGTATACAAACATATCTGAGGATGCTCTACTTTATTATGTCACAGTGAAGTTGACCTTTGACCTTTTGGGTATAAAATGTCACTTAGTCATTATATCCTGTTGTCCCATTTTGTCATAATTAGCTTATGAATTCTCGAGTTATAGCCTAAATGTTTTGTGAGGTCCTTTGACATCCAAATTCTAATCAGTTCATCACTGAGTCCATGTAAACATTTGTGCCTTTTTTTCCTTTTTTTTTAAATTTTGAGATTAATTTTTTGGTTTTTGCCTTTATTTGATAAAACAGCCTAAGCATGAAAGGGGAGAGAAATGGGATGATATAAAGCAACGGGCAGCAGGTTGGAATAAAAAACGTAGCCGTTACAACGAGGACAAAGCCTCAGAATATCAGGTGAGCTACCGGGTGCCCCACTTTTATGTCTAATTTGAAAAGATCCCGTCAAGGTGTTCTTAAGACATCACATTCACAAGAATGAGACAGACAACATCACAGTGACCTTGACCTTTGACTAACTAAAATTTGATCAGATCACCTTTGAGTCCAATAGGACATTTGTGCCAAAGTTGGAGAAATTCCTTTGGGGTGTTCTAGAAAGATTGTGCTCATAATGATGGGATGGACAGGTAGACAGATGGACAGGCATAAAAAAGTATGATTTTTTTATTCATAAGCCCCATACATCTGCTTCTTGTGTGTGCACATTTTTCCACATCAACACATTACATCACCAAATGACCTCAAAGTACCTCAGCACACTACAAACTACACTACAAACATGCTTTGTATGAAAGCAGCCTAAACCTCTGTATTACCATCAAAATAAGCAAGGCCAAAGTAGAAATGTTCCACCAGGTTGGAGTGAGCCACAATCATGTCAAAGACGTCCCCTCCTCTGGATTTCACCTCACACTTGACCAGGATGTTCTGACTGTTTGGCATCACCACACTCAGCTCTCTCTGAGTGGTCAGAGATTTCCCTTTTTTTGACTGCGAGAGGGAGAAAATGATTTAGAAGACAGAATCAACTAATTTCTCCAAATTCTCATAATGACAGAATTTTCTTTTTTGGTCAAGAACTCACCACGATGGATCCAGGCAGCTCCAAGACAACCTGCGGCTCATCTAACACTCTAATAAACTCAGGCCCCATGTCCTGCAACAGAAAACAAGCCAAAAGACAATTAATTGTCAACTCTTCCATCACAAAATGTTATTTTTTCATTATACATCATTATGTTATGTAATATGATATTACCCCCCACCTTCACTTTCTTGTCATTCAGACTCATTGTGGAGTCAAACTGTGCGAGGGATCTTGAGTTGGCGTTTCTATTACCATCCATGTATGGACTACATGGGCTGCGGTTTAGATGCTGCCAGCTGCCGTAACTCTCCCTGTGTCGGCCTCCCGAGGGAACCCTGGGAGAAAATGAGTTTTCCATTCTTAGTCTGATGGGAGGCGAGATCTGTCACTCATGACACGATGGCTCAGACATAACACATTTTATTTCATTTTCCTCTAGGGATTTTGTCTTCCCAGCACTGTCTTTTACAGTTTTCCTCATTGTAATCATTTAAGCATCAAATCAAACTTTCCTCGAGGAACCAACATGTGTTTTTCTGTCTTTTTGTGTGCTTTAAACCTGTAAATGTGTTTCTGACAGTGTATTATGTGCCAAAAGACTAGCATCATCCAGCATGTATTATGAGGTCACAGTGACCTTGACCTTTGACCTAAGACTACCAAATTCTAATCTAATCCATTTTGGAGTTCAAGTGGATGTTTGTGCTGAATTCGACGTAATTCATTTAAGGTGTTCTTTAGATATCACATGCACAAGAGTGAGACTTACAATGTCACAGTTACCTTGTACTTGGACCTATAACCACCAAAATCTATTCAGTTCATCATTAAGTTCAAGTGCCAAATTTGAAGAAATTCCCCAAGACAGACAGACTGTCCAAAATTATAAAGACTCCCGACACAGCTATTTGTGACACAGAGCCATGAAATCACTGTGATAAGGTGTGCAAAATATATTTGAATACACATACCCTGTGGGCTCACATGGATAACATGCTCCAGAAAATGTTCTAGAAATCTTCTTCTTCAGCGCCCAAGTTGAGTTACTAAAAGAACCTCCTGAAAAACAATTAGAACTCACATCATGTCTAAAGGCCATCAAATTTGGCATGGTAAATGTTTAAAAACATCTTTCTGTGTTTTTTTGCTGAGAGTTAGATGAGAAGATCGACATCACCCTCACGTCTGTACATCATTGGGCCCATAGAGCACTGAACACTGAAGACGTGTCCGACAAGCATGGCTGAGCGCAGCCAAGCAGCTGACTTCTAGTTTAGCACCCCGCTATAACTTGAATGGGGATAGAAAGTAATCATGTGGCTCTTCTAGATTTTCCAAATGTTATTATACCAAATTAATTAATCGTGAAACAAGTCATTCGGGGTTCTAGGGATATAAAAAAAAAGAAGTGTATCCACTGATTCACAGTCATCACTTTCGCCATGTTAGTCAGTTGGAAAAGGTTCCTTTGGGGTAAATGGCATCACACAACGAATGCCAGAAATTGTATAACCACTCTTTTGGTGCACAAGTTAGCTTCAAGCACACTTCCTTGGGGCTTGATTAGTGCCCACATCTCTAAGCAATTCCAAAACTTGAAATCTTAAGACGCCTATGTCCACTTTATAATCAGTTGGGTACAAGACCTTCAGATCTACAAGCCAACAGCACTACTATGCTGACAGAATAAACAAAATGTCAGCTCATCATTTCTAAATCGTCTGATATCAGGCAACATTAAATGCATAAAGTTAGGCTACCTTTGTGTCTGACTGTACACTATGTAATACATTTGGTGTTTTGTATTTTATTCACTGAATAGTATTTTGTGAGTTAAGCACTTAAACAGTCAGCGGACGGCACTATTACCATTATCCTTCAGAAATGTCCGATTCGTTAATGATAACGATATGTTCCCATTCCCTATTTAGTGCACAGACATGTACAAGAGTGGTAGCCTCGAATTCTCATCTCACTCTGCAGTAAAAGGGAATAAGCATGTTTCATAAAATGTCGAACTATTGCTTTAAAGCCCAACTAAAATCACATTCAGTCATCCTTTTTTGTAGTTAAATATAATGTAAATGTATTGTTAACAATTTTGTTATTTTAAAAAGTACCAGCCCAATCTGCTCTGCCTCAGATGAAACACTGACATTACAGCATAACATGAAGTTAGGTATCCTTTTATTCAACATATTCCATCCAATTAATGACACATTAGTGGAGGGCATTATGACACAAGAAATTACAGACTAGGCATGTATGCAGTTTCATTTCAGTTGGACTTTAAATTTGACAGAAGGGATCAGTTTCTTACTGTGTAATCTGTCCCTGATCATTTGACTGCGGTCTGTCAGCCGGGATCCATTTTCAGCCATGGACACATGATCAACCTGCAAAGACATCACTGTCCAGCTCAAGGGAACACGCACAGAGTTTGTGCTTTCAGTAAACTTAACAAAAAATTAAAACTAACATGACTTAAAACCAAACATGACTTCATCAAGTCAGCTAAAATCACATCAACACCCAATGGCCGTTCTGATGGGGGGCAAGTGTTGTATTGTTATGTGTGGATCGTTAATCCTTTGGAGAACCAATTCTATGGGTAACCTGTGGTGGTGCTATGTAATAGTTGTGCCTATATACCAAATGTATGCCTAAAGTTTCATGTGGCCCCAGTTTGACCCCTTCTTTTGAAATGGTCTTTAACCGCCAGTACTAATACCTTCCAGTCATGCACCACTCACCGAGTTCCTGTAGACATCCTCTACCAGTTGCCTGATGAGCCGTTCAGGGGGAGGCAGCATCGAGGTCCTGTGGTGAAGCTCGCAGGTCTCTAGCACTGTCAGCATGTCGGTCCGCCTGACCACAATGTCCTCGCACATGCTCAGAAGCAAACCCTCCAGCTCTGCAGTCAGCTGGACTGGCTGGGAGGAAACAGCACAATGGATGAAGTACCAAGAAAGATGTAAAAGTGATGTTTAAGCAAGATATACAAAAGGAGGAAAGTACCTGGTTTTGAGGTAGATGATAATCAACACACCAGTAAAGAGTCATCCCCAGTGAGTACACAACCATCTGAGGTCAGCAAGACAAAGAAATTATTAAGACAAACATTTTTTGCTCATATAAAAACACTTTTTCTGATGATGTGAAGTGCTACTGTATATTCCTATGACCATGCGTCATCATATGAGGACACCATACATTTTGTGTTTTCAGCATCTGCTACTTCATTTTACGTAACTTAGACTTGTTGTCTTTGTTCGTGAACACTTTCATATGCCATCTAGTGGTGGCAAAAACACAGTAATCTAATCCCTGTGAAAACAAGATGGCAGCCATTTCTGCCAAGTCAGTCTACAGCTGATCCTGGCACTAAAGTGGACAAGGTACAAAAACTAAAGCAATTTTATCATTACAACTTGTTTACTTATGCTTAATAATATTTGTGGTCTGATATGGCTGCAAATTTGACCAATTTTAGCAATATCAACAAGCTAAGATGCTGTTAATTAGGATGCACTCATTTGAGTACATTGGGACTTTATTATTGTATTATCGCAACATTTCACACAGGCCAACTAGGTGTGACAGACTATTCCTACAGATAAAAGGGACATTCCTAGCTTGGAATACTGAACAAGGAAAATCAATATGAAAAAAAGACAAAATCACAAGGCCTGTAGGTATGTTGCATTAATAGCAATTTTGTTTTTGTACGGTCGTGTTCAGGCACTGAAATGAACACTTTTGAACACTGATTACTAACCCACAGAGTTACAAAACACTGAACAAATGTTGTATTGTATGCAATTGAGTTTTTGCACAACAATGTTCAGACAATGAATTAACTTCATACACACTACTTACTACTAAAAGCTATGATGATAACCCTGTCATCCTCAGTTAGGGCATCTCTTATTTCAAAGCTACTTACTATGTAAAGATAATGCTTTGATCTTTTTTAATACTTATCAGACACAACTTATTCCAAAAAGCTTAGACAATTTCAAAATGTATACCAAACAAAAGCTCAGGACTCAGGAGGGTATGTGATTCTTAAATATTTTTAATCAATGGGTTAAGGTCACACATTTTATGATTTAAAATCATGATACATGTATTATTCCTTTCAAAGCAATATTCAATAATTTCTTCATTTTTCGTGATGGTCTAGTTCCCAACTTTTTAAGATTCAACGGCTTATTTTGTGACCCTTTCTAGGATTTAATATGTTCAACCTGTGTGTGTTGTGAGTGTTTTGTAAATGTCAGATGGGTTCATTGGAATAATTTTAGAAGCCTGGAGAAATAAAGTAAACCCCCTTTTTTCAATAAAATAACAATAATATATACAGAAAAGGTGTTTTGGATTATTTTCTTTCCCATAAATCATGTTATGATCTCTTAAATTTATCATTATGTTATTTTGTAGAAGATGTCTTCTAAACAAGTCCTAGCTTTCCAACCTTTTCTGCTGCAGTCCTTGTAGAGGCAGTGTGACCCTGCTGGACCTCAGGAGCTGTGAAGGAGGACAAGTCTTCATAGCGTGCACAGCTCTTAAAGGCCAGACTCCCATTGGCTGACAGCAGCACTGAGCCTGGGCTCAGCACACTGCACATATTGCCTGAACCTAAACAGAGAGCACAACACAAACCGTTGACATTTACCAACTCAGAGGGTTTCTTTTTGTTTCCATTGTTGTTCCAACCTCAGTCTGTTTGGATGCTCTTGAATGCTGCCTGAAAAAAGAGCCTTGTGCATGGAAACAGGTGGAATTGGGAGGAAATAGGAACTGATGCGTGGTTACCTTTCTTGGAAATGTCCAGTAAGGCATCAGTAGTGGCAAGCAGCAGACACCAGACCTCATCCTCTTCCAGTGGTGAACCCCGGGCCTCCAACACTTCTGCCAGGGTCACAAATGTACCCATCCTGCTGGGACACACATCAAAACATTTAGTGTTTTTAAAATCAATTTGCTCCTGCTCCCATCCACAGCTGTACATCGCTTTGCTTCCATAGTGGTACTCCTGCCTGCTTTTTCAAACTAGAAGTGTGCCAACTGCCATATACTGTATGTAATAAGGGATAAGTACCTTATTCAACCCAACTTCAAAAGGCTGAACAATCCCCTACATGAGAACAACAGTTATATACCATGTTACATTACAGGAGGAGTTGTGACAAATGTGTTTGTGTAATTTCTTAACAACCAGTCTAAATATCCCTCTAATGAGCTGCAATCCCACTACTAAGCACGTCAGACACAGTGAACGTTTAGAGGTCAAAGGTCAGAGTTTGAGACAGACAAGCTTAGGGTTTAGTGGAATTAGATCTAATAGGACACAAATCCGACACTTCTGTTAATTGCTAAAATTACCCTAATACTAACCGTTTCTTATCAAAATAAAGCAGTATCTACTTACCACTTCTGGTTACACATAAGTAAGTAAGTAATAAGTGTGCAGAATAGAGGTTCAGCTTTTTTGCTTTACCTGATTAGCCTGCAGTTTTCAAACCTTGGGAGAAAAAATGTACTTTGTACTTTGTTTTTTTTTTCATTGTTTGTGAATTTGGATAATTTCTGGAGATTCCTTATGTGTCTGTTTAGTTGATCCTGAAAGATCACTTTGCACCACAAATCAGGGAGACACCAAACTGACGCAACGCTTTCATGATGGTGGACAGAAGATGGTGGACACAATGTAGGCCAATGATTCCTCCTTGCCATTCGGTATATAAGATTCAATTGTGCTGCCGATGTGTTATATATCTCACTAGAGGCAGATGCTGTTGTGTTAAATATTGCAACTGTCATACCTGTATAAAGGCAGTTTAAAGAAGGGACTTCACAGCAGCTCTATAGTACAAACTCTGTGTAAAAAGGGCTTGTGGATACACAGATTTACATAACACATAAGTATTAGCAAAGTTCTCAGTAACTGCAGTAACCTTCAGACCATTCAGATTAACACGTCCGGATGTTTCCTTCAGGAAGCGTCTTATTATAATCATCTTATTCACAGCGGTGGCGCTTCCAATAGGGTGTGCCGGGGTGTAGTATGGAGTATTAGAGTAAGAGAAAATGAAGAGGCAAAAACCATTCAGGGAGCAATGAAAAAGAGAGGATAAAAAAACGAAATTGGCACATATGTTATTCAGTTGTTTAATCATTATTATTATTGGGTTTTTATATATATATGTTCATTCCATAGCGGTACACAGAGGTCTCACATAAAGACTATTTTTAATTCAATTGCACATACTACTATAAGTGTTGTATACACGCAGTTTCAACGCTGTGTAGACACAGTGCTTTGCAGCCATTTCATTGTGTAACCTCTGACAGAGTTAAACATGGACGGGCACGTCTGGTGACATGGAGATTGCCAAGTAACTGGGCTCCGTTAATCAGGTTATGTGTACTTTCAATTCACCCAAGAAAACCTGGGGTGAAGTGTCAGCAGCAATTAGCAAAAGTCTTTATCACGTCAACATTTTGACTGGTCAAAGCAGAAAACACACAGGTGTTACTAATAACATTAATGATGGCTCTATCGTAGACCAGGGAAGGGGGGATGCTGAGGGTGCTGCAGCACCCCAACATTTGACTCCAGCACCCCCCTGCCCACATGACCACCTTCAGCATCGTACCGTTCTCTTAAGGTAAGCAAATTTTTTTATCTCTCCTGCGCTGTGCCTGCTCACTTGTTTGGTCTTGGTCGGTCAGACACAATAATATGTGCTGCTGGCATCTGGCGGGCACGACTTCACTGTCTTAGTGCTGAGATGTTTCAGTACCACTGATAGAGGTTTTTGTTATGTGTAGGGTTGTTGAAACAGAAGCCATGATGCAGCTTTTCTGAGGCAATTACATGGTTTATTTTATGATTGATTATAGCCTATCATTTAGTAAGTTATGTTATTTCTTGTTCCTGTCACAGATTTGGTTGTGCGATGCTTTGCTTCAGATTCGGATGACAGCAAGAAGAGGACGTATCTTCTCTGTAATGTTGAGAGTTGTGTTTTGGACTTTTGTGTTCATTTAGTGTTTTCGGACGGTTGCTGTCTGGTAAATGCCTTGTTAATATGAATAGGCTACTGAATATTCGGTTTGTGCATTTGAGTATAAGTAGGCCTAAACTGTGCATCTGTCCTTCTCATTTTGTTTGTGTGTGTGTGTGTGTGAGAGAGAGAGAGAGAGAGAGCGAGAGAGAGAAAGAGAAGTTCAGACCTATAGGCTTATTTGTTAATATTTTCAGATGGATGGTTGCTGTGTATTCACTTCATTCTGTCACAAAAACTGTAAATTGTCACTAGCGCTGACTGTTAGAAGCATACGATTATTCTTGTATTCAGTTTTAATGTGTTTAATCTCTGCTAACTCTGCATCTGTTATATGATGCCGTTCACAGTGCACACTTGTTCAAGTGCTGTTACCCAGCTGTCCGTCCATAACTCGTCTTCTGATAAGGAAAAAACCTGCCGCATTTCGTGTGTGAACTATCTGCATTTTGGTGTTCATATTTGCTGTCTGTTGTAGTGTAAAATGTTCTAAAATTGACTTCCCGCGTCCCTGGGCTCTGTTCTATTAAAGTAAGTCATGACAGAGAGACACTGAGACAGCAATAATAGTATCTTAAAACTGATGCAGCTAAATGGAATTCAGCCATCCTTAATTATTTTGTTATTGACACTTTTGCTTTGGCTACTGTGACATTTCAAAAGGCCTTGTGTGAAAAATTATTGTTAGGGACTGTTTGCTGTTCATGAGAGGGGAGGGGGTGGTGCAGAATGGAGGAGGCACTTCAGATAATTTTTTTAAGCACTGGGGAGGGAATTGTGTGGGTTTTTTTTAAATTTAGTTTAAGGGAGTGTCATTTAACTTTAAATTGTTTTGTATTTTTTTAAAATATCAGGATGCCAAAACTTGCAAGTGGGTATTAAAGGCATGTTTGCAATCAAAATCTCTAAAAGTACCACAATTTATTATAGGCAGAAACTGTAAAATGTGGTTATTTATGGTGAAGGGTGGGTCTTGACAAAACATTTGCAGCTCCGGGGAGGGTCTTGTTATATATAGATTTTTATTTTTTTTTTAAATAGCACCTTAGCCACCCCCCTACTCTGACAAATACAGTACAGTCCCTTATTTTATTATATTTTTTAAATCATGTTTACTGCAATCAAATTAAAGGGCAAAGAATTACACCTAATTATAACAAAATACAGCAGTTAATTTGGCACCAAATTAAAACTGAAGATTGAAAATATTTTAGTGTTACTGATCAGGTATAAGTGTTATTTTTGAGTGGTTTTTATTATCTCGATATATCCAGAGAAAGGTGGCTCTTTGCTTCTCACTTACAAGGTTTTATACTTTGTACCAAAGCACTGTTAAACTCATTCAGAGTCAATGAATTGTCTTTATTCCAGATGGAAGTTGTGTTGTTACAGGAGCAGTATATGTAAAGAATCTTCATTCTCAGCCAGCACTATGTCTGTTAACATATTTCCAGGCCTGCAGGTGGTTTCATTAGTAACCTTCAGACTAAAAAACATTATGACTTGGACACATAAAGTAGCCTACCTTATTTCATCTGGTATCTGAAGCGTTTCTTCTTAAGTCCTCTCAGACATCCGCCACTCTAATCCTTCTTCCTCCTATGCATCCCCTTCTGCCATTCCACCCATCTTTCCCTCGTCCGATAGCTCCTGTCTGTCATGGCAGCCTGTCACACACTGTCATTTCCTTCAGGACGGATCAATCGTCTACCAACACAAAGGACACATCAGCTCCGTAACAATCATTTGCTCCGCGCTCACAACTAATGACGTGTTGTTTCTGTGTTTTGCATCATTTTCGACTATTTTTAGACTGGGGGACATAAGAACATAATTGGATTTGCAGGGCAAGCTGATGGCAGATGGGGCAGCAAAGGACCAAGCCATCGTAGGCGGGCGGCACTGTGTTAATCTGATGTTTCAACCACAAGTGACACATTAATTGTCCCACTTTCTACTAGTGCCTTAGATTAAGTTGATCTGCCAATGCACATAAGTGTGTATAAACAGAGGTCATGGAACATTTGCTACAGGCTTTTTCAAACTGACCCAGTATATGAAGAAGCATTCAAATTTTACATAATAGTGAGAAAAAACACAATGTAGAAATGCAAGGCCTCTGTAAAAAGAAATAGTGTCATATTAAATATCTAATGAGGTATCAATGGTAAAAGTAGTTTTTAAATAATGCTTTTAGATGTGGTATGCATGCAGATGAGCACAACTCAGTCAGTGAGGTCTAATAGTATAAAGTCTCACGAATTGACACAGTAAAATATTACAGTATGGTGGGGCCTCTGGGGGGGGGGGTTCCTGCTTTTTATGCCTCTGTGCCATTGATGGCTGCGGCCATAGGCATTATTAGTCAGGTTTTCTCTCCATACGTCCTAGATGACCTAGTCTCATGAAAGCTATGTCTTAAGAAGGCTTTAAGAGAATTTCTTTGAATTTGTCACAAACGTCCACTTGAACTCAACGATGAACTGGTTAGATTTTGGTAGTTATAGGCCAAAGGTCAGATCACTGTGACCTCGTCTGTCTCATCTTGAGAGCGTCATATCTCAAGAACTGCTTGAGGGATTGTTTTCAAATTTAGCACAAATATTTATTGGACTCTGTGATGAACTGATTAGATTTTGGTGGTCAAAGGTCAAGGTCACTGTGCCTTCATAAGCTCCATTCTCATAAAGTAAATATCTTAAGAATATTTTGATGAATTTTATCAAATTTGGCACAGACATTGATGTGGATTGAATGATGAACTGATAAGATTTGGTGGTCAAAGGTCAATGGTCACAGTCACTGTGACTTCATCTGTATCATTCGTGTAAATGCTATATCTAAAAAACAGCGCGAGGGTTTTTTTCTTCAAAATTGGCACAAATGTCCTCTTGGACTTAGCAATGAACTGGTTAGAAAATGGTGGTCATAGGTCAAAGGTCAAGGTCACTGTGACCTCATCTGTCTCATTCTTTTGAATGCCAAATCTCAAAAACAGCTTGAGGTTTGTTTTTTCTTTTGCTTTTTTTCAAATTTGGTAAAAACATCCATCAGACCCAAAGAAAAACTGATTAGATTTTGGTGGTCAAAGGTCAAAGTCACGATGACCTTGCATCCGCCTCATTCTTGTGAATGCAATATCTGAAGAACACCTTGAGGAAAGTTCTTCCAATTTGGCACAAATGTCCCCTTGTTGGTCAAAGGTCACTGTGATCCTGCGTCCGTCTTATTCTTGACAAAGCGATATCTCAAGAAGGCCTGAAGGGAGTTTCCTTAGATTTGACACAAACGTTCACTAGGAATCAAGAATGAATTGATTAGAATTTGGTGGTTGAAGGTCTAAGGTTAAGGTCAGTGTGACCTCACAAAACATACTCAAAATCAGGGGTATTAATAAGAACAAATTTCTCCACAAATGTCTAATAGGATAAAATGATGAAGCGATGACATTTTATAAACAAAATGTGCGAAAAACTATGATGTCAACTTAAGTGTGACATCATAGTGTTCAGTAAAAAAAAACTTTTCTGTCCATTACCAACTTCATATCACAGGAACAGAAGGGAAGACATTAGGTCATAGACTGTAGAGATCTTCTGTGTTGCCAGTGGAAGATTTCTGTGTAGTATCCATGTTTTCACAGACGTAGATGTAAGCTGTAACTTCTACTTTAGTGTTTTGTGAAGGTATAAAACCAGGATGATTTTTTTGTCCAAATACTTTAACACATAATACATGCAGACCCACCACTTTATCCTCAGCCACATCATCAAGAGGGGGCTTGTAACTTAATCTGGATTTACGCCTCTGTCCTTCACAGCCCCAGGAATAATTAACACACTGACCCGTGGAAGAAATGTCAAGGTGATGCCTGCACGTGATCTCCTGCCTAAAGCAATAGCTTTCATAAGGGTAAATTTGATTGATTTAATTGATTAAATGACATAACTCTATTATACTCAGATATATAGCAATATATTGTGAATTTATATTTTATAAAAAATGTTTTAAGAATAATCAATAGGACAGCATTGATTAATGTGTTTTACTTCATTACTCCGTTTGGTATATGTTTCAAATGCTTTTATGTAATCTTAATTTGAAAAGTAACGAGAGCTATCAGATAAATGTATACAGTATAATATAAAGTATAAAGTAACATGGAATTGAATCACTCAAGTAACATATGCAGATTATCAGTAAGTGGTAATTTAACTGGACCTTTTGGGATTTTTTAAAACATTGTTTGACTTCTTAAGAACCAAAATATAGTTTTGTGTCCTAATAGAACACAAAAGAGCAGAGTTTGGGCATTATAATTCAATTATTCTGGCTAAATACTTTATTCATAAATGACTTTTTATAAGCCCTGTATTTCATTTCTAAATGAGATAATTCTATACAGAAAAACACATGGCCACATTAACAACACATGGCCATTTTTTTTTTTTTTTTGTCTTTCATAAGCCTATTATATATTTCTGTTTTGTTATGTTAACACTGTAAACGGTATTCATAATTTCAGGACCCTTTTTGCTAAAATAAAAAAAAAAGTGCAATCTTACACTCTTAAAAGTACTATCCCATTTGTAAAGTCATTTATATAACGTTTGGATTTATGTATTAATGTCTAAATTATGTATTTCATTTGTTATAAATTTTTAAAAACACACCTAGAAAACTGAGGCTGTGTGCTGTGTGCGAGCCGTGTCATTTCAAAACGTTGCGAAACGGTCGCTTCCGCTTCCCGTAGCGGCTGCCGGGAACGCGCAGGCGGTCTTGAACGTCCCCCCGGTCCTCATTGTGCAGCCGAGGAAACATCGCAAGGTTTCGACGACGTTGGTATGAAATGGCAGAAACTGCTTGTGTCACGGAAGCACAAAGATTAGGTTACGTAGAGGCTACACATGTATTCTGCGATGATCCCGGCCTGCTAGTGTGAGGGGAAACGGGAGTGTATCCGGAGGAAGACGGGATTAAAGAGCTGTTTTTCTCCTAAAAAAAAAAAAAAAAAATCCGGGTTGTGTCTCCAGCAGGCAGCAGCAACGGCGACTGCGGGTCGACACTGGTGGAATTAACCGGAGAGGGTGAGCTCCACTATGGCTTATTTTCTTCCTATGAGACATGTTTGACGTGTTATTGTCAACAGTTGGGGGATGGGAGCACACGGTCACACACACGTTACTGTAAATAGGTGTTACTATCATATAGATGTTGACCAGCACAGCAGGCAAGCAGGACAGGTCTGGCCTAACTGGGAGAAGGCAACCAGACTGAGTGGCTACACTGGGAAGTATCCATGTCAGGGCTACACACACATTACTTACACTGTAAACTGGGAACTGTTACCAGTCATGGAAGTAGTTAAAGGTTCAACTAAAGCGCTGTGACCTCCAGTCTGTGGTCATCTTCCATGTAAACAGAAATAGTGTCGCCTTTGAATACACCCTGCTTTTAGCTAACACTAGTTTGCTTGTATTTCCTCTGTGTTGTGATCTTTCTGTTAGCTTTAAAGGTGTTCAGCGCCTGCTCTGTGCACTGAGCATAGCCGGGTTTACACCGGTAATTATACTGTTGCAGTATCTCTGTTCATTTAAAGGGTGACTTTGGCATTTTTCAACCTGGACTCTATTTTTCAATGATTTTGTGTCTGCGTGACTGATGTGAACAACAGTTTTTAAAATTGGTCCAGTATTGAGAGAGGGCTGCAGCTGTGAAACACCTGCAATGTAAGCATATGGGGCAACTGTGCACTGTCAGCATGTGTCCATTAAAAGTGGTCATTTTTGCTATAAACAGGCTCAGACTGCTCAAATAAGGACTCATTTATGCTCACTATTACATATGTAGATAGACATAGCCTTTGTATGTACTCTGCGTTCATTTTTTTTTTGTATTTGTGCATATTTTCTGAAAGCTTGCAGATATAGATGACATGGAGGTTGTCGCATAGACTTTCTGTAATGCTGCCTAAATTTAAAGGTACAATATTATGACCTCTTTCACCTGTTTCCGTGTTTGTTTTGTTTGAAACTTTTCACTCTGCCCTCTAGTGCCATCTGTTGGTTGTATTTATGTTTTCACAAAGGATGCATGGAAGTACGAGCGCAGTGACCTGTACAACAGTTGAAACAATCACATCTGTTTTCGTATGTAAAGTATCTGACCCTTTAAAACCTGGAACGACATCATTTTCTTGTGCTTTGTTCAGACGCCTTTCACAAGTATTTTCCTTTTAAACCTAAGCAAATCAGTTTATTCGAAAATGTCCAGAAAACTATATACATGTTTACTATCATTATTTCAAAAAAACATTAACTACTTTATCTATATATAAAGCACTTTTTTAAAATGTCTTTTTTTTTTTAACCCTTTTTTCTCTTTTTTTGTACACTATATTGAGAATATTTTTACTGCTTTACTTTGATGTCAGAAAGTGATTTCCAACAGGAAAATTAGGCCATTATATTGCTCCCTCCAAAGCCAGATTCCACTGAGAAAAACAGAGATTTAACACCACTGAAGACAAGAGCTGTTGGTCTGCCACTGCGTTGATCAGTGAGTTGTTTGTGTTTTTGTGTGACTATGACGTTTAAAAGTGTTTGTTCAGATACCCCCAAGTTGCACAATAACACAAACTAAGTAAATAATCAAAGCAGTGGTAGACCAGCAGCTCTTGTGTTCAGTGATGATGACGACTTTACTTTTGGAACGGGCTGTCTGACGTTAAGGTAAAGCGGTGAAAATACTCTTAATATAGTGTAACTCAACCTGATAATGATTTTTTATTTTTTTAGGTGGATAAAATATGTTTACTTTCTGACACATCCACAGCAGCACATTGCTTAGCTTCTGTGTCCGACTCCAAACTGCTTCTCCAAACTGGGGCTTTGCAGACTAATACATCTGAGGGAGATTAAAAACAATTTAAATCAAAATAATGTCATTAAATAAAATAATGAGCATGCCAAAATCATTGTGCATGAGTTTAAAATATTTTGGAAGTGTTATAGTTAACAATGTAAATGGAATAACTAAAATTAAAATCTCAATTGTGGTCTGTACTATTTGTATAACTTTTACAATGACAGTTTGTATTTCTGCCATTTCTCCATCAAAACTGTAACAAAAGACGGAAGTTTACAAATGAGGAAATGTCTAAGAGTTTTATTCACATTATTACCTTCAGTCACATTTTGTCATATAATATGAAATAGCCGGTTTAGTCACTTTAACTTGCTAACTCACCATTACTGTTATATGAGTCGGCCCATCCAGCTACTGTCGCTAATGTTATGTGGAGGATTCAGTCATGGTGCCAGGTCATCCATGGTCAAACATTCAAACTAAAATATAACTTTATGTGTGAGTTGAATGTTGTTGTAATGTGCCCTATGCATTCATGGCTGGCTAAAGCTGGACGCTCTCACTGTCTTCTTCTGGTTAATGGCGGGTTCTCACGGGCATTAAAGGTGCATAACTGCCCCCCTCTATGGGGGCATGCATGGTTTATTGAACATTTATTATATCACTATCAAGGACATTACCTATATCATTTTATTGCCCAGCCCTCACAAGATCCGTTTTATTTAAACACAAACAGACCTGAAAACACTATCGCCAAACCCAACAGCCCCCATTAAAATAAACACTAATTTTAGCGTGTAAAGAGTCAGCATATTTTCTTATCTGACTATGTAAATCAAGGGTTTATTTAAACCACACTAGAGTTGGTTAGTCTTCCAACATTACAAGAATGACCAAGATGTTTTTTGTGAGTTTTATTTTTTATATTATAATTTTTATAGTTTTATTTTTTGTTTCTTTCAACTTTGAATGAAGTGTGTTTTAAAGTGATTAAATTACTGTTTATTTGAATCGACTCTGGTGGGTTTGGTTATTGCGATTTTGGGGCTGTTTCTGGTTAAACAAAAATAATCTTTAACAAGATTTCCATGTCTTAAGACACTTAAAATACCAATCTGAGCCTGTCAGTGGCAAAAAAACCAAACCTAAACACTGTCAGTGGACGTATGTTGACGATGCACAAATGCCCTGATTGGTTACATAATAGCCTTTTTCACAGCTGCTGGCTGTAGTGTTATTGCTTAATACTGGACCAGTCAAAAAAAAAAAGATTATGTTAGTCACATAGGTACAAAAACAAGAGAAAATAGGGTGAAGGTTGAAAAATGCTGACGTTACCCTTTGAACAGCGAAGTATATATCTTATCAAGTTTTGTAATCCATAATATCATCAGTGATAATAAGTTCACAATGTTTACTAGAATTATCTGATCAAACCATCTCCCTAAAAATGTTCCTGCAGTCGCATTTGGGTGATGTAGCTCCTAGACTGCACTGCACATTGCTAGTGATGTTTTCTGTACAACCTGCCAAGAGAACAGCAGTGGTCAGCCAAAAGCACCAAGAAATCTGATTCCTGCACCAAAAGGTTGCCCACAGAGATGGGATCATAGGTGCTGGCTAACACATGATGAGCCCACAGTCATATCTGGAGCTCCCATTAGTTGATACTGGCAGATTTTGGGCTCATTTAATCTTTGAACATTAGATCATTTTAATTTTTCTCAGTGGTTTAACAGTTGGCTGTTAATTTTTTTATTTCATTCTATGCCAAAAATCCATAAAACAAGTGACTTTTTGTATCCACACTGCATTAATATGTCATCTTTTACCAGCATAACATGCCTTGGTAGGTGTAGTGAATTTTTGATATAAAGAAAGGTCAAACTGTGGCATGTGCTTGTCGTTCCGCCATAAACTGGCAGCCAGGATCAGCCCTGTCAAAATAAAGCAACAGCATGCCACAGTTCAAACAGTCATGGGTGAGTGCAAAGACAGTTTCTCTGAGAGAGAGTCACCACTCGCTTGTGTCTTTCCACACCTTTGGATCATGTTTAAATCCTTTTCTGCAAGATGTTATATTTCATTAGCTGCTTTTTTTCTTTGTGCAAATATGTTTTGTGCTGACACCTAAGCCTGTTCAAATAACTCTCGTTGTTAAGGTTTACGAGTACATTTGATCATGTATGTCATGTTTGATGACACTAACAATGATTCCTGTTGTTTAAGATTACCTTAAGCTAAGTGCTAGAAGAACCTGATCAAATTGTCAGAGCTGCAAACAGAAAATCACTCTGGTATGAGGAATAAAAAAAATCTACATTCATATCAATGTAAATCAAAACACATACCGCATGTTCCTATAAAAAGGCAGCAGCATGTGTGAGTTGTTTATTAAGGGGGTGGAAAGCACATAGTAAAGTTACTGTTTGTAATGGGGGTGTTTCTCTGCAAGCCTGGCTGCATGCTCCAGTGGATGGGTGTATTTGCTGGTGCTGAGACTGGTCTCTTGCACTCTGCATACTTTATTGGATGGAACTTTGTCTCTTCCACCGCCTGGCCAAATGGGTCTTTAAGTAGGCATGGTATTACCCATAGACTGTATAAAATAACTGCCGTAGCCACTGTGAAGTCTTCATGAGTTCCTTTATTTCTCAGCAGCAGCTTAAGGAGTTTGAATTGCAGGGTGGGACTGAATCGTAGATCCGGTTAGAGCTAAATCAGATCGATGGGTGACAGGAGCAGCTGCTGCAGAGGCAAGTGAAAACAAACTTTAAGAACCAAGGCCAGTAACAGCTGAGTTTCACTTTCACTGTGCCTAGTGTTCTGCTGCTGCGTCTGTGCCCAGAGTAAGGGTATAAAATCAGTATGTGTCGGCAGTAATAAGTGAATGTTTGGGAAACCCTGAAGACACAACAATAAGGAATATTTTAAGCAACCAAATTGCTACTATCTGAAAACAATAAAAAGTACACAGTAGCAAAAGAAAACAAGAAAGTTAATTTTCCAACCAGAGACTCAAACTCCTCAAACTCCTGCTGAGGAAAAACAAACTCATGAAGTTCCTCCTGCACTGTGTTCACAGACCCGCAGAAGCGTCTGAATTTAGAGAGGGGACACAGAATGAAAGAGACACACACACACACACACACACACACACACGCACAACATAAACATGCTTCAGTGCCTTCATTGCCTTTATTACCTTAATTGTTTAATGGTTACCACAGAGTGTGCCCTTATGGGCTCTTATCAGCAGCCATTACTTTGGCTCAGTGTAAGTGATGCAAAGATAAAATCAAAGTCCCAAATTGCTGGTGAACTCAATATTGGTCGCCCACATAACTTGAACCTCACTGATATAATCTGGACAGTAAAGTCACTGCATTCAGAGTGAACAGACCTGTGCTAGCCGGTGAGAGACAGATGGACTCTCAGGAGACACAGTGTGATGGACAGCTCTGGGGAAGACACCAGTGTAGATCTGGACAGCATTGCCAAGACGAATGTGTGTTCACCTTTACAAAAACGGCACCTGACACTTTTGACACAGTTATCTGTTCTTTTCTGTCAGGTTGTCAGAGACTGTATTTCCATTTTGAAAGAGGCAGAGTTCCTGCGGATCCTTAAAAGGTCTTAAAAGGCATTTATTAGTCTAAAAATGAGGCCTTAATTTGTATTAAAATGACTTGAATTAAATATCTCAAAAGTTTGAGAAAATACTCAAACATGGGAAGTAGGATTTTATAAATTGTTTTTTTTCTGACATTGCATAGTTGAATCTCAAAATAATTGGCAACATCTACTTTTCTGTTTAATAATAAGGTACCGAATTCCTCGTCTTAAACTCGTCATGATGGGAATCCAGGCAGCGGAATCTGAAACACAAAATCGTCAAGAAAACTGGCCAAACACTGCCAGATATTTCCCACTTTGGTTGGTAAACCAAATATTTTACTAAAATATAATTTATTTATTGTCTTCTATGTGCTCCTTTCTAAAAAAAAAAGATTTTGCCTTTTCAACACTTCACTTATATAATCAAATTTTTAATTTATGTTATACCAAAAATTTGGATATAATCGTCCTTAGATTTTGTCTTAAATTTCATTCTGAGTGGCAATCAAAAGAGTCTAACATATTTCACTTGCGTGCAGCTCTGGCTGTATTACACTGTGTGATCGGGGGCGCACACATGTATGTTTCTCAGCCTACTAAGCGTTGAATTGGGTTGACAGCCTGACACACACTGTCACATCTCTCAGCCCCGTTTCCACATGCAGCCACAGATCCTCTAGTCTCACAGTCACCCTCATATCTGCCGTTCTGTTTTTCAAATGGGAGAGAAAATCATGTCACAGCGCACGCTGAAGCCAAACAGCAGCTCACACACATTCTGCAGTGTTTAAACAGGCCTGCTAGAACAGGACAAGAGGGCACACTCTCTCTCCAACGTGGCTTTTATTTGATTTACCGAATGACATTTTCTGAAAAGCAGTATAGAAGTTGCTTATGTATTATTTCTGGTCCCTTTGCGGCCAGATACTGCTGGCAAATGAAGCTGACATTTTTGCTGCAGGGTGGAGCCATCCAAAGATTTGACGATAATATGGAAATGTGGGGACATTAGAAAATTATATATCAAGGTTACAGCAGTCATCTTGCAAATACATTCTTGCAGCTTTCGCTACAGTATGGAAGTAAACACAAACAGATTTTGCTTGGTTTGGTCTAAATCATGCCAAAAAAGATCCATTGTTGACTCTGCATTTAGCCCAGGTGTTCATATATCATATATCTTTTTTCTGTGTCTGCTCTCTAAATTTGTGGGTCAGTGAATGCAGTGCAGGCGGAGCGCTACATGCTTTTATTTTTCCTCAACGGTAGTTTGTGATGTTTGAGTAGCCAGGTGGGTAATTGATCAGTTGATCCGGTCAGAGCTGATCAGATCGATAAATGAGAATAGCAGCTGCCTCAGAGGCGAGTGAATGCAAACTTTTGGAATCAGTGCAATTAGAGTTTCACTTTCACTTTCACTACGCCTGACGTTCTGCTGCTCCTTGTGAGTACGCTCTGAGAGCGAGGTGCAATCAACTGTACAGTAATTATGAATGATCCAGCTCCAAAAATAGATCATCAGCTCGTGGTGGTAACAGTTATCAATGATCGATTAATCAGTCATTAAGAATTTAATTGAACGTGTCAATATTAATCGATGAATTCCTGTCAAAATACATGACATATGTTGCTGTGAGCTTTGACTGATGATAAAATTTTTGTGTGTCAGTCATTTTTGTGCTTTTTTTTCAAATATCGATCAATCAATTCTTAATTTTACTGATTAACCCATCAAGGAAAGTGCTTACAATTTGCAACCCAAGTGGCGGCAGATGTTTTGGTCGTGGCAGGCCGCCACAAACAAACGAAAGTGTGGAAAACCCTGGTCTGTCTCAACTCATCATAATTCTACACTAAAAGAAAAATACTCTGGGTTGTTTGAGCACAGTTTAGCTTCAGTAGTGAGAGTTTATGAACAGAAAGTGGGCGCCATACTGTTTGCTGTACTGTAAAACTAAGCAGTGCTGATAAAATAACAACCAAGATTCTGTTTCTGCATTGCCTATTTCTTACCTCAAATGTTTGTAGGAACATGTTTTAGTGTACTGTTCAGCTGTAAATCGAGATTGTTTGTTTCCAGCGGGCCGCTATGTTATTTTCTGTGTCAAAAGTGCATTCTGGTAGTTGTAGGTTTGCTATATCTTGAGCAAAACCAAATACCACAGCCCCTTTTCTGCTTTCTCTGGTCATAAAGCACCAATTTCACATTATTGCTATTAATATTCACATCTTTCTTCTCTGTAGACAGCTTAATTCTATGAAAAGACCATCTTTCCAGCAGTGAAACACTATTTTAGGTGAATTTGTTTAGTGAGCTCTTGATTCTATAGAAATATCATGTTTATTTTTGTTTGCTTGCATATCTTATTCTTGGCCATATTCTTGATACATTCGGCTGTGTGTCTCTTGCTGTAAGATAAAATAACTGAGTTCAGGCTCTTTTGTGAACCTTTTGTTCATCTCTGTGCGTCGGCACGGTGTGGCTCAGCTGCAGACTGTTAACAGGGTTCTGCAGCAGGCGGGAGAGGACGATGCTGTGATCAGAGCCAAAAAGAAGAAGGCAGGAGAGGAGACAGAGAAAGGAAGCAGCAGGGAGGATAAAACACAAGTATAAGAGAGGAGGAGGCACGGGGGAATACGAGCAGCATTTGAGCTCATGTAAAGATCAGTTTTGACTTCCTGTGTCTCTAAAAAACAACATAGGTAATGTCAAGATTCAAACCAACAAGTTTATAGTCTGAACCCTGAAACTGGTCTGTGTTTTGAGTCGGATACCATCAAGGTGGTGTTGACTCCAGCATTACAAATAGAAGCGAAAGCAAAATGAAGAAAAGGAGCAGAGGTTTCAAGAGTACCCGAGTAGGAAGATAATTGTAGCGTAGAGGAGAGCAAAAGGAAGGAAAAGCCTCGTCCTCTAACAGATACTGAAAGGAAGAGGGGATGGTTAGTGGTACTCAGAGGAACCCAGAGGTCGGGTCATGGTCCGTGGAACTTACAGCCATCATCACAAAGCCGACCGCCTCAGCTCAACGTCCCAAATTCCACTAATGATTCGTCGGGTTCAGATGCAGCATGAAACCCAGCTTCCTCTGACTCTCTCTGCCTGGATCATCACTCCATCACACAGACCTTTGAGGTTTATATACTAGCCATTGTAGCTGATGAAGCGGCAATAAGAGGAGATTTATACTGTACCACTGCACACATGAGCTACATTTCTGCACTCCAGTGCGGCTGATCACCACCACTGACAATTCTTTATGGAATAAAAATGACCTGTTTGCATTTTGGGAAAAACAGATGAGGTTTTCACATTAATTGCATCATGTTTCGACATAATAGCAGCCCTAGTAGTGTTTAAATGAATTAACTGATTGAGGTGGTGAGGTAATAAGCTGTTTCTAAGCCAGACCACCTGCAGTTTGGGGCTTTTTGATGGACATATCCACAGTAGAAGCAGTTCCTCAACGTTTCATCAGCTGTTGTTTTACTGGCTTTGATGCTAAGGCATAGACTGTATATAATAATGAACCAGGGATCCCATGGTCATGGACAACCTGGAGAAGTCATGGAATTTCATAGTCACATTTTCCAGGCCTGAAAAAGTGAAGATTAGAAAAAATCATGAAAATTTGTTGTGTGTCATAAATCAAATGACATTGACGTAACATCCTGGTGGATTTATTTTCTGTAGCTGATGATGTAACATGGCTTCAATATGTGTCAATATGTGACAACATTTTGATTATGTTTTTGTTTATTTGTTCACCACAAAAGTTTCTTCATTTTCTCCCCACGTTCCGTCTCTTCCTTCATTTATGCCCACTCGGCATGTCAAATAATTTGTAAAACAATTTTAGCTTTAGTAGGGGAGCAACATACAACTCTGAATGGCTGTATTTTGTATTTATATTATTACCTTTAAAAAAAAACAAAAAAAAACATGCCTCCCATGTTGACATGTAATGTTTAAAAAAAATGCTGATTTTCCTTTTTTCTTTTTTTTTTTGGCTATTTCTTTTCCCTGAATTTTTTGGCAATTTTTATAGAAAACTTAAAAACACTTGGTGTAAATTTTGTGATATTGTAGTTCATTGTGCTATTTTTTTACAGCTGCTTTAAAGTGTGAAATCACAGGATAAAAAGTGGTCGAAAATTTGACAACCTCTCTTTCTTTTTACGCACTGCAGGTCTTGAGAGCTCCACTTGGATGCCCAATCATTGCGTTTGTCCAGGGCTTCACCATGAACCGGAATAAGCGTGAAAAGGAGTACTACAGTATAGATGTGGGCGATTCAACTTTCATGGTTTTAAAGCGCTACCAGAACCTCAGACCCATCGGATCGGGAGCACAGGGAATCGTCTGGTGAGTCAAAAGAAAAAAACCTAATATTTGAAAGCAAGTCTTGCTATTGTAAATATTAGTTTGACTAAAATAAACTGCATTTCATTTGATGGCAGCGACTGATGCAGCGCTCAGTCTTTACCAGCCGTCGGCTCCGAGAGTGATGAGATCAGACGTTATAATATCAGCATAAGCTGCATACAACACAGAAATGGATGCATAATGTAGTATTTGTTGACAGTGCAGTGTGGTGTTGTGCTCCCGGTGGATTTCTGTAGACGTGAGAGGATTAAGGGAAAGGTGGGTGTTAAAATAAATTTGAATGTGGACCCCAGGATCACTCAGGTCTGTGTCAGCATTAGTTTCTGTTTGTAATGGTTTCACATCAATTGCGCTCTGATGGAATTGTTTACATATCCGTCATTCCAGTGGATTGATTGGAACATACGTTTTTAATTAATGGCCAAAAGGGGAAGTCCCAAATAGTCCTGGTCCAGTTTTCGTAACACAAGGTCAGCATGATGAACTCCTCTTGGTTCCTTTCTATCATCCATCTTCTCTGGTCCTGATACAAGGGAGGGACACCAAGACACTGATGCACCTGAAGATCAGAAACCGTTAGTTGCGGGTCACATATCAACTTCTGTTATAATTATCACATCACATCTCTTACAGTGGTCTAAACTGTGTGGGATCCTCAAAATTTTTGTAAATAGGAAATTTATTGATGGAACCACCTGAATCCGATCCGCAAATGGCCAACTTTATGTATTATAGTAGCACAAATGTCATAACTGAGGACAGAGATAGACAGAGACGAGAGTTGTGACATGCATGTTTTTGAGAGGGAGTTCGAGAGAGATTGACGGAGAGAGGGGGAGAGAAGGTGGAAGGTGGATTATTGCATGCAATTTTTCTGTAAGTTATTTACAGCTGACCCGGAACACGCGTTTTCGCTTTGTCATACATAATAGATGCTGCAATGACTGCTTCATCCTGTTGCTGCAATATGTCAATGTTTCCACCATATTGGACAGGCAAGACTGACCTTCAGCTGAAATACCTCCATCGTTGCATAGCGACAATTATTGCTTATTTTTCAGGATTTTGCAACATAGTTTTATATACTTTGTGATTTTTTTTCTGATTATTCGCAGTTGGCTGGGTGATTATAAATATTTAGACTGACAGTGCCAGACAGCAGCCTGAGACCAAACGAAACGAAACACAGACTTTAAACAACACACATTAGCTAGAAAGCTAATGTGTTCTTATTCAAAAGCATGGACTCATGTCTTGTCCTGCACCCTCTATTGTTAACCCTTTGAAACCTGGAACAACATCACTTTTCTTGTGCTGCTTTCAGACACCTTTCACAAGTATTTTAACCTTTGAACACTGAGCAATGTATTATGATTTCTTTCAAAATCACGGGAAAAGGGTTAATTATCAACTTAGTAAAAAATGTTTTACAAATTGTAAGGGTTGAAGAACGATACTACATACTACAAGAGTTGTAGATTTTGAAACTTTTTTTAAAATGTTATGGAAAAATGGCTATGCAAAAAAAGCATCGGAAAAGCTATATGTGTAATTATTATAATTATTATAGTTTTCTTATAGTTTTTTTAGTACTTTTTACAGGTCATTTTTCTTGTTAGTATTCAAACTTTCTTATTTGTTTCTTTTCTTTTTTTTTTAACTAATTTTCACATTTTTTAAAACACCTTTACAGCTTATTTCATTGTTAGTTTTTTTCTTTTTTTTTTCTAATTGTCACATTTTTTTGTAATTTAAAAAAGACATTTTTAACCAATTTCTTACGTTAAGTTTTGGATCATTTCCGCATGTTTCAGGGGGTTAAATCAGCAGTAAACAAATCAAACGGTAAGATTATCAGTGTGTGAAAATCTCTGTGGGCCACAGAGAAGTGCTACAAAAAACATATTGTGGGGTGTTTTTTGTTCTTTTTACTCTTTTTGACAGTTTATTATTGTTGACCAAGCTCTTGCTTCCATTCTTCACCTCAGTTCAGCGTATGACCACAACTTGGAGAGAAACGTCGCCATCAAGAAGCTGAGCCGGCCGTTTCAGAATCAAACTCACGCCAAACGGGCCTACAGGGAACTGGTGCTCATGAAATGTGTCAACCACAAGAACGTAAGAGCTCCAGATCTGTTCTTCTTAGAGTGTTTTTCTTATGTTTCTGTTTGTCTTTTTTAACATAAGTATGAGCTTTGACAGATTTGTCTCCTAATGGATTCAGGCTCATATCTGAGTTTAAAGGTTGTTTCAGAGTTGGAATCAGTCAAAATGTAATTTAGAATTTCCAGTGGGAGTAACAGAGGACAGTTGGATGGAGCAAAGCTTGCTCTGAGGAAAAAAATGGAAAATGTAACTAAATCAGTAAACATCTTACTCATCGTGTTTCCATTGAAATTGTGCTGTGTCAGGCTGCATTTCAAATCACAGCAGCTTGTTTGACTGACGGGGGATGTTGAAAACAGAAATCTTGTGGATTACCACAGCGCTCCTCCCTGCTGCTGCTACTTTATGTGCTGTTTCACACTGGTGAATGTCCTGTTATTTATTATTGAAGCTCAGGCCGCTGCAGTTGGAGCCTTTCAGTTTTTCAGGGGATGCAGAGGTGCCGATGGTGATGTCATTCACTCTTCTCTCTTCCGGTACCGTAGAGTAACAACTGATCTTTTTATTTTTGCAGATAATCGGCCTTTTAAATGTATTCACGCCACAGAAGACACTGGAAGAATTCCAAGATGTGTGAGTATTACTGAGCCTGAATAACATCTGCTCACTGCATGTTTGTAAAAATCGATAGAGGATGTTGCATGCTGGGAGCTTAGATTACCTTTTCTGACTTTTGGGGTGCTCGTGTAGCTCAGCTGGATCTCTGGTTGGTGTGTTATCCTTTCTTGCTACAAGCACCAAGAAGCAGGGAGATGGATTTCACAGAAGACATTTTTTTGATGTTTTCGGGTTATTCATCTATCCCATTCTCATGAACGCTATCTCTCAGCAAAACCTCAAGGGAATTTCTTCAAATTTGACACAAGCATTTATTTGGACTCCACAATGAACTGACTGGAATTTGGAGGTCAAAGTTCACAGACCTTGCCTCCATCTCATTCTTGTAAACTCAATATCTCAAGAAGGCCTCGAGGGAGTTTCCTCAAATTTGGCACGAACGTCCACTTGGACGCAAGAATTAACTCATTAGAATTTGGTGGTCAAACTGTTACGTCGCTCATTTTTTGGTATAATTCAGGAATTCATACAACAGTTTTTACAACATTTCACACAATTGTCTAATGGGAAAAAAAAGATGAAGTGACTCTTTAACAAAAAAGTCTGTCTCTTTAGGGATCCTCTCCACAATTTTATTGGGCACTAAGAATAACAATCAGTGACAAAAACACTTTTAGTGGATGTAAATAGACAGAGTCAACATGCCCAGAGTGGTTACACTGTAGCCTGTTTTAAGGCTGCTGGCAACAGCCCTTTCACGCAATACTGGACCAATTTCAGAAATTGTTGTTCCCATGAAAAAAAGAGGTCCAGGTTGAAAAATACCAAACTTACCCTTTAAGTTACGATGATATTAAATTGTCTTTTGATCCAAACAGAAATCTGGTATCATGACACAAATCTGCAACATGCAAACTACTAAATGACAGTTCTGGTGGCGTGCAGCTACTGCAATCTATCCCTCAGTTTTTTCCCTTTGTGGTACGCTGCCTTTAATAAGATGAACATTGGGGTAAATTTGGCAGCGTCCCCGATGTGTTTCGAAGTCGACAAGACGTCCATGTGAGTGGAAACTGGCTGTGGAGTCGCAGAGAGGGGAACACTGAACTGAGATGTGGGGGAAGTGATGGTTTTGTGGAGTATGACGGGAACAAACATGATTAATGCCATCCTCTCGAAGCCCTGTGTGTGTGTGTCTGAGAGCTTTGTTTGTGTGTGTGTGTGTGTGTGTGTGTGTGTGTGTGTGTGTGTGTGTGTGTGTGTGTCTGTAGAGCTGTGTCTGCCTGATTGGAGCTAAAAAGGAAACTGGACAAATCATAGCCAGAGGGCTGCGGAGCGAACATGCAGTTAGAGGATGGAGGAGAACACTCCACTCGGCTGAGTGTTTGTATACCTGAATGCATACTTGGATTACAGAGTGCATGACGGTGCATTATACACATTTCCGTTTTACAAGATATGGAATTGAGTATACACGTGTGCATGTCTACTTGCGCTCTTTCTACTGCGTATTATACTCATTTTCCTACATGTTGTATGAAAACATGCAGTTCATGCAAATATCCACTGGAAGTTGTAGTTTTTTAGCTGCAAACTCCATTACCAAGATGTTTCTCCATGTCTAAAATCTGTCAGAAGTTCTTGACTCCATGTAGGAGGTTTGTAGGGACTGGTGATGTAACAGCTGCCAGATAACATAACATCATCACTGTTTTGAGAGGGAGAACCATTACTGTCACTTCCTAAATGCCACGGGAAACAAGTGCTGCGTGGGCGAGGAAATAAGAGATGAAAAAGTCAATTTTAAACTTATCCATAGTTAGGTGACATTTAAGTTCAGGACGATCTGAGACTAATCCGTCATCACATTTTTCAGATAACTCACCAGCAACTTTGAACCTTTTACATTACATTTTATAATGTGTTTGAGTCATACTATATTGTCACATAAGTTTTTAGAATGTGCTACCTACATGTGAAATAATAACTGGGTAAACCGATAAAACCTGAGCACATTGGCTTGATTTCTTTCAAAAAACATTTGAAATAGGCAATGAGCAACACATGAAGAAATTACCCAAGAATTAGCAAGAAATTTGCAAAATGTACAAGAAAATGTCCTGAAAATTAGGCTTACACAATGTAAGTAGATTTAGAAAATTATTTTGAAAAAACCTCAGGAAAAATATCAAGACACAACGAAAAAAGCAATAAAAAAAGGTAAGGTAATTTCATGTACTTAAATTAAAGTTTTTGCTATTTTTGGGTCATATCTGATTTTGTTGCTTATTGCTCTCTTCCCATGTTTTTGACAAAAATAGTTCATATAAAAGCCATGTGTACATGGGATTCTCTGTGTGTGTATGTCCACCTGCCTGTGTGTGGTATTGTGTGATTATTTTACCCTCTGGTTTTCCTGCAGGTATCTAGTGATGGAGTTGATGGATGCCAACCTCTGCCAGGTGATTCAGATGGAGCTGGACCACGAGAGGCTTTCCTACCTGCTCTACCAGATGCTGTGTGGAATCAAACACCTGCACGCTGCCGGCATCATACACAGGGTGAGCTAGACGCCCAAAACACATTGTTGAAATGTTATATTAAAAATACACACTGATATACGGCTGTGAAGGAATATTTTATGATTTGGCAGCCCTGGATCTGTCTGGATCAGAAATATGGAGGAATCAGCAAATGGCAAAGCTGCCAACATTAATGTATTGATAGGATTTAGCAAAATTTTCCAATGTGGTCAGCGTCCAGAATAGTTTGGCAATAAAAAACCAGTGTCATATGTAATATATTCAGCTTTCAGTATTCAGGCTTTCAGATTTTAGGACATTTCTTGGATTTTTGGAGGTTTCTAGGATTTTAGCACGTTAATAGGATTTTAATATGTTTCTAGGACTGAAGCACATTTCAAGAATTTTAGGACATTTCTATTAGGATGTTTCCAGGATTTTAGGATATTTCTAACACTTATTTCCAGCACTTATTTTTTGAAGTTTCTATACATATATATATATATAAATATTTCAATAGTTTTATGTTTCTAGGATTGTAGGACATTTCTAGGATTTTAGAACATTAAGGGCTTACCTAGATCCCCCGTTGGCACTTTTTTTTGATTAATACACGCTCTATTTTGATGCTGCTTTATGCACTCTGGCACATATGTAGTCAAACTACAAAAACAATTCCAAGTGTCAATTCCTCTATCTTTATTGTGAATTTAAAAAATGGTTGAGGGGCCACCAGGCACCCTATCAGGGGCCAAATTTGGCTTGCTGGCCATTAATTGAATATCACTGATGCTGATGTAAAACACACACACAAGTATACACTCAGGTGCGTGTTTAAAGGGAAACAACAGACACAAACGACACACCCTGAAGCACCAGCAGCAATATACAACAAGACACTTGTATATGCACACACACACACACACACACACACACACACACACACACACTCTGACGGCACTCGGTCGGCACTCTGTCAATCACCCTCAGTGAGAGACACAGCAGTAGATCAGCAGAGCTCCTCTTTGCTCCGCCAGCCAGAACTAATTGAGCCACAGGCGGAGCTAACCAGCGCCGCTCGCATCCGCACGCAAAGCTCTCAGAAGGTGAACAGATGCAATATGAGTCATGGATCGCCAAAGATTTAGCTCTCTTGTTCTCGTGGGCTCTGTCTCTGTGATGAGCGCTCTTCAGTCCCTTGTGAGATGCTCTGGGTTGCTAAGCACTCCATCTAGAATACATTTTCCTACACATCAAGGCAGTCAAGCACTATCGACCGAGCTGCAGCCTGCTGCTTGATGTCTCATTGTCAAGAAAGAAGGGTTTTTTGGTTGGTTAGTGAGCTTCCCTCTGGACATTTTTGGGCTTTTTGACGGCAGGTGTTGTCGTCGTCTCTGCATAATCATCAAACCAGGAAGAAGTGATCAAAATAAAGACAACAGTGATTGCTCTCACTTTCTGATGAAGTATCCAGTCTGTTGTAAATCATGCTGAATACCAACCTGTCAACATGAAAGTGTCACGGCTGTCAGTTGAGTTGTAGTAATAAATTAACTGGCAGATGGCCATCAGAAAATCACAGTTACAGGCACGGAGTGTCGCTTATGACACGACAACAGTGGCAGTTTAGTTTGTTGGGATTACCTTCAGAAGAAGTCAAAGACTGCTGGTTTCCAGAGGTCTTTGTCAGCACAGAGTGAAGATGCTTGAAAGGAGACGACAATTACAGTCTTAGCTAAATACCATGAATGTGAAGATTATTCACTTTGTTGACTGCCATCGGCCTATCGGAAAATACGATGATATTCACCGATGGCAGTGGCCGATGTTTTCCATTTTGTCACGTCCATTTTGGGCAGGCTAAAAACAGGGCTTGAAACTATTAACGTCCTGCTCTTTTGGGATGAATAAAGATCTCCTCCAGGATGCAGTCAGGACTAAAAGACCCAATAAACTCATCAGCCTTTTTACGCAAAGATGGCGCTATAGAGCCGTTGTGAAGTCCCTCCTTTACGTTTGCATCTTTACACAGAACCAAGAAATAGTGTCATGTCGCTCCAGTGTGTGATTTTAGACAGCATGCTGATGTTGTGGAAGCTAACAAGGCATGAAAGGTGTGACGTTTAACACAACAGCGTGGGCTTCTAATGTGTCATATAACACCCATCTGCAAAACTTTATTAATAATAACAATGACATAAAACAAGAGCAAGGTGGCAATTCTAGTTTTCTAATTAAATTTCTTTGTTTCCCTGGCACAGTTAAAAAAAAACAACAATATATCTGAAAGATTCAAGGAAAAATGCAGCATACAAATGATAAAAATGATACAGACAAATAAAAAGATGAAAAAATAAATAGGTAAATAAATAATTATAAATAAATAAAAAGCAAGAAACCAAGCGAAACAAAATATATAATTAGAAAAATAAACAGATGTACAAACATATGCATACACAGTACGTTCAGTCAGAGGATTCGGGGAAGAGAGTGGAGTTTCCTCCTGTTGGTGTTGGGCGATTGTCATGAAGCGTTGCAGAAAATAATGCAGCACTGATAAACAGAGAACAGCTAAATAAGGATAAATGTACAAGTGAGGCCAAACAAAACACTCTGAGTTTACTGTGATATAATATCTCATGTTTTTCATATTGTACAAGAATGAAGGATGGTGTCCTCCAAAATCCAAGTGCACCAGTTACAGTGTTTACCATATATAGAATTTGTTTCCACACACACACACAAAAATTGATGTCTTTGTTATTTCTGCCTGAGGAAAAACCACGGGAGGATTTGGCAAACGTGGAGAAATGATTTCTCTGATCGAAGGTGAAACTGACTGTTTGCTGACGGCTTTTGTTTTCTGTTCAGGACTTGAAGCCTAGCAACATCGTGGTGAAATCTGACTGCACACTGAAGATCCTGGACTTTGGCCTGGCCAGGACAGCCGCCACTGGCCTTCTCATGACACCCTACGTGGTCACCCGCTACTACCGCGCCCCCGAGGTCATCCTGGGTATGGGCTACCAGGCCAACGGTGAGTGGAGGAAAGCAGCTTCCTGACAGCAACTGGCCAATGAGGAGCTCCTGAGCTGCTGCCTGGCCTGCTGCATGGCCCTCCCCCCTGGGATGTTTTTGAACACCACCTCCCAAACACACACACACACAAACACACATTCCCTGTTCCTGTAAAGGTCACACTAGGGGGGGGAAGTTGGCATGTTGGGCATCAGTGCTTTGTGGGAAACTTCCTGTGTAGGGACTCCAGTTCCCAGCAGTGCTTTAGCATGCGTTTGATGTTTTATTAAGAGGTTGCCTGTCCTGAGCTCCGCACAGCCTGGCTTAAAGACGCCAGGATGAATACAGGACCTTGTGCATGCTTTTGCAGTTTCACTCGGTGCTCCTGCTTGGAACGTATCACAGTTTGTGCAAGATGGTCTCAACAGAACAGTTTAACATTGAGAAATGTGCTTCTTTGTCATGTGTTGGTGTGAAATATTGATACCATGGTTAGCTTAGCTTAGCATAAAGGTAGCAGAGAGAAACTGCTAGCCTGGCTAAGTCCAAAGGTATCAAACTCCTCATATGGACACCTTTAAAGTTCACAAATTAGCACATTATATCCTGTTTTTACGCCACCGTGCCGAGGATAGACAAGGCTAGAGGCATTATGACTTCAGATCCAGCCCTCCGGCACATACTTGTGAACACACTCAGCAACAGCTGAGAATTTCTTCTCTTCTTTTTTTTTTCAACTGTTTTTATTCGTGAAGACAGGACAGGTATAGCAATTTCAAGTGATTACAAATCACAGAGATTTTTCTTCACAATTGTGTAGATATTCTGTGTGTGAAGCATCCGTGTTTTCACAGACATGGATGTAAACCGTAAGTACAATTTGACTGGTGCGCGGTGGCATACAGCCGTGTGGCGGCATTTCTACTTTAATCTGTACTAAGACTGAAGTTGTTGTTGGTATCAACTCTCACGTCAAATTCTTCACAAGAAAGCTAAAAAGCACATTTCCCAACATGTTGAATCGTTCCTTTGATAGAGACGGGACTGGGGCTCCATTACACGAGCAGATAGTTCGTCTCTTAGGTGTGAAATCAAATTTATAGTAGTCAGTATGGCAAATTCAGATTTTTGGATTTTGAAAGAACTCTTCGTCACAGGTACATGAGCTGGATACAGAGCAATAATGCTCTGTAATAGCTAAACACGGGAGAATCTTGTTAAAGGGAAACTTCAGTATTTTTCAACCTGGACCCTATTTTCCCATGTTTTTGTGTCTAAGCGACTAATGGGAACAGCAAATTTTGAAATTGAGTGAGAGAGCTGCAGCCTGGAGCCTCAAAACTGACTGCAATGTATTCACTCAGGACATTTTTGCGCTGTCAATTTGCGATCACTTTTAATTGTTTTTGTCACTGACAGGCTCAGATTTTTATATTAAGGGTCTGACATCATTGTGGAAATTGTCCATACAGAGAAACAAAACATTTTTCTTTATTTTTTCCTCGATCAGGTCTGTTTGTTATTATCCCTTTTTACACAGAGGTTGTGCCATAGAATCGCTACAAAGTCCTTTCTTTGCTCCGCCTTTGCAGTTTTACACAATACAAATCAGTGATGACATCATGCCACTCCAGTGTGTGATTTTGGACAGCATGCTGGCTCTGCGGAAGCAAAAAAGGCATGACAGGCGTTACGTTTAAACACCACAGCGTCAGCCTCTAGTCATATAGAAGATACACGTCTACAGCGCGTTATTAACTATAGCAGTGACACAACATGTCAACAATCATGTACCATCTCTTGGGGTGCCTGGTGGCTCAGTGGATAGAGCGGCACCTCATATACAGAGGCTGAACCCTCGCTGCAGCGTCCACGGGTTCAGTTCCGGCCTCGACCCTTTGCTGCATGTCGCCCCCTCTCTCCTTCCCCCTTTCACGTTAAAACTGTCCTGTCCATTAAAGGCAAGAAAAGCCCAAAAAAAATAATAATAGTTTACCATCTCTGTTATACAGCGGCTGATCTCGTCCTCGGCTCGTACGGTCAGGAGCTCTTGGACCTCATTGTTTATCCAGTTTGTGTTTTTGGCCGCTATTCTTCTTCTTTGAGTTAGCTGCTAACTGCTGCTAGCTGCTCTTTAAATCTGCTGCAATGAGTAGCAAACATCGTCAAAACATCACACCCGACCTGCTGGCTGTCCTGTTTTACAGACACAGTTTCGGCACGGTTACTACGTCCTATGGTGGCTTAAAGGCGAGACAACTCTGTACACTGACTCTGTGATGGTACCTTTTATACGGAAGTGCTAGGCGGCATTACAGCGTGATATTCGCGCTTTCATGATGTGGCCTGAACACAATAACAAACCAACTGCATCAAAATAAATGTTAAGAAAAATGTTTTATTTCCCATCAGTGGTAAAAACAAGTATATTCAGAAGATGTTAATTTAATGCAGCTCTTTGTCTCAATTCTGGACCAATTCAAAAACTGTTGTTCTAATTAATCTCTCAGACACAAAAACATGAAAAAATTGGGTCCAGGTTGAAAAATACCAGAGTTTCTCTTTAATACTAATACTCTCGACCAAAAACACTGACCCTAATTTTTCCTGCTGACTTGTTGAATTTTTTTTTTTGCTTATTCTCTTCTCCCTCCTTCTATGCTGCACATATGTAGTGGATATTTGGGCTGTGGGCTGCATTATGGCAGAAATGGTTCGCCACAAAATCCTTTTTCCAGGAAGGGATTGTATCCTTGAGCTGCTTGCAGCAGTGTCTGGCATTTCTTCTGAAGCATAACACAGCACACAAAACATCTTTCTCGTCTCTTCAAACCATTTCTTTTCATCAAACAGATCGCACGAAGGCGATAACCCGAGAGCAGCTATAGACATTCTATTTCTCGGATTTGCCTGACACCTCGACTTGCAACCACCCACCTGCTGTTCCTACAGATGCACTCACTCACCTCTGCAGAAGCACTGTTGCTTCAAGCACCACGACAGTCACACGAAAAACCTGAAATAGAATTTAATAGTTTGCTCTTCCAACACCGAAACCTTAACTGCATGAAGCACCTCCATATATCCTCAAAGTGCCTCACATGTCTTTGTTAATGCAGCAGTCTAATACAAAATAAATTGGAGTTTGTTAAAGAAAGACTTTGGATTTGCAATTGCACACGTGTGTGTGTGTGTGTATGACAACATAGCGCAACAATGATCATTTCTAGCTTTATCGGTCAGAATGTTTCAGTTTAAGTCTTCCAAACATGGATGGAACCACTTTTCTTGTGCTGCATTCACACACCTTTACAGGTATTTAAACCTTTGAATCCTGAGCAAACTGTGATTTATTTTGAAAACTTGGAAGGGGAGGGCAATGAGTAACTTGACAAGAAATGTCCCATAAATGGCAAGAGATAAGTGGATTTTTTTGTGGAAAGGATTTATGTAAATGAAATATTTAATCTTATATTACCATTAATGCTTGTGACTGTGGAAGCCCATTTTTTGCCAGAGAGGTGAAACTGAAAATATCGTGTATGTCATTACTATGAGAAAGCCTGCTGAAATAACTACCCAGTATCTCAAAATCATGAGAACTTTTTATAAATCAGAAAATTTGTCAAAATAATGAGGCTGTTTTCAAATTAATGACATAGTATCTGAAAATAATGACATACTTGTTCATAATCATGAGAACCTTCCTCAAAATAATGAGATACCATTTTTAAAGTAATGAGAGATTTCCTGAAAGTAAAGTAAATAATGAGAAAATAAAAATAATGAGAAACTTTTTCAGAATAATGACATGGTATCTCAATAAAAAGAAACCTCTTCAAATTAATGAGAAATCTTACAGAATCACAAAGTAATGAGTAACTATCTCAAAATAATGACAGTAGAATATTATTTAAAAAAAAAAAAATCAGGGAAAAATGTCCAGAGAACTGTATTTCACTATGTTTTTTATCATCAAAATTATTTATATTAGGCTTTATTTTTATAGCACTTACAGCAATTAAAAGTGCTTTACAGAGCATTAAAATATAAAAAACATAATAAATGATACAAATTTACAATAAAAGGAGAAAAGAGGTAAGATATAAAAGGTAAAATCAATTATTAAATGATTTTTTTTTAAAAATCACTTAAATAAAATATACAGTGCCTTGCGAAAGTATTCGGCCCCCTTGAACCTTGCAACCTTTCGCCACATTTCAGGCTTCAAACATAAAGATATCAAAATTTAAATTTTTTGTCAAGAAACAACAACAAGTGGGACACAATCGTGAAGTGGAATGAAATTTATTGAGTAATTTAAACTTTTTTAACAAATAAAAAACTGAAAAGTGGGGCGTGCAATATTATTTGGCCCCCTTGCGTTAATACTTTGTAGCGCCACCTTTTGCTCCAATTACAGCTGCAAGTCGCTTGGGTATGTTTCTATCAGTTTTGCACATCGAGAGACTGAAATTCTTGCCCATTCTTCCTTGCAAAACAGCTCGAGCTCAGTGAGGTTGGATGGAGAGCGTTTGTGAACAGCAGTCTTCAGCTCTTTCCCACAGATTCTCGATTGGATTCAGGTCTGGACTTTGACTTGGCCATTCTAACACCTGGATACGTTTATTTGTGAACCATTCCATTGTAGATTTGGCTTTATGTTTTGGATCATTGTCCTGTTGGAAGATAAATCTCCGTCCCAGTCTCAGGTCTTGTGCAGACTCCAACAGGGTTTTCTTCCAGAATGGTCCTGTATTTGGCTCCATCCATCTTCCCGTCAATTTTAACCATCTTCCCTGTCCCTGCTGAAGAAAAGCAGGCCCAAACCATGATGCTGCCACCACCATGTTTGACAGTGGGGATGGTGTGTTCAGGGTGATGAGCTGTATTGCTTTTACGCCAAACATATCGTTTTGCATTGTGGCCAAAAAGTTCGATTTTGGTTTCATCTGACCAGAGCACCTTCTTCCACATGTTTGGTGTGTCTCCCAGGTGGCTTGTGGCAAACTTTAAACGAGACTTTTTATGGATATCTTTGAGAAATGGCTTTCTTCTTGCCACTCTTCCATAAAGGCCAGATTTGTGCAGTGTACGACTGATTGTTGTCCTATGGACAGACTCTCCTACCTCAGCTGTAGATCTCTGCAGTTCATCCAGAGTGATCATGGGCCTCTTGGCTGCATCTCTGATCAGTTTTCTCCTTGTTTGAGATGAAAGTTTGGAGGGACGGCCGGGTCTTGGTAGATTTGCAGTGGTCTGATACTCCTTCCATTTCAATATGATTGCTTGCACAGTGCTCCTTGAGATGTTTAAAGCTTGGAAATCTTTTTGTATCCAAATCCGGCTTTAAACTCCTCCACAACAGTATCTCGGACCTGCCTGGTGTGTTCCTTGGTCTTCATGATGCTCTCTGCGCTTTAAACAGAACCCTGAGACTATCACAGAGCAGGTGCATTTATACGGAGACTTGATATACACACAGGTGGATTCTATTTATCATCATCAGTCATTTAGGACAACATTGGATCATTCAGAGATCCTCACTGAACTTCTGGAGTGAGTTTGCTGCATTGAAAGTAAAGGGGCCGAATAATATTGCACGCCCCACTTTTCAGTTTTTTATTTGTTAAAAAAGTTTAAATTATCCAATAAATTTCGTTCCACTTCACGATTGTGTCCCACTTGTTGTTGATTCTTGACAAAAAATTAAAATTTTATTTCTTTATGTTTGAAGCCTGAAATGTGGTGAAAGGTTGAAAGGTTCAAGGGGGCCGAATACTTTCGCAAGGCACTGTATATTAGATATATATAGATAAATATATATTAATATAATAATAATATAAATAATATTAAGTATTTTACAGAATTATTGCAATTTTTAAGCCTTTTTTTCAGTCATTTCCACATTTTTTCTTAAACTACCCCTCTTTGCGCTAATTTTCAGGCACTTTTCTGCTGTTTCTTACTAATGTATTGCTAATTTGTGGGTCATTTCTTCAGTTGTCTTCTCCCCGTGTTTTTTTAAATAAATGAAGCCAATTTGCTCAGGTTTAAAAAAGTAAACATGAACTGCAGTGAGGAACTGAGGATGTTAAAATGCATTTCTGCAAAAGAAAAAACATTTTCAGAGGACCTTGACAGTCAGTGTCTCACTTTAAAAGCTCGTGATTCACGGTACAGTGAACCTGAAGCAGAAACGATCTTAAACATGAATTCTTTGATTAGTGCAGAAATTTGCTGTACATTCAGTAAAAGCTTTCCAAAACAAGAATGATAATGATTGAGCTTTGTGGGACGCTGACCAGGTTTGAGAGTGCACCCAACTGCATGCAGTTCATTTTGTCTTGTATCACACACATCACCGGCACCTCATCATTGTTTTTGTTTTTTATTATTTTCCCTTCTGTTCTTTTGATTTTTTTTTCTGTTGTCAGGGTTGTTTTTCTGTTTTGTTTTCCAGTCCTGCATGCTAATTTGGTGGTTGTCATTTCATTTTTCAGTTGATGTCTGGTCTGTTGGCTGCATCATGGCTGAAATGGTCCGGGGTAGTGTGTTGTTTCCAGGCACCGATCGTATCCTTAAGTTGAGCCTCCATCCAAACCCCGAGATGCCGTCTCGCCTCTCATCCTTTTGTCTGACATCTTGTTCATATCTTTTCACACAATGGTGGAAAAGCTGCCGAGCTACGGCGCCTTTTAATGAATCAGTCTTTATGTTTATTTCACTGACAAATAAAGAGCAATAAACCTTTTTTAACGGCAGACAGTTCGAGTCATAGCAGGTGAAGCACAGGTGTTATCAGTAACGCCAGTGAAGAAGCACAATGCTGGGGTTTGCTCATCACACCTGTGGTTTCCCTCCTATAACATGTCAAAATATTTTTTATTTTTTATGCCTCTGCGCTGGTAGCCAGAGGCGTAATGATTTTGGTTTGTCCGTTCGTTGTCCGTCCATCCATCCGATTGTCATGAACGTGCTATCTCAAGAGACATAAACGTCCAATCGGACTCAGTGATGAAATGATAATTCATTCTCATAAATACAATTCATCAAGAATGCCTTTATGAAGTTTCCTCAAAATTGGCACAAATGCCCTTTTGGATTTAACAATAAACAGATTAAAAGTTAGTGGTCGATGGTTAAAGGTCAAAAGGTCACTGCGATCTTGCACCTGTCTCATTCTTATAAATGTGATATTTCAAGAATCTCTTCAGGAAATTTCCTCAAAATTGACAAAAAAATGTCCGCTTGGACTCAAGGTTAAACAGATTAAAATTTGGCGGTCAAAAGTCAATGTAACTGTGTTTGCCTTACGCACATTTGCGATATGTGAAGAAAACGTTGACAAAAATGTTTGTGTCTGCATGGACTCAAATGAGGAGAATCGTGATATCTCAAGAACACTTTTAGGGAGTTTTTTTTTTTTTAATTTGGCAAAAACGTTCATTTGGACTTAATGAACTTGGTGGTTAAAGGTCAAGGTCACTGTGACCTGACAAAACATGGTTTGGGCCATCACTCAAGAAGCACTAATTATGGCAAAATTCACAAAAATGTCTGCTAGGATAAAATGATGAAGTGATGATATTTTATATCCAAAAGGTCATCTTCAATGTAACATCATAATGTTCTACAAAAACAATAACAGAAGCTTTTTCATGATCTTGTTCTGCAGGTGCATTTTTAATTAACGATAGAGTTAGTGCTGATCTCAGTGACAAACACGACATTTCCGGTGACAAAGTTACAGACGTAGTAATGTTTGGTTAGCATTAGCAGAAACTTAATACAGTGGTCTAAAGATATTAAACATCATTGACTTCTTTTTTTCTTGGAAAATGTAATCGGTGTAATCGGGTCTCCAAAATCAGTTATGGACAATCATCAGAGTTCTTGAACCAAGCTTTTCCCCCTTGTTGCTCATTCAGTGTTAAAGATGAGCAAAGATGTGAACAAGGCATGTCTGTATGTGTCCCTCAGGTAGATCTGTACACGTTACATCTGTGTTTTTGTCCTCATGAACAAAAGGAACATTTCCAGCATCTGGATCACTTGAGGTGAGCATCATCCGTCTCATCTAACTCAGTCCTTCCTGGCTGGTTTCCAGCGGTATTTACTGGATTTAAATATTTTCCTCATAAGTAAAACTGCCAAGAACCCTTGCACCAAACCTTTTGAATATTTATTTTTGTGTTAAGACATTTCCCAGAGTTTATCCAATAACACTCTCACTTTTTTAGCAGTTTTCTACATCCCTTGTCCAGTGGCAGTGTTTGCATTTCATTTTCCAGCACAGCTGCAGTTATACAAGTATTTCAGGAACATATCCAGGCCAGAACAACACATTTTGAGTAGTAGTAGCTGCAGATGGCTCTCCTTTATTATTCATCAGTGACTCGAAATGAAGCGCCCTGCCTCTGGAGCGGCCGCTCCTTTTGTCCAAACCCAGCCGAGTGCTTTTCTTAATACTGCAACCTTAAGATATCGACCAGTGGAATAAGGTGATTGAGCAACTAGGGACGCCGTCTCAGGAGTTCCTGATGAAGCTCAACCAGTCGGTGAGGACCTACGTGGAGAACAGGCCACGGTATGCGGGCTACAGCTTTGAGAAGCTCTTCCCCGACGTCCTGTTCCCGGCTGACTCTGAACACAACAAGCTGAAAGGTAAAGATTTGTTTGTTTCTCTCAGCTTTCAGCTTGAATGTGTCGTATATTGTTGACCTGTAAACTCCCATTTAAGACGCTCTTCCATCCCTGACAAAAATACAAATACGTGTCTATGTGGGCCTCAGAGGGTCAATGCCCACAAAATCATCTTGTAAAGGATTATTGACGCATGTGAAAATCAGTGTGAGGTTTTAAATCTCGTGCCTGCTAAGAGTTAAAACCTTTTGGTTTACTGGTGCAGTCCAGCCTGAAGGGGAACAATTTGTAAAATGTAAATTGCTGTTTTATCACAAGCCAGAAGGTGCAGGGAATAATGAGGCAATCAGCGTTCTTGAGAGTTTTATGCCACAATGTGCTCCACTTTAACTGCTTGAAATTTGAACAAAAGACTTTTTAAAGTTGTTGTTTTTTTTTTTTTGCTAATGTGGAATTTATTGTGGTGACTTTTTAAATGGCTGTTTTTGTCACCGAAAGATTAATTTAACTGTTCCATGGTGGCCGTGCAAAGCTCAAAGATGATGTTTTCCTCCATATAAGATCACTTTTGACTGTTTGCATCCAAATAAACATCTGCTGACGGCAAAACCCGAGTGACAAATCAATTTTTAGCAGCTGCCTGAGATTAAGCACTTATTACAGAAGCTGACACTTCAGGACCGAGTTGTTTACTGTGAAGAGGAATTTACCTCAAGCGTGTCTTCATGTGTAAATGGAGAGAAGTTGACAGGAACTCTCGCAGCGAGTGGAGAAAAAAAAAATCCTTTTTCTGTCCTCATTAATTTACGGAGGCAGGAATATGTGACAGCAGTGTATTCCCCTGAAGTTCTCCTGTTAAGCTGCATGTGTTGGATGTTCACATATAGCTCTTTGATAGCGCACGCCGACGAGGCTTTCAGTTAGAACATATTATAATCAATGTGGATGTCCTACAAACCCAAATACAGAGACAACAACAGAGACACATCGTAAATAGTAACGGTTTTTACTGAAATTCATCAAAAAAATTCTATGTTTTGGGATTTTTCATCCACCATGAAGGCTTTTTACATAATACAGGTTGATTAATTAATATAAAAGTGATAATTTCAATGGTCATGTTCTACATTGTGTTCAGCTTTAACATCCTTCTTCTGTCAAGTATTCATCACATTAGAAAGACAGTCTCATATGGAAGGTATTTTCAGGAGGATACTGGTCAGTTAAAAGGTTAATATTTACTATTTTCTCATATTCTGCCACAATTTCTTGTCAGCGAGCCAAGCCCGAGACCTACTATCCAAGATGCTGGTAATAGACGCGTCGAAGCGGATCTCTGTGGACGAGGCTCTGCAGCACCCCTATATCAATGTGTGGTACGACCCGACTGAAGTGGAGGCGGTAAGAATTCACTAATGGGTAATACATGGTTTTCTTTTTTATTGAACATCTGAATATTCGGTTTCAAGTGAGTTTTTGATTAAATTGTGAAATCATGACTAAATAAACAACACTACAGGGTTACCATAGTTACAGAAAACCAGGGAAAGTCATGGAATTAGTAAAAAAAGTTGTCAAAAACTTTGGAAAAGTCATAGAATTTTGTTGTGTGTAATGAAATTGTTATGGTAATCTTCTGTGGATAACCTTCCACGTAGTGTAACATAACAGGGAATTAAGTTTTTTGAGCTCTGATATGCGTCAATTTGATGTTTTGTTGAGCATCACGTACATTTCTGCATTGTCTCCTCCCGTTCCCATTTATTTCTATTCTACTCGATTCTATTTCAGAATCGAGTTTGAATCTGATATGTTTGGGGAAAAAACGTCTGGCAAGTGGAGCCAGAAAAAAAGACGAGTACGAAATTTTTTTTTAAAAATTGTCGGTAAAAAAGTGTGAGAACCCTGACACTAAAGTTTGATTAAAAAATCATCCTTATTTATTATATAAAGAATTTAGAACTACGTGCACACAAGTACATCACATACAAAGGAAAAGCTTTTAAATGATTTGTTAATATATAAAAACTCCATCTTAGGACTACAAACTGTAAAACTCAATTTGTCTTCTCATTGAGGGGCAAACTCAGAAGCAATGTTCTGCATCTGCTGATTGCACCATCAATTGCACATCACTTGCAAACGCTCTCTACTTGCCTCAAGGTCTAATCGACAAAAGATATTACACTAATGACGCACAAAAATGCCCATTAAGTTTTACTGAGTGCACTTATTCATGTTGCAGCGTATAAATGTTGCCAAAAATTCATCAGACAGAACAATGGCAGAGAGAAAAAGGAATTTTCAGACCGCAATGTTCAGGTCCAGATCGACTAGGTGCAGACTTATTCTTCAAAAAACAACAGGCAAGGAATGTAAACGTGACGGAGAGAAATCGTATTTGGTATTTAACCCTTTGAAACCTGGATTGACATCTCTTTTCTTGTGCTGCCATCTTTCACAAATATTTAAACCTTTGAACCCCCAAGCAAATTAGGGGGGGGCAGTGAGCAACTTTGTAAGAAATGTTCCACACATTGCAAGAAATTTTTAGATGTAGAGAATGATTTTTCAAAAAAGCAAGGGATTTTTTTTTCAGAGAATTATATTCAAAGTCACCATAATTACTTATTAATTTTTTTTTTAAAAATTACCATCATTTTAAGCCATTTCTTTTGATGTTTTGGGGTCATTTTCAGATAATTTTCCTTAATTCCAAGTAGTATTAAAAAGTCTTGCCTAAAGCTGCAGGGACCCTGTTATATGTGCGGGTTCAACAGCGGTGCAATCATTTTGTGAATTGGCCCATGTAAATGTTTGTGCTCTGCATGCAGAATGTGTCGTCAGTACGTGTTTGCTGACAATCAGCCACGCTTTCCTCGGAAACAAATGACTCAGACAGTGCAAATTGATTTGGCCCTGTGATCAGGAGGATTGGGAGATGAGGCGGATTGTTGCTTTCTTCCCTCGCGCCTCCTGTCTGCCCTGAAAGAAATGACTCGTCAGGACTGACAGTGCAGCCTTGAAAAGTGCAGATTTGTACACAGATGTTTTTTTTCCCCCCCTGGCCCTGCGTAAATGCAATCAGATCTCTTTGACTCCGGGGAGGATGGATAACTCGATCCTACAGCTGGCTACGAAGTTGTTTATCCCAGCTCTGTGTGTGCTGTAAATCTACTGTAGGTGATACACTGTCTATTAATAACACAACCCCACTTAAAAAAAAAGCTGAACTATCCCTGTAAAGCATCGGGTAAATGTGCTTAATTGAGCAAAAAGACAAAATACTGTGCTCCGTTTGAGGCTGAATATCATTCATTTGAGTGTGATGTGTGTGAAGTTGTTGCTCTGTAAACAGAAAACGTGTGTTTATCTTTTTCCAGCCGCCACCTGCGATCACAGACAAGCAGCTGGATGAGAGAGAGCACACAGTGGAGGAGTGGAAAGGTAGGAAAGATCCTGTGTTTCTCCTCTCCTCCCTCCCTTCCTCTCTTCTCCTCTCTGATAAGCTGTCATAAGTACTTATGTGCTTTTTTGCAGTGTTGCATAAGGTCGATCCATGTTTCGTGCTTTGCAGCCTGTGGGACATTTAATCTTCTTTCTCCAAACGCATATGCATGTTTTCCTCTGCAAAGTCTGAATTCATAAACACCCTCATGTCATGCACAGACCTAGTTTTGCACATGTTGCATTCATGTCCTGGTTTCCTGTTTTCATCAGAGTTGCAACTAACAATTTTCATTGTTGATTAAGATGTTATTTACTCAGTTAATCAGCTTTTTCTATGTCAGAAAATGGTGAAAAAATGTCATTCGGTGTTTCTCAAAGCCCAAGATGACATCCACAAATGCTATTTTGTCCACAATCCAGTTAAATATATATTACAGATGTTCAGTCATAAAGAAGTCAAGAAACCAGAAAATATTCCCATTTAAGTACATCAAACCCATTTATCAAATGTTGAATTAGTTGGAGAATAATTAAATAGTTACACTCAAATTTTACTCCCCTTAAATGTGTATTGGATTAAAGATGATCTGCATCCACATCTTTGTTGTTGAGTAAAATCCACATTTACACTAGAAAGTCTGTGGTGTTTTCATACAAATGTAGATAGTTTAGCTGTGATGAAGGAGATGTCTCTGTCCCTTTAAGAGAGTATCCTGCAGTTTTTTTTTTTGCTACGTTGCAGATAGATTTTGTTTAGAGATTAAATCTTTTGTTCAGTTTGAATGAATGATTTGCTGTTATTGGCTTTTTGCTTGCATTGCTTTTCGTTTCGCTTGTATTAGTGTGGTGAGCGTGTCAAATGCTCTGCACCACTGTCCATCTCTCCTTCAAGCAGGGCGGTGACACACCATGTGTCACAAATAACGGCAAAAGCCTAAATGAAATGTGTGCTCATAATTTTGGTGAATAACATAAACTGTGTCTTACTGCGTTTTGCTGTTGTTCATGGCTTGTGGTGATTTGCTGCTGTGGTATTTTTGTTGCGGAGTCGAGGAGATATGGAGAGTTGGGAAATTGATGACAGCTGATCTTTTTGCATTGCTGTGCAACTAAAAGCGACTGTGTGACAGTTGACGTAAAAGTATCGAATCTGGCTCTTTTAAACACAAAAAAATGCCTTCTTTTATTTTTTAAATTCCTTATTTTAAACGTGCTTATCATGAGACTTATTGCGATCATTAAAAGAGTTTTGTAGCACATACAGCGGCGCATCATCGGCATAAGAGAAATTTATGTTTTGCGTACAAATAGGGTTGCAGTGGAATACTGATTTTAAGGTGTACTGTGATTTGAACATTCACCTATCTGCATTGTTGAAAAAAATGTAGCTGGATGGAGATTCTCACTTTAATGATAGCCATTTTGAAAAAGGAGACTTTTTGCACATATGTCTAATCTAAAAAATGGTCTCAAGTTTTAATTAAAGTAATAAAATGTTTTTTCAACCACAAAAATGCCTTTCTGTTTAATTATATTTCTGGGTCATCGTGACTGATGGTAATACCAAGATACTGTGAAATGGCAACATTTTCTGACATGGTTATCGTGGCCTTGAAAAATTGTATTCTGTTGCAAACTTTGTAAAAATAATGTTTTCAAATGCAACATATCAGTTGAAAATGACAGTGGACCTGAAATGGACCCCTGGGGAACACCACAGGAAGGTGAGGTGACTGAAACACCCTCCTTAGTGCTGACAGAGTAATAATGACAGCAAGAGATTCACACCTGGAGCGTGACTTGTTGGTGTTTCCTTATTCCAGACACACTGCATCTGTCTCTCCTTAAAAATAGATAGAATAAATTTGGCCATTTAATTCATGTATTTCACAAGATGTGATAAAAGGTTTTGGTATAACTCCACATTACGCAATTATGGGCTATGATTAATGATTAAATGAGTATGAGCACTTCAGAATTTTACCTCCAAAATCCGAAAACCTTCTGCTCTCAAATCTAAACAATTTGCCTTTTTTGTTGCAGAATTGATATACAAAGAAGTGTTGGACTGGGAAGAAAGGACAAAGAATGGTGTCATCAGGGGACAGCCGGCGTCCATAGGTTAGTGGAGTTTCTTGTTTGTGTAACAGAGATTACATGTTGAAATGAGCTGGCTGATTTTGAAAATGCCTAACTGACCCAGACTGTGCCATTTAGATCGCCTGTGCCTATAAACTGTGTCCAAAGTGTTAAAGAATAAACAGTGCATTGGCAGAGTTCTGCTAAGCTTCTGGTAATACGATTTCTGTGGAGGAAAAGGTGTTTTCCACTCTTTCATCTTTGTACTTACTTAATATCTGTATTTCATTTACTGGAATCTGTATGTGGACAGGAGTGATGAAATTTGCAGTTAGGCACTGGTTACATGTTCTGTTGTGACCCTGCTGAGGTGCGGCATAAATCTACAACTGACACAGGATTATTAAGCAGAGTAAGAACAGTGGCAAGGTAAAATAGTGACTACTTATCCAGCATGTAAAAATCAGCAGAACATGTTGCTATGTTGATCCATGTGTTTGCCAAATTAGTCCTACCAGCATCTGACTGTTTTCATTTGTTTGTTATGTAAAAACAGAAGACAAGCTATTACCAAATTTATTATATTTTGAATAGAACTTGCAATTTGAGCAAAAATGTAATGTGTCGTGCTGTTCGGGGCCTTTCCATACTTTGTTTTTTCTCCTGCATTTTTGTAATTTTCTTTAGACAAGTGGGTTTGATTGGAAACCCCTAAATAAGCTTGTACAGTTTTTATTGTTTCATACTTGAATTTTACTGGCGTATATGGTATATATGATAGTATTCTGTCTGGCAGCAACTTAACTACGTTCCAGAAGCTTTGTAGGCATTGGTCCCATTAGTCCAGGGTTTCCACGGTTTCTTAAAAAGTCTTAAAAGGCATTGAATTCATTAATATAAAAATAAGGCCTTAATTGCTTGTAAATTGACTTAAATAATTTTTCAAAAGTCTTAAAAACCTCAGACATGGGAAATAAGACTTTACTCCTTACTACTCCTCTTACTTTTTTCCCCCCTTTTTTTGCATTGTAAATTCTCAAAATGACTGGCAACATCTTTTTTTTGTTAAATAATCTAATAAATTCCTTTTCTAAAACTCGTCATGATTGAAATTCAATTCGTGGAATTTCACATGCAGATTGAGAAGCACAAAATCACCCAGAAAAACGTCCAGAAATGCCAGATGTTTCCCACTTCTATTGGTAAACTAAATAGATACTTTTGGAATAATATAATATGCTTATTGTCTTCCATGTGTTCCACTGTAAAAAGGATTGTTTTGGGGTGTTTTTTTGACATTTAACATAAATCATTTAACGTTTTCTTTTCAAAAGTCAAGTTTTTTGCTACAGTAAGTATTTGGACAAAAGGAAATTGTCCATTGCCTTAACCCTTTAACACCTGGACATCTTGTGCTGCGTTCAGAAGCCTTTTACAAGCATTAAAACCTCTGAAACCTGGAAAAAAGTATTGATTTCTTTAAAAAAGAAAAAAAAAAGAAAAAAATCTGGGAAAAAAGGCAATGAGCAACTTTGCCAATGAGAAATTAGCAAAAGATGACAAGAAAATGACCTGAAAATGTGTTTATTTTAAAGAAGAGAATAACTTCTTGGAAGTGTATTTAAAAAAATTAGGGGGGATTTTTTCAAAAATATAATATTTACATGTTTAAAATCATGTCACAGAAATATTCATACACGTTTGTATATTAGCACTTATATTATACACTTATATTATATTATTCCTTTTTATTTTATTCTTGCTTTTTTCTTTTCTTTCTTTTTTTGCTAATTTTAAGGTGATTTCCTTTTTTTTATATTTCATGTCAAGTGGCTCAATGCCTTCTCCCAGTGTTTTAAAAAATTAAAAACTTTTGCTCAGGTTTTGAAGGGTCAAACGCAATTCCAAATGGCATTAAAAAAGTCTTAAATCTACCTTGCCTTAAGCTGCAGTAGCTCTGCACTAGTTACATAGACACAAACACATTGAAAAATTGGGGTCCAGGTTGACGTTTCCCTTAAAGTACAACCATGTAAAGGTGTTTCAGCTGCTCATGCTGCGTGTTCAGTATCTGACCACCAGTCCTTCATCTGTGTCCTACAGCACAGGTGCAACAGTGAGCAGCAGCTCCCAGCAGCAGCACCAGCACCACACCTCCACGTCCTCCTCCACCTCTGTCAACGATGCTCCTCCCTATCTACCGACCGAACCCTGACCGACACCGACAGCAGCCTGGAGACGGCCAGCACCGCCGCCACCATTGCTGCTGCTACAGCTACGGCTACAGTCACTGGCTCCTCAGGCTGCTGCTATAGCCGCTGGCCCCCCGGGCTGCTGCAGATGACTATCATCTCCACCTCCTCTTGGTCCTGGGCTGGGCCTCGCCCCCTGGTCACATCCAAGACCACTCTCCTGACACTGGCTCTTGGCTCCGCCGCCTGCACCCCCCTCCCCCCACACCCTCCCTGTGCTTGTCTTCAGTAGTGTAGCGATTAGCCAGCTAGCTGTTTGAGAAATATTTTGATTTCTGAAAGGACAGATCTTTTTTTTTTTCTTTTTTTTTTATTACAGTTATAGTCTTTTTTAAATTAGGATACCTTTTTTTGTTTGAGTCCTAGCTGTAATTTATTGTGGCATTTCTTAATTTTTTTCAGAAACCTAAGATGATGATAAGAGAATTTTTATGATTTCACTATGTTCCGGTTTGTATTAACCGACAGTGAGAATTTAAAGAAATATCTGTAAAATGTTTTAATGTGATCTATTTTTCTGTTGAAAGTCATTTTGTTTTCACTTGTAAGCTACTGCTTTTACAACTTGCCATATAAATGTAGATTGAGTTTGTACAGATTTTATGGTAGATGTAGTTTTATCTTCGATACAAGTTTGCAGTGAGCCATTGAAACATAATTGAATTGACAGACGTATGGTCTTAGTACTCCCCTTATGTTTTATCTCGACATAATATGGATATTGTTTAAAGTTCATATCCATTGATTTTAGATCATTCAGATATACTCGTTAAATTTTTTTATTTTCTTGTGAGTCACTACTACTTCCTGCATTGTAAAAAAAAAAAAAAAAAAATCAATGAAAGCTTTATAATTTACTTCATCAAAATGATTTTCACACAACATATTGATTTTACCTTCTGCATTTAAGCTATGGGATTGATGACGGCACAGTTAGGTTCCACAAATAACTTTGTGATGACTGTCTTCTGTATTTTTAAGTGCTTTAAAGTACCTCTTCTTGTCTGCAACAGGCTGTTATGGAACTGGATTGGTGGTGTTGCTTTGGAGGACTGGATGCATGGAGCTCTTCTTCACTGGCTTGCTTTGACAGTGAGGTATTGCAAACAGTTCAGAATGTTTTTTGCGGGAGGTTTATTGAGATGTAGATGAATTGTGCAAGGTCGTTAAATCGGTGACAGTGTAAGTAGAATGTGCTTCAGTCAAGTAGGGAATTGTGATATTGAGAATGCTTGTGAACGTGTCGATATTGGGTGTTTTTGGAGGGACAGTGATGGAACAGTGTGAAAGCTTCCTCCTACCAGATCCTGTTATTAGAGTTGAGTGTTTTGGGTTTTTTTTTTTAATGTTGGCCAAACATGTTGCGTACCAGACTTGCCTGCAATTGTAAAACAAAAGAACCTGAAACTTAGCAGCACAAACAACCAGAGTCAAAAGAAATTATCTTACGGTATGCAATAATAGTGCCCTTTTTTTAATTTAGCATTGAAAGGAAAAGTGCCTGTTGTTTGTCATTCATTCCTGAGTACATGGGTATTCATCAGGTTTTTATGGCGTCTGGTTAACAACAGTAGTTTCCATATCAAACCAATAATGTCTGATGGGGTTGTAGTTCTCACAAATGTATTGTATATTTTTCTACTTGTTTTTGATTTCTATTTTTTTTTTCAACCCTCGAGCGGGAGACTGTTGTGTCTTGCAGGGTGAGAAGGTGATGATGTATACGTTGAGATGCTTAAGCACGTGTTTGAGTCATTTCAGGAGAAAAGGCAGTTTTATCAAGGTCTTTCATCAAAGTAAAAAGAAGTGTTTCTTTGCAGTGACAGCAACCGAAAAATAGGTTAATACGAGTTTTTTGGCTTTTCTTTGAGTACTAATTTAATGTGATGATTGTAAGAGAGAAGAGAGAAAATTCAGCTACTGGATCAAACGAAATGAGTGAGTCATTATTGTCAGTATTTTGCAATGGTTCTGTTGGAATTGCGGATTGATGCTTTTGTTGCAAACACATCTGAGTGGCAGAGCCAAACAACCACAGTTTTTCTGGCTGATTCATTTTTTAAATTTTAAGTAACACTTGTGGTACTAACTGAAAAAAACCCATCCATAGTTACTAAAGTTTAAACAAGCCATATTAGCTGAAAGCTATTGAGGCAATTTGTGTAATGGTTGGAGTCCATGCTATTTTCAATTTTTGCTCAACCTATGGCAGTTTCATGCAGTGATTCCGCCTGGTTGACTTGCTTCATAACTAGACTTCTATCTGCAGAAGAGTTGCGATGTATTGAACTGTCATAGATCATGAGCAGGTGTTGTGGATGTTGGCATAAAAACCCTGTGCTAGGATTGTCTAAACGTCTTACTCAACACCATGTCTAGAACCTTGCCTGGTCTTTGACGAGGATGTTTGCTCAAAGCAAAGTTGCAAGAAAGGTTGTCCTTAGACTGTAGCATAACATGCTGTGTGCTCTGTTCTGTGCTCGACTCAAGCAGCTAATTATCGTCTGTCAAATATGTAAGGCTAAACCTAGACGTTAATTAACAACATGCACTGTCTCCTTTATTAACTTTGGGACTTGCACCAGCTATTCGTAAATGTATTACTAAGTGTGTGTGTCCCTAAGTTTTTAGTTAGTTTCAAACTAATAATTTAGTAAATGGGTTTGCACCATAAAAATTAAGGAATGTCTTATCCAATAAAAATCTTAGCAATTGATTGAGTTGCTAGAAATCATCTGGTTTAGTCATTTAGTGTAACATTAGCATTACATTGTGTAATAATGTATTTTTTGTTAATTTGGCAGTATTTGCTTTAAATTTCACAAAATTCCTCAGTTTATGCAGTTATTAAACAGCTTTTTTTTTATATCAAGTATATGGTCAGAGTGTCAGCCATATAACATTACCTCTTACTCTTCAGTCTAAATGGTTAATGGTCAAGCATTAGCTTTGTCACTTAGCTACGCAACAGCTTACATTGGATAAATTATCGAGCAAGCCTTAGCTGTGTCACTCTACACTCTACACAGTAGTTAACATTTAAAAAATTAGCAAGCAAACATTAGCTTTGGCTCTGAGTTACACAATATTTAATAAATTAGCAAACAAGTTATAGCCTGGTCACTGACTGTACATAATAGTTAACATTTAATAGATTAGCAAGCAAACATTAGCTTTGGCTCTGAGTTACACAATATTTAATAAATTAGCAAACAAGTGATAGCCTGGTCACTGACTGTACATAATAGTTAACATTTAATAGATTAGCAAGCAAACATTAGCTTTGGGTCTGAGCTACATAACATTTAATAAACAAGCAAACAAGCGTTAGCCTCATCACTGACTTTACACAATAGTTAACATTTAATAGATTAGCAACCAAAAATGTTAACTTTGGCACTGAGCTGTTCAATTTTTATTATTTAGTATATCAGCAAACAAGCTATAGCTTTGTCTCTGACTCTACACAATAGTTAACATTTAATAATTTAGCAAATAAACGTTAGCCTTGTCACTGAGCTACTAAACATTTACCGTTTAATAAATTAGCAAGCCAGTGTTAACTTTGTTGCAGAGTTACACAACAATTAACATTAAAATATACAAGCCAGCAAACATATACTTTATGTAAGAACTAGTTTATGTGGTGCAACCCATTTTAATTTTTTGATGCATGAAACTACAATTTGTAAACACCTACACTATGAGCTTGCAAAAGAAACTTACGAACAGCTGGTGTCGCTGGCTTCTGCTCTCTTTTCCGTCACCAGAATTTCATTGGAAAGTTGGCTAGTAAAATGCTTTGGCAGCAACTACAAAGCAATCTGCAGTCAGGTGTAGATTCCAGCAACAACAAAAAATTAAATAGTCCGGTGATAAATGTGCAGTAGTGTTTTGACAAACAAGGAGTAAAAATTTGGGCTTAAAAAGTGACACATCTGTGAGAAGGCAGCAATAGCAGGGAGAAATCCAGTGGTATGTATCCATCTGCCATATAAGCCCATTTGTCACATTAGCTATAATAATCAATCCGAAAATACACGTTGTTGTCTAAAGTGCTCTTAATTTTCTTAGCCCAACATTAGGGGCTTTAATTGGAGTATTTTGTTTTTTTTTCTTCTTCTTAGGTTGTTGTTGCTTTTTTATAATTACCGCATCTCTCCAAACAATGTCATTCTAATTTAAGTCGGCTTTGATGAACTACCTCACGCTGAATTTCTGCCAGTTCTTGCATATACTTAGTCGCCTGCAGAATTAGCTGTCGAAGACGTGTGAATAACAGATTCCATTATTTATTTATTTGAAAGTGTACTATTTGTCGGTTTCAACAGACTTCTAGTTTTGTACATTATGTATACTTCACCTAGAAGTAAGAGAATTGTTATATGTATTTTTGTTCTTTTTTTTCGGTTTGTTTTTTTTGGGGTTTTTAAACTAAATGTGCAATACCTTCAGCAAACTGTGCTAGTAGTGTGTGATGGGCCTAGCCTTTGTTAGCTGTCTCCTGAAGGTAAAGAAAATGTTTGGTACTGTCAATCCATGTTTTCCTTTTTTATGAATAAGATCAATTTTTATTTCTGTGACTTGTTTATAGTCATAATGTTACGTAATCAGTCTTACCCACCAAACAGATCTATCGGCCAGGGTTTGATGCAGAGACGGGAAGTTCTTCTTGTCACAACTCAGCCGATAGGTGTTGACTTGGAATGTGGTAAGGACAATAATGTTAATAAACACAAAAAAAGATGAGTAAATACCTACAAGAAATCATTATATGTATGGTGCTGGTTTGTAATGTTTGCTAGTGAATCCAGCCATGCAAGTAGTTTTAAGAATTCCTGGATCTGCGCGTCCCAAAAACCGCAACCAACAAAGAAGTGCACTACTAGAATACATGCACTGGGATCTGATGATGCCACCTCTTAAAAAAAAAACAATAAAAAAACATGTACTGCAAATAAAGAAATACACTTTGATTTATGGTTGTATGTCCTCTTCTTTCCATGATGTAAAATGTTTTTTACCTGGCAATGTAATCCAATACAGTTAAGGAACATTTCGGGTTGTACGTCAGTTTGTCCCCTTTTTTGTGAATGTGATATCTCAAAAACGCCTTGAGAGAATTTCTTCAAATTTGGCATTAACGGCAACTTGGAGTCAATAATGAACTCATTAGATTTTGGTGGTCAAGGTCAATGTGACCTTGCATCAATCTCATACTTGTGGACGTGATATCTCTGGAACACCTTTACAATTTATTTCTTTTTTATTTAAATTTTGCACAAACATCCATTGTGAAATAAGAATGAATTGATATGAATTTGGCGGTCAAAGGTTGAGGTCAATGCGACCCTGTTTGTTTCATTCTTGTGATCGTGATATCTCAAAAACATCATGCAGGATTTTTTAAAATTCGGCATAAACGTTGACTTGCACTTGAACTGACTAGATTTTGGTGGTCAAAGGTCAACCTTGCATTTGTCTAGTTCTTGTGTACGCAATATCTCAAGAATGGGAATTTCTAGTAACTATTTGGATTCAGCAATAAACTGATAAGATTTTGGTTGTCAAAGGTCAAGGTCACTTTGACCTCGTCTGTCTGAGTCACTTGAATGTGATTTCTCAAGAACACCTTGAGGGAGTTTCCTCAAATTTGGAACAAATGCTCACTTGAAGTCAAACTGATTTGATTTTGAAGGTCAAGGTTAATGTGACCTTGCAACCATCTTACTCATTTACGTGATATCTCGAGAACACCTTGATGAAGTTTGACACAAATGTCCATAACTCAATGATGACCGATTAAAATTTAGTGGTCAAAGGTCATTGTGACCTCACATAACATGGTTTTGGCCATAACTCAACAATACATACTCTAATTATGACAAAATTTCACACAAATGTCTACAAATGTCTACTACAATAATTATGTGATGACATTTTATATCCAGTTATATCCACCTCGTTTTTTCTTTGCCTTTATTCTCATACATGTCCATTCATTACAATAGTGGAAATCCATAATAAATAAGCACCATAGATAATCAGCAGAGCAGTAAGAAACATTTAGCCTTAGACATACATTAAGGGAAATAAATATCCCAGTCGGAATCCAAGAACCCGCAATAGATTGAGACCATCATATTGTGAAATGGAAAACAGTTACCTTGTAAACCTGTGCAATTAGAGGGCAATGTAATAATGTTGACTTTGTTTCTTTATAAAATATTTTAAAAGAAAAAGACAGTCACATTGTCTAAACAAAAGCACATTTTCACTTGTAATTATACTGTTTGTCGGGCCCTTTAAGAGCTAAACCATGTTTGGACATTCCTCTGATTGATGATAAGATGGTTAAAAAAGACATTTGCAACAATGTAACCACATGCAATTCAACGCAGCTCTTCATTTCAGGGACATGTTATTGAAGCGAAGCTGTTGATGCATCCCATAATACATCACATGTCCAGGGTCACCAAGTCAAAGTAAGACAACTGGAGTTAGGGATGTGGGTTGAAGAACTGTGGATGAACTAAACACCATCATTGATTATAATTTTTCCTCCTCTGGTAATAGTTTACTTTTTTTTACAGGGCTGGTTTCATCAACAACACTTTACATTCACTACAAGGATACATTCTTAATTAAAAACTTCCATTCAATTCACAATTCACTTTCACAAGAATTGGCACCTTCTAGGGAGATCAAGTTATTCAGCAGTTTGTTGCCATATTAAAAAACAAAAAAACAATGCAGCCACTGTGTGTACTATGGGCGAATATATGCACTACATCTCTGGACAAGCAAGCAACACTACTTTTTTCCTATTTAAAACAACTTCCCTGAAGGCACAACCAGGAAATTCCATTGTTTCTTTGAGGGCAGTGTTCAGCTTCATGTGCCAAAATCAACATGGCTTCCAGGCAGGCCATTCTGATCTTTAGTGAGCGAACAGCTGAGGCGGTCCAGCTTTGGTATGTACTGTAAATGGCCTTCACCTACTGAGCCAAATGTCTGGTATCCGAGGCAGCATGCGCTACGTTGAAAATGCTTGAATAATTTTTATTGTCCCTGTTGTATTATCTGTACATTAAAGGTTTGTTGACATCTGTGAGGATCGGAGTGAACCGAAGACTGAGGCGTAGCCATCAAATGGACATGGAGACCATGCAGATGGTGACAAGGTTTCGAGGCACTGGAAGGGCCTGAGGAAGAAGAAGGTACAAAGGCAGCTGTTGCAGAGGTTCCACCTATTACTGATTCAGTCTATCACCACAAGGACTCCTTCAAAGCCAGCTTTTGTTTTAAAATTTCTACTGTCCACATAAAAATGTCTGCAGCACAGAGAGAGGAGGATAAATGCAATTGGGGAATTCTGCTAAAGCTACCACTGTACAGTTTAACAGCCAGTTCACTCAGATTACTAAAAACATGTTTTCTCAATTAGTGGTGTATAGCTATACAAATTATTCTCTGTGTATTTGCACATGTTTTGAGATAGGCTTTGAGATAGGGTGTAAGGTTTCAGCCAGGCTCCTCATAAAATGGAGGTTATTTGAATTTTGTCGATCACAGCATTAAATTTTTTTTTTTTAAAAAATCAGAAACAGCATCAAAAAAGAAATCAGCAACAAAACTTTAAAGAAAAAGTAAACCTTTGAATCTAAATATTTCACAGAACTCTCTTGTAATTTCAAAGCCTGTCCAAATACAAAGCAATTAGCATAGCTAGCTACAATTACAGACATGGGAAAATATGTTTTTTGATAATTTGGCTGAACTGACCCTAAAGTTAAAGAAATAGGTGACATTTTTGGATGCATATATTTATTCCAGTTCTTGCTGAGAGTTAGTTTGATACCACTCTCATATCTGCAAGCAGCCAGCTAGCCTAGTTTAACACAAAGATAAGAAAAAAATAGAAAACATTCAGTAAGAGTGATCGCTGACCAGCCTCACACGTGATTAAAACTTGTATATATACTTTCCGAAATGAAATGATGTAAAATTTTAATTAATTGTAGAGCTGCCTGCGGTGTATTTTTTGCCCCACTGTTGTGCTCCCTATTTGTTTGTCACAAGATTACTGCTGCAGGAGTGTGAGCTCCAAACTGAGGAACAGTAGGTAAGAGTCTGCCAGCACACACACAGGCCTAAGTGTTAGCATCACACGACTAGGCTATCGTTACCTAACGATTATTAATGAGACAGAGTCCAGCGGCCTCGGTGTTGGTGTGTGTATGTTGGGACTCTTAAACAGCTTGGTGTCAGATATAAGTTGCCTCTGCTGTGTTAGCTCATGCTCACCAAGTGGAAACTAGAGGACAGTAGCTCGGAGATTGTCCATTAATGCTGAATGTAACCTATGTAATGGCAGCGACAAAAAGTTTTTGATTTTTTCTCATTTCAACTTTAAATTTATGGTTAACGGGCTATTTGAAGCCTGTTACATAAATTAATTTTAAATCACACTTGTCTTCCATTGTTGGCCAGTTTACATTCCTATTATTAATTTGAGAACACAAATATGGTAGATGCTTAAAATGGCCAAATAGTGCGATTTGTTCACTGCAATATACTGAGAAGTAACTGGGAAAAATTGGCTGCAAGGTTGAGCAGCTTTCCTGGGGGCCTGCTGTTATTCTGTCTCTATAATAAGCTAAGCAGCTGCTGGCTGTAGTTTCATATTAACCCTTCAAACATGAGAGTGGAATCAAACATGTCATCTAGCTTTCAGAAAGAAGGAAAAGTGTATTTCCCAAAATGTAGCACTATTCCTTAAAGATAAATATCAGTCAGCTGTCTGCATTAACATTAACATCTCTTATGAGCTATACAGTTTCAACATGAGATCCATTCATGTCATGTTCTGGAAAGTAGTGGTTGAAGAAGTCAGTGCTCTCCAGTATAGAGAATGTCAGAGAAATTATGTTTCACCAGTCACATTCAGGCACCTGAACTGTTTAAATACTGCCTTCATAAGACCAACCCTGGAGTGGTATAACAACAGCGCTGTCTTGTTATCTTCACGTTCATTTCAAGCATGCGTTAGAAACTCAAAACACTCAGTGCTTAATGGAGACGATTCTGACAAGGACCAAACAGTCACTTCCAATATCATATTTCCTCTGCCATCTCCATATGTCAGTTCCCTTTGAGTTTATCCTGAATGTACACAACTATGGCCGGTTCCTTTATTTTCTTGTCTTGTTCTGGAGGAACGCCCTGAAGCACTGCGGAGGACGTGAGCCCTTGGAAAGACACTTGACCCCCGAAATACAGACCCTGACAGTTTTGGCCAGAGACAGATGCCGTGTCAAATGTCACTAGTCCTCGCTCCCAGGGCCAGATCTCCCAGCGTGGAAAAGAAATCCTCCATCTCCTTCTCTAGGAGCCGATTGCGATTCTCTGCGTCCTCCCGCGCCCGCTCCGAGTTGCGCAGTTTGATCTCCAGCATGCGTTGCTTCTTCCTCTCCTGCTCCATCTCTTGTTCCAAACGCTCCATCTGCGCACACAGAGCAGCACTGGACTCCTCAAGTCTGAGGGACAGAGAGAAAGCAGATGTCATTGTCATTCACCTTTACTGTTTGGCCACTCCATGACATGTTTTGGTGGTATTAGGGCAAAACTTAAAGCTGCACTAGGCAAGTTTTTCATATTGAAATGCAACCATCCTTAAGGATAATTTACCCACAAAATGATAATTTGTAAATCAATCACTCATCCTGTTTTACCTTGAATTTGTGAAGAGAACTTTTTTTTAATGCTTCAACAAAAATGAGGGATTTTTATTCAAATTTGTGACAAATGTTCAGATTTTGGTAGTCAAAGTCACTATTGCATCCGTCTCATTCTTGTGAACACGATATCTCAAGAACCTTGAAGGAAATGCTAGTTGCACCATGGGAAATGTAGGATTAGGTGTTCTGGGAGTTTTATGGGAGGAGACAAGCATGTAATGGGATTAAGTGAGAAAATTCTCATGCCTGTGTTTCTATATATTCCTGTTACAGAGCTCTGTAACAGATAATGCTTAGTGACACATCAACATTTAACCAAATAACAAAAAGAGCCAACTGCTTGCTTTTTCAGAGCATAATGGTTTTTAGTTCTATAACAATATATGACAAAGTAAAGGAACCCCTAAAACCCAGACTTACTTTTGGATCCTGGCCTCGTATGCAGTCTTCTGTTTCCTCAACTCGTCCTTTAATCCTTCCACCAGACTGCTCAGTGTCAGATTTGTCCCGTCCCCGTCCTCCGACATGATAATAGATGGCACCCCTGCTGCTGTGGCAATATTCCCATTCTCGCTGCAGGCTGCGCTGCTACTGCACAGCTCCATGGCCTCACAACTGTCCTGCTCTGAGCTCGGGTCTGTTGTCATCCCACCATCCCTTCCTCTGTCAGGCTCCCTCTGGCTCTCCATCCACTCCCCTTTCTCCCCACTGTCACCCCCTACTCCGCAGTTCTGATTTGGCGAGGGCTCACTTCCCGAGTCGGGAACGGAGATTTCGCAGGACGAAGTGGACCAAGGTGTGCTGGACACACTCGGGACGCTCCCCATGCTGGAGGAAGAGGTGACATTGTCGTATGTGGACAGTCTCTGTGAGGAGCCCGTGGAGTCACGATCACGGGCGGATCGCTCACCTGACGATGTACGCCGATGTCCCCTCAAGGAGGACAAACCATTCATGAGCCAGTTACCTCCACCTCCACTTCCTCCTCCACCACCACCAGATGATACACTAGTCGTATCAGCTGCAGAGCTGCTGCTGCTGCTTTGCTTGCCCTGCGGCTGGGAGCGAGGTGCCGAGGAGCTTTTGAAAGAGTATTTCCATGAAGGTATGGATTTGGCTTGTTTGCTCGGGCTGACCACCGTCTCTCCCTTCCCCGATGGAGACCCAAGTTTTGGTCCTGGGTTCAGGTTAGGGGTCTGGGTTGGAGTGACAGCTGCACACAGTTTGGCATCCAGAGATGAAGCACTGCTGTGCAGGTCTTGGTCGGGGTTGGACACGGGGCAGGTTTGAAGGTCTTCCTCTGAGATCCAGGCGCCCAGGCTGCGATGCTGGAGCTGATGCCCCTGGACAGGGAGCTCTGTCTGGGGTACGGTGGGTCCCTCCTGGTCCCTCCCTGAGTACAAACGGTTGTGTTCTCTAATGAGGATTGTCATCAGGTGCTGGACCAGAGAGGTGCCTGTAGTCAGAAAGACAGGATATCAGTTTTTGTCCTCTACATCACGCAAGCGGAGTACAGATATTTGCTAAGAGTATAAGATTTAATATGATGTTAACATACAATTGTGGTGTTGATTTTTATGCCTCCATGCTGGCGATAGCTGAGGCCAGAGGTATTGTTTTCTGGCTGTCTGCCCAACTGTCCCATTCTTGTAAATAGAATATCTCAAGAACACTTTGGGGAGATTTTCTTTTAAATTTGGCACAAACGTCCATATGCACTCAAACATGAACTGATTGCATTTTAATGGTCAAGGTCAAGGTCACTGTGACCTTGTGCCCGCATCATTCTCATGAATGTAATATCTCCAGATCACGTTGAGGGCATTTCTTTAAATTTCGCACAAATGTCCACTTAGACACAAGGGACTGTTTTGAATTTTGTTGGTCAAAACAAAAAAAGTCAAAAGTCAGGATCACTGAAACCTAGAATGAGAATCCTCTCATTCACATTAATATAATATCTCAACACTTTGGTTATTTTTTCAAATTTGGCACAAACATGCACTTGGAATCAAAGATGAACTACTTAGATGCTGGTGGTCAAAGGTAAAGGTCTCTGTGACCTTGTGTCCGTCTCATTCTAGTGAGGGTTATATCTCAAGAACACCTAAAGAGATTTTTTCCAAATTTGGCACAAACGTGCACTTTGCTCACATGAACTAATGAGAATTTTGTGATTGAAAATCAAGGTCACTTTGATGCCGAGCATTGCATTTTCATGAATGCAATATCTCAAAAGGCCAACAGTGAATATTCTGATTTGGCACAAGCACCCAGTAGACTGAAGAATGAATTGATTGGAATTTGGTGGTTGAGGGTCGAAGGTTAAGGTCACTGTGACCTCATATAACATGTTTTTGGCCATAACTCAATACTTTATATGCTAATTATGACAGAATTTCACACAAATGTCTAAAAGGATAAAAAGATGAAGTGATGACATTTTATGTCCAAAATGTCAAAGGTCATCATCACTGTGGCATCATAATGCTCTGCAAAAACACTTTTCTGATCATATCTAAGTTTACTAAGGGGAAACATTTAATCATATGCTGAACTGGAGACACTTATCTTGAAACTGTTGCTGGGGGAAGATGTGTGTGAAGAATTTACAATTTCACAGATGTGGATTTAAATTGTAAGTACAACTTAACTGGTTCGCTGAGGTATGCATACAGGTAATAATTCCAGTTTTTAGTAAACTCGCAGTAACTTTTACCATGAAATTACTCATTATGTAAGTTAAAACAGTCTGTACCTTCCATGATAGTGACTGGGTCCTCCATCTTGGGTCGAAGGATATTTGGTCCAAATACTGTGGCGAGGTTCTGGACACTCATCTTGTTCTCACTGGAGTGGGACTGGACCTCATCAAGGAATCTTAGCAGGGAAGTTACAAAAATCAAAAACTGACATCGTTCTTGAAAACGGATGACACTGTGAGATAAAATACTTACTTGCATATGTAAGTGAGGAGATTGTAGTTCGGTAGAGGTAGAGTGTTAACTTGTTTTCCCAGCTCCTGGACCCCCTGATAAAAGATCAAGCAATAATTAAACACACACACACACACACAAACACACACATAGATAAAGATACACACAGGGTATACTGCACATACCTCCTCCTCATCTTTGGCCAAAAGCTGTGCACAGGTTAGAAAGTCTTCATATTTGGAGAAGGGAATGACTGGTTCAGGCAGCTCTCGCAGGTACAACTTGAGCAAGGATGCCACCGTGTGGACATCTGTGTTACTGCAGGACAGCACACAAAGCAAAGTGTCTGCTGGATGTTCTATTCTTTACTTCTCAAACAGCTGGTTGTAACGTTCCCCTCCGTCTTACCTGTCAAACAGAGGCTTATCCCCGCAGTCGAAGGCCTCCTGCAGCTCCTTGACCAGGTTGGCCTGTCCCGGCATCCGGAAGAGACCCTCTTCATCCAAACCCCTCTCCCTGATGAAGTCCACACACTGCTCCACCAGCAAGGGGGCAAGCCGGGGGCCAAACTTCTTCTCATACTGCACTGTGTCTTCTAAACGCTGGCCAAATATCCCTGGGGACACATAGAGGAAACATTCTTAGTTGTCTCAGATAAGATGATGGTCATGGTTGTGATGAGTAGACAAAGACAAGATTTCAAATAAAAGCCCCTGGATGTTACTGTGATTAAATTTAAAGTTTTTTAAAATGTTTAATAGTTTCCGTGAATCAAAACAAATTCTTAAATCTTCCATATCATCATACTTTTATCAACAAATTTCATTTAAGTTTTAACGTCACAAAGTAATTATACTTATTTTGTGCTTCTTTTCTTTCAGCTCGTATTACTTTTATGTAAGCAGTTTTTATCCTCCAACTCTGAAAGGTTACACATTTCAGCTTCCAGGTTTTTCAGTACAGCAGTGCAATGCATTTGCATTTTGAGATTACTGCATTTTCAGCAGTGCTTTGCAATTTAGTTTAGCGTTCTGCACTCACACATTTTCTGCAGGAAATGCATTTTCTCGTTCAGTCATGCATCCGCTGATGGCATAAATAAATACTTTTGGGCTGTTATAAAGTATGGAACAGTAAGAGGTAGCTTCAAAATTGCAGTTTATAGTTCAGACATAATATTTATGTTAATGTTAGTTTGTGCATGAGCAAACTGAACCATGTAAGCTGCAAAAAAATGGTAAGTTTATATTACAAGCACCATCAGAGGTGCTTATATTGTGGGATATCTTCTTATCTTGCAGTTGATTACTAGAGCTACATTAGGGCAACAGCTAACTAAGAGAAAATAAATTCACCATTATATAACATTACATGGAAGGGTATCCCTGGATGATTCATGTTATAACACAACAAAATTCCATGACTTTTTCAAAATTCTCAACGATTTTTGCCAATTCTATGACCTTTCTAGTCCTAAGCATTGATATTATGGAATTATGAGACTTCTCCAGGTTTTACATAATCATGGAAAGCATGTAATATAAAGGAATACCACACACAATCACAATATAGCATCACTATTAGATTTAATGTTTTAAGAGACCAAATCTATGAAGATATTTGCAGTTAGTTATTGGTTTTGGTGCAGAATTGTATATAATTTAGGAGATGATTGTATAATAGAAACCTGTGACTTTGCTTGTTGGTCTCAAACATAAACAAAACTATATATATATATATATATATATATATATATATATATATATATATATATATATATATATATATATATATATATATATAAAGTTTATTTATTTGTTTGTTTTCTTAGGAATCTTTCAATTATGCAAATGGAAAGAAAAATAAAGAAAAATCATGATTAAGAATGTTGGAACATTTCTGGCGGCGCTGCCTAAAGTTGTTGTTGGCTGGTTAATGACAGGTACCTGTTGATTGGCTGGTTAATGAAGTTACCTGTTGATTGGCTGGTTAATGAAAGTTACCTGTTGATTGGCTGGTTCATGAACGTTACCTGTTGATTGGCTGGTTAATGACAGGTGCCTGTTGATTGGCTGGTTAATGACAGTTACCTGTTGATTGGCTGCAGCAGTCGCAGCTAGCCGACAGCTCGCAGTAATCGTCGTAATTCAGCGAGCAGGAACTGCACAGGAGCACAGCGCGTTTCTCATACATCCCAAACCCACATTTCACCAAGTTTATCCATTCCGGTTCCGGCATTTGACTCCTCTGACGGATTAATCCCGCATTTACAAACTTTTCACGGCGGAAACGAGCTCCAGTCGAGGAAAATGACGGAGGCGTTTAGTAGACTGGCAGCTGACGGAGGTCAGAGAGCTGCTGTTAACGACAGCTCTGTAAACTGGCGACACATCTATTCTGGACAGAGAGGCGAGACACAGACACCTCGAGAATCTGAGAGGAAGGCTGGAAACATGAGCCCGCCGGTGTGAGGTAACCGGGCGGACACCACTACACTTTCTATATGAATGCTGCTGATTCTGAGCCCCCTCTGTGAGAAAATTTAGGCCATGACATCTGTTAACAGGGGCGTAGCTAGGATTTAGGAGACCCACACAGCCTTGCCCCCAGCTTTCTTTATTATGTACAACAACTGGGACATAAATAATAACGGACTGCAATTTATTGTAGTTTTTTTTTTTTTTTTTTTTTTTTTTAAAGCAAACCCTGGTTCAAAATCAGTATTGTGAAATGACACCCAGGGGCTGTTCTTTATTTATCAGAGAGTGGTGACTGGAATGTGACTTGGTTCTTTTATTAATTTTGACCCTCCTGAAGCTCCAAATATTTTTTTCCTGAGCCTCCCTGAGTAACTGAGTAACCTCTCACTTTAAATTAGATATTAGTTTAAAAAGTTTAAAACTTTGATGTTTGAAAGTTAAAAGTTGAGTTCCTGAAAAAGCCTTGGTAGCTGGTGGTACTCTACATGCCAGTTAGTTGGTGTGAACTGTTTATTTTTGGATACATTTTATGAGCAGTAGAAAAAAGTGATTTTGAATCAGATTTGGTTATGTTTTTGGTTATGGTTATGTTTTTTTCTGTTCAGACGGAAGCATTTTTGACACATGATGTGGCCAACGACCATTGTAAATTTGAAACTGTAACAAAGATTTCTGTTTTTATAGTTACTGTTTATGATAAATGATGTAATTTTGGGCGATTTTCAAAGAAAACATACACATTTTCTTTAAAAAATTCCAAAAACTAAATGAAAAAAAAGAGAGAAATCACGCACCCTCAAAAAAAGCACCAAACGTTTTGAGTAATTTTCATAACTTTTTCATTAAAAATAACCCTAAAAAATTCTATGAGAAAAAGGGCAAAATCTTGGTGCAATTTTGATGATTTGTTAAAAAAATACCTTCCAAACCTGCTGGCACGCAGTAAATGTGCTGTAATACCAAAACAGTTCCAAGATGCTAAAAAGCTAAGAAGTAGATATAAAATATCAGAATTTCCATTCTATGTCTTCCTTGTATTATTGTTAGAAATTGCTTTTCCCCAATGAACTGTTTGTTATGTGTGATTTGGGAGAGGGTGGTGCAAAACAGGGAAGCCACTTCAGATCATTTCAAAGCACTGGGGAGATATTTTTATTTAGCTTCGGGGAGGGACATTCAACTTTAAATGGTTTTATTTTATATTTACTTTAAATACCCTTTGAAACTTAAAACCTACAAGTGGGTTTTAAAGACACATTTTTTTAAAAATCTCCAAAACGATGTCATTTATCACAGCTAGAAACTGTGAAATATGGTTATATTTATATTTTCCCTCAGTCACTCGGGAAAAATATTTGTAGCTCTGGGGAGGGTAACACCCCAATCACTCCCTTACTCTAATAGATAAAAGTACCGTCCCTAATTAAACTTGATTAAGCTGTAGTAGTCGGCAGCCCTCTGCCAACAGACCTGGCTGATTAAATATGAAGTTTCAAATGAAACTGGTGATGTCATTCACTGTATCACTAGTGTGTTATTCTACATTTATCCCCCTATTAATATACTCTTTTGTAACCCAACACCACGCTGTTCAGCTGCTCCTTATGTCCCGATCACACCCAGACATGCCTGCTTATATTTCTGGCCTCCCGTCAAGTACACTAGTTAGACAGCAGAGCAGAAAGCGTGAGAATTAACCATGGGCTCAATGCTTGCTGCATGAAGATTGAAAAAGAGACTCACTTTAAGTGGATTTACAAATCAAATTCCAAAAAAGTTTGGACACTGTGGAACATTGAAATAAAAACAGTGTGCAATCATTTGCAATTTTTTTTACATAAATTTGAATGAATACATTCGAAAGATAATATATGTTATGTTATATATGTAATGTTCAAACTGATAGACTTTTTTTCCTTTTGTAAATATATACTAAATTTGATGGCTGCAACGTGTTATAATAAAGTTGGTACAGGAGCATGTTAACCACTGTATGACGTCACCTTTTCTTTTATCAACACTCCTGAGTCTCTGTAGTCATATTTTGTGCTTCATAAAGCTGTCAGCAAGCAGTCAGGTCAGTCTAGTAGCTACACTCTTTGAGTATAAAGCTAAGGTGTTGGAACACGCACAGAATGTGTCTCATTGTCTCGCTTAAATAAGCAGAGATGTCCCTGATAAAGACAATCTCAATGTCAGCATATGTTGCCCCAAAACCTGTATGTACCTTTCAGCATTCATGGTTGCCCATGATGCCATGGGCACTAACACCCCCATCCTTTACATGCTGAGATGTCTTTGATTTTTTGGGGATTTTTGAGTCCTTTCATGATATTATGGATTGTAGATTTTTTGCTTCCATCCTTGCTTGTGAACAAATGAGCCTTTTAGGGATGCTCTTTTATACTCAGTAATGATACTTAAATCTGCCAGCAATACACCTGTTTACCAGTGGAATGTTCCAAACTGGTTTTTTTTTAGCATTTAACAACTTCCTCAGTCATTTGTGTCCCTTGTCCTAACTTTTTCGAACCTGTTGCAGGTATCACATTTAGAATGAGGGTACATTTACTTAAAACAATTAATTTTATTAGTTTGAACATCACATATCTTGTCTTTGTACTACTTTCAATTAAATTAAGGTTAGAAAAAGATTTGCAAATAATTCTGTTTTTATTTACATTTTACACAGAGTCCCAACCTATTACCTATTACCTATTACTAAACCAAAGTGCACCCAACTGAACCACCCTGTCCTCTATTTTTGAATTTCTTGAATAGACTAACAGCAAACTCTGATCACATTTCCCCAGTCAGGTAGAGTCGATAGACACCAGGGTGAGAATTAACTGCAGGTCAAAGAAACCAGACACAGTAGGGGGAGGTGATACTTTGCATGACTCGGCTCAAGTTTGTCACTTGTACAGTAAAATATGGACACACCAGCGTGGTGGACTGTCGTCTCGACCAAATTCAGGAACAATATCTTGTTGCAAGAAGTGTTGTGAGATGTCTGGAGCCAACGGGGTAGGAAGAAAATAAAGACTTAATGTTCTAGGATAGTGATTACTGGCCATATGAGAGATTTTTATTCAATATATTAACAAGCAATATTCTGCCCTTTACGTAGCTGGATTTAGACTTTCTTTATGTAAGTTTCAATGTGATAATTTTAGTTTTGCATTAGAACAGCCTTAAGTTCTAATGTGTCACCCATTCCCATAAGGTTGAACAGGTTTAGACATGAAAATGTGTCTGTGTTTTTAAAAGTGTCTGTATCTCTCGTGTTTCGGTTCAAAGGTTTGGCTTTACCTCCTCCAAACGGTGCCCAGATGACCCGCCGTATGGCCTTGACCCAGTCATCCATGTCTGTCTGGGAGTTTGCCATAAGCAGGAAGGATTCATGGCTGATCGGTGCGCGGTCCTTCTCTCCTGTTCCACCTGGAGGCACAAACAAAAGGGAGGACGGAGATGAAAAGTCGGGGTGAGTACACCAGAGATTGCAGTTGTTAATTTGCCATGACTATTTATTTATCAAGCTAAACCTGTAGTATGTTGCATCATGTTTGAAGTGCTTGAACCAAATTCCCTAGTTCCTGATTGTTACTGCAGCTTTACTGTCTGGTAGCTACATTTGCGTGCAAACGTTTGAGTACCCTGCGTTGTCAGCATTTAGGCTTGCGGATCAGATATATTCGGGCGACGGGGAGCTAATTATGGAGGTGGAAAAGTACAAAATTATTCATGACACCACACATCCTTTTATAAGGATAACCATAGAAAGGAAATGGCGTGGAGCAACTTATTGGGAGTTATGGGAGTGAATCGACATCTCTGTAATTAATCCACGGAGCTTTTAATACAGATGGTGGGATGTTCACTTCCAGAATTTGCTGGACTTTATTCGAAGCCATTCATTTCTCTACCTGTGAAATGTCGCCCATGCCACTGGCTGCAGTACAAGCCCAAAATGTCCCAACATCGTGTTTTACAGTTGGCCAGTTGTTCTCATGAAAACCTGCAGCCCTTATTTTCTTTGTGGCTTTGCAAACTTCTGACACTGTTTATAATGAGGATGCAGGAAAGGTTTTCCGATGCTTCTGCTTGTTTTTCTGGCAATTTGGCAAGGACACAATCTATTCAGGAGCTGTTGAGCTCTACGTTGTTAATCGGTGCTTGTGTTTTTTATGCAGCTGCTTTTCTTATTGGAGGTTAACCTATAAGCCATATTGACATGAAAACAAAGCTGTTAGTATTGCATCATCATCATCAACCAGGATAGCAGCCCAATACAATACTTAAGTTAATTCACAAATTGAAACCAGAAGTTAGCCCAACAATTTGATAAACTTATGAGGGAAAGATTGCATTTATGACTTTAATGACTGCATCATAAATGCTTGTAAAATAAAAAATCAAATGGGGTTGGCAACAGATTAAAACCAATGTGCTGTGAAGATTTCTCAGCACTAGATGGCGCACTTGTCCTGGTATGTGCTCTTTGTTTGTAGTCCTGTTCTGTAATTATGGCACCATTTAACATTTGATTTGACCAGTGGTCAAATGCAACTAAGTACATTCACTCAAGTACTGTACTGAAGGGCAAATTTAAAGTACTTGGACTTTACTCGAGTGTTTTCTTTTCATGCCACTTTGCACTGTTACTCCACTTCATTACTCCAACCATTCTGGTTACTAGTTACTTTACAAATTTGGGTTTTTGAATAAAAACATGAGAATAGTTTATAGTATTGCTGTTTTGTTATAAATTAAAGTGCAGTTTACACAGGTACTGAGCTCACAGCAGCCCCAACACAAGAAACGAAATCCTGTAGAACTTGATCAATTGCATAAAAAACGCATTAACACCATAAACCACAACAAATATCTTATTATCTTGTGCTGTTTTTTCCACCACATGTTTAAAGTGACTTGGGAGAAGATATCATCTGTGTCCCGTTTGTCTGAGCTGTCGATGTCGGATGGTGTCAGTCACAGTCACTGTTGTCACAGTCATTTAGCTGCAAGGAGGGAATCCAAATATAAACAGTGGAGCCATAAAGCTAAGTGCCATTGTCACCCAGCTCTGCAAACTCACACTGTCATGATGAACAACACTGTGGTCAGATGGGCTCCAGAGTCACGGTGGAAACACTAGACTGAGTATTTAGCATTATTTGATATTTTAATGCAGCGTGTGTATGAATACCTACAATAAAACCTGAATGAGTCCTCAGGAAAAGAGAGGCCAATTAAAAGGGTGATTAAAATACAAAGAGGACACTCAGACATTTAGGAGCCTTGGCACATCCAGTACTTCCTCTTAAATGATAAAAGACACACACACACCCACAGCCAGACACATACACAAACACACATGCACTTAAAATCAATCCCAGCATAGCCAGCAGAAACTATTGGAACATCCGAGCCTGGCTGCATGTCGTGTACAAAGATCCCCATTGGCACCTATCAAGATAACATTGACTGCAGGCACACGTAAAACTGAGTTTTCCCTTTTTAAGTCTCAGGATCAATTGGATTTCCACGTGGCGATCATCAGACAGACATTGACATTTAAGTCGACAACAAAGCCGAATGTTTACAGCGTGTGTGAGTGACGCTTTCCAGTGTCTGACATTTAAGAACTGAAGCTATAATACTTCACAATTATAGTCTTAAATGTCAGACCGCTCGTAGGCGCTGTTGAATGAGGACAGGAAAGACCGCAGGAAGAGGAACAGGTAATTCTTAAAGCGCTGAGATCCCCTCTGATGTTGTGGTGCGAGCGCGTTGAGCTGTCAATATGGAAATAGACAGATATCTGTACTCAGCATGAGGAGAGAGTCAGGTGATATACTGCATCTTTGAATATGTTGGAGTATTTGGTCTGGGTCATTTTTTACTTTATACTGTTGCCAGTTTAGACATTTTGTTACTTGAAAAATGAGCCACTTATCACATGTCACTCATTAGAAGAGCAATCATCACCTGTTACATTACTTTTATATTTTACTTTTGTTTTGTGACCATGAACAGCTAGCTTAATGTTAGCCTCACTAAATGCATGCAGTACTACAGTAGTCCCAGTGTTGGTAAAGTTACTTTTGAAATGTAAAACACATTACTTTTTGATTACTCTTCTAACAAGTGCTTTAAACATGACAACAAAGCGAAAAAGACCGAAAAACATAAGTGCATAGATGTTGTGCTCAAATTTGTCTCAACAGCTTTGCTGACCCACATTATCCAAAAATATGCCAAAAAGAAGGCATTCCTGCATTGCAAAAAGATGCAAAGCAACATAATAAATGTTTTATATACATAAACCTTTAACTGATTTTTTTTTTTTTTACAACTCTAGTGGAATGCAGTGTAATGTGGTACTTTTAGCGTCGTCTTAGATTGTTGGCTGCTGTTTGATTGTCCATAATTTTGGATGGTTCTGGTAATCCATTGTTTCTGGTTGTGGAGTGATTTAACTGTCCACGCATCCCAGAGACATTTTGTGGGTCCCCTGAACATGACATGAAATGCATACATTATATTTTCAGTATCCCGTGTCCATTCTACTACCTAAACTTTCAATAGCTTAATTTATTAGACCTGTAATACTAATACTTTGCTACTTTGTCAAACCGTATCCCACCTACACAGTAACCACTCTTCTGGCCCAGCAAAGGTCATGCAGTGTGTCTTATGTCCCTCAGGCCACGTCCTCTATTAATAATGTGACCGATGATTGGACTCTGTGAATGGTTTGAGGATTAACTTTATATGACCTCTGGGCTGCTTATTATTGCTATTATGTATAAGAAAGAGAGCGAGAGAGCAAGAGAGAGAGGGAGAATTGTCTGTCAGTCCACAAATTAATTAACACAAAGGTGACTGAGTCTATGGCCCATTATTTATATATTTACCGTTTTATGAACTGGTGTCAGGGCGACGTTTGCGAGAAAAAATGCTGTATTGAGGTACATTTCCTACTGTTGCAGCTTCACATTAAAATCATTTAACTCAACTTGACTTTTATTATGAAGTAGTCACAGGAAATGCCATGTGTTTATTGGTGAGATTAGGTCATTTTCAGCTTTTTCTGACAGCCGATCAGTTTGAAATATTGCAGGGAGTGAAGAGGAGCTGCAGACTGCACCTCTACCTTTCACTGTGTCCTGCTGTCTGCAGAATCGTGCTGTTTGCTGCATCAGATCAGATCACGGCTGCTTGAAGAATGATGGAAGAATCCCAATTATTGCCTGACTTCCATATTAAAACAACAATAGTTGATTTTGCTGCCCCACAACTATTTCAACCTTCAAGACCTCAGCAAATTGTTTTCCTTTCTTTTGAAAATATAAGGAAAAAAAGGGGCAGCAAGCACCTTGGCAAGATAGTTTACACAAATTGCAAGAAATTAGTAGATATGGAAATAATATTTAAAAAAACACTAAGGAACACAGTACAGAGACACTGAACCAGACAGTAACTGTGTACAGCTGACGCATCAATCATGCAACTACAGTAACTGCAAAGAAAAGTAAGTATTTGCTGCTAAGAGCAAATTTTAAGTTATCTGATGATGTAAAGTTTCATATCTGGATAATTCCTGCTTTGCTAATTAGAGACCAAAAGCAAAATTGTAATACATCTGAAAAAAAAAAGTATTCAACAAATTACCTCACTTTTCTTTATGTTGGGCGACAATTCATCCACTTTTTCGTTCACACATTCTGCAGAAGTAGATGGGCTACTGCAAAACTTTCCACATTATGTCAGTCTGCATTTTTCTGATCCATGGAAAATTAAAACTAAATCATCCTTCAAGGGTTGATTTTAATTAACCCTTGGAAACCTGGAGCGACATCACTTTCTTTGTGCTGCTCTTAGATGCCTTTCACAAGTACTTAAACCTTTGAATTCTGAGCAAATTGGTGGGATTTCTTCAGAAACACTGGAAAAAGGGCAATGAGCAACTTGGTAATATATGTTTCAAAAATAAAGAGATTTACAAAATTATTGTTAAAAAAAATGTCCAGGAAAAAATTTAAAAAAGCTAGGAGAAACTAAATCAATATTTATAAGTGTCATAATTACACATTTTAAATTACGTTACAAAGTTATTATAATTTTTAGGCACTTTTAGGGGTAATTTGTACAATGTTCTTTTTTTACTTTTTTATTTATTTATTTTTTAAAACTAATTTTCAGGTAAATTAGTTTCAGGTTCAGGTTATCTTGTACTTTCAACTAATTTTAACACATTTTTGGGTCATTTCCTTTTCATTGCTCATTGCCTTCTTGAGTTTTTAAAGAAATGGAGCAAATTTTCTCAAGTTTCAAAGGTTAAGTTAAATGTGCAATAATCTCAACAAAGGATGTATTCTGCACAAAAGCTTAAGCTAATAGAGCAGAAACAGGAGTCAGTACCTTTTAATTCAGCGCAAAAAAGCCATAAAGAAGAGGTCGTATATCAGTCCCAAAGCTACTCACGCGCTCCGCTTCAGCCTCTACCACACTAGTTAAAATCTCCTGCATCTGTTCCCCGTTACCTTGGAGATGTTGTTTCTTCAGTCTGTCCGGCTTGCAGCACACCGGCCCCATGTCTGAGTGAGCTGGGACTGGCCCTGGCCTAAAGCTGCAGCATGAAGCGGCTTCTCCGTCCCCGCTGCGTCCGTTTGGAAGCAGATCAGTACGCAGGTAGCACAGACGGCCAGAACCTGCCAGTGAGGCATGCTCAATGCCAGCGGAAACAAAACCTGTCTAACGAGTCCCGCTTCTTGCCCTTCACTCGTCCATTCATTCACTCTCTTCTCCCGTTTGTTTCATTCAGCAGTGTGGGCAGCAGGTCCGTTCCCTCAGCCCCCCTGGGGAGAAGCAAATCCCTGAGGAGGAGTGGAACAAGGCTCTCTCTCTCCCTTTGAGTGTGTGTGTAGGAGCAGAGATGGGCTGTCCTCTAGTCTTTGCCAAACAAACTTTGCACACACACACACACACACAGGGAGAGCAGACAGTGCTAATCAATCTGTAAGAGATCAGCGCAGACTTTGGATTCTCCGTCTATGAGTGGAATATTCTAAAATCTGTCTGTAACTGATTGCACAGGAACACGTAGCTGATGCTTGCTTCAGTAAAACCCTGTAGTCAACCTTCTTCATTTCAGCAATATTTTCTCTTCAAAAATACAAATGAGACTTCGTAACAGCACCTTAAACGGGGTCAAAGACAAGTGTGCTCATCCGGCTTCATCTAAACTGATTAACAAGCAGACATAACTTTCTAAATATTAACCAGACAGAAGCAGAAGCTGCCTGAGGTTGTAACAGATGCTTGTTAACCCTTTGAAACCACAGCAGACTGGCTGGATTTCTTTCAAAAACATGGGGGGAAGTTACATGTTATTAGATACTAGAAAATGATTCTTAATTATCATAAATTTTAATAATTATTTATTTTAAAAAAAGAAAATAGATAAAAAAAAAAAGCATAAAAAAGACAGGTAAAAAAATATAAATAAAATGGTTGATAATAGTTACAATAACAGTATTTTAAATATCACTTTTTGGACATTTTTCATAATTATTATTATTATTCTTAATTTCTAAGAGTTTCTCTCTCTTCCTCTTTTTAAAAACACATTTTCAGGTAATTTTCTTGACGCCTATTCCTCATTTCTTTTAAATTTTGGAACATCTTTCTCCAAGTTACACAGTGCCTTTGTAAGTCTTGTTTTCCAAAAAAATAAAGAATAAAAAAATCTGTTTGCTCAGGTTTCAAAGGGTTAAATGCATATGAAAGGTGTCTGAAAGCAGCGCAAGAAAAGTGATGTCGCTCCAGGTTTCAGGGTTAACTAATGACATAGTCACCTGCATCTCAACAGGATTTACAGTAGAGAGAAAACTCAAAGCCAACAGCTCAATAAAGTAAGAAATAATGTTTTGCAAAATGAAGCCTGAGAGAGTGATGCAGTGTCCTGCACCCGGGGTTCAATATTGATTTAGGAATGCTTGCTTCAAGCATCTTTGATCACAACTGCTTCCATAGCAATGGTTTGTTATTTATAGCATCGGCCTGAAATAACAGACCACAGAATGGATTTAAAATAAGATTTACAGCTTAGATACACTCAAGTAAAGTAAAGTTTAAGCTGGGGCACCCAATAGCTCACCTGGTAGAGCGGGTACCCCATATTCAGAGACTGTGTTCTTGCTGCAACGGCTGCAAGTTTGACTCCAGCCTGCGGCCCTTAGCTGAATGTTGTCCCCTTAAACTGTCCTATCTCTAATAAAGCCAAAAGCCAAAAGGATAAAAAAACTAAATTTTAAGCCTCTTGAGTGATACAACATTGGCACTGGCACTACTGCAGCTAACTGGCTTGCTCCATTAACTGTCACTACATCTGCTAGCGTAGCAATAGATTAGCATTTTCTTGTGAAGTGCATCCTCCAAAACTTTTTGAAGGCCATGGATCAAAACCTGACCGCAAATTAGGCTGAATGAGAATAATGGTCAACATACACAGATGTGTTTATGTTACAGAGGTCAAAGGTTAAACATTGCAGTAGCTGTGTGGATATTGAGGTGGATTTGTTGTTGTTTCTTGGTAAAATAATTTCTAAAACAGAACAATCGTGTGAGTGTTTTTGCATGGACTGTATGTAAGTGTGTGGGCGGCCTTAGTCCACCATAATGAATTAGCAGAAGCCGTCACGTTTGCACAGCCACTTGTGTGTGTGTGTGTGTGTGTGTATATGTGCTTTTTCCCAGATGGCTTAATTGCTTCACACTACCACAACAGAGGGCTTACAGCCTTGAGTCAGCCGTTAAATACAAAGAATATTTAAAAACAGCCAGTTATTTGCACATTTCCTTCATGCCTGCCGGCTTTGAGACGAGCTCAGTTCAGATTCACATGACTGTTGAATCGGCTTTGTTTGGGTGCACTGCTCGCTCAGTCTGGAGCGCACGCAGATAAAAAAGCATTGTGGGAGTCCAGTTTTTAATTGCTTGCACGCTGAACAACTGCTGTTATTTTAGTCGAATGCCAAGAGGAAATTACGAGGAGTAGCGGGTGGAGTTTTGTGCTTCTTTTGCTTCCACTGAGCAACATTTACACACGTTATTGTGTTGAATGTGTTGAAGCCATATACATGTATTTTTATTCTGGCTATGAGTGTTAAATTAGCCCTTTTCACACTGAGATCGCTCTATAGAGCCGCTATGAAATCTCTACTTCATGTTTCCTTTGCATTTTTGCTGGTCCTCCTGTGATTTTAAGACAGCATGCTGGCATCACGAAAGCATTTGACACAACAGCGTCTGCCTCTAGTGTGACATATTGCATAAGCGTCAGCAGCACTCGCTAAACAATAACAATGACACAACATGGCATCAACCATCATTTAGTGTCCCTGTTATATGATGTCCCGTCCTGTCCTCGGAGGGTATGTAGCTCCTGGACCTCATTATTTTCACTTTTTGTGGACATTTCTGTTCTTCTTCATTGAGTTAGCTGCTAACTGCTGCAAGCTGCTTTTTAAATCTACCTCGATGGGTCACTTTTACACAGAAGCTGTTTCAGTGCTGTTATGAGACCACTCTGTCCCTTCATTCTACGATCATACTTATTATACAGAACGGCGCGATAATTCCCGCATTGAACATGAAGTGCAAAAGGGGTTTTTGTGTGCCCGTTTAACACTTGTACTGAAAGAATGATATCAGGTTTGCTTACATTTGATATGACGCATTCCCTCCCCATGATGTTGTATCACTTAATGAGAAAGTGTCCTTAATTTGCCTCTATAAACATAGACACAGCCTATATGTCAAGCCATTAGCCCTGGATAAACAGTGGGGACATTTAATAGTCGCAGCATTAAACTGTGTGTGTGTGTGTGTGTGTGTGTGTGTGTGTGTGTGTGTGTGTGTGCATGTGTATGTGCGTGCGTGCATGTGCATGTGCGAGTGTGTGTGTGTGTGTGTGTGTGTGTGTGTGTGTATATGCTTGTGCATGTGTGAGTGTGTGTGAGGGGTTCAGAATCTTCTATCTTGTCATGTATCTACTGTTTGCAACAGGCATGTGTACTCGATATCTCCACAATAAACATGACCAATGGATTTACCCTGTGGCTGGACACACACACACACACACACACACACACACACACACACACACACACACACACACACACACAGTCTGACTAAAACAAAGCCCATCAGTCAATGACATGTCCCAAATGAACAGCCTGGGCTCCCTTGAAGGATGAGGCTTCTGTTACAGGAGACAAAGGAGCGCTGAGTGTGACAGAAAGCCAGCAGCTTAATTTCTGAGCTGCTCCAACCTCAAACTGAGGGTTTATCAGTCTACGAGTCCTGATCTGTTATCAGTCTTAAATCTGTGTCTTTTTCTTAACCAAATTGCCAGAATTAACCGATAAGTTGAAACATTGCAACATATTGCACATTTTGCTGAAAGCACCTCTGAAAAGGCCACTGATGTCTCACCAAAAAACAACCTAATTTGTTGTTTTTTGGTCTTGAACAGTGGTCTGCAGTGGTGTCATGTCATCTTCCATCTGCTTCCACTTCCTGATGACACAGTCAGCACATATGCATATAATCTGAACAACGTCAACATTAGAAACATTGACATGACACATATGAAACTTACAAACTGTTTGCAGAAACACTGGGCTGGGTTTTCTGCTATTTTTGTGTTTGGTGAAGCTACTATGCTGCTGCAGGCAGCATATGGTGCACTACACCCAAAACAGCTTGTCAAAATAAATGCAGGTCTGTGTGTTTGTGTGCGGTGGTGTCTGGATGTCAGCACAAACGTTACAGCAAAAAGAGTGAAGGAGAAATAGCAGAACAGGGCCAGGTGGAGAAAACAACACACTCATTTATATATATATATATATATATATATACACTATTTATAGATTTATTGATTGAATATAGTATTTTTTTTTGTATTTGGCAAATGTTTAGATGTGTCATTTTTGTAATTTAAAAAAAACCTTGTTGGAATATTTTTTATTTTATACAGAACCTGAGTCTCAACATGAGTTTCTGTGGTTGTTTACAAACTAAAGAACTGAGAAATAATTTTTTAATTTAGTTTTGATTGAATATTTCAAGGCGATCTACATTTATGTCGACATACAGGACCTCAACACTTTTTTTTTTGCATTTGTTTGTTCTTCAAATTAACAATAAAATATTCTCTGCATTTTTGTCATATCGTCAGAAATATCGTTATTACAAAAATACCCTGAAATATTATAATAATAGTTTACGGCCATTTAAAGGGCTGTTTACTCTTATAGTGCTCCTATAGTGAATGGTCCATGGTTTTTAAATCCTGAATTTATTTCCCTAAAAATTAATTTTGTGTTGTTCTCCTCCGAGTGTATGAAAAGCCTTTAAAGACCAATCAACATAAATGGGTCCATATTCCACAGTCCTCATTTATCCAACAGAGAAATATTCCAAAGTCTCTAAACATTTAACAGATATTATATCTGTAAGAAAACAAATGCAGAATAGACACTTTCAAAAGCTTTCTGGGGAAGCTGTTCCCCGTGTTTCTTTGACTCGTCGTCGCCTCTCTTCTCCTTCATCAATGAACGCTGTGTGGCAGCTTTGTCACTGGCCAACAGTGAAGACTCACCGTGGTCTTCACTTTCCTTTGAGTAGTGAATAGAAGCTGAGTAAGAGCGCAGGGCATGTTGTTGAGCTCATTGCTGATTAGTGTTTTGCCAGAGCCGTCTGAGAGTTTCCAATAAGCCGTTTGAAGCTGAAGAAATTGGCTGCGGTTCTGAGAAAAAGCTGCAGACATGACTGGACACCATAATGACTGTTTTAAAAAAATGGGAGGAAGCTCTAAACTCTGCAAAGTGTTACTTTTAACACAACGTGAAGCCTCAAAATCTCTATTCATTTCATACAACAGTAAAGCCTTCATCTCTATAAGCCGATTACAGAGAGAGAGGAACTCATGTGGGTCTCCCCGAGGAACCAAACAAATCGAATATGGTGTGAACAAAAGATGTTGTTCAGCACAAAGAGAGAGCTGTTTTTTCAAGTCTTCAAGTCCAAATTAAATGCATTTCAAAAATTTCTTACTCTTTAAAAACCTGAGCTTTTTTTTTGTTCTTTCAAACACATAAGCAGAAGGCAACAAGCTACTTAATAAGACATGGCCCAAAATTTACAGTTAAAAGTTTAAAGAAAAATACCTAAATTATTGGATTATTTTCTAATATTAATCCCCCCTTTTTAATAAAACAAATGTGGAACATTTCTTGTCATGTTGGTCATTACTTTTTTTCTATATATTTTCAAAAGAAATAAGCCAATTTGCTCAGTTTTCAACGTGTCATATTGTTAACTGAAACATCTGTCTCCATGGCAAACATTTCTACTGACCTGCCTCTTTGCACCTTCCCTCACCTCACAGCTCTCATTTTTATCAACCCTTTTTTCCCTCTGTCTTGTCTGTCAGGCTGCTGGCCCTATCAGAGGGCTGTACCACCTAGCGTCTTAGTGTCTTAGTGAGGTACGTTGAGTCTAAAGCCAAAGTTTTCTGTCTGTCTAAGGTGGCGTAGATCTCCATGGTAACTTATTTGGCAAACTGAAAAACGTCTTTCACAGCATCGTTGAGTAGCCTCACTCTCTATTTAATGTCAATCTATGAGTGATACAGATTCTCAGATTAGAGAATCATTATAAATACACTTTATCCTACTTGTTGTGCCATAGCGTCACATAAATGCCACGAAACGAAGCCGTGCAGTTGCAGTAGCACTCATTGTATGCTTTGTGTTGTGCTTTTCTATTTTTAAAAAACATTTTTGACATAGGAACCTAGTTTATCAGTGATGCAGAAAATCTGAGCATTATGTTACTTCACACATTGTTGTTGCTCTCAGTGAGTTTGTAGTGTTGCATGATGTTTATTTGCATATGAAATGCAGTTTAATTCCTTCAAATCTTACCATATTGTAACCACTGCGGATTATGTTTTTATGCTTGACTCTGATTTGCAATTTTACACTGCTGGTTTATGACAGCTAATCAATGAGTCTGTTGGTATTTATCACAGATAATATTCATTCAGTAAAATTGATTTCACTGTGATTTGTCCAAAAACTAAAGCGATTTACATGTCTCCTTTATTATGAGACTGTATCAGACCTATGTAGTTCTCGATTGTAATTTTTTTAATCCACTGCATCAACTTTAAAGTTGAAGTTAAAGTTCAGAGCTGCAGAATGAGCAGCTGTCATGTTACAAATAACAGAGTGATGAAATGAAAAGGCTATATTAACTTGTGCCTTCACAGAATTAGTAATTTTCTGCCAGTGTTCCTCTATCGCCTTAATCGAAGCAACAGTACTCCCTTTTGCTGCAATACTTATTCTTTAAAGGTGTAGTAGGCGGCACATGATCAATCAAGTGTCAAGTGACGCACTAAATGCGTCATTTGACTTATGAACGCGCTCAGAGCCTGAAGCAGACAGCCTGAGTTAACAGAGACAAGTGATAACCACCTTCATGGTACCTGTTATCCCTGACTGAGACTTTGTCTAGCCAGCTCAGGCACAGAGAGCCTGGCTCTGTCGAACCGACTTCATGGTACAGCCTTCAGGGTTCTCACCCCTCTGTGATGTTGACTGGCCATAAACAAAACACACACAGGCTCACAAGCCTGCTGGCCACTCTAAACACAAGCAGAGACCTCCGAGCAAACACTCCTATAATGATGCAGAGAGCCAGAAGGATGGACTGTACCAATGCTGCTCATTAGGGGGCCCACAGGTCATGTTAGGCCTGCACTCTTTTTGTTCATGCTCTTATTTTTAATGTGCAGTAAAATCCTTACAGTCATAAAAATACATTTTGTGCAGCTATAAAATACAAAATCAGAGTTTTATGACAATGTAGCACAGTGCAGTGAAAGGGCTGGTGAATTTTTGAAGTGGGGCTGTATGAGGTACTTTTCCAGTCAGTGTATTAGAAACAGTTGCAGTCAGTCTGCAGTCCATAGTTTGACATGGAAGCTATGCAATGTACCACTTTGGATCACCAAAACACATTTTTGCCACCTAGAAAAAGTCCCACGTGAAGCAATATATATCACTTTAAATGTAGGCTATATTGAGAGTATTATCACTGTTTTACCTTTCCATCACACAGCCCGTGCCAACAGAGAAGCCATTAAAGGCTTCAGTTCCACATCTATGCTCTTGTCAAAGCCACCAGACTCCATTGAGAAAAACATTAATTTTAGCTCTTTAAAACACAGGAGCTGCTGGGCTACAGCTGTTTTGATCAGTCAGTTTGTGTAACTATGTGACTTTGGTAAATCTGAGCTAACTCTTTTTAAACGCCAAAGTCACACAAGAACACAAACAAAATAACTTTCTTTAGGCAGCAGTAAACCAGCAGCTCCTGTGTTCAATGATGTTAAATCAGTGTTTTTCTAAATGGAGTTTGGCTTTGAAGAGAGCAATAGAACAGCTTCATTTCTCAGCTGGAAATCACTGTCTGACATTAAGGTAAAGCAATGAAAATACCCTCAGTATAGCATACACTTTAACTGATATTGATTTTTTTACGTGGCTAAAATATGTTTTGTTGCTGACCCCGTCCAGAGCAGCTCAGCTTTGTGTCGGACTCCAGCCTGCTTCTCCAAACTGGGGGTGTGCCGACTGAAATCTGCTGTATGTGATATCACAACTATGCATAGTACCTCATACAAACCCACTTCAAAAAATTCAAACTATTAAGCTCTCGCTATTAAATAAACGAATGAGTCAGTTGTGCACTGATAAAAGATATTTAGAAGAACTTGGCAATAAGATTGATTTACAGAAAAACATTCAACAGCATTTAATCCCATTTGTTTAAAGGGAGCTGTTTTGAAAGAACCAACTATCTGCCGTTACCACGAAATTAAAGATTTAAAATAAACAATGATTTAACTATCATTTCTGCAAATTAATAAAGTTTCTGTTAAGCAGATTAAAGACCAGCATTTTATTGCGTTATGAAGTTTTAATGTAAATTTAGAGTTTTCTATGAAAAATTATACATTTCGATCTAACACGATTTCATGTAGCATGATCATTTATTTTTTGCCTGCAGTCTTCCATCTAGATTCATTTTTATTCTTTCATAGGAAGGACTTTGTGTACCGCTGGACTGCACCTACACTGAACTCAGCTGCTGTTGGATTACAGGACTTGATTGTAGGTTAAACTTATGGTAACAGCCCTTTAAATGCTTCCTTGCCTTGAAAACATCATATTGCACATACAAACCCACTTTAAGACGTGTAAAAGTGTCGTTGTGATTGAGTACAAGCCTGAAAGGCTGCATGAGGTCTGTGGAATCAGATTGTTGAGCTGCAGGCAAAGCCCTCTGTATGTTAGCGAGATATGTGAAGCATGACGGCTCACTAACAGTCCAGAGATCTACAGGCGCAGAGCCGCTGGAAATCATTTTATTTTCAATGTATTTTATAGCACTTCTCACAGGATTTTTTTTTTTTTTTACAAAGGTAGAAATGTAATCGTTGTATCTGACACTGCAGCAGCTCTTCGGTGTGTGTTGAGGAGATTGACCACTGCAGCAACTAATTCTGTGCTAATGGTGCTCTCTGCTGTCTCAATACAGAACAGCAACCAAAGAAAAAAGGTAGTTAACCCATTGAAACCTGAGGGAATTGACTATGTGTCATTCAAAAAACATGGAAGAAACGCAATTAGCAACGTCAAAAAAATTACCCAGATTATGCAAAGAATTAGTAACAAGTTACAAGAAAATAGTTGCCAGCTTCTTACTGCTCCTCCTTACAGCTTCAATACCATCAATGACTTCAACAGTAACATTGTATTTTATACAGTGTTCTGCAGTGTGTTTGTTACAGTGTAACTTTTATGTGTTTAAGATATTTTCATTGAGTAAATATTTCACTTTGTAGTGTTTTTTTGGAGTATGATTTGCTTAAAGGTCCAACATTCTACTCAATTTCAGGTTCTTCCTTGCATTTTGGATTCTAATTAGAGCATGTTTAGAGAGCTCCCTATTTTTCTCATGCTCTGCCTGAATATTCCTGTATTCCTCTATCAAAAACACTCCATTCAAGCACCTTTAATATCAGTTTATCATCAGTAATATCACGATATTCAACATACTGCATATTTTCCAGATATCACAGAGCCCTAGTTTCGATTATTCGTGAACTGTAAAGATGTGAGGTGAACCAGAGTTCGAAGTTCAGGTGGTGGAGGAAGAGGAATAGGAGGATCTCACCTGGTACAATCTCAAAAAGGTGTCGACCCGGTTCATCAGGGTTAGCTGTGAGCTCGTTGACTTGGCATCCCTGCAGAGGTATACAGCCCTGAAACAGACAGAGAGAGAGATTACAATGCTGGATTTTTACTCTTCTGGTTTCATACTGTTTTGTCGTCTATCTTTATGTCATGTCTACCCTTTTGTTTCTTCTCTTATTTCTACATTATCCTTCAACTCTTCTAGGATTAACAATCTTTTTATATCAAAATGGCAATTTTAAAGAGTCCTGTGCCATGTTTGATTTAATATGGTTATTGCTCCATATAATTAGCTTTAACTGAAGATACTATTCTGTCGTGATAAGATCTTATTTTCTCCCAGCATGTAAGTCTCTGGTGAGTCTGTTGTTCCACATCTGTATTGCTCTACAAAAGTGAAAGACCTACTACCATAAATAGAAAAAAAAAAACAAAAAAAACAACCCAAATTATAAAATAGAAAAAACAAATCATTTAAAATGGCCAAAAATAAAATAAAATACACCCCAAACTCTTTTTTTCTTTTTAAAAAAGAAGGAAAAAACATAAAAACAAAAAAATCTAAAATACCCTCCATACACATCACATATATACTAACATAGACACATATAAAAAAGAACAAAAAAACAGAATCATTTAAAAATATAAAAAGACTGGCAATCAGCAGTTGTTGCAGTTGCACCTCTTTGGTAATTTCATTTATAACAAAACAAAATACTTTATAAACTCTTGTTATGTTTTTTTTTTTTTTTGCAAAACTCTTATTTTTGTAATCTAACTAAAAACATATATGTAGTAAAGTAAAAAGTGCAATGTTTCCCTCTGAAATGTTTTGGAGCAAAAATAGAAAGTAACATGAAAAGAACATACTCCAGCAAAGTACAAGTATCTCAAATTCAAGTACAGTGCTTGAGTAAATGTACTTAGTTCCATTCCACCACAGGGGTACACAAACCATTCTAAGGGCACTGAACCGTCATGGGATTTTGCCTTGATCTCTCCAGAACCTTTCATGGTCAACTCGTCATTTCCAACATAACACAGGAGACACAGGATACTACAGGATACACAGGTCATTCGGACCAAAATGAAGTTAAGGTCTTTTGCTCTTGCATTTTAGTGTTTTTGCAACAACATATATGCGCAGATCCAGGAAATACAGGAGTTCCAGGTGATATGTGTGGATACATTTGCAGATTATCATGTAGACCAAATACTACACAGACCTGTAGCTTATTTAATGGAAAATAATCACAATTTAAATCAATCACAATATTGGTAAGAAAAATTGAAATTTGATATGTTTTGTCCTGACTTTGTGTTCTTTCTACATGTCTTCTTTACTCGTTACTTCCTATCCCTCCGCGCTTAACCCCTGTAAAATTTTCAGCTGCTCCTCCTGTGATTGAACAGGGACCCACACAGATTATCAGAATACATTATCCAGATCAATACCCATTTAGCCCAGAGAACTGAGGCCAAGTGAGCTGTGAAGAGATGCCAGCGTCTGCGGGTCGGCCTCGTTAATCTGCTCGCACACTGGCACCCTCCATCAAACTGGGGAGAGGAGTCTTCCAGAGCGCCTCGACCAGAGGGGCCGGGCTGTCGCCAACATTAGTCTCCATGGCAACAAATGGAAGGGGTGGGAGCCGGGGATGGATGGAGCGCAGGGGTAGGGCAGGAACCGGCGGGGGGGAGGGAGAGCTCCCAAGGGTGCTATGTGCTCGGAATAACACGAGTAGCTGGCTAGGGATGAATGGATAAGGAGGCAACACGTCGCCCGAGAACACAAATCACACAGTCAAGCAGTGCGAGCTGAAAACGGAGGAGATAGTTTGTCCTTTTCAATGTCCTAATTTGGTGATGTTGAAGTAGATCTCAGGTTTTGTTGCAGTGTATGAAGCTCTGCGTGCACACATGAGCCTGTAAACTGATGAAGACACGCCCAGATTCATTTGGTTTGCACATAAATTTCAATCGCCATCCTGGACCAGACGACCAGCCTGGACCCCCGAAGACTCATTCCCACTTTGGCAATGTCCTCCACCAAAGATTACACAACACTATTGATTGGTACCATGTGTGTAGGCCTTAAATTAAGGCACATAAACACCTCAGACTTCCCTTACATGCGATGAAACTCCAGCCAAGTCTTTCAATAGTGGTCGCTCACATAGAAACCTGGACTGAAACTGGATAAAGCAGCAGCAGCAGCAGCAGCAGCAGCAGCAGCAGCAGCAAATGTTGTAGCCTGTGATTCAGTATGGGTTGTCACCGTACAGTCTACATAAATCAAACTAGATGTCATATCCAACTTCATTATGATCCATGTTGCACAGCGTAGCTTACAAAAATCTCAGTCTGCAGGAGGCTTAAGATAGAGGAACATGTATTATTAAAAGGAGACTTGTGGGGATGGTGAAGGCTGTATTAAATTTAGTAGCAGAGGATGACTTAAAAGTTCTAGATCTAGTTTTGGGGACTACACTGATAGATAGAACGACCTCAGTTCCCTATTTGAAAGGGCTGTATTTCTGCAAGTAAAGTAAAAATATTCTAAATATAGCATACACTTAGAGTTATTAAGATTTTTCTTGGTTGCTAAAATACTTTTTGCTGCTGCTCCATCCACAGCAGTGCGTTGCTTAGCTGCTGTGCCAATACCTTTGACTGCTTCTCCAAACTGGGGGTGTGTCAGCTTCCATCCACTGTCTATAATTCACTGACAGATTCATTCGAGGATAGCTACCTCATACAGCCTGTCTTAAAAAAAAAAGAAACTATCCCTTCAACATGAGCAGCCACCAATGTTGAACAAGAACAGTGCAACACCTAACTTAAAGTCCATGTCTCACTGCTTTAAAGAAATGACATCATGTTTAATGATTTACATCTGAAGGTTCATTTTGTATTCAGAGCACTAATGATCCCCTCCACCCACCACCACCCGTGTGTTTTTTCTGTTGTCCGAAATACAAATCGATGATCCAATAAGTGAAGTCCATTTGTGTTGCGGTGGATTTATCCCCACATGATGAAAAGAAAACCTGCACAGATCCTGCGTCAGTGTTGCCTTCCCCTCCACCAATTATCACATCTTTTATCTCGGTGGGGGGTGGGTGGTGGTTTTGTTCTGTGATTTGCCTACATACCCTCTCCCCACCCTGAAAACCCCCCGCCACTCCCAGCCTCAGATTTCCAATCGATTAGGAGATGAGAGGGAGGGAAAAAAAGGCCAGAGTGACAGTTTCTCACACATCCTGCTCTCTGAGGGGGAGGATCTGTGTGTGTGTGTGTGTGTGTGTGTGTGCGTACGTGCGTGCGTGCGTGCGTGCGTGCGTGCGTGCGTGCGTGCGTGCGTGCGTGCGTGCGTGCGTGCGTGCATGCGCATTCAATCATGTGTGTGACTTGGATCCACAGGGATATGCAGATCAATATAGACTGGATGGATATTGGCAAGCTCTTATGAAAGACAGTCTGTCAAAGCCGTCAGTCAGTTGTTCTCCACAGAACACGTCATTCTGAGTGTATGTGTGTGTGTGTGTGTGTGTGTGTGTGTGTGTGGATGCCTGTTAGCTACAGTGATGGCAGATGGCTGCTGCCTATATTAAATGAACAGCAGTCACGCAGAGCGAAGACGGAAGAGATCAATAAAAGTGTTGGGATTTAAGCCAGGAATGTAAAGAGATGATTATTATGTTCTAAAGGTTGTCTGTCTGTGTGTGTGTGTGTGTGTGTGTGTGTGTGTGTGTGTGTGTGTGTGTGTGTGTGTGTGTGTGTGTGTGTTTGTTTGTGAGGTCACTCCAGGCCAGCCACCATTTTGCTTGTGAGCCTCAATCAGAATCATGATGGGAAAATGTGAGTCAGCCACAGAGCAGACGTTTCTCAGGATCGATTAGGGGTTTTACTCTGTAAATATTTTTATGACGGTGTTCTAATGGAGGAGGAAACCAGGCGTCCCAGAATGCTTCGCTGTTTGGTACTAATGCACTAAGATGTCCTGTGCGTGTGGTGACTCATCATCACTGCAGTGTGTTTTTATTGTTCTCACATAAAGTGTATGCAGACTTAAAAACAGTTAAAAAAACATTATTTGTGCATCTGCTCACTCCAGAATATCTTCAACCCTGATGTCTGCAGATGTTTGAAATGTGCTTTGGGCTCACATTACTGTCACTTTAACTGCCTTCAGTTTGTTGCATTTTGCAGTTGGTGGATGCTAGAAAGTGTGTTTATAGAATTATGACAGATCAGACGAGAAGCGCAGGTGTATATAATGTTAATGATGGCTGGATTCCATGTAGCTGCTTAGGTTGGAGAGTCCTGGTAATGTGCATGCTGTCAGTCTCACTGCTATTTTAGGGCTTTATGAGAAACAGTTTATTATTGTTTGTGTTGCTGATAGCTGGCACTCGGTAGATATGTTTTATTTTGTCGGGTTGCTGTTGTGCTATCTCGCTAACTACCGTATTGAATCCATCCTGCCAGTCTTCCGGTTTCCCTTTTTGAAAAACATTTTTTTGTTTGTTTGTTTTCTTTTCTCATTTTTATTATTATTTTCTGCTGGGTAGCTTAATTTAATGCAGGATTTTATGTAGGGTAGGCCTATATAAGCATTTTGTTTCTGCCTGTACCTTTTCAGTCATTATCACCATACATTATTTACTTTATGCTGTTATCAAAAAGTATATACTATAAAATATAAATATGTAGTATTATACATTAGAGTATATACTGCAAGTGTTTTTTGTCTTTGCCATGTTGTGTCTGATGACTAATCAAAATACTACTACTACTACCACCACTACTACCACTACTACAAACACCAATTGTTGTTAGGCAGAGTTATTTCCCCTTATGCAGGTGCAGATTATATGCACTAGTTTGCCATCAGCTGTAGTCGTTACGTTTGTGTTCATGTGTAATTTTTTGGCCAAGACAAAAGTGACGTGAGGCGACTCAATAGTCAGCTTTTGTTTTGTGTGTGTGGGTCTAAAAAACTGGTGGAATTCCCTTTTAACTGTCACTATAGACATAGAGAACATAATTACAATTATGCTTTTAACTGATGATTAATCAGATAATCATGATCATGATCTTGCATTAATAAAAACACTCTCTGACTCATTATCCTGCAATAATCCATCAGTCCTCCAGAGAGTGCGGAGCTGCACCGCGGGGGCAGAGATAAAAATCTTCCATTTAATTGTGTAAATATAATCACACAAGCCAAAGAGCAGCTCAGCCATCGCTCTGTCAGTGTATCCCACTGTGTGCAAACATGGCTGCGGTGTTACCTGTGGTTTGGTCTCCTCCTCGTCTTTGTAAAAGAAGAGCTGATCCGAGCGCAGCACGAACCAGCGCAGCTGCCAGTTCTTCATGATGCTGCGCTGCTTCTTTAGCCAGCCGGCTTTCAGGGCCCCCTCCTGCAGGCTCGGGGAGGCCGGCCGGCACGAGCCCCGCGACACCTCGCCCATCACCATGCTCTTGGACCTGGCTGCAAACACACAGAAAGCATTTTTAATAAGGCACAAAGCGAGGGGGTTAAAGGGGGATTGATTCGGTCGTTCTGCTCGCAGTATTTCTGTGGCCCTTGTCTTTTCATTTTGCCCCTAATAGAAGGTCGTGTTTCCCCTCATTGTGCATGCTGTATGCACACACATGCTCGCTTCAGTCGTGAACACACGACCTTCTGCCCCGGGCTGAGACACCTCGAGATGAAGGGGGAGTGTAGAGACGCAGCAGGCACAAATAATAACAGAGAGAGGAGAAAATAGAGACTGTGGAGAGGGAATACACACACACACTCACACACGTAGACATAGCCTCAGGTGACAGGGATCCCCCCCTTCCATTTCAGAGGTCCTTGGGAGAGACTTATTGTGTGTTGCTGCAACCGAATAGAGAGGCAGAGGCTTTCGAGCTGGGATAATAGGACCACATGGGACTGACTGACTCTCAGCAAACGTGTGTAACCTGAGCTCAGTCAAGGACACGTTTAAAAGGGAGAGGACGGCTGCTTTATAGCAGTGTCTCTGACATCAGGTTTTTCCCCACTGAGCTGCTCATGTTGTCCTTGTATGACATCAGCTGTGGAAGAAATAGATTAAAATCTCTGTCATGTGTCATTTTTGACAGTATTTGATAATATTATTGCATCAGCTGACACCTGAAGCATGTGTCTTTGCGAAGCATGTGGGATAATGTTGCCATTTGCAACACTGAGTGGAGATTTCACAGTTTTATAAGAATGAGAAAAGGCCACAGAGCTCAGACGAGTGCTATATTCTCGTCAGGCAAACAAGGCAATGCTGTTTGAATAATGTATAATTTATAGAAATCATTTGTGCAGACATCCTCCCTGCTGCTATGCGTTTCGTGCCACACACACACACACACACACACACACACACACATTCACAGAAATGATCAATGTTGAGGTGGCACAGAGGGAAGAGGGGGATGGATGGATGGATGGGGAGGGGGAAGAAAATCAATGTTGATTCTTTTTTATTGTCTCCTCTCTCCAGCGTACACACAGCCTAAAGGACAGGGCTCATTTTTATTCCATGTCACAGCCTTTCTTGGCTGCCTGTAGAGCCTGTTGATCCTCTGAGATTTGTTGAATGATGGATGGACTGATGATTTCTAAAAGGTGTACAAAGGTGTAGAATTTTGAACCTGTTTTTTTATGAAATAAACAATAATAAATAAAACCAGAGACCATCTCATGATGGGATCACTCAAGTTGCACAACAGCAATCCAAGATTTAAAGGGGATAGTTCAGATTTTTTGATGTGGGGTTGTGTCAGGTACTTCAATAGTCAAAACTCCCTCCTAAAAAAACACAATATCAGTTCAGGTGTACGCTATATTGAGAGTGTGTTCACTGCTTAACCTTAATGTCAGAAAGTCATTTCCAACGAGAAAATGCAGCTGTTATCTCTCTATCTTGAAAGCCAGATAGTGAGTTCTCAGTTTAATCATCCTCTCTCCAAATTTGGACATTGTTGTGGGGCTGTGAATGCAGCACAGGTGGAACTTGACATATTTCCTTTTTCCTCAGCAGCAGTTTGTAAGGTTTGAGTTTCAGGTTGGATAATTAATCCTTAGATCTGCGATGGCCTCAAGCTCACCTGGTAGAGTGTGTGCCACATAAAGGCTGGGGCCTTTGCAGCAGCTGAGGTTCGATTTCAACCTGTGGCCCTTTGCTGCATGTTATCCCGCTTTTTCCTCCCACTTTTCCTACGTATCTTTCAACCAGTTAGAACCAGTTGAAATTTCTCCTGGTTAAATTTCCTTTAGTGTTTATTATTCAGGAGGTTTTTGCCAGGAGCTGAATTATCCACAGAGGTCTCTTCCTTTCCAAAACAAATAGAGCTGGAGATTAAAACATGATGAAAACACAAAAGTATATAAAGCAGTATCATGTTACAAATCAGTGTTTCTTTTCAAGAATTTAATCGAACATGCAAGATTTAACCAATCAGTAAATGGGCTATGCACTGCTGTCAGTATATGCATTACCTTGCTTTGAGCTTTGATTGAGGAAAAGATGTATTTGTTATTGTTTGAAAGAAACAAAGTTTTTATGTTTTTTTCTTTTTCAAAAAAAGATCAATCGATTAAAGGATCGCTCTTTTTTTTTTTTTTTTTTTTTAACCAATAACCGATTACAATTTGCAACCCTATTTTGTCAAATTACTTGTTGCAGATGGGCTTTTAACTACAGTGGCTGAAACAAAAATGTGAAAACGTGTAGAAACATGGCATTGCAACATGGCGATCTCCATAGACAAGGACCTGCTCCCTATGTGGATAAAAACAGCTAATTCTAAGGTAACGCAACAGTTCTTCTTTCAGGTGATTATACACTAAAGCGACTTAATATATCACTATTTCTGACAATATATCCCCCTAAATCTGACACACTGGTGTTTTAATGTGCAGCCATTCACTGTGGTTCCAAGAGAATATAGCTTTTCTAATTAATATTTTTCTATACTTTAATCTAGATATCTTTTGCATGACGCTTTAATCCAGGTTTCCATTGTCTGTTGACTTAATGGACTTAATCGTCCTTTAGTCATTTACTTCCAACCTGGATCCGTTACGCTCATGTTGTAACAGCCAGACATTCCTGCCTTTTCTTTTGTCGCCCTCTGCTCTCTCCTCTACCTCGGCTTTCCTCATTTATCCATCTTGTGTTAATTCTCATCTCTGTATTTTCCCTTCACTTCTCCTACTTTGACTCGCTCTAATTCTTCTCTCCCTCTTTATGTTCAGCGCTGCTGCTCCTGTTGAATCAAAGCTCTGTTATTACTGGGAGCACACACGGCACATGCAACACACACACACACACACACACACACACACACAAAGGAGGATCCTTGTTCTCATCACTGGCACCTCATTTGAGCCATTTTTATGGAATAAATTAGTTCTTAGATTAGAGGCACATTTCCATGAGCTATTTTTAAAATATAATTATTTCCATTAATTTGGAGAACAATGTTAATAATTTATGCACTGCAAAGCAGTCTTAATTACTTTTTGCAGTTGTATAAGGCTTGATTGTGGTTTTATGTTTGCCTGTTAGCCTTAAATAGCCTTCTGTATATTTAAATTAAAAACTGCCTCAAAGTTCTACATGCTACATTTTTAAGTCACTGTTGATTTTTTTTTCCATTTACCCTTTTAGCTTCCATCCCTCCAAACAACCGCTACTGACCAATAACCAGCAATAATCACAACTTTTACTCATTATTACACTATACTGTAAGATCATACACTATATCTCACCTTTGCTCATTTCTTGCATCTTTTGAGTATTGATTGGGTATTTTGCAATACTGATGCTAAGACAATACTTTTAAAATAGTAACATGTAAATGGAAAGCCCAAACAGTGTGCAAATGACAGTCAGACTTTTTTTGTTTTAATGGAAAAATTTTAAACTTTGATCTTTAAAATTGAACAATGAATGCTTAAAGTCTGATTTATGTTTTGGCGCAATGCACATTTTAAGAGTTCAAGTTCAAGTTAATCTTTATTGTCCCCAAGCGGGCAATTTGTGTTGCAGCATAGTACTTGACATAAAAAGACACAACAGACACCAGAAAGAGCACAGTGTCCACAGTAATGGCATATTTTTGGCAGAATATAGTGTCCCTGGACACTTTGCACTCATGTCGCGCACCTTGATTTAATTTTGTTATGTCGCAGACATTTTCATATTTTGTCCTGCAGCAAGATATGTTGTAGCACTATTGTTGCCATGAAGATAGAGGTTTTAAATCCACAGCGACTTAGACCCGCATACAGCGTCTCCATCCAAAAAGTATTTATTTATTTATTTATTTTAAAATCAACTACAAAAATGATAAACCCTCCTTTTAATCTTTTTGACCTCCTAAATGACTTGAAGGAATGTCTCTGTCCTTTCAAGTGTCCAATGTTTGTTTCTCCAGCAGCCTGTGTCCTAATAATATATTGACTGTTTATTTTTATAGTTTGCACATCTTTTAGATGCATTATTTAATAAGCCATGTTAGAGGAAGCCGCACATTGGCTTCCTCTGCTCTCTCTCCGAGTGGGGCGGAGAAACACCATGCGTTATAGCTGAAAGCAAAACAAGAAACTCTCAAAATGAGCTGAAATGAAACGAGTGCTCATATGTTTGGTTGACAGTCTTATACTGTGTTTTTTTTGTTTATGGTGTCTGGTGTTGATAATTGAGGTGTTGTAGCATTTATTCTATGGCAAAAGCCTGAAGTGGTCAGTGGTCACATTGAAGCTTTATACATTTGACGTCATACTCTCTGCTCTCTGCTCTCTGCTCTCTGCGTCACCGGCACAGAGGAATGATTGCACTTTGGCTCGCTCTCTTGCTATTCACACAACCTGGTTCCGAAATAAGACACCAAATTCTGCACTGTGATTCAGTACAGAACGTACCGGTCGTATAGAAACCCCATTCCTACTCCTGCATCTTTCAATCAGCCCTTTATAAGTTTGTATTATTTAAACATTGTTCTTGTTTAATCACTGTCAAGATCGTAGTCCCAATGCAGCCCTCTCCATTTCTACCAAGTGTGACGAAACCAACCAGACAGACTTATTTGATAGTGTAAATATGAAAGGCGTAATACATCTTACGGCAACATAAACTGAACCCTAAAACCGTGGGCGCGTTTACTTTTTCCATCACATTGCCAGCTAAAAGTGGCTCTCACCTTCCCCGTCCTTCTTGACCCGTCTGTTTCTCCTCACCACATCACGTCCCTCGTGTCTTTCCATCTGTCCACACCCCGCCAGTGTTCGCATCAAAGAGCACCACTGTTTAACACATCAGCTGTCTGGATCACAGACTGAGTGGAACATACGATGATTCACGGCTGAGTCACAACAACGGATTTTTGAGTGAGTGTGTGTGTGTGTGTGTGTGTGTGTTTCTGTGTTTGTGTGTGTGTGTGTGTGTGTGTGTGTGTGTGTGTGTGTGTGTGTGTGTGTGTGCCAGGCTCAACTACCCACTGCGCCAATTTGGACCTTCTGCTCTGAGTGATTCAGACCTTCCTTGGCTTGGGTGGAGCTGCTCTGTGGTCACTTCTACAACTATCAGCTACACCGCTAAAAGAGGCCGTTTTACTGTAAAACTGTGCATAATCACTGCAATTCACTCAAACAGACAGTGCAGTTATGGCTCATTCATTTACAGTAGATGGCAGTTATAGAAGAGGGCTGAGTCAAATAATAGGGGCCTGACTCTGTGGGCAGATGTGTAGTTTGACCACATGTTGATAATTTATGTAAATTGGTGCGTTTGACATGTGATTTTGGGGTCAAGGACAAATAATTGTAAGTATGGAGCTGAATATCCAGGACCACCACATGGACAGACTCATTCCGTCATGAGCTCATACATTATATCATGAACGTGTGTCGGTGTGGAGGGGGATTTGCTGAGCAGACAAAATACTGTAGACCTTGTTTTTTTTTAAAAAAAATTTTGACTTCATCTACAATTTATATCAAAAGGAAAAACAAATTTAACCTTGATCACCCAAAACATTGTCAGCACTATGGCAGTCATTGGAGAGATGAAGCTTGCTCCACTAGTCATTCATTTTTTCCACAAATATCTCTATAAACTCGTAATGTGAATCTAGTAGTTGGCATGAGTTTGAGACATTCGTTGTGATGATAAAATAACCATTGGAATAAATTGGAAAAAAAAAAAAAAGCATTGTCCCATGAGAGGCTGAGCCACAGAGCTGGTAAAGGATGCAATAACAGAGACAAATATCTCAAAACCTGCACCAAAACTATCACTCAATACTATACAGTGAAAATGATTTATAATTTTAATTGATCACACAAATGTTCCGCAAATTCACACGACCCGAGATGCAGTAGATACAGCCAGCGTGTCCAAATGCATTATGGTTGGCGAGATTTCTGCTTGTTCTATCAAAGGAAGTAACAAATCAGATGAGTGCTGCAAATATTGAAATTCTGACCGTGCATAAAAGCACTCAGAGCTGTTAATGTTACAATGTGAACAAATGGTTGTCCACACAGAAGTGGTGTTGCAAATGAAGGGCCTTGAAGCTACATTCTCAGACACACACACTCGAGGCCCCTGTGATGTCACTTAATGCAGTTTGCAGTTGTATATTTATCATCAGCAGGAAATGGATGTATGGCTCTCGTGCACATCATAGAGGAGCCTCTCCATTAGCATGGCGAGGCGGTTACGCATCTACACAATACTACACTCATGGCTAAATCACATACACACACACACACACACGCACACATATATTTCAGGTGCATCAGTGCGTGGCTTCCAGTTAGCCTATCACTGTTGATTAATGTGAAAAACATTGCGTGTGTGTCTGTGTGTGTGTGTGTGTGTGTGTGTGTGTGTGCGTGCGTGCGCGCATGTGTGTGCGTGTGTGTGGCAGGCCGGAGGTGTGGCCAATAAGATGGAGCCTGTATGTGAAAACTGCAGTGGAGCAGAAATGATCTGCATCAGCGGGTGTGCGCGTTATCTGTGCATTTCTGTGCATCTCCACATGCTCATTACCTGAGTGTGTCAGGGTGTGAATGTTTCATCTGTGCAGCGCGCTCTTCTCGCTCACAGAATCTCGTCATCATGTGCCTCGGAAAGGCAGGATGTCAGGGTGTTGCTACATTGCAGGACTTTGATCACAAAACCATGGTAACGCAGATCAAAAAGACGCAGCAGGAGAATGAAGCAGCTGATATGTGGGTAATTAAAGCTGCTACTAGATTTCTGGAGCCAAAGAAAAATGCACCAAGAACCAGATTAAATCTTTAATATGTCGCGGGTTGTAGCACAGCAGGCTTTTTTTATGGGGCAGATACTGTTGATGATGTGATTCCTAGTCAGAGAAATGAATTTACTGCCATCCAAGATTAGTAGCAAATTGCATTTGGGGGGTGATGTTTTTAAAAATGCTACCATTTGTCATAGTTTGAAACTGTCAAACAGAAACAGAAATTAACTAGATTTTCACACTTCCAGTGGTCTTTGGAAATATCATGCCATTAATGCTTCCATCAGAAATACAACATTCATCATAATCACTTCATTCTACATGTCATTTAAGATTTATTTAGTTTTTCATTTGACATTATTTTGGGTGATGTCAATTTTATTTAATATTTTTTGCAGAATTTGTTTTTCTTTAATTTTTTTGATGACTTTTGGAGATTTTTTTTTTTTTACTTTTGCTGATTGTTTGAAGGGGGGCATAACTATATTTTAGTTTTATATTGTGATATTTAATCAAAATTACAGAATGTCATCAGGCTGAACACAGCTTTACAGCCTCGTTGTGGTGGTAAAAGTCTCATGACTGTAGTGCAGTTCGTTTATAGCCTAACATTAGCTTTTTTTTCTGGCAATTACATTTACACTTGGAAAATCCTGAATGTGATGTTAACTTTGTTGGGGGTTATCCTGTCAAAATTTGTAAGTATCATATGCGTTTGTTCACCACAGAACTTATTTTCTGCAATAATCCAGAATCCAATGGAAACATTCAAAAGGCTTTTTGATGAGGGGACCAGGGTGGCACTAACTGTAAATGTCAAAGTATGTCAATGTACTGGACATTCAGTGGGACCATTCTCCAAGATAAGCAATGTAAGGAGAAGGAGCACTGAGACAGACAGGCAACATTGAGTTTTTTTATGTAGCTTTTCCTCTTTGGGAGACATAAGTTGTTAAATTCATCATTTGACATGCTGATGTCTAATGTCTTTGCTAGCTGCAGGTATTTTGTTGGCATATCAGCTCTTGGTTGTATATTGTGGCACCAATAGTTCTCCCCTCACGTGGTTGTGGTTTTTAGGGTATAGTGCTCTGTGCTGTGTCGTTATAGACTGAATCACTTTGTTTCTTTACAATAACTTTTGAGTAGAAAACCCTTGTGTAACATACATGAACATACATAACTGATGTTTGGAACTGATATGCATTTACAATATCAATGAACTGCAAGTTTTTTAAAAATTTTTTAGAATAAGTCAAGTGAAAATTTAAATGTACAAATAAAAATAGTGCTCTGAGGTTTTAGAAAGTATACATTCCTCCCATTCTGACACTTTCTTTGCACTTTTTAATTAATACATTTTATCGATTATCATTTAAAAAAAATACTGATACAGATATCGGCCCCAATAATTGGCTAGGGCAATAAAATTTCTACCCCGACTCTACCCCCCCGACTTGCAAATTCAAATAAAACATGTATATGCTATATTAAGGGCTGGGTGACTTGGCTTCAAAATAATATCCCCATATTTTTAGGCTATATCACGATACACTGTATACCTTTTGATATTTTGAAATCTCCTCTAAACTGTAGACTTAAACGTAAACTTATCAAATACGAAACTGTTTAATGAACTACATTTAGAGTCAAATTTTAAAAAATGACGTTATAGTTAATCTCTGATGTTCAGGTTATGGTTATTTAAAATGTCCCACGTGGAACAAGCCATGGTACATCGAGTATATTTACTATATAACTGCATACCTGAGCCAGTTTGTCACTGACCTTCTAGCATCATGAATGTCGCAGCCATCAATAAAAACAAAATAAAAAACGTCAATGACATTTATATTATTGATTCATATTTCGAGTGCCCTCTTCGACTTTCAGGTTTGCCAGTCAGACAGTCATGTAAAATGTCAAATGCTCGCTGCTTAATGTTCGTTTTTTGACCTGCTTTAACCTCAGCTGTGTCTACTCCACCATTACACCTGTCACATACCCGTTTATTCATACAGCAAATGTGATGCTGTCAGCAGCCAAGCACCAATCTGCAGAAGGTATGCAGAGAATCCTTCTCACGCTCGATCATTGGGTCGCTTTAATCTCTTCAATTTTCAGCGTCTTAACAAAAGTGCAGCGCGTGCAGCAGGGTGCATTTTGTTTTTGTTTTTAATTATATTTTGTGCATTTGATCTTCTGCAAATACACCTGAACTCAAAAATAATGCCACTCGTGTTCATTCCGATTATCTTGCGCAGCCTAAACGTGATGTAATCAATTAAGTGCTAATTTACAAGACAGTGAATCACATCGAGCCAGCTGAATCTGCTTTTAATATGCAGATTTAATCCACTTTACTACCAATTTCACGCCGCTTCAGCGAGGAGGATTTACACATCCCTCTCCAATTCTTGGGAACTATTCAATTCATCTTAATCAGATCCAGCTGTATAATTGCAGTCATGGAGATTAGTGCCAAAAAAGGAAGGAAGGACATATTACTACATGCACACACATACACACTGCACATGCACAAATACATGCATGTCACACACAGCAGCTGACGGCTGCCAGATAGCGCCGAGTGTTGCAGTGATGAAACTAGAGATGCTGCACACTCCTCTTAACCCTTTAACACCTTCAACACGGAAAAAACGTAATGTGCAACAAAATGTCCTGCAAACTGCAAATTCTTTTTTAAATAAATAAAGTAAAAGGTGACAAGGAAATGATCTGAAAATTAGTTGGCAGGGTTAATTAGATAATATCAAAAAATAAAATTGTCTTAATTATAATTTTAGAATTATGTGGCAAAAAAAGAGAAAAAAAAATGTAATACAATTGCTTTTAGCACTTTCTAGAGGCAATTTTCATGTTTGGTAGTTTGTTTGTTAGTTACTTTTTTGGGGATATTCTTGTAACTTTTCACTAATATTTTGTTAATTTTTGGGTCATTTTTTAGTAAGTCGCTTGTGAAGCCAATTTGCTCAGGTTTTGGAAGGGTTAATAGAATTCACACCAGCAGTGTTGGCCAGCTGTAGTAGAATGCCAATGTACGCTGGAGCTTTTCTGAGCTGCAGCTTCATTAACAGATGTGTCAGAAAATATATGCATTGGGGAAAAAAAGTGACACATCCTTGTGTAGAATAAAAATTATAAGCAAAAAAGCACTTTTTAAAAATGCAGTATATTTGTAAAAGTGCAGATAAAGCATCACTAATGCATCTTCTGACGTGACAAACTGCCATCAGAGTCCTTGTCAGATACGAACGATGTGTCACTGCAGAGTTTTGAGTGAAGAAGCAGCTGCTGTAGATGTGAATGCAAACAAACGTACCTCTCCTGGTCTGTCTGATCTTTGGGCTCAGCATGGCTGTCATCGCTCGGCCACGCACTCTCCTCTCATGTTCTTGTACATCCAAGCAGCACCCCACCCCTCGTCTCTTTCCCTCTGCCTCTCCGTGCCTCTCTCCTCCTCGTCTCTCTCTGACCTTCTGCAGTGCGGCCGGCAGCGAGGGGGTTGGGTGAACAGGCGAAGAGGAGGAGAATGAGAGGAGAAGGGGGTGGTGAGGGAGGAGGCGGAACTACCCCTCTCTTTTTTTTCCTCTACACACGCCCGGTGGCCTCCACCCCTCTGTGTTACATTATTCATAGCGGTGCATCCACCTTGGGTTGATGGAGGAGGTTTTGGGGGTGGATCTCCCACCGGCTGACTCACCGGCACACAGATGCCGGTTTTTAAGTGGTGTTATTTTCAGCGTTTTTCATAAAGATCTGCTTTTGTAAAAGGGAGAAAAGGAGAAGGGGGTGTTCATGTGGCAGGTGTCTCCTCCTCCTGCATCTAATTAAGATGTAGCTTGTCTCCACCTCCTTCCCTTAATCACCCATCCCTCCTCTGCTTTCTCTCCTGTGTTATCTCCTTTTCTTTATAATCCTCCCACCTCTCCCGCCACAATTCCCTTCTGATTCTACTCCACATCCGCCAGTCTCCACTCTCTTTTCTCTCTCTCTTAATTATTTTTCTTTACAATTTTTTTGTCTTTGTCACTCTCGGCTTTCTAAGAACGACGCTGCCTTCAATTAAAAAGTCAGACGTGGGAAAGTCCCAGCTTGTACATCAGGTCGTAATTACATCCTCCAGGCATTCCAGTGGCACAACTCAGAGAAAACCAGGGGGTAGAAAAAAATACTGTTCCACCTCTAAAAGACAACGTCCTGTCGCCTTGAGCTACAGTGGGCTATAATCAACACAAGAAAGAGTGTAGGAGTGTGGCAGTGTGGGAGCAAGAAGAAAAATGTTCATTTTGGCTCCTGGTTTTGATTTGGTTGCAGTTTAAAAAAGTGTGTTGTGCAATAGCTTAAAGGGATAGTTCTGATTATTTAAAGTGTGGTTGTATGGGGTACTTATACACAGTCAGTGTATTACAAACAGTAGTTTGGAGAAGCAGACGGGAGTCTGACACAGAAGCTAAGCAGTGTACTGCTTTGGAGGGGTCAGCAACAAAATGTATTTTAGCAGCCTAAAAAAAAAATCAATATCATTTTACGTGTATGCTATATTGAGAGTATTTTTACTGCTTTACCTAAATGTCAGACAGTGATTTCAGTGGGAAAATGAAGCTGTTGCTCTCTTCCATGTCAGACTCAACTAAGAAAAACATCACATTCCTCTTAAAAAAAGTCAGCATTATGATATTCTGGCAGAGCTGCTGGTCTAACACTACCTCACTCAGTTTGTTAATTTGTGTCATTGTGTAACTTTGACGTTTAAAGGGTTTACTTCAGATTCACCAAAGTCACACAATAACACAATTTAATTAACTGATTGAAGCAGCAGTAGACCAGCAGCTCCTGTGTTCAGCGAGCTAAAATGACTGTTTCTTTTTCATTGGAGTCTGGTGTTTTTGACAAGAGCATAGACGGGGAACTGAAGCCGTTAACACCATGCCCGTCAAAACGGGCTGTCTTGACAAAAAGCTGAAGCGGTGAGAATATAGATTTTTTTTAGGTTGGGCCTTTTTAGGTGGCTTTAATAGTTAGTTGCTCACTCCATCCACAGCAGTAGATTACTTTGCTTACATGTCAGACTCCTGCCTGCTTCTCCAAACTGGGGGCGTGCCAACAGACTTTATGTAATACACCGACCATAGATAAGAACATACAACTCCACATTAAAATATCCAAACTATTCCTCTGAGTCAGATATCAGTCTGTTGATTTTTGCTGATTGCAGTCTATTTATGTCATGTTTTTAAAATTTTCATGTCTTCTGAGCATTCCAGTACTGAAGCTGTTGCCAAGTGTACTCAAACTGTGAAGGTGCTGTTGTCAGGTAACGTTAATGCAGTGATATTCCCTTAGCAATCATTTACTTAAGAGGAAGATTTTAATGGTTGACAGGAATCCAGCCTCAACCTCCGCAAGCTGCAACTGACATATAACTATGTTTACACCCTGAAGAAGTTCTGGTTCTTATTCCAAAAAAGGCATTATTCATACTAAGCTGTTTACAAGGCTAATGAAAAGGAATACTTTACTAATTTTCACTTAAAAATGCAGCTGTGCATGCTTAGATCAACATCCCCTAATGTCAGAATAAAGAAAAGTGGAACAGCTGCAGTTTTCCGACACAGCCTCCCTCGTACATTCCTTTTAAAAAGTTCGGCATCGTGATATTCTGGTATGTCCAGAAATCTGTTGAAGTCTTTGATAATGTCTAAAAGTAGGTGTGTTTCTAGTTGTAACCACAAATGTTGGTGAGACTGAGAGTGTGAGGGGCGGGTCTGTCTCTTGATCAGCTGTATCCTTTGTGTCCGTGGTGGTGGCGCCATGGTTTGCGGGCAACACGAAAATGTGGATGTACCACCTGTAGTTTGACCAACAGCTCCACCCAGTATTGTAATTTATGTCATTTGGTGTTATTTATAATACATATAGGAGGTATAAATTCTGTAAAACTAATTTAAAAAATATTATATATATATATATATATATATATATATATATTTTTTTTTTTTTTTTTAAATTGTACTTAAATTGTTATGCCAAACCAAACCACAGCGTTTACCACAGCTATAAAAAGCCTTGTTTAGTAGTCACCCAGTTGAGATGTTTTTAGATTTAAAAAAAAAAAAATCTATTATTATTTTAGATTTTTGCACGAAACTCTGCATTAAAGGGCTGTGTCTGTATCTGATGTAGAAATGTCCTGCCCTCAGTCTTCAGTCCTCAGCGTCAGACCTGTCGTTGCTGTTAGCAGCTGTGCTCCCTCCTCCTCCTCCTCCTCCTCCTCCAGTGTACAGAGCATAATAGCCTTCAGTCGTGCACTGCAATTGAATCAGAACTGGCCTCACGTCAACCACAGCTGCTCTTATTACAGAGCAAAGAGACGCAGAGGGGGTGGACGAGTGTGTGTGTGTGTGTGCCCTCACGTAACATACATGCACATGTACACACAAGCTAACAAGCTTTTAAAATGGAACAGCACAGATCTGCTGCACACACACACACACACGGAGTAAACCAAAATGGAGCTAAAATGAGGCTGACAGAAACAGAGATGGGGTCACACACGCTGAAATGAAACAGAGAAAGAGTACACACACACACACACACACACACACACACACACACACACCCACCCAGCACCACACACACATTGACAAGATGAAGCATAAACACGGGGCAGTTACACGCACACACCACGAGGCCAAAAGGAGACTGCAATAAAAAGCCGTCAGTGCCAGTGCTTGGTTTGAGACTGAGGTTGGGTGAAAGCGTTATGTTCTGGGTGTGGCTCTGGGTGTGTCCCTCTGAATTTACCCTTTAAATCATCCTCATATTGTTCTATTATCACACAATGTTGCACAAAAGAGGAAGAGGCAGGATGGATGTTTGAAGCCACACAGCGAGAAGAGTGGCAGAGCCGCAAACCACCCAGCACCAAAGCGTTCCTGTTTTGTTTAGCCATAACCACCAGGCTGCTCTGTGTACACTTCACTGGGACTATCACTCTGGTGTATACAAGCCTCCACGCCTTTTTCGGAGCACCACATTTGCTGATTCAGGCGCAGCAGTGTCAGGGCCCATGTGAGCTCAAAAAGTTGGATCATGTTGGTGGAAATATTTTGCATCCATACCAGTTGTCGACTGAATGACTGTCATTCTCCAAAGCCTGCAGTATTGAAAGTTGTTTCTGTACCGGGTTTAACATTAGTTAGACTGACAGCATGAGAGGTGAAATACTATGATGTTATTGTTATTGAGTCAGCCAGTTGAGCATGTGTTCAGTCATAGGAAACAGAGACAAAAAACTCTGGCACAAAATAAGTACTCTAAACTAGACGTAACATTTTAAATAGGTAAAGTATACTTATTGTCTTGTATTGTTTTGTGCAATGCACTTAGTCCCAGGTTAAATACCCAATATACTTGAATTATAATTATATTTATTGGTTATTACAAGTGTATTTATTTTAAAATGGAACAAAGTATACTTAGTGTACTTTACGAGCACAGTTATAAGCAAAAAGTTATTTTTTTATGTACCAACAATGTCCTTAATAAAATAATGATTTGTCAGTAGTGTTACTAAAGACATACTAAAACAAATTAAAGTTTACTTGGCAGAACTACACCATTTAGATGCACATGAATATACGTATATATATATATATATATGTGTGTGTGTGTGTGTGTGTGTGTGTATATATATATATATATATATATATATATATATATATATATATATAATATTATTATGCACCTCTAAAAACTGTACTTTTCTCTACTTGAAGTGTAGTTCAATAAAATTTTCACTTAACGTTGGTACACTTTATTTAATAAATGTCTTTGAAAGGAGAGTAAAGTATTTGTTAAAAATACATTTAAATTGCAATTTATTTAAATTCAAGTAAGTAAAATATAATTAAGAAATGCTTTCAGTACAGTAGTGTTTATAAGAGATCTAAGTTTATTTAAGTGCATCTTAATGGTGTCTCAAAATAGTATAGGCAAGTACACTTAGAAGTATTTTAGTATGTCTTTAGTAGCACTATAACATATATTTAGCATATTAGGTACACTATACATACAGGAATTGAGGGCCACAATTGTAAACAGTTATCGCCAGCAGAAGTAAAAGTGAAAGCCAACCTTTGTCCACATGTTTTTTTACCTTGCTATACTTGCATCTTATCAGCGCCGTGTACGAGATTTTCGTCGCTTCCTCTTCGATGCACATGGTTGCTACCTTTTGTTATAAAATCTTGACTTCACCTGCATGCTGTGCCCAGGGAAGTCCTGAATCAACTCGCTCTTGGAGCCAGCCTCAGGTGGACATTAGAGGAACTGCAGTTTTTGGCTCTTAATGTTGACTTCTTATTGCTGCTAGCTTGGCAAGCGCTATCCCAGCTACACTCAACATGCCATCACACTGTCATTTTCTTGTGAATTGCAGAAAAACCTTATACACAGATATTCAACTTTCGTAGCATGCTATGTTGAGCATGCAGCTGTCAGCGTTTCTCTTGTTAATAATCATGCTTCTAGTTGTCCCCAGTCACCCCTGAGGTCAAATAATGTCACAGAGAATGAACCGTGGCTGGAATGCTAACAAGTCCTCAGAATCCATCGTGTTTAGATAACCTTGTAAAATATTAATACTGCGGTTGATTAAAATTTCATACTGTTAGGGATGGGCTGGGCGAAAACAGACCAGCAGGGAGGCTGCTGAAGGTGCGACTGTTGACTTAGCATTATTTATTGATCGCCACCGACTGGCTGTGATGGGCAGTCACCAACAGGCTGTATTGATAGTACCTCTGCCTCCCTAAATAATTGTGTTAAAATCAGATTTTATTTTCATTGCATTACTGCAAAAAAAGAGGATTTTTTTTAACTTACAATAAACCATATGGGTTATTGGCTAATTGTAAGATAAAACACAGGAGGAATAACACTGATCAAATCGCTTCACACATTGCGTTCATTAAAACCGTCTCTCTCCAATAAGTAACAGACTGAGGCTCTCTCCTGTAATTAGAAGACAGAAAATTAAATTGCGCTCGTTAAGAGACAAGTGTGACTGACTAAAGAGACGCACAGAAGAGAGGTGTCTCCCTTGAGGTCTGTCTGTCTTTACATCTGTCTGTCTCACTTTCTCGAACCTCCTCTCTGCCCCCATTACCCACCCTCACTCCTCTGTCACTGACAATTAGCACAGGGCCATGACTTCATCCTCTAATGGTTATGAGAAGAGCTGACAGGACAGCAGACTGTAGCGTATGCAATATGGATGGAAGCCTGCTGCCTGTCTGACTGTGTTTCTGTCTCTCTGTCTGAGTCTTCTTACTCAGTCCTTTTTTTCCACATTTGAGTTATTGCGCACAAGCATTTTTCAGCAGATGAACTTCTCTGAGGACGAAAACAATTTAGTTAGGAAGCTAATATTGTACATTATCTAGTGAATCTAACGTGATCTGTCACTGTTTTTTATTTTTACAAAGCCTGCAGCATTGCTGAGAAAGTGATATCTCCCGTGAATTGTCAGCACAGCAGAGGGCTTGTTATATGTCACTGTAACTGTTTCACCCTCATTTATCATATCCATCTATTCTCTATTCTAATGTTGTCATATTTTTAACTTTTCATATCTTTAACTTCTCCTGTCTAAAGAGTGTCACCATTGGCCTCTTACTCTCCTTTGACCCAATTGCCAGAATAAAAGCTGCCATTGTAAGGTTCTTCAAATCACATATATATAACATCTGTTAGTTATTATGCCATGGACATGTTAGAGCTTTGCATTTCAACAATGCTGTGGTTAATGTGTGGTTATGTTCAGGCACAAAAACCACTTGGGTGTGGTTAGGGAAAGATCATGTTTTGGTTTAAAATACCCAGTTTTGGTGATGATATTACTGCTGGGAACACAGCGATGGCTCACTAAAGAACACCCATTTACAGTGGCAGAATTGCAGCTGGAAACACGGTGATGACTTTCTAAAAATACCTGCTTTTAATGGCATATTCAATGCTGAAAATGCAGCAATGGCTTGCTAAAAAAACATTGGCTTTAGGTGGCACATTTGCCTCTGGAAATGCAGTGATAACCTGCTAAAAAAATACCCACTTTGGCATAATCAACTCTGGGAACACAGCGATTGCTTGCTAAAAAAAAAAAAAAAAAAACCACTTTGGTGGCACTTTCTCCACTGGAAATATAGCTGTGGCTCACAGAAGACCACCCTCTTATGGTGTCAGAATTGCAGATGGAAACAAAGCGATGACTTGCTAATAACACCTGCTTTTGGTGGCATATTCAAAACTGAAAATGCAGCAATGGCTTGCTAAAAAACATACGCTTTAGGTGGCACTATAACTTCTAGTAATGCAGTAATGTCTCACTAAAAACAACCAGTGTTATATTTTGCTCTATAACAATGTTCTGCAGCTTAATTATTTAAATTTAAAGTACGTTAAGTGATACCTCTGATACATAAATGTGCATGGAAGCAGAGTGTTAAGCTTATGAAAAGGCCCACAAAGTATTTGTGAGCTCCTGGTTTCATTTCTCATAATGTAACAAAGTCGAATTGCCCTCCGTCTCAGCCAATAAAGGAGCCAGGGCCATGCAATCCAAGTTAATTAGATTCTATTTGTGGCCACATTGCTTTGCCTCCGCAGCAAATCTGTTTCATTCATTCTGCCTGCTTGTGTATGTTTGGGTGATTGACGTACAGAGAGAGAGCGAGGGGATGGAGAGACTGATGGAGAGGAAAAAAGCAGGGAGAAACAAGGAGACAGCACATCTATATGTGTGTGCATGTGTGTGAATTGATTTTCAATAGCTCTGACAGTCTTTGTGTCCGGGAGCGTTGCCCAAAGAGCATCAGACTGTTCAGCTGTAACAGACCTCCAGCTGTAGCTGCTCTACAGTAAACCAAGCCATCATCAACCACAGAAAATAGCCTCAAATACATAAACAGATATCAATACCATCATGGCTTTTACTCCTGGTTGTTGCAGAAGGATAAATCTACCAGAGGAAAACATATGTGTTACAGTTAGCCATACTAAAGGGCTCTGATGTAGGAAAATGTCTTCAAGTTTGGGACAAGCGTCTACTTCTACAACAATGAACTGATTACATTTTGGCGGTCAAAGGTCACTGTGAGCTGATCTGTTTCAGTCTTGTGAACGCAATATCTCAAGAACACCTTGAGAGAATTTCTTTAAATTTGGCACAAACTCCCACTTGGACTCAAAGATGAACTGATTAATTTTGGTGTCCAAAGGTCAAGGTCACTGTGAACTTGCATCTGTCTCATTCTTCTGAACATTATATTCAGAAAAATAACTTGAGCGAGTTGCCTCAAATTTGGCACAAACATCCACTTGGACTCAGAAATGATTAGAATTTGGTGGTCCAGGGTTAAATTTCAAGGTCACTGTGACATCATAAAACATGTTTATGGCCATAACTCAAGACCTCATATGCTGATCATAACAAAATTTCACAGAAATGTTTAATAGGATTAAACAATAAAAAATGACATTTTATATCCAAAAAGTCATCTTTATGTGACTTAAAAATGTTTTTGCAAAAACACTTTTTCTGTCCATTACTCAACATTATATCTCAGGAGCAGATAATGAGACATTTTGTCAGATACTGAATAGGTGACTCAAATCTTTAAACTGTGCTAACTGTATGTATCTTTTGTGCTGCCGAGTGTGAAGTATCCATGTTTTCACAGAGCTGGATGTAAACTGTAAGTGCAACTTGCAAACAGTTGTCAGAGGCATACAACTGCAAGGCTTTACTTGTAGTTTTCTGTATTTAAACGATTAAGCTGTCAATCCAATATAAAGGATCATATGTTTTCCTCCAACGCTGCTCCATCTCACTGTATGGCTGAGTCAATACCAGGCTGCCTGCTTCTTAATGAGTCTATTTGCTGAGATCTTAATCCAGTCCACTCAGCACTCTTCAGCTCAGCGATGTCACGCACCTCTGAGGTTATTCATTGTTTTCAAATTGTATTGACTGTGGGGACATAGTGAGGACCCCGAGAACGGGTGAGATAGAAAATTGATCTTAATCTGGTAATAAGATAGAGAGGAATGAACAGAGGACAGAGGCCTTCATTGCCTTGAAAGGTGGATTTTAATGTGGCCATTTTTTGTGACCAAGGATTGTGACTGTACCAACCTCTCCCAGCTAAAAACACTTACCAAAACCCACCTTTCAGAAGTGATTTTAATGTGCCATTAACGTTGTGTGTACTTTATTGTGTATTGTAGTTTAATCTATTTTGTTGTCTTTTGTAAAATGTCTTTTAGTACCTTGAAAAGAGCTCTAGGTTTAGGTTTAGTTTATTTAAAAGAGGGTAGTGCTAATTAATACATACACAAGGTATAAAAATGCCAGAACAAGCCAGGAGGCTATTTTTCATCTGTAGTCCCTTGGACACGGTGTTACACAAAGCTTCTTAAAAAAACAACAAAGCAAAATGAAAAAAATTAATACATAAAATAAATTTAAAAATAA